>NC_044977.1:72418930-73088941 GCF_008728515.1 Papio anubis
CAACCCAGACCTGACTCACACAACCAAGCTTCCACTAAGACTGCCCACCCCTGGTTGCCACTACACTCATCCATTTTATTTTATTTATTTATTATTTATTTATATTTTTATATATATATTTTTTTGAGACAGAGTCTCACTGTTTCACTCAGGCTGGAGTGCAGTGATGCGATCTCAGCTCACTGCAACCTCTGCCTCCTGGGGTCAAGCGATTCTCCTGCCTCCGCCTCCCAAGCAGCTGGGATTACAGGCAAGCACCACCACACCAGGATAATTTTTGTATTTTTAGTAGAGACAGGGTTTCACCATGTTGGCCAGGCTGGTCTTGCACTCCTGACCTCAAGTGATCTGCCCAGCTTGGCCTCCCAAACTGTTGGGATTACAGGCATGAGCCACTGTACCAGGCCTATTCTTCACAGTCACTCCAGGTATAGTGTCTTCTGGGAAGCTTCCATAGCAGAGGCATGGCCCACCTTAGGCCACATTATCTGGCTTGATGCCCTCAGAACACAATTTTGCTTTCTTTTGGAACATTACCTTAGTTTGAGGGTTTAAATACACTGTCTGCTATGTTGGTTGACTCTCACACACAGTGACCTGTTCCCTGTTATGTATAACCTGTGAGGATTTTTCTCTCTCGCTCCACAGACAAGGAAACCTGAACTTTAGCCCACACTCTCACACTCCTCTCTCTGGTTTTCAGGGGTTTCTTTTTGTTTTTCCTTTTTTTTCTGGTCACTGAGGACTTCTCTGACTTTGGAGGCATTTAGTTCTACTTTTGAAATGTTTCGTGTTTGTTTGTTTTGAGACAGGGTCTTGCTCTGTCACCCCGGCTAGAGTGCAGTGATGTGATCACAGTTCACTGCAGCCTTGACCTTTCGGGCTCCAGCAATCCTCCCACCTCAGCCTCTCAAGTAGCTGCGACTACAGGCTCCCACCGTTACTCCTGGCTATAAAATGTTTATTATTATATTTTTCCAATGTTTGACATATTTTGAAACTAGAGGACTTCTTGTTATCCTAGTCCATAATATTATGAAAAAATATAATTACCTCTGAATGCAAATGCATATTCTATTATTTAAGAAAACTTGTCTGTTTCACAACATTGGAATCTTCATGAGAAAAGGGAATGTGTGTGCTTTGGTTCATCACTGACCTCAGTGTTTTTTTCTTAATCAATATCTGCCACGGAGTAGGCACTCAAAAAATATTTCTTGAATGAATGAACAGATCAGACCCTGAAGGATGGGGGATTTTTCTTGGAGCACTTTGCTGAATAGCAGGCTGAATTTAACCAAAGGCGATATGACAAATTCCAAGATGTTCAACATTCTCCCAGGCACTTGCAGATGAAAGCCTCAGAGTCTTTGATCACCAGAAAATGTGGCTCTCCCACTAGTCTAAAGTCATTAATCTTTAAAGCATTTTTCACTCCATCCATCCTACACTTAAGTTTCCATATTCTTCATTAATTCTGACATCAGCAGTCTGAATTCCTCCGAGGCCCAAGGCACTAGAGCTCTGCCTTCAAATACCAAGGGCATATTTTTTAAAAGACAGGCATAATTTTCGCCCACAAGATTTTGTGTAACAATATTACCAATTAGCCCCTTGTACCATCCAAATAAATTGCCTACTAGTCATCACTTTAAGGGATTAATTGACCATGCAAATACTGAGAGGCATAAAATTCTGCTGCCAAGCAGGGACCTAGTTAAGGCCTCTTTATTTCTCCTTGGGAGCAAACTCCTTTATATTTTAATCATATTGTATCGTTTAGATAAAAATTAAAAAGTTCACTTAAATTTTTAGTCCCCAGGATCATCCTCGATTTATCTGCTCTTTGCCATCTGGGTTGGGCCAGCCTTTCTTCAAAGATTTCACATGAAGAAGGCAGCTGTTAGAAGGTAAATGTTAGAACTCCCGCTGGTTTTCCATCTCTCCTTTAGTGCCTTGGAGAGAGCAACCATGGCAGAATTCCCTCTGTGAACAAAGGAAGTCTACGCTTATCTGAGCTATGGATGGAATCAGAATGTTCATCATAGGCAGTCCCTTAAATATCCTCCAAGTCCAGTGAAGTGTTAAGGAAGTGAATAAGGTGGAGTCTGTGAGGTAGGGCTCCAATGGGAAACAAATGGCACAGTCAAATAGAATAATAAGGAGAGTTTTGATGAGGGAATTGTTGACAGAGGGTGCAAGAAAACTATAAAAGCGGTAACAGTACCCTGATGTTAGTACCCGCAGAGCTGTTCCCACTTCTTAGCTGGAAGGGGACAATGGGAGGGAACTGGTATGAGAACCTGGAAAGAAAGACTTACAGAGAGAGCTGCCTTCTTAGGAGCTGTGGTTTCTGTTTAAGGGGACAGCCAGTCCAAAGTGATCCCTTTGAGAAGGAACCCAAGGGAATAAAATACCGCAGTCTCCCTTTCCTACCCCCAACCCCTACCCCATGTCCTGCCAGTGCTCCCCATTGGCTGATCCTAACAGGAAGCCAAAAACCAAGGGAGTTCTCCAAGGCATCCCAAGTGCTCAGTCTTCTGAGAATGGAGTGTGGTGGAAAAAATAAAATGTGAGTGTACATCTGGAGGAGAAAACAGAAGGACTCCAATTCTGCTGGGATCAGAATCCTGTGTTCAAAGTTAGCTCTGTCTTAACAAGTTGATTAAACTTGATCAAGCTATTTAATCTCTGGGCCTCAGTTTCCTTATCACTCAGAAATTGAACAACAACAAAAAAAGCCCACCTCATAATGTTTCTGGTCAAAATACCCTATTTTAAGATAAACATCATTATTTGATTAATTGGCTAGGAAGAGCAAAGAAAGGAAGAAAAAGAAAAAAAAAGAAAGCATTGAAGTTTAAATGTGCAGAAAAAGACAACATATTTACATGTATATAACCATACAAATAAAATGTCATTTATGGAGCTATTATACTTCACCAAGTATATAGTAGTAGCTTTGCACACATTTAATTCTCACTGAATTAATAGGTGATATTCTTAAACCCATTGTACTGAAGACTAAGCTCAACTTATAGCCCCATTATTATAAATATGACCTTTAAAAATGCTTACCAGCTAGTCATTAACATCCAATTTTAGAAAAGAGAGAAAATGGCAGAGTACTGGTTTTTAGTAAGAAACTCATAAATCTACAGTATAGAGAAAAGTACATTTTCTTAAGGCCTCTGTATTTACCAGGATTGGTGAAGTTCTGGAATGTTAATTCACCAGAGAGGGTCACTCTCGTAAGTGCTTTAGAGGCCTGTAAGCAAAGCTATTGATTTCTTCTTCTGCAAGACTTTATTTACAAGTTTATTAACATGATCAACATCAAAGTAACTTGTATCTCAGGAACCATAGTTGTTACAAGAAAGCAGTTCCTCAGGAGACTGCAAGTTTAGTCACATCATTTGGAGGCCATTCAACTCTGTTCCATTCCCAAACTAGGTGGATTTTATCTTCAACGCACATCACATTTAGAAAACTGGCCTCATGGGGTCTAGTAATGTGTTCTTTAATAAAGACCACTATGGTGGCAAAAATGAAGGACACTTTGCTGACTCATCCATGAATAGAATAAGAAGAAAGTTCTAAAAACCAAAGCCATAATGAGATACCATCTCATGCCAGTCAGAACGGCAATTATTAAAAAGTCAAGAAACAACAGATGCTGGTGAGGTTATGGAGAAAAAGTAACACTTTTACACTGTTGCTGGGAGTATAAATTAGTTCAACCATTGTGGAAGACAGTGTGGCAATTCCTCAAAGACCTAGAGGCAGAAATACCACTTGACCCAGCAATCCCATTACTGGGTATATACCGCAAGGAATATAAATCATTCTATTACAAAGACGCATGCATATGTATGTTCATTGCAGCGCTATTCACTTTAGCAAAGACATGGAATCAATCCAAATGCCCATCAATGATAGACTAAATAAAGAAAATGTGGTACATACACACCATGGAATACCATGCAGCCATAAAAAGGAAAGAGATCAAGTCCTCTGCAGGAATGTGGATGGAGCTGGAAGCCGTTATCCTCAGCAAACTAATGGAGGAACACAAAATCAAACACCACATGTTCTCACTTATAAGTGGGAGCTGAACAATGGGAACACATGGACACATGGTGTGGGGGGTGGGGGGTGGAACAACACACACGGGTGCCTGTCAGGGGATGGTGGGAGGAGGCAGAGGATGAGGAAGGCAAGCTAGTGGATGCTGGGCTTAATATCCAGGTGATGGGATGATCTGTGTAGCAAACCACCATGGCACATGTTTACCTAAGTAACAAACATGCATATCCTGCACATGTACCCCTGAACTTAAAAATAACAGTTAAAGATTAAGGCTAGGTGTGGTGACTCACGCCTGTGATCCCAGCACTTTGAGAGGCTGAGGTGGGTGGATCACCCACCTCAGCCTCTGGCTAACACGGTGAAACCCCGTCTCTACTAAAAATACAAAACATTAGCTGGGCGTGGTGGCAGGCACCTTTTGTCCCAGCTACTTGGGAGGCTACTTGGGAGGCTGAGGCAGGAGACTGGCATGAACCCAGGAGGCGGAGCTTGCAGTGAGCCAAGACTGTGCCACTGCACTCCAGACTGGGCGACAGAGTGAGACTCTGTCTCAAAAAACAAACAAACAAAAAAGTTAAAGATTAAAAAAAAAAATACACACTGTTTTGCTACTCATGAAAATATATTGACTTTGGTTCCCATGCTTTATAACTGGTGGAAAATTCAACACCATGACTCACCTTCATCTAATATAGGGCCCTGAAGCTCCCAAGAGCTTTTGCCTCCTACTCTCAGGAAATCCACACCACAGCCACATGATGAACATGTTCCTTCCGCCCCCGCTTGTGGGACAGGTTGAGAAATTTGTCTAAGGTGGTGTCCTTAAGCGTGTCTTCTTAAGAAGCTGAATCTGAGCTCCACCTTAACCTCTTCAGTCAGAATCTCGGAGCGCTGAACAAGTTCTTCAGGTGATTCCAATTGATGCTCAAGTTGAAGAATTACTATTCTATACCAGATTTATTAAATTTACCTGACCTGATAAAACTCACCTGGGATGTTCTTCTTCAACCAGGGCTTCTAGCTGATCAAATTGGTAGCCTCTGAAAGTCCCTCCCACAGAAAGTCTGGTCTCAGTGGGTCTCAGATGGTGTTACAGACTGAATTGTGTGTCCCCAAAATTCATATATTGTAATCCTAACCCAATGACCGCATTTGGAGATAGGAACTTTAGAGAGGTAATTAACTTAAAATGGGACCAGTAGCGTATACTTTAATTCAATACAACTGATGTTCTTATTAAAAGAGGTGATTAGGACACATAGACACACCAGGGGCACACAGACACAGAGACACAACCACGTGAAGAGGTGGCGAGAGGGCAGCTGTCTGCTGATCAGAGAGGGAAATCTGAGAAGAAAACCAACCTGGGGATACCTTGATCTTGGGCTTCCAGCCTCCAAAACTGTTAGAATATACATTCCCATTATTTAAGCCATTCAAACTGCAGTACTTTGTTATGGCAAAGTATCCATATTTTCAATAGGCACCACAGGTGGTTCTTCTATTCCAGCCAAGCTCGAGAAATAGCCCCGCTCACGCTTGCCTTTCAGATGTGGTCTTTAGAACAGCAGCTTCAACATAACAACGACTGACTCAGAGTCTGCATTTTAACAAAATTCGCAGCTGACTTACATGCAGAGTAAAGTTTGAGAAGCATTGCCATGCACCACAATCTAGGGTTGTCATATTTAGCAAACAAATATTTGCAATATTTGAGACATATTCATATATACATCTATAAGTATACACATTTATACTAAAATATTCATTGTTTATCTGAAATTCAAATTTATCTGGGCATCCTGTATTTTAACAGGCAACCCTACCACAACGTCCTCTCTCAGAGCATAGAAGGAAACTGGATTGGTTCACCAGAATGATGTCAGAACAAGATGGCCAAAGACTCAACTCTAGTTTCTAAAAGCATCCTTCAGTATCGTGTGTTTCTTATTCCCAAATTGAATAATGTAACAACACTGGGAAGGACTGACATTTCCATTAGTTAAACAAAATAGCAAAACCTGCTGATATTGTCTAATCTTCAGGTACTGAAATTTCTCACTGGAAGCATCTATATCAATTCTCACCCTTAAAGCTGACAGCTTGTTTTCTGGAAGGCAGCCCTGAATTTAGAGCTCCTTATCACCCAAACATTCTCAGAAATATCACATGGTTATTTTTTGTGATAGTGCCATCTCTCTCAAAGTTAAAATACCAGGTCATTTATTTTGTTACTTCTAAAAGAAAAAAAAATCACAGAATGCTAGCACTTGGCTCAGCTACCCACTATCAGTGTCAACCTTGGCAAGTAACTAAAACTCTCTGAGCCTTGATTTCCTCATGTATAAAATACGGGTACAAAGAGTATCTAGTACACAGAGTAGTTGTGAGGGTTGAGTGAGTTAATGTGTGTGGTCAGAAGAGTGCCTGGTACAATTGTAATTGCTATGAAGTGTTACCTATTGCTAACGAGGAAGTGGAAATTCCCAGATAAGACTTTTTTCAAGCATAGACCCTGAATTCCTTAGGGTCCCTAAGTCAGAATCCCTCAGGGTGCCTCTTAAGAAATATATACAATGGAATAGTACTGGGCCATAAAAATGAATGAAATCATGTTTTCCTTTGCAGCAAGATAAATGGAACTGGAGACCATCAGAAACAAAGTCAAACGCTGCATGTTCTTATGTATAAGTGGGAGCTAAATAATGTATACACGTGAACATAGAGTGTGGAATGATAGACATTGGAGACTCCGAAGGGTGGGGAGGATGAGAGAGGAGAAATTCATTAATGAGTACAGACATCACCACTATGCAATATATCCAGGTAACGAAAAGACACTTGGACCCCCTAAATTTATTTTAAAAAAAATTAAAACAAATTTAAAAAGTAGATTCCTGGGTCTCGTCCACTGAATCAGAATCTCAGAGATCTCTGGTTATTACAAGTATCCCTCACCCCAAAAGTGATCCTGAAGTACATGAAAGTTTGAGGGGCCTGTTATGGAGGTTAGAAAGCCTGCCCACTTCTCAGTGGCAGTATCTTTGCTACCCAGTAGTGTATGAAATAGACAGGTGCATGACAAAGGACTCAGTGCATTCCACTAGAGGGCTAAATACAGTGGAAGCTTAAGTGGTTTTTCCAAGGTAACAAGTTACCCTAGTAACAGGCAGAACCAGGCTTTCAATGCGTATCTCTGACTGTAAAGATCTGCTCTCACCCACCCCACCAGCAGGAGCACAAATCTACCCAGAAGAGACTTTACCTGCATCTGATGATAGAGGAGAATGAAGTCTTCCAAAACTACTTCTTCTCTGAAGAGACCCTGTACTGAACAGTGGACCCCAACATCCCTGTGGAAAGGGTGGGACCTCCCAAGTGCCCTGCTAGAGCCAGCCTTGACAATGAAGGGCATCTATCTGCTGAGGAGAGCCTCACTTTGGAGCAGCCCACACCTGCAGGCGAAGGGCTCACATATCCCAGAAGAAGCCTGCAACCGGGATGGGCTCACATATCCCAGAAGAAGCCTGCAACCTGAGAATTTTCTTTGAGAAACAGGAGTTTTTAATGTTTAGAAGAGGAGACGATCAACAGCTTGGTCTCTACAACAAGTCAATGTTAAAGAGGAGAACAAAGGTGGAGGGGATTGCTCTTGATGGAAAGACACTTAAGAGATGCAACAATCAAACGTAATAACTGGTCCTTGGTTGGATCCTAATTTGAAAAACGTTCTCACTCATAAGTGGGAGTTGAACAATCAGAACACATGGACACAGGGAGGGGAACATCCCACACCAGGGCTTATCAGGGGGCGGGGGGCTAGGGAAAGGATAGCATTAGGAGAAATACCTAATGTAGATGATGGGTTGATGGGTGCAGCAAGCCACCATGGCACATGTATGCCTATATAACAAACCTGCACATTCTGCACATGTATCCCAGAACTTAAAGTATAATAATAAAAAAAACTAAAAAAAAGAAATAAAATAAAAATTAAAAGTTTGTGTTCAATGTTAAGAAATAAAAGCTGAAAATGGCATTTTGGACAACTGGGAATTTTTTTAATGGACCGTATATTAGATATTAGGGAATTGCACTTAATTTTGTTAGGTACAATAATTATATGGGAAAAGTTCTCACTTTTATGAGACATATATTTACAGTAGTGGGTGAAATGTCATGATGGATATGTTTTATTTTTAAATACTTAAGAAAAACATATACCAATCAAGTATGGCAGAATGTAATCAGGCTGAATATACTTGCTAGCTATATGTTTGTGTTCATTGTACTGTCCTTTCTAAATTGCTGTGGGTTTGAAATTTTTATAATGAAAAGTAAATTTAAAATAACTGAATTGGACATTTGGGGCCAGTAAATCCACTTTTAGAAACTTGTCAATATTCATTTGTTTATTGAAAAAATATTCCAAGCAATAAGAAAATATTTAGACAAGTACTTAAGTTGAGTATTGCAGGCTATACATAATAGGCAAAACTTTTTTTAAAGAAAAGCTAAACATCTAACAATTAGAAGCTGTTAAACAAATAGGCAAATTGTAGTTCATGTACACAATGAAAGATGTGCATCTCCCAAACACAATGATACAAGTGTTTGTTTCCAGAGTCATAGAGGAAGGTATTCAAGATAAATGTATTATGTGAAAAAGCAGGTACATACCAGCATGCATGCTGTTTTGCAAATGATCCCATTTTGTGAAAAGAATCATATATTTATTTAATAGTGATTTTACAAGCTAATGTGCATTGAGAACTTAATATTTTCCAGCCCCTGTGCCACATTATAGGATTATTTTAATATCATCACAATTTTCCAGACTGGGAAGTTGAGGCACAGAGTGGTTATATAATTTGCCCAAGAGCTCATACAGCTAAAAGAGACAGAACTGGGATTTCAACCAGGTTTGTGGGATTTTTCAAGCTCAAAGCCCTTACTCACTGCACTGATCTCCACCCAGGAAGACAACATACCCAACACCAGCACATTAATATGGATTCTGATTGTGTGGTGGAATGATGGGGAATTGTTTTTTGTTATGCGTCCCTGTAGCTTTTCCTTTTTTCTATAAGATGTATTACCTGGAGTTCTTTTCATAGTTTCAGGAACAAATCATTAAAAAAGATGGGAAAAAATGCAACAATGAGCAGAATTTTCTGGATCTGGGCCCAGATATCCATCATCATCTGGCTGTGTAATGCTGTCTGCTTACTCTGCTACTACCCTGGGAGATTGTTTCTAGTTACCTGCTCTAAATTTCTCTATGTGTTTGCTTGTGCCTGGCTTACACTGAGAATGCAATCTGTCTCATTTTGTCGAGCCTTCTTGCCTTGATAAACTTCCCTTGCAATAATATCTTCTACTTTGTTGTAGATTGTATTTTCCAAAGATGGTGATAACAATATCTCCCATCACACATGCTGTGAATATATGACTTCGCCACTCCTGTATAAAGATATGTTGTCTATATCCCTTCCCCTTGAACCCAGTGGAAATTTGTGACTGCTTCTATCAGTAGTATGTATGGCGGAAGTGACTCTATATGATTTCCAAGGCTAGATCATAAAAGATAGCACAGTTTCTACCTAATTATTTCTTTTCAGGGATGCTTGCTCTTGGAACTGGGCCACCGTGCTGTAAGGAAGTCCAGGCCACATGGAGAAGCCATGCATAGGTGTTCCAGCCAACAACCCCAGCTGAGGTCCTAACCAAAAGCCATCACCAACCACCAGATACATGAGCGAGACCTTGAGATGAGTCTAGCCTAAGCAGTATCAGAGTGAAACTACAAGAGAGATTTGATCAAGAAGCACCAAGTTGAGCCCAGTCCACCTCCAGAACCATAACAGATAATAATATATTGTTATTTTACATCACTAAGTTTAGAGTATTTTGTTACACTGAAATAGATAACTGATACATAGTTGGATAGTACATTGCAATTTATAAAGCATTTTTACTTTCTTTTTTTTTTTTTTTTTGAGACGGAGTCTCGCTCTGTCGCCCAGGCTGGACTGCAGTGGCCGGATCTCAGGTCACTGCAAGCTCCGCCTCCTGGGTTCACACTATTCTCCTGCCTCAGCCTCCCAAGTAGCTGGGGGTACAAGGCGCCCCCCCCCTTGCCCGGGTAGTTTTTTGTTTTTTTTTTTGGAGGGGGGGGGGGGGGGGGTTTCACCGTGTTAGCCAGGATGGTCTCGATCTCCTGACCTCGTGATCCGCCCGTCTCGGCCTCCCAAAGTGCTGGGATTACAGGCTTGAGCCACCGCGCCCGGCCGCATTTTTACTTTCATTCTTATAACTCTTACAATCTTGTGAATGTAGATAATAAGATTCTTTACGCAGAGGAAAAAGCTAGAGCTCTGAGAGTTAGGAATCTGGGATTATAAATATGAGAGAACTGGGCCTAAATCCTATTTCAGGTACTTACTCTTAATAGCTACATGCTCTTAGACAGTTTCCTTAAATTTTGAAAGACTGTTTCTTTATCTGTAAAATGGGTATAATAATATTACCAATCTTACAGGGCTGAGCAATGGGTTGTCTAATGCATGTGAAGTCATTAGCACCACCTCATCTCAATAAATGTTTCTGGTTTGGGGGCCCAATACCTTGGAGGGAGTCTTGACTCCTTTTTCTCATCCCTCATATTAAACCCTCAGCATATTCTAGTAGCTCCAGCTTCAGCATACATGAAGAACCCCATGACTCCTCCCAATCTCCACTGGTCCAAGCCCCTATCATCCCTCGTCTTCTGTAGGGCAATTGTCCCTAGGGTCTTCCTACTCTACCCTGGCCTCCACATGAGTCTGTTTTCCATACAGCTGCAGAAGTGACCCGGCAATCATGGAATTGGGTTGTGTCATGCCTATGGCTTCCCATTCAGCATATTCTAGCTGCTCCAGCTGCAGCATACATGAAGAACCACATGCCTCCTTATTCCACTCAGAGCAAAAAGTCCCAACAGGAAACAGCCAGGCCTGTGGGCATAATCTGCCCCCTGTTATCTCTTCCACCTCATCTTCTTCCACTTTCTCCCCTTGCTCGCTTCCCTTCTGCCTTGCTGGCCTCTTTACTTCTCAAAAGAACCAGGCCTGTTCCAGCCTCAGGTCCTTTGCAGTTGCTCTTCCCTGCACCCAGGAGATTTTTTCTCCAGGCATCTACTGGGCTCATCCATCCCTTCTTTGGATACTTTACTCAAATGGTAGCTCTTACTAAGGCTTTCCAGGACCATCTTATTTAAAATTGCCACCTTCCAGTACCCCGGCACTCCCATCCTCCTCCCTAATTTACTTTCTCTCTAGTGCTCATCATCATCAGACATTCCATATGCTTCAACTTATTTATCTGTCTGTCTCCACCTATATCCAATAGAGAGTGGCCTTTAAATTTCTGCGAGTTGCGTTTGTTACTTAAGTCTGAGAACCTAGAATACTGCCTGGTATATAGAAGATATTCAATAAATATTTGTTGATCATAAATGAGTGCTCGACAACTGATTTAAAATTTTCTTGAAGGATAGCTATTGTCATATTATTATAATTAAAACCCAAGTTTTCTGACTTCTACCTGTATATCCACTTAGTGAGTTGATAAGTGGCATCCTCAAAAGATATGTCCAACTCCTAAACCTCATAACCTGTGAAAGTGGCCTTATTTGGTAAAAGGGTCTTTGCAGATGTAATTAAGGATTTTAAGACGAAATCATTCTGAATTTAGCATGGTCCCTAAATCCAGAGGAGATTTCCCTGAAAGAAGAAAAAAGGCATAGAGACCCAAGACGAGATGACCATGTAAAGAGGGAGGCAGAGACTGGAGTAATGCATCTGCAAGTCAAGAAACATGAAGGACTGTAATGTAGCCACCAAAAGCTAGGAGAGATACATGAACTGATTTCTTCTCAGAGCCTCCAGAAGGAAGCAACCCTGCCAACACCTTCATTTTGGACTTCTGGCCTCTACAACTATGAGAGATTACATTTCTGTTATAAGCCTAGTTTTGTTACAGCAGCTCTCAGAAACTAATACATCTGCTACACCCTGATGTCTCCTTGGACACCAAACTGGTCTCCAACTCAGTCTGGCAATCTGGACTTGAGCTTATTCTGACATCAAGCCTCATTATAAACTGTACGCCATTTTTCCATGTGGACAAGCACCTTGGCACAGCCTCTATTCTAGCCTTGGTACCATGTTGGCCACTTCTCTCACCAGCCTGGTCTGACCTCTGATCTTGATGCTTCCCAGCTTGCCCTGACCATGGCTCAGTGCTGCTGCAAGTGGCTGATAAGGTTCCTTGGTCCTGCCTCTGTGCCTGTATTTCCAAATACCATCTCTAGACCTAAGTGGGCTGGACAAAATAGCATTCAGAACCAGAACAATTGGTCTTTTGAGTCCCAGCCAACTGTCTGTGGATCACTCAGGGCTCCATACCAGCTGGTGATCTCACTGCCCCTCTGAACCTTCTGGCCAGACTGCATTAATAAACTGCTGAAAGAACCTTGGGTTCCTGTAACTTTTTCCAGCCTGATGTCTACTGTGATATTTAATTTATGTTGTTAGGAAATAAAAGAAGTGCACTCCTTCCTGCTTAAAATGTTTACGTCAGCCGAGACCTGGCACTGCTTTTCCTGTATCATGAAGAGAGAGCATTAGGAGGAAGATTTTCTCTCTGAATCCAGAAAGGTTTAGCAACATCCTCCTCCAAACAGATTGGGACAACTTCATTTCAGATTTCCTAAAGCTTGTGGATAGATGAGGACACCCTTGCACAAACTGGTACCCAAATGTCAAAACCTCTTTCTTCTTAACCTACAAACAGGGATAGGCAACTAAACAGATAGATTTCAAAATATGTTCTGCTTCCTGTTAAGCAAGCTGTCATGCTCCCAATCTACCCTAATTTGTCAAGTCTTCCCTCAATTCAGGCAAGATGAAGCAAGGGACACCCACTTCCTGCCCACCTCCTCCACCCACCTCCTTCCTTTACTCATTCACTGAGAGGGAAGCCTTCACTTTAAAAATAGAATTTTATATATATATATATATATATGAGCAGAGCTCTCAAGTACTCATCAAAGGGAAGTTTTTATCTCTGAATAGATGAAGGCTAAGAAAAATAGTTTTCTATCTAGGTTGAAGATTTTTCAACACAAAACGAAATTCCATTCAATTGGCCCCATATGTGTTGAGTATTTGTGTACCTAGAATAGTATGTTTATGAAAGGCCTGCTCCCCCTTGCATGTAAGTTCCCCAAGGGCAGGTATTTTTCTCTATGTTGACTAGAGATACTGCTTCTAATGGTCCTGGTGCATAGTAAGTACTCAATAAATACATGAAGAATGTTGAATGAAGAAAGTTGAATCCTCAGGGAAGAAAGCAACTGGAGATTCTGGAAGAAACTTCAGAGAAGATCCTAAAATTCCAAAGCAGCCAGGCCTTCTGGGGATAATCTAGTCTATACCTGAATTTTTTATTAATGATAATAATAGCCAGGGCTTATTACTGAGTGCCAGGCACTGAGCTGAGCTCTTTAGTTTCATTTCCTTATTGAATTATGTTGTTCTCCTTCTTATTCATATGAGGAGATAGGCGATCCAGGAAAGAAAGTAAGTAATCTTAGTTCACACAGCTAGTGAATGGCCAAGCCACGATTCACACCCAGGTTTTTGACGCCAGTGCCTAGACTCCAAGTCTTTCATATACTGCCACTTTTTATAGTTCAGTAAACTGAGACCTAAAAAGTGGAAGAGGCTACCCTAGTTTGCACACCACAAAAGTAGCATGGAGAACTTAAACTTGACATTACTGGATTCTTAACTCAGTGTTCTTGCTACAACACCACGCTGCCTCTTATCACTAGTAAAACCAGGAATTTTAAAACTTCAGCTCTTCTCATAAAAATGTTTTCTCATCCTGATACTCTTCCCTTTGGTACTTGGAAAGAAATCTGGTTGGTATCTTTAGAAAAAACCTTTTTAAAAATCAAAAAATTCTTTTGAGAAAAAGCAACATGTTTGATGACCAAAAGAATAAAGGCTTTTATTCACCTAGAAAAAGTTAACCTGCTTAAAATATTAATATAGTGTTTATATACTGCCTTTCTTCCAGGAACTGAAAGAATTTAATATAGCTCATTAATTCTTAGACTATTTCTGTGAGAGAAGAGAACAAGCATCATTATCTATATTTTAATATGAGGAAACTGAAGCATAGAACCAACTGGAGAGTTGTGAAATAGAGCGAATTTGTATTCCAAGCCAAATACGGAAGACATGATCATTAAGTCAAGCTACAGCTAGAATGTTTGTTGAATGTGGATCATTTCTGTGAAGTACGTTGGCCTTTGTTGAGGTGCCTTGAGAAGACCATGGCATGATAGCTTTAATCAGTCAGTCCTATGATTAATAGAGCATTTTCTTGAAGTGACAATTTTTAAAACATGAGTCTCAAATTTGAGAATGTATCAGAATCACCACGATGGAGAAAACACACATTGCTAAATCCCGTCCCCGAAGTTTCTGATTCACTTACTCTGAGAAGTGGCTAAGAGTCTGCATTTCTCACAAGTCCCCAGGCCATGCTGCTGCTGGTGGTCCCTGAACATGCTTTGAGAACCACCCATCTACAGTGAGTCGCCATTGCAGATGGCCCTGCCGGAGGTCAGTACACAAACTCTGCAATGAAAGCTGCCCAGGTTTGAATCCTGCTCTGCCACTTCCTAGCTAAATGACCATTGATAATTCATACGATTCATTATTTTGTATTACAATTTCTTTTGAAAAAAAAAATCAGGCTTATGATCATTTTACACAGCATGCAGCAGATAGAAAGTGCTCAATAATTGTTAGCTACCCTCCTATTTTGTCATGACTTAGGCTATAGGCTTAGAAACCTTGCCTGATGCTACAGAAGCCCTCATTAACAAGGTATCATAAATTAGGAAATATCCCTCCCAAGAAGTTGGGCAGTCCCTAGGGAAATTAACATCAGGCAGAAATCTTAATTATGGGAATGATCATGAAATTTGCAAGGCCTGATACTTTGATCAACAGGGAATATTATTTTAGGGCATGAACTCACAAGGTTTCCTTTAAAAGTCCTATTAGCAAGGGTAGGGACATGAGCTTTGATATATTTCCAGAGAGTTAAGTACTGTAACAAATTATCAAATTTTAATGATGCTGGTGAAGATAACTATGTTTGATAGAGGTGTATCCAGAAATACTTAGTCTGAATTCTAATGAAAGAGATTTTCCTCCATTCCTAGGTTGCATTTGTTCCCCGCTCAGAAGAAAGGATTCTGTGTGTGTGCTAAATGATAATAGTAAGTCAGAAATTTTACCCAAGTTTAACAATTCTTCCAGAGAAATAGAGGATTTATTCTCCATAATTAAATCAAATCACCAACAGAATGTAACAAATGATGATGTGCCTGTTCTGCGACTGTCTTAAGAATGTATAGCATCCTCTGCTTTTGCACTCTGGGGAAGGCCAGCTACCATGTAAGATCTGAATATCCTAAAATTGCCAGGCTGTGCTAAGTCCAACCTAATCGTGTGAACTGACTCCCAGATCAGGAGCTCCAATCAATACCCCAGCCAACAGGCAGCTCTGATTTCCCTGCCATGTGGCTGAGGCTATCTTGGAAGCAGATTCTCCAGCCTTCATCAAGCTGCCCCAGCTGATGCAGTTTGGGACCAAATAAATAAAATGGTTATTTTCTTAAGCCACCTAGTCCAGTGTGGCTTCATTCATGAAGCAGCAACAGATAACCAGAATAGCTAACTTAAAGAAGAGCCCAGTGCTGTTTACTATAGGCACTCTGCATAAAAGTTCATCTTGATACAGCCCTAACCAGCCCACAGTGATTTCTTGGGGCTTTGTAATACATATCGATTCCAAATAAACAATTATGCATATGTTATTTGATACCAGTTACTAATAACAATTTTTTTTTACTGTTCTGTTCACAACTTTTTGATTTTTATATCAAGGAAGAAGGCCAAGGGAAATTCTCTTTCTTGATCTTGACTGTGACAGTCTGATGATCTAGACCTAACATTTCATTACTTCTGATGTTCATTTTTTATCATTAAAACATCAGGAAAAAAAGCCAACTGGTCAAAAGTACAAAGGTGATGATTTAATAGATCAGATGGTTTCGTGTGTATTTAAAACTGCATGCACCCCAGTGCATTTGGAGTCTGATGATAAAAAGATGCTGACTGCACAGTGACACTTCCCATCCTCCAGCCTTACATAGCCTGCCTTGGTAGAACCACACATTTCTGTAGGTGATGGGGACCACTGTGCACAGTCAAAATATCTAAGTTTTGTCATTGCCCTTCACTTTTACCACTGCACTTTCCAAAATGAGAGAACACACACAAAATCCAAATGTATAGATGAGCAAATTGCTGCTGCATAAATCTTTCATAAGATCTAATTTTGTTCTATTTTAAGCCCTGAATAAAAACTCATACATATCCAGTTGTAACAGCCTGAGACTTCTCTTAAAAGAGAGCTAATTCTCAATGGAACCATTTCTCCAGATTTCACATTCCCTCTAAATCTTTCTTTTCCCCCAAAGAATAGCAGGTGGTCATATCAACGGTTTGCTATACTAAGGAGACTAGAATATGTATGAAGCTTGTGTGTTTACTTTTGCAACCGTGGGGCTTTCCAAAACTTCTGCAAACAGGTACTTTAACCTCATGAAAGGTTTCATGGGAATTGAATACAGAGAGACATACACCTACAAAAGAAATGAATTGTACTATTTGCATAGTACATTTGTCTTCTGCTGCCTACAGGGAGGAAGGAAGGTAAGCACTCTGGGAAGAGAATTGTGCTTAGACTGCAGTTAATTCCATGGCTTCCTGGCAAGTTATTGCATGTTGGAAGCTCAGTATTCCCATCTATACAAGAGAATAGAAATGTCTTCCCATGAATGAAGCAAAATAAATGAGGTGTTTGGAAAAGCACATTGATATAAACTCTACACAGGCAAAGAACTATCATAATGATATTATTATTATTATTATTATTATTATAGTCTTAATTACCTCTAAATATTAAGAATCATTATCATTGTTGGTTATCTGTTTTGCACTCTTTGAAAGATTATCTTTACTACAGTAGTAGTTCTAGACCTTACACAAGTTAATTTTTCATCCCTAAGGATCTCTTTTTTCCTCACCCAATATGGCAGAGTTGTGAAGATTACACAAAATAACCTTGGAGTGCATCATCACCACTTTAGCACTCTATCCTGGGAGCCAATGCTGATTCAAGACCCTGAGTGCTTCAACCAGGGTTTTACCACCACAGGAGATTCCCCCAGTTTTATTCTTCTGCATCTGGCTCCCAGAATGAGGCAGCTGCTGTCAATACCCCGCCCACCTCATATCTTCTCAGCACAGCTCTGAGCTGACCTGCCATCAATATGCCATCATCTTCCCTCTCTATCTTTCTACTTTGCCACCTGAAGACTTTCTTTATGTACCCAAGAGCTCCACTAGCCTGTGTGCTGGGAAAAATCTCAACCAATGATGAATGAAGTTGGTGAATAAATAGCCCCGCTTCTCACTGCAGCACTTCTACCATGCTTTCTAGAAGATTTTTGATGATTCTCAGGAAGATCGAGATCCACCTGTCTACAGCAGTAACCCACTCATTAACATTCCTTTTAACGGGCTTTGCTCTCTCCCCTCCTTCACCTTCCCCATTCCTTCACTTGAGCTTCCTGGTTGACTTCCAAAAAAAACACATGAGCCAAAGACCTTGTTTCAAGGTCTGCTAGTGGGAGATCCTAACTAAGTCACCAAAGTCTGGGATGGATGTGCCTGACTTGCCAAGCTTATCATTAGCCCTTGTCCTGACTGTACAACAGCCCTTGCCAGGATAAGTGAGTGCCTGGCATTTTCAGCTTCTATAGTGACAGTCATTATATAAGCTCTGTCTCTGTGGGATCTTTATTTTCTATGTTCTTCAAATATCAAAATATTTTTAGATACATACAATAAAAATTATAAATATCTGCTACTCAATATTTCTTTTATCAAGAGAAGGAAGCACACCTAGCTTTGTATTTCTCTGGCATGTAAATATGTTGTAAAAATTCAAACATCACCTCTGTCTCTACTGCGTGGTTCTCAAAATCTGTTTATGAGCCCTCATCGTCCCTGAGCTCCCCATGAGACTTCTGGGGCTTTTTGATCTGATGTTACATTCAACCAGCAGGTCCACTCTTTGATAATCCAAAGACTAGAAGGGAAATTGAGACACTGTCTTTAGCTCTCAACTAGACCACAATCTAGTTAAGAAGACGATCATTTGCATAAATAATTCTGATTTAAGATGAACTCTGGCTAATGCTGCAATGGAAGTACAAAAAACAGGATACTGGGGAAAGGAAGGATTCATTTCCAAAGAGGGAATCAGGAAAAGATTGGGCATTGAGCCATTTACAGACTCAATGTCATCTCTCAGACGAGGGCAACATGGCCATTTAAAGCATAGCACTAATCTGAAAACGTGCAAAAGTTGCTTTTGGCCCTGTGAGCAATCTGTAGCTACAAGAGTGCTCCTGTGAGTGACATGGTTTGTTATAGATTTACAGGGAACTCCTCTAGGGAACTGCATCTAGCAATTATCCAAGTATGTACCTAAGTAAGCACAAGGTCAAAACCAGGTCAAGTAGGGAAGATGACCACGTACTTGACACAACATTGAGACTCTGCCAGGACAGGGAATTTGTTCAGGAGATTTGCACTCACGGTCATATCCCATGAATCTCCTTCATGTTTGGGGAGAATCGGCTGTTTATTGGCAATGGCAGGGCTGGTCCATGTTGGTCGGCAATGTTTTCTCTTTTTTAGTAGCCATAGCTTACAACTGAGATATCAGGAGCTGGTTACACATAATGCTTTGGCAACTCTTGTACAGCACTGTACAAATGTCATATGTTAGCACTTCTGTAATTGTCATATTTCAATTTCTGGTGTATCTTCTTATATCTAATTCTAATATATAACATAATATTCAATATCCATGTGAGAGTTTGATGGCTTTAGAGGCAAGGAACAGAAAACCCATCTCAAACCAACTTAAACAATAAGGAAATTTTTACTGCCTTACATATCTGAAAATTCTAGAGATAGGCAAGACTAATCAAGACCTGAACTCAGTTTCTTTGTGATTCTCTTAGCTGTCTCTCTTCTCTCTTAGCTTCATTCTTGAGCTGGTAGTAAGAAAGCTGCCATAGTTCTACCATGGTGATGTCCTTGGTGGAGAGAAGCCATGTTTTCCAGTGGCTTTCATTTTTCCAAATGCTCCCTGTAAACATTGTGTCTTGTCTCCTTCTCCTGGACTGAGATGCACACTCTTTCCTAAGTCAATTATTCTGTACAGCAATGGTTGGTTGTCCTGGATTCCTATACCAGTTACTGTCAAGGAGACAGGAAACAAATCAGACCCATCCTGAAGCTGGGGACAGGCTCCCCTCCTCTGAAGCATTTGTTGCTGATATGGTTTGGCTGTGTCCCCACCCAAATCTCATTTTGAATTGTAGCTCCCATAATTCCCACTTGTTGTGGGAGGGACCCAGTGGGAGATAACTGAATCATGGGAGCTGTTTCCCCCATACTGTTCTTGTGGTAGTGAATAAGTCTCACGAGATCTGATGGTTTTATAAGGTGAAACCCCTTTCATTTGGTTCTCATTCTCTCTTGCCTACCTTTCGCTTTCTGCCATGATTGTGAGGCCTCCCTGGCCATGTGAAACTGTGAGTTCATTAAACCTCTTTCCTTTATAAATTATCCAGTCTCGGGTATGTGTGTATCAGCAGCGTGAAAACAGGCTAATACAGTTGCCACAAGGGGGAAATCTAAATGCCCAGAGTAAGTCAGGAAGGAACGAGTGAATTACAAACTACATCCACCACGTTAGTGAAGATTAAATGGCTTAAGACAGGTAGAGCACTTGGATAATAACTGTGATATGGAAAAATGCTTAAATAATATTAACTGCTCTTTTTGGAATGTTAAAATTACTAACTAACCCATTTTTCTAAATAAAATTCTAGAAATTCAGGCAAAGAAAAATTGGTGTCTAATCAAAAAAAATTATATAAACTATTTTATAGATTTTTTTACTTGCCCAGTGATTAGGTATTATATATTTTCCAGTAGAATTTTTTTTTATTATTATTATACTTTAAGTTCTAGGGTACATGTGCATAACGTGCAGGTTTGTTACATATGTATACTTGTGCCATGTTGGTGTGCTGCACCCATCAACTCGTCAGCACCCATCAACTCGTCATTTACATCAGGTATAACTCCCAGTGCAATCCCTCCCCCCTCCCCCCTCCCCATGATAGGCCCCGGTGTGTGATGTTCCCCTTCCCAAGTCCAAGTGATCTCATTTTAGTCAATCAATATGTTTTAATATCTGCACCATGAAAGACACAATTACAAATGCTACATGAGACATTAAGTGTAAAAATATAGCTTCTTCTAGGCACTTGGAAGCTAACACAAAACATACATACCATATCAGTGTACAATAACAACACTCAAAACAATATTGAATAATAAGTGAAATGCTAATATTTATATGTAATATAAATATGTATATATAATCTATATAAAAATAGAAATATTGAAGAACTGTTTCAGTACTATAGGATTTAAGAACCTGGTCATTAATGCCATGGAACATATGGTTTGAATTCTCGCCCTAGCATTGGCATCTGAGTGATATTGAGAAACTTGTTAATCCTTCCCTAGCTTTACTCCTCTGTACCTATCTCATTGGACTATCTAAGGGTTAAATGAAATTAACTGATGCAAATAACTGTTGTCACTGCATCTGGCACATATTACATACTCCAAAAACATTAGCTACCCTTAGAATCACCATCCTCATAATGAGTCAGGTTTACAAATTTGATCTCCGTTTTAAAGGAAGTGTATGAAGCTGAAAGGTTAAAAAAAAAAAAAAAAAGGAGATAGCTGATCATGTAATCACAAGTCACACTTGGGAACTTAGGGAACAACCAAAGAGGGGAGGAGAAGACTCCAGGTAATAACAGGTCATATTTATACAACATCATCTCACTGAATCCTCACCCTTTTTAAATTCAAGAAAGAACAGTACCTAAGGTATTGAAGGTGCCACATGAATAACTGTTCAATGGGTGATGATGGAATAAAAATAAAATAGTTAATAAAATGACTTGCTTTTAGTGTTTGACTAGTAAACAGCAAGGATGAAACTAGAAAAGAACCCAGGTATTCTAATTCCTGATCTCTTTTTCATGTTTCCTACGATACTCAACTCCCTCCATGTAAAGAATTAAGAGAGAGAAGTTTGGTAAAAAGCATCTCTAGGGAATGTAATATCCTGAAGCTCAGGTGCACCCCTAAGAAACAAATGCATTACGTTCTCAGAGTTAGCACAGTGTGCGGGAAAGCACGCAGGTCAGGTGAAAGCTTCAATTTTTCCTTCACAGCTCTGTGACCTTGAACAAATTACTTCCCTTCTCTGTATCTCATTTCCGTCATCTACAAAAGGGTGTAAAATACTCATTCTCATCTCCTAGAATTGTAAAGATTCAGTGCAGCAATGCATGGAGGGCCTTTTAGGACACTGCCGGTTTTTCTTTGGGTTCTCCTCACTCTATATTTGAATCTATGCAATTCACAGCTCTGTTCTCCCTTTGTCAGAGACTTTGATGTTTGCTTTTCCAGCTCTAGGAACTACATATTCACAAAGAAGGGATGGCAGGGATTGCTGTTCCACTGAAACTCCTGCAGGGAGACAATCACCTCCCTCATCACACACAGCATTCAAACTAGAGAAAATGGCTGCAATTTCATTTCCATGAGTCTGACACTCAGGACTGGCCTGAGTATCAATGCCCACATATTTGGGGTCCGGTGCAAAATGAAAATGTGGAGTTTCTTATTTCAAAGCTATTAAGAATTTCAAGACAGGAACAGCAGAGCGTTAAACAAGGTATGGGACCCTTTTAAGCTCATGCACAGGTTGCACACTCTAAAGCCCGTCCTGCTGATACTTTAAGCACCCTCCTTCCCATATTCCTTTAGGGCGGAGGTATATACAATGGAGATTCCGTTGCTATAACTTATCCACCTATGTAGTCAGCCTTTTGCTACTTTTGTCCCAAATGCCTGACTGTAAGTGTTCCTCCTTCCTTTGATCTTTGCATTAAATTTACTTAGAACTCTGAAATCCAACTACCTAGATTCACGTTTGCATTCCACCCCTTACCAACCTGTATGACATGGGCATATTACCTAACTTCTCTTTACCTTTATTTTACTGCGTAGTGTAAAAATCCTGAAAATTGAGGATAATGATAATAGTAACCTTATAGACCTGTGGATTAAACGAGCTAATAATATAAAGTTTATGAATAGCATCTAATGCAGTGGTTCTCAACCATGGCTGCACATTCAAACCTCTTGGAGAGCTGTTTAAAACTTCCATGTTGCTGGGTCCCCACTCACAACCAATTGGATCAGAGTGTTTATGGGTGAGGCCAGAATATTGGTAGTTTTAAAAAGCTCTCGAGGAGATCTGAGTGATCAAAAGAGTAGAGGACAAAACTAGTCTTGTGCATGGCAAGTATTCAATACAGTGTTGGCTAGTTAATACACAGTGTAGCTAAACAAAGAAGTAACATGTTCTGCATTTCAGTTCTTCCCTTGGATCTACTCTGCATCTGGCTTCTTTCTCTCACTCCCATCTGCTTTTATCCAACGTGTACCTGAAAGCAATGTAAATCAACACCGAAGATGTCTTAAGGTGTTCCCACTGAGATGAAGGTGCCTTTGAATACAGGTCTCCCCATTAACCTCGAGCTGAGAGGGGGAAATGTCAACTTCTCTAACAGGGATCTTTCTTTTGATATCAAGGTGGGCTGTATTCCAAAAGCTTGGCACACAGGGGGCATTAGGGGACAGGGAGGACTTCAGTCAAGCCACCAGAGATCCTTAAATAATGCAAAGCAGAGAAGCAAGGCAGCGATGAGAATGTTAATTTCTTGAGCTCATATTTCTCTCCCATCAGTGTGGATAATCATCTTTTGAAAATGTCCTTTTGTCATATTTATGATGGTGACACATCCATTATGAATACAGTAGCTCATTTGCAACATGACCTGACAAATATTGAACGTTCTAGACTACATTTAATTCCATGATAACTAAAATCATTTGTGTTTCTTTGTAACCAGAAAGGGTTCAGATTATATAAAGCTTAAAATAGGAAGGACTTTATGACTTGTCCTTCACAATCAGTCCAACAACCAGGACGTGGCCTGGGGTTGAGATAGGAGCTGTAGGAGTGGAGCCAATTTGACCTCAAGATCAAGAGGATTTAAATTTCAAGCTGAGGTTCAGGGACACATTTTTGGAGGGAAGCTGGATGAACTAGTGACAAATGATTTGCTAAGTAAAAGTCAATGACCATCTCTTCCAGCTAGGTCAAGGAGTCAGTTTACAAACCCAAGGTCTCTGAAACTCAGACCATAAAATCTACTTGGGGAGAATCTCAGAGGCCCAAATTCCAACATCCAGTTGTTGAATAATTGCTACATTTGCTGTGATTCTGAGTCTAAGAGAAAGGAGGAAATCCTGCCTGAAAGCTATTTATGTTCTAGTTGGATTCCCAATTCCTAAACACCTGAGAAAGAAACTCCTAAAAGGTATTACAAAATAACATAAGTTTAGATGGCAAAAGAAGCATTATAGTCAGGACAATGTTTTCAATGAATTTTGCAATCATGGTGAGTCCTGAAGTTCGCTGTGTAGGTTAAAAGAAAGATTTCTTTTTTGAAGAACAGAAGAGAATATACTGAACTAGTCTAAATCATAGTGATTTTCTTTTAGTTAAGGAAATTGTTAGGATTAAGTACTGTTTTCTAAAAGTTTTGTTTCATTTATATATGCTTATATATGTGCATCTTAGATTATGATGTAAAATGGAATTTTGCTATCGTATTCAAGGTCCAAAAAGAATGAAATTCACCATTATTAGGGGACAGAGTCTCCTCAGGGCCCTTAGGGCAGAATTTACAAATTGATGGTTCACAGGATACATACAGCCCATTAGCAGTGGGTCGATTGGAAATTTTATTGTTGTTGTTTCATGGTTCACAAAATGAGGTTTTGAA
Organism: Papio anubis; assembly: GCF_008728515.1. Taxonomy (NCBI): domain Eukaryota; kingdom Metazoa; phylum Chordata; class Mammalia; order Primates; family Cercopithecidae; genus Papio; species Papio anubis. The sequence goes on from NC_044977.1 coordinate 72,443,241, forward strand.
AAAATAAGAGTAAGTGGTCAGCAGTTAAAAGCCAGGAGGTTTCATATTTTAAAAACACAGATTTTAGCTGGGCACGATGGCCCATGCCTGTAATTCCAGCACTCTGGGAGGCCAAGGCGGGTGGATCACCTGAGGTCAGGAGTTCAAGAACAGCCTGACCAACAAGGTGAAACCCCGTCTCCACTGAAAATACCAAAATTAGCTGGGTGTAGTGGCAGGCGCCTGCAGTCCCAGCTACTCGGGAGGCTGAGATAGGAGAATTGCTTGAACCTGGAAGGCAGAGGTTGCAGTGAGCCAAGAGCGCGCCACTGCACTCCAGCCTGGGCAACAGAGTGAGGCTCTGTCTCAAAAATAAAAAATAAAAATAAAAATAAAAAAACAGATTTCTAGCTTTTCTTCAAATACCAGAACATTTGGAAATAATGAGTCTGTTTACCCACAGACCAGGAGTGCCCAGACAAACTTTCTTCCGAAAAAGGAAAAGTCTGATGGGTAAATCATGTGGATCGATTCCCACATTATTCTTTATCCCTGTATCTTTTGGCTTGACAATGATTGGGACCTGGTAGGTGCTCTTGCCCCAGCCTACATTTTTGACCTTGTTGCTCACCCACCTTCTGTTGCAGTCAAACTGAAGAGCTAAAGTATCCAAGAATAGTTCCGGCAATCCTCTAAATGTGTAACACACTTTCTTCACCTCAGACCCTCTGCTGGTTGAAACCTTTGCCAAAGCCCAGTCCATACATACAGACCTTCCAAAAAGCTTTTCTGAATCTTGTATCTCCTGATAGTTTCCATCCCTGAATCGCCCCAGTATATTCTCTACTGCCCTTGATGTACTCTATAATTCTGTACTCTATAATTCCCTAAAATATGTCATTCTTATTTTTCATCATCTGTCTCCTTGAGTAGGTCATGAGCTCCCTGAATGCAGGAACCATGTCACATTTGTCTCTACTTTACCATCCCATTGTCTAGGCCAGTGAATTGCGTATAGCAGATACTCAATAATTGCTTGATGAATTGCATTACAAAAGATTTCAATATAAGCTTATTTATTAAAGCATTGCTTGAAATAGCAAAAAAAAAAAAAAAAAGGAAAACAATCCAACTGTCCATCAGTTGAGTTTGAATAAATCAATTGCAGCACCTCCATACAATGAAATACTCTGAGACTAGTAAAAATGATTTAGCTCTATATTTGGTGATATATTATAGAAAGATGTTCAGGGCATATTACTAAGTAAGAGAGCGATTGCCAGAACCACAAAGACATCATTATCTGAAAAAAATTTTGAATAGACACTTTTATGTGTAAAGAAAATCTAAAACAATATTTATTCATTCACCTCACAAATATTTCCTGAATTCCTACTATGAGTCAGAAATTATGCTAAGAGCTGCATGTATAAGATTTTACTAAGCAGAATCTCTATGAACATGGAGTTTAAACAGTCCAGTATGGGAGGTAAAGAAAAATTATATGCAAGAAAATAATGAGTGCAACAAAGAAAAGTAAAGCAGAAAAATTGGATAAAGAGTGACAAAACTAACTTGGAGAACATTTCTATATTAAATAAAGTGGTCAGAATACAACTCTTCAATTAGGGATTATTTTTCCCAGAAACCTGAATGAACTGAAAGAAGAAACCACATCGTTATTTGGAGGAAGAGGATTCCAGGTAGAGAGAACTCAAGTGGAGAGGTCCTGAGGTACAATTGTACTGGCTGTGGTGAGAGACACGAAGTAAAAGGAAATGCAATATGAAATGAGATCAGGAAATTAGTGTGACATCACATTATGTAATGCCCTATAGGGGACTTTGAGTCTTATTCTGAGTTGAGAGAGAGGCTGGGCAGGCATTAGAAGAATAATAATACGTTTGGTAATGAACTTGGTAAGTTCAAGTGATCTGTTAGACCTCCAAATGGGAGGTAGTTTGATACTTTATCTACCATTCAGGAGGCATGTGTAAGCTGTGTTATAGATTTGGGATGACATATACAATGGTATTTAAATCCATTTTCTAGGTTGACAAGACTACTTTGAAAATAAATGCAGAAAGCAAAGGGATCTGTAAACAAAAAATAAAATTTTAAGCCCTTCCAACTATCTGAATGGACCCCTCCTCTCAGTCGTGGGCTTTCAAAGTTAACCTGAAAAACTACTTCAGGCTATAATGGGAAGTGGCGGAGGAGAAGGTGGTCAGATATACTTCATTACCATGAACATTAGCAGAAACCTTAAGACTGATAGAACAGACTCTAAGTCTGATAAGAAACATTTACAATCTGTTCTCTCTAAAGCCTGCTATCTGGAGGCTTCATCTGCATAATTAAATCTTGGTCTCCACAGCTCCTTATCATAACCCAGACATTCCTTTCTTTGCATAATAACTCTTTCAACCAATTACCAATCAGAAAATCTTTAAATCTCCCTATGATCCAGAAGTCCCCACTTCGAGTTGTCCCACCTTTCTAGACCAAACCAGTGTACATCTTACATGTATTGATTGATGTCTCGTGTCTTCCTGAAATGTATAAAATCAAGCTGCACCCCAACTACCTTGGGCACATGTCATCAGGACCTCCTGAGGCTCTGTCATGAGCAGCGTGGCCATAACCTTGGCAAAGTAAACTTTCAAAATTGATTGAGACCTGTCTCAGATACGTTTTTGTTCATAGGTTTGAGAACTGAGCTTCATGGCATTCCATCATTTAGGGGTCTGGAAGATTAAAGAAGCTGAACAAGCATTACTTACAAGGGGAGGTCTGAGAAAGGAGGATAAAGGAGAGAGCCACATGAAAGGAACTTAATGAAGAAAGTACAGTAGTAATGAATGGATGCTTACAAGCTTAATGATGGCAGCAATAGCTTTTGTTTATGAACATCTCTATTGATAAACCCCAAAGAGCCCAGATGAGGATGTCAATAGTGCTATAAGGCTATCCAGTTGATGGAATGAGTAGCAGATATTTCCTCCCTTGGCTAATTTTCCTAACCTTTGGGTATCACCATCTCCAGTAGTTCAACCACAGACATTCCTTTTGTCAGGTAACTAAAGAAACTATACACTGTCATTGTGTTTTTTAACAGAAGTCAGTAGAAGACAGTATGCTAGTAGGTGGGGTCAGATAATTATACAAATCATTTACACCTGGCATTTGCATGTTACAACACGATTATGCAGCGTGCCATTCTAGATTTTAATCTTATTGGGTTTTTATATGAGCCTAGTGAGTTAGGTTATGCAGATATTGTTACAATTATTATTACAGTAGAATTGCATCTTACTTGGCAGTGGGGTTCTAAAGTACATAAAGAGAAACTTGTATATAGCCAAAATTACCCGTGAGAATTTTTTCTCTCAAAAACTCCAACACACTCAGTTTTCCTGCAAGTGTTAGAATTTGTTGCTGCTTCTTCCACTCATGCCTGGTAAAGTGGATGGCTTCTCTTTGGGCTCATGCTGTTCAAGAAAATAGAGACATGTTCAGTATAGCAAGATGCATGCTATTTCTTCATTTTTTTTCCTTAGCGTTCTTCTTCCTTACCTCTTTTCATAAATATTTATGACCTCTCTTACATATCAGGCATTATCATAGGTGTCGTATATACTGTTGTTAAACACAGGGACTATATTCTTGGTCTCAGCAGGCTTACAGTCTAGCATACACTGTGAGAAGCACATGTGATGCAGGAACAATAGTCCAGACCTTTGGCACACATGCTATTGCCATTTATGGCTAGCAGAACTCTTGCACTAATTAAATTATTTCTTTTCCTCTTACAGAGTGCTTGTATTTGAATTTGCCTAAGATAAACTCCCATCAGATGCAATTCTATATTACCATAATACAAATAAAGAAATAGGCTTAGAGAGAAAAGGTGGCTTCCCAAGAGTTATACTATCATAGCAGAATTAGACTTTAAATCCAGGTTTAAAAAATTTTACATCCCATGTTCTCCATCTTCTGTTCTAGACATCTCTTCTCTCCTCTGACATAGTTACTATTTTGGGCTGAGTCTACGCCTTCCCTTGTCCCTCCTAAATGGGACAGCATGGCCTTGCTCTTGTCTTTTGCTTGTCTTTTGCTCTTGACTTTTCCCTTCCCAGATACAAATTTCTGTTTCTATCCTCATCTTAGCCTCACCTGAAGAAAATGTGGCTAGAAATGTCTCCATTGCTTAGTCATTTTGCTGTTGGTATCCTTGACACTTGATCAGAATTAACCCAGGCATGGCTATTGAATAGAAAGTACTTGATTTCACTTTACTGACATCTTGACTTTCCTACTTCCCTGGAGATTCCATTATATTCCTACAACCCAGGTAGGGAATTGTCATTTTTACTGAGGATAAACCTATTTAGGTGAATGTCCCTCTGCAGAATCATTTATCTTCCATTCCAATTTATACTGTAGACATGGCTCTTGTCCAAAACACGGTGATTTATTAGGGTTTCTATTTAGGACTGTGTTTATAGACACTATGCCCTACATTGTGAGATTGTTAAAGTAAGAAATTCCCATAAAATTAAATTTCAAGCAGAGCAAATTGTGTGGGGGAGGAGAGACAGGATTGTCTGAAGTACATTAATTCTTACTGATGAGACTGTGAAACCCTTTGTATCATGTCAGGTTGACCTCACCAATTACTCGGTAAAAGTAGAAAGTTAAAGCAATGTGACTTCATTTAGGTAAATAGATGTGCTGTATTATGAAGCTGCTCTAAATGTTTTTGAATAGTTGCCACTTTAATTTTATGATATAATGACTTGGTTTAATTTCTTGGTCATTTGATGAAGTTTTTATGTTCACCTGAGGTAAGCTATGAGAAGGAACAAGAGATTACTTGCAGAGACCTTTACAAATTGGATTTCAAAAATAAGGGGAAGAAAAGGGTGAAGTCTCCAGATCCTTTTCTTCACTAAAGAGCTATGGGCATGCAGTCACCTTTCAGGGCCTCAGTTTCTGTCAGGGTAAGAAATGTTAGCTGCTATAAGAAGCAACCTTAAAATCTCAATTGTTATTTGTTCACTCACTTCAGTATAAGGTGTTTGTGTGGGAGGTGGGTTCTGGCCCTTCCAAATTGTGACTCCACCATTTTCAGCAAATAGTCCCAAATTAATACCATTTGAAAGTTTTCTCATGGTTACCACCATTGCCCTTATGAGAAAACTATTTTCAACAGTCAGCTCCCTCTTTCCATGATTTTCTCTTACCTTTTTCCTACACTACAGACTGGCTACAACTTTAACTTGGATACTAGTGAAAGAGTGGGCTATCTCTTTGATACCAAATTATTACATTGGAAATAAATGTTTACATTGTTATCTACCTCTAATTATGTAACATTTTAGGCTTCTTCATTACTCAAGTATGTGAAATAACAAATTTAATAACTTTTCAGTTCATTGATTCTGGATGTGTTTTTCACGAAACTTCAGCCATAAGAGAAAAGATATCTGGTTGATTCAGGAAAAAAAAAAAAAAAAAACAACAACCTTCTTTCCAAAAAGCATTTTCTCAAAACAATTTCTCAGTGTAATTGAATGGTATTTAATATTCAAATTCGTCTCTTCTTTCTTTCTCCTCTGAGGAAAAGCAACTAAATTACCAAGTAGATTTCAGATCACCAAAAAGAAGAAACCGGCAGGAGGCTTAACACTTAGTGTCTTGGATTTTTTTCCTACTACCACACAGTCCATATTTTTTCTTCTATTGTACTTATTTAACTCCTTCTTCATATCTACACATGACTTATTTACACTGGTAATTTTTCATTATTTGCAGTATTTACTATCTAAGGTTTGCGGTGGCTGGTTTTGCACTGTTTTTAGTTTAAAAGTTTGTTGTTTTTGTTTGGCTATATGAGGTATATTCCTGCACTTCTTTACTTCCTGCCATTGTGTAACACCATCGAATTATTCAAACCAAGATGATTTGAATAATTAATACTTTATTCCACCTTTGAGAACCTCACACATAGTCTTGGCCCTACAGAAATCATCTGTGTGTGGAATTTCACGAGGGTGGGATTTAAAACATGTCTTATAGGAAGGAAGGGAACATGAAGAGCAAGCCTTATGATGCTGAATGGGGTAATAAGTTTACAGGTAGAATGTGCAAAATACAAGGTCTATTTTGGCAGAGTTAGAGAACAATTTGGGGAAATGGATGAGACCCAGATAGGGATGCCTCATATAAACCCCTAGAATATTTAGACTCTAGAGAAGATTCTTCAAAGTATATTTCAGAAAGCACAATTTCCTTACTGCTCCATAAGAAGAGGAAATCATGTATTTAAGATATGCTTCATATGACTTATACCTCTATTATTAATGTAGAACTTTGGTTTAATGCTTACTCTTGCTCTGAACCATGGCTAAGTTTACTATTTGCATTATCATTTGTCGTTTTTGGTAGGTAGATACTATCATCACCAACATCATCATCATTGTATTTATTATTTATTGTTGTGTAACAAATTACCCTAAAAACTGGCTTAAAACAACCATGAACATTTATTCTCTCACCTTTTCTATAGGTCAAGAGTTTGGTAGCATCTTGCCTGGGAGTTCAGACTCAATGTCTCTCATTTAGTTGCAGTCAAGTCATCAGCCTTAGCTGAAGTCCTCTGAGGGCTTGATTATGTCCTTAGGATGCACTTCCCAGTTGGCTTGCTCACGTGGCTGCCATGTTGGTGCTGGTTATTGGTTGAAGGTTTTTTCTCTACATGGGCATTCTAATGGGTTCTTAGAGGGTCCTCATGACATGGCAGTTGGCTTCCTCCAGAGCAAGTTATCCAAGACAGAGCAAGGAAGAGATACAGTGTCTTTCATGACTCAGCTTTGAATACAACTCTGCAACATCCTGTGGGCTACACAAGTCAGTCCTTTCTCATGGGGGAAGAGACACTGTGTGAACACAGTGTGAGAGGATAGTTGCAGGCCATTTCAGAGGTCATAATCATTATCTAGTTTTGCAGATCAGGGAACTAAAATCAGAGAGACGAAGTCATTTGACAAAGAACATAGAACATTGGGAAAGGTCACTTAAACCCAGACACTCTGATGTAGAGAAAGCAGATTTTGAAACTATTCTATATTTATCTCCAACAGATGATTTCTTTCTTAGTGTCACATGGATATTAACATAATAGTCTGATAAATCTTTCTGTAATGAAAGTGCTTTCCAAACTTACGAGTTTATCTTTTCTTTTTCTTTCCTTTCTTCTCCCTCCCTTCTTTTTCTTCCTTCTTCTTTTCTTCCTTTCTTTTTCTTTCTTCCTTTTTCTTTCATTTAAATAGAATATTAACATCTTGAAGAACATGCTTTGGGAAATGTCACTGTAGGAAATAGGGGTAATTAGAAGATTCTAAATAAGACAAAGAAATGAAGAGAATGGTATTGGGGTAGATTAATTTGATAAGTGTGGGGGACAGATTGGTGGGAGAAGGAATCAGAGGCATGCAAATGTGTTTTGTTAAGAAAACAGAAACCAAACACACAGACAAAAGCAAACAAAAAGCAAAGGACTATTGCACATGTGACTTGGGAAAAAAATCAAAATAAAGAGTGAAATAATGCAGGGTGGTGAAAGGGGGAGAGCAGTCTACAAAGTACATAAAGCAGAAGAGTAGAGTGGTTAAAGGCAAAGCGCTGAGTCAAACACGTCAGGCTTTGTTTCTTAGCTCTGCCCTATAAACCAGGGGATATAGGAAAAGTCACTTCAAAGCTCTCTGACCCCAAACTTACTTGCCTGAACAGGCAGGCAAAATTACGGTACCTCCTGTTGTTGGGAGAATTAAAAATCACATGGTAAATGTTCATAAAAGATCTTTATTATTATTTTTCATATTGAACTATAATTATCTAAAGAAATTCAAAATTAAAAGTGAATATATATTATAAATAGGATATTAATTTTTTAAAACTTTTTTCAAAACCTCAGAACTCTGTCCTTGAAGGTCTTGTAAGTGATTAATGTATCATGATAAATATGACACTGTTCTAGTTGAAGGAAGGAGCCTACCTTCTTGCTCCCATTCCTTTTCTATCCTGCAGTGTTAGTCAAAGAAACTGTATAGAATGCCAGGAAATTTGCAAGGTGCTTTTTGAAAATCATCAGATTAAAACCAAACCACCAGTGCCAATTTCTGAGATGAACTATGAGAAGATCATGGTACAAGTAGAAGAGATGTTTCCCCACAGACCACATATAAATAGAGACAGATGAATATATCCTAACGCAAAGCATCTGCAACCCCAAAAAGCTTAATTCTAGAGCCAGAGAGGAGAAAAAGTGAATAAGCAATAAGCTTGACTACTGACGTCAGAATTTAGTTTTTATTATTACTAATGAACATAGATTTCCATAAATATTTATCATAACTTTGCAGGGCAGGTGCTGAATCTTATTTACTGCCATATCCTCAGTGTCTTGCTCAATACATACCATTTAATGATGCTTGATAAACATCAGTGGAATGAATGAATGATGGAGTCAGTGGATAAAGAAATGAATGTTTGCATGAAAGGGTTCAGTAGAAATGAGAATAAATGGGTGTGACAAATAAACACTTAAAAAGAAGAATAAATATAATTTCACCACAAACTGATGCACTGAATGAAGGAAAGAAATTTCCTGACTTATAAGAAACAAGACAGCTCAACTTTATGATTCTCTTTTGGCTTAAAAAGCCCATACTTCTAATGTTTTGTGAGTCACAAAGTTCTCTACATCTTTAGGCTTCATTTCAAGACTGCATCAATAGTACTGAATTTCACAGAAATTTGCAATTGAGGAGGAAAAGCCCATTTCAAAGAGAAGATAAAAGAATGCACGTCTATTATATATCAGTTACAAATTGAAAAAGTTTTTAAAAAAGAATTTGGGGCCTGTACTAGTCAGGGTTCTCTAGAGGGACAGAACTAAGATGGATAGATATATATATATTTATATATATACATACATATACATATTTACATATGTATACATATAAACATATATAATATATGTAAGATACATATCCATATATAGATATATATGAAAAGGGGAGTTTACTAAGTATTAGCTTACACAACCACAAGGTCCCACAATAGGCTGTCTGCAAGTTGAGGAGCAAAGAGGGCCAGTCTGAGTCCTGAAACAGAAGAACTTGGGGTCCAGTGCTCGAGGGCAGGAAGCATCCAGCACAGGAGAAAGATGTAGGCTGGAAGTCTAGGCCAGTCTCTCCTCTTCACATTTTTTTGCCTGCTTTATATTCACTGGAAGCTGATTAGATTGTGCCCACCAGATTAAGGGTGGCTCTACCTTTCCCAGCCCACTGACTCAAATGTTAATCTCTTTTGGCAACACCCGCACAGACACACCCAGGATTAGTACTTTGTATCCTTCAATCCAATGAAGTTGACACTCAGTATTAACCATCACAAGTCCACTCCTTGTCAGCTTGAACCCATACACATCTCCTGAGATCATAAATAATCTTCAAATAAAGACAATAATAAGGACATAATTATGCCTAGCATAATACAACTATCCTTAGAACAACGGGAAACGCAACAATCCCCAACGCAAATACTATTACATAAAGTTAACAATATTTAAACGCTGATATGAAGTCAGTACATCTTATGTCACATGATAAAGGAAAAGGAAATAAAATGAAGATATTTTCTTAATAGAAATGTATACATGCACAAACATGTTTTTCGCAAAAGAAGGAGGAAATGCTCATGACAATTACAGTCCTTGTTTCTGCAGCTGGTCACGTGGTCATAGCTGGTATTGGTGACTACCTTCTTCAACTTCCCATTCTGTGTTCCCTTAGCCTTCAGCAAGCATCTCAGCAGGTCGTGGGTTTTTTTTGTTTTTTTGTTCTGTTTTTTTCCTGGTGGAGTGACCCAAACCTTCATTCCTGAGGAATCTGGGCCATTTGTAGTCCTGCCTGGATTGGACTGTTGGAGTTTCCCGTTGACCTTAATCACATGGCATGGGAATACTAAAAGATTCCCTAATGTAGCTCCTGTATTCCACGCCTATGCTTCCTTACCGCTGTTGTGGAGTAAACTGATTTCATCTTGATAGTCCAGGTCAATCACCTCAGCCAACACTGTAACTTCCTTCTTAGCCTGTTGACTTAAAGGCAGGAGAAGCCCAAAGTGTCCAGGTGGCAACCTTAACTTCCAGTTTAATGGAGTTGTTATTGTGTCTCCTGGTGGCAGCATTCCTCCCTCTGGAACTAAGACCTCTAGGCCAGCAGAACGTAATGTCTTGGGAACAGGAAGAACAATTTTGCTAGTGGATCACTAGGGGTGATGGTGACTGGTGCCACTTCTACTTCCACCCCTTGAGTCCTGGACTTGTGAATCCTGGCTATGAGAGAAAGAGTACCATATGTGGGACACTGATTCAGAGCATACGTGGCCTTCTGGAGAACTCTGCCTCATCCTTGCAAAGTGTTGTCACCTAGTTGGCATTGTAATTGTGACTTCAAAAGGCCATTCCACTGTTCTATTAATCCAGTTGCTTGAGGATGTTGGGGAACATGGTAAGACCAGTGAATTCCATGAGCATGAGCCCACTGCTGCACTTCTTTAGCCTTAAAGTGAGTGCCTTGGTCAGAGGCAATGCTGTATGGAATACCATGATGGTGAATAAGGCATTCTGTGGGTCCACGGATGGTAGTCTTGGCAGAAGCATTGCGTGCAGTATAGGCAAACCCATATCGGAGTAAGTGTCTATTCCAGTGACGACAAATCTCTGCCCGTTCCATGATGGAAAAGGTCCAATTTAGTGAACCTGCTACCAGACAGCTGTCTGATCACCCCGAGGAATGGTGCCATATCAAGGGCTCAGTGTTGGTCTCTGCTGCTGGCAAACTGGGCACTCAGCAGTGGCTGTATCCAGGTCAGCCTTGGTGAGTGGAAGTCCATGTTGCTGAGCCCATGCGTAACCTTCATCCCTGCCAACATGGCCACTTTGTTCATAGGCCCACTGAGCGATGACAAGGGTGGCTGGTGAAAGAGGCTGAGTGGTGTCCACAGAACAGGTCATTCTATCCACTTGATTATTTCACTCCTCCTCTGCTAAGGTCACCCATTGCTGAGCACTCACATGTGATACAAATATCTTCAGTTTTTGACCACTCAGAGAGATCCATCCACATACCTCTTCCCCAAATTTGTCACCAGTTTTCCAATCGTGCTTCTTCCAGGTCCCTGACCATCAAACCAAACCATTGGCTACAGCCCATGTATCAGCATGTAATCACACATCTGACCATTTCTCCTTCCATGCAAAGTGCACAACAAGGTGCACTTCTCAAAGTTCTGCCTACTGGGAAGATTTCCCTCTACTGCTGTTTTTCAGGGATGTCCTAGAAAGGGGCTGGAGTGCTGCAGCTGTCCACTTTCTGGTGGTGCCTGCATATCATGCAGAACAATCCGTAAGCCAGGCCCTAGTCTTCTCTTCCTTTGTCAACTGATCACAGGGAGCTCTCCACAAGGCCATCATCACTGCAGGCTGGGGTTGAGAAGACAGGGTGGCAGAAATGGAGACTATGGGCATTTGAGCCACTTCCTTACGTAACTTACTTGTGCCTTCAGGACCTGCTTGAGCCCGATCACACACACACCACTTCCATTTGATGATGCAATGCTGCTGCTGTGCCATGATACTTTATGGCTAGATGGGTCAGAAAGCACCCAGTTCATGACAGGCAGTTCAAGTCACAAGGTGACTTGATGACCCATGGTCAAATGTTCAGTTTCCACCAAAGTGCCCTAACAGGCCAAGAGCTGTCTCTCGAAAGAGCGGTAGTTATCTGAAGAAGATGGCAGGGCCTTGCTCCAAAATCCTAGATGCCTCTATTGTGATTCACCTATTGGGCCTGCCAAAGGCTCCAAACAGCATCCTGTCTGCCACTGATACCTCAAGCACCACTGGATCTACTGGGTCATATGGCCCAAGTGGCAGAGCAGCTTACACAGCAGCCTGGACCTGTTGCAGAGCCTCTCCTGTTCTGCATCCCACACAAAACTGGCAGCCGTTCAGGTCACTTGGTAAATGGGCCAGAGTAACAAACCCAAATGAGGAATGTGTTGCCTCCAAAATCCAAATAGGCCCACTAGGCATTGTGCCTTTCTTGATTGTAGGAGAGGCCAAAGGCGGCAACTTATCCTTCACCTTAGAAGGAATATCTTGACAGGCCCCACACTACTGGAGCCCTAGAAATTTCACTGAAGTCGAAGTTCTCTGAATTTTAGTCAGATTTATTCTCCATTCTCTGGCATGCAAATGTCTTGCCAATAAGTCCAGTGTGTTTGCAAGACTGCTCACTGGATCCAGTCAGTATAACGTCCTCAATGTAATGGACCAGTGTGATATCTTGTGAAGTCGAAAAATGATCAAGGTCCTTCTGAATAAGATTGTGACACAAAGCTGGAGAGTTGATATAGCCCTGAGGTAGGACAGTAAAGGTATATTGCTGGCCTTTCCAGCTGAAGACAAATTGCTTCTGGTGGGCCTTATGGAGAGAAATGGAGAAAAAGGCATTTGCCAAGTCAATGGCTGCATACCAGGTATCAGGAGGTGTGTTAATTAGCTCAAGCAATAAAAATTACATCAGGTACAGCAGCTGCAATTGGAGTCACCACTTGGTTAAGCTTATGATAATCCACTGCCATTCTCCAAGATCCATCTGTCCTCTGCACAGACCAAATGGGAGAGTTGAATGGAAATGTGGAAATCTCCACCCCTAAGTCTTTCAAGTCCTTGATGGTGGCACTAATGTCCGCAGTCCCTTCAGGGATGCGGTATTGTTTTTGATTTACAATTTTTCTAGGTAAAGTCAGTTCTAATGGCTTCCATTTGGCATTTCCCATCATAATAGCCCTCACCCCATGCAATTTTACTCAGTAAAGCAAATGATTAGAGGTCTTGGGGCCAAATCTATCTCAATCTATTCTCGAACTTTAAATGCGTAAGAAGCCTGGCTCACTGGCGTGGAGCCAGGCATGCAAAAACCCCACTTCTGGTACCAAAATCTGTATTAGTCAGGCTTCTCTAGAGAGACAGAACTAATATGATACATATAAAAGGGAGTTTATTAAGTATTAACTTACACAATCACAAGGTCCCACAGTAGGCTGCCTGTAAGCCGAGGAGCAATGAGAGCCAGTCTGAGTTCCAAAACTGAAGAACCTGGAGTCTGAAGTTTAGGGCAGGAAGCATCCAGCACAGGAGAAAGATGTAAGCTTGGAGGCTAGGGCAGTCTCTCCTCTCATGCTTTTCTGCTTGCTTTATATTCACTGAAAGTTGATTAGGTTGTGCCCACCAGATTAAGGATGGATCTGCCTTCCCCAGCCCACTGACTCAAATGTTAATCTCCTTTGGCAACACCCACACAGACACACCCAGGATTAATATTTTGTATCCTTTAATCCAATCAAGTTGACACTCAGTATTAACCATCACAGGGCCTATGATATTTGAGGAATGGACATTAAGGAAGAACTATCTATAAGACAACTGGGGTTGTGGTAGAAGACAAAATAGGTAAAACTGAAATGCCAACTCCATATTTGCACTATACCATGAGTGTGAGTCTTTATGTTGAATAATAGGAATGAAGATCACTGATTAATTGGGTGAATTGACAACACAGAGGTCAGTGAGTAGAGATTATAAACTCATGATGATAATGACAATCACTCACAATTACTAAGCATTTACAATGTCAGGTACATTGGTATTTTCTTTTCATGTATTATTATATTTAATTATTCTGGCACTTCTGTGATAAAGATCAGAGATTTGCAAACTTCCTTTGTAAGGACCAGATAGCAAATAATTTAGGCTTCGTGGGTCCTATCATCCCTGTTACAACTATAGCCACACACCACATAATGACATTTAGGTCAATGACAGACCACAAAGGTGGTCTCAGATATTATAATGGAGCTGAAAAATTCATATCACCTGGAAAATTTCTATTCCTTAGTGACAGTTTCGTCCTGCAAGCTCCATTCATGATAAGTGCCCTATGCAAATATACCATTTGTTATCCTTTATACCATATTTCTACTGTACCTTTTCTATGTTGAGATACACAAATACTTCCCATTGTGTTACAATTGCCTAAAGTATTCAGCACAGTAACATGTTGTACAGGTTTGTAGCCTAGGAGCAATAAGTGATACCATCTAGTCTAGGTGTGTAGTAGGCTATCCCATCTAAGTTTACATAAGTACACTCTATGATGTTCAAACAATTAATGAAATTGCCTAACAATGCATTCCTCAGAAGGTATCCCCCATTAAGTGATAGATGACTGTACTTAATTCTGCAGTTGTAGGAGGAAGCAATCATGTATAATACACAAATAAATGGGTGTGGTTACATTCCAACAGAGTTTATTACACAGCAGGCAGCAAGCCAGATGTGCCAACCCTGAATGTAGATCATCATTCCCACTCATTGTCTTTTGGTCTACAGAGCCAAGACTCCAACTCGAGTCTTTCTATGCCAGAACCCACACTCCTAACAACTTCATTATATTGCTTGCAATCAAGTTTCAGAAAGGTAACTTCAACAGAGGACTGTAAGCTGAATTACAAAGGAAAAACTGATTTCTAGAGACCCGAAGGCTAGATGGTAAAAATATAAACGGAATTCACTCACATGTAAAATTAGGGAGGTGTATTAGTCCATTTTCACACTGCTGATAAAGACATAGCTGAGACCAGGCAATTTACAAAAGGAAGAGGTTTAATGGACTTACAGTTCCACGTGGCTGGGGAGGTGTCACAATCATGGCAGAAGGCAAGGAGGAGCAAGTCACGTCTCACATGGATGGCAGCAGGCAAAGAGAGAGTTTGTGCAGGGAAACTCCAGTTCTTAAAAACAACAGGTCTCATGAGACTCACTATCACAAAAACAGTTCAGGAAAGACCCACCCGCATAATTCAATCACCTCCCACTGGGTTCCTCCCAAGACATGTGGAAATTGTGGAAGTTATAATTCAAGATAAGATATGGGTGGGGACAGAGCTAAACCATATCATTTTTCCCTTGGCCCCTCCGAAATCTCATGTCTTCACATTTCAAAACCAATCATGTTTTCCCAACAGTCCCCCAAAGCTTTAACTCATTTCAGCATTAACTCAAAAGTCCACAGTCCAACATCTGATCTGAGATAAGGCAAGTCCCTTCTGTCTATGAGCCTGTAAAATCAAAAGCAAGTGAGTTACATCCTAGATACAGTAGGAGTACAGGCATTGGGTAAATACCACTGTTCCAAATGGGAGAAATTGGCCAAAACTAAGGGGCTATGGGACTCATGCAAGTCCAAAATCCAGCAGGGAAGTCAAATCTTAAAGCTTCAAAATGATTTCCTTTGAATCCATGTCTTGCATCCAGGTCACACTGATGCAAGAGGTGGGTTCCCATAGTCTTGGTAAGCTCTGCCCCTGTAGCTTTGCAGGGTACAGTCTCCCTCCTGGCTGCTTTCATAGGCTGGTGTTGAGTGCCAGTGACTTTTCCAGACAAAAGGTGCAAGCTGTCGGTGGATCTACCATTCTGGGTTCTGGAGAACAGTGGCCCTCTTCTTGCAGTTCCACTACGTGGTGCCCCAGTAGAGACTCTGTGGGTGCTCCAACCCCACATTTCCCTTCCACAGAGGTTCTCCACGACAGCTTCACCCCTGCAGCAAACTTCTGCCTGGGCATCCAGGCTTTCCATACATCCTCTGAAATCTAGGCAGAGGCTCCCAAACCTCAATTCTTGACTTCTGTGTACTTGTAGGCTCAACACCATGTGGAAGCTGCCAAGGCTTTGGGCTTGCACCCTGTGAAGCCATGGATCAAGCTGTACCTTGTCCCCTTTCAGCCATGGCTGGAGTTGCTGGGACACTAAGCACCAAGTCCCTGGATTGCACAGAGCAGAGGAGCACTGGGCCTGGCCCATGAAACCATGTTCTCTTCCTAGGCCTCTGGGTCTGTGATAGGAGGGGCTGCCAGGAAGACCTCTGATGTGCCCTGGAGACATTTCCCCCATTGTCTTGGGGATTAGCATTTAGCTCCTTGTTACTTATGCACATTTCTGCAGCCCTTGAATTTCTCCTCAGAAAATGAGATTTTCTTTTCTGTCACATTGACAGGCTGCAAATTTTCCAAACTCATATGCTCTGCTTTCCTTATAAAACTGAATGCCTTTAACAGCACCCAAGTCACATTTTGAATGCTATGCTGCTTAGAAATTTCTTCTGCCAGATACCCTAAATCATCTCTCTCAAGTTCAAATTTCCACAAATCTTTAGGGCAGGGGCAAAATGCCACCAGTTCCTTTGCTAAAACATAGCAAGAGTCATTTTTGCTCCAGTTCCCAACAAGTTTCTTATGCCCATCTGAGAATACCTCAGCCTGGACCTTATTGTTCATGTTACTATCAGCATTTTTGTCAAATCCATTCAACAAGTCTCTAGGAAGTTCCAAACTTTCCAACATTTTCCTGTCTTCTTCTGAGCCCTCCAAACTGTTCCAATCTCTGCCTGTTACCAGTTCCAAAGTCACTTTTACATTTTCGGGCATCTTTTCAGCAATGCCCCACCTTACTGGTACCAATTTACTGTATTAGTCCATTTTTTACACTGCTGATAAAGACATACCCAAGACTGAGCAATTTACAAAAGAAAAAGGTTTAACGGACTTACAGTTCCACATGGCTAGGGAGGCCTCACAATCATGGTGGAAGGTAAGGAGGAGCAAGTCACATCTCACATGGATGGCAGCAGGCAAAAGAGAGCTTGTGTAGGGAAATTCCTGTTTCTAAAACCATCAGACCTTGTGAGGTTCATTCACTGTCACAAACACTGCTTAGGAAATACCCACCCCCATAATTCAATCACCTCCCACTAGAGGAGCCAGTCAATCACCTCCCACTGGTAGGAACTGTGGGAGTTACAATTCAAGATGAGATTTGGGTGGGGACACACAAAAACCATATCAAGAAGTTATAGTAGCAACAGATGAGAGAGAATGGATAGAGGTTCACAGTAGATAGATTCTCCATGATTTTGCAACTAATTGGTGTGGTAGAACTAGGAATGCGTATGCAGTATGGTACTCTCAAGCAAGCTGAAGAGATAAACTCTATCAAATTCTGCTAAGAGGTTGAATGAAAGACTGAGAATTGACCATTGAATTTTGTGACATGAAGGTCACTGATGACCTAAATAAAAGCAATCTTGGAAGAATGATAGGGACCAAAAGTCAGAATAAATTAGCATCTCAAGAGAATAGGAAAGCAGGACTGAAAGTGAGTTCATATAACCTTTTTAAAGCCACTTCAAAATTAAGAAATATCAAACCAATTGAAAGGCATTCTAGAAATCAACTGGTTTGTTCTCCACAAAATTGTCAATGTCATGAAAGATAAAGAAAGGCTGAGGATTGAAAAAAAGCTACAAGACATGACAGCTACATTTTATACATGATTGGTGATTGAACTCAGGATCATGGAAAATTATTATAAAGAACATTGTTGAAACAATTGATAAAATTTGAATTTCGGCTGTATTTTAAATGAGAGTATGATATCAATGCTTAGTTTCTCAAATTTGATAATTGAATTGTGGTTATGTAACAGAATGACTTTGTTCTTAGGAGATACACCCTGAAGCACTTCAGAGTCACTTCAGAGTGAAGGATTATGATAGAAGCAACTGTCACTCAAATGATTAATAATTTAGAAAAAAATGTATATATGTGTGTGTGTATGTATATACATATTTTTCTGAATCATTTATGTGTATATAAATATATATGATATGTATATATATAAAAGTTTGTATGTATATATAAAAACTAATAAAATAAATATATAAAAATGGTGACATAAGTAAAAATAGTAAATAGATATACAGGTAGAATATTGAATATATACATATGGAATCATTGAGGGGAACATGGGAGTTCTCTGTATTATTCTTACAGCCTTCCTATAACTATGAAGTTATTTTACAATAAAACATTTTTGAAAATGTTGAGTAATTATTTCTGAGTATTGAAATGAGTTTTGTCTGTCTCTTTATCTCCATTTCAATTTTTTTCAACAGCAAACAAGGATCAATTGTGTAAAAACATAAATACTTTTCAGTGATGAAAGAAAATATATCAATTAACTTTATTGACCACTAAAACAGAAGTGTTGTAGCAATTTGGGCAAATATTAATTTCATGAAAGATATTTGTTGTATTTTTTGTAATTATAGAAAAATATTTAGGACAGTTCTTTAATGGTGAGATTATATTGCACGGGTGATATTTTGTGGGCCAATGTTCTATGTATCAATAAAGAAGGAGTTTATAAATTGGGACATTGCTTTAAGTATTTTCATATTTATTATAATGATAAAACACCAAGTGAACTGCTAATTTTGAATTTTCCTGAACTCAATAGGCACAACTTGCTTATGGGCTTAAATTTTTATCTCAATGTTCTATGTGTTGCTTTACCATCCACAGAGGAAAAGATTCCAAAAGCAATTAACTATACCCTTTGGTCTCCCTGGGAAATTCCTGTAGGGAATCTGTGAAAGTAAGGGCAGGATTAGGGTAATCACACAAAATCAGTTTAGTCAGATTCTCACCCTTGAGAAAATCTGGCTTAACACTCCTTGGCTAGCAGAACAAGTTTGCCATTATCACAGTAACAGATTTTTGGTAGAAACTCAAAAGCCACTTGTTGATTAATTGGCAGAAATGGGAGGAAAGTTTTTATCAGAGACAACTTGACTCTGCAAGATCTAGCAAGGTTAGCATTAACTCTCACTGTCACAGAATGTGTAATATAAAGGCCGTGGTGTTAGGAGACTGGGTAGATTGTTTTAAAATGTCAATCCACCAAATAAGAAGGATAAGTCAACTTTGTTGACCATAGGTCTTAAAGTACTTTATTGACTTAATAGCCAAATAAGAAAGAAAAATGGAGAAGGAAAAAATGAATCAGTAAAGAAGGTTGAATAACAATAATAACGCTGCTGAGATTTATAATTCAATGGAAACAAGTCATTTAAATTCAGCCTTTAAAAAAAATTATAGAAATATTTTTTAGAATTATTATAAATATTGGGTTTTAAGGGGTTTAAAACTGTGTGTGTATATATATGTATGTATATATGTGTGTATATATGCATTTATGTGTGCATATGTATGCACACATATATTATACACATACATGCATATACATACATATATATTTTATATATATACACATACACACACACACACATACAATTTCAGCTTCTGGCAGCATAGTAGACTATATAAACTAATTGATTGATCCTCTTGACTAAAACCAAATACAAATAAAAATAAACATCTATTTTAATGCATTGATAAACTGGCAAGAATATAAGGATTTTCCAGAGGGCTTAAGGAAGAACAAGAGCCCAGATAAAGAAGGATCAAAGCTCACCTTTACCCTGAGGGCATCTTCTAAGCCCAAATGACTTTGGGCTTCATTTTTCATGGCCTCATGAGGAATGAAGACAAGAGAAAAAACTTTCAGGGTAGTAAATCTAATAGGAGACACTATACATATACCTGGGGCTAAAAAATTTACACCCTCAGCAGACAAACTAGAAATAAAACTACACCTCCTAGGAGTAAAAAATAAAATTAGGTTTCTATACCTTGTTATTGAGTGGAAGTCAGGAAAAAAAAAATCTAAAAATTACAAAGAAAAGACCATACAATATACTGAAAAACCAACTGAATTTCCATATGATAAGCAGTTTAAATATGTAAGTTTTTTTAAATAACATTTTAAATAGTACCAACAAATCAATTTAACTAAAGATATACAAGACCTTAACAACACAAACTTTTGAAGCTTTATTAAAATATATTAAATAAGTGCTAAATAAATTTACAGATTTATCATTGTTCATAGACAGGAAGACTCAATATTGTAAAGAACAATTCTTCCCAAACTGATCTATATATTCAATACCAACTGGCTTTACTTTGAAATTTGACAAAAAGATTATGTGATTCAAAGAGAAGGTCAAAGACTAATAATAGCCAAGACAGCTCATAATAGGATGTACATGGTAAGATACTTGCCTTGAAAGACATCAAGAGTTTTTATAAAAATCTAATATTTAAGATATGGTGGTATGAGCCCAGGAATAGATGAATAGAGTGGTGGAACAGTATCTGGAATCCAGAAGCATATTCAGAAATGTATGGATATTTGATTCACAGATTAGTGGGAAACACGAGTTTTTCTATAAATGGTGCTAAAACAATACAATTGAACCCCTAATTAAAACAAGACAATTTCTTATGAATTAAAGACCTAAGTTTGAACAGCAAAAGGGTAGCAAGTTTAAAGGCAATGTAGAAAAAATGGCTTCACCATTCCATTCAAGGAATCCTCCATTTTCTTCTGAAACTGACCTTGAAGTAGGGAAGGACTTTTTAAATAAGATAGAGGAAAAAAATCATAATGAAAGAGAATTAAGTTCAATTACATTAAAATTAGAGCACCCGTTCCTTAAATGGCACCATGTGGCAGATACTGTGAATCCTCCAAAATATTCATGTACTTCCCTACACTTTCCAACCTCCCTCACATTAGATTGGGGCCAGATGTGATTTGGACAGTAGTAGCATAAGCCACTTCCAAACACAGCACTTAAAAAATAACCTATGCAACTCTCCAGCTCTCCTTCCCTTGCTGCAGCAACTGTAAAGGCCATGTGTTTTATAAGGTACAGCTACTAACATCAGACTTCATTACTCCACTAAGAGTTGAGATTCATTTGTTATCCCAGTTTAGTCTGTTCTATTCTGACTAAGAAAAACAGTAGAAAAATGACAGCTACAAAGTGAAAAAGGCATTTGTAGTACATTTAATAGACAAAAGATTAATGTTTAATATACTTTTAAAACACCTATGAATTAATAAGAAAAGAATAAACATCTCAATGGAAAAATGGGTGAAAGATTTAAACAGCCTCTTTTATAACGGTCAATAAACACATAAAAATATATCCACTTTCTTTAGTTAATGAGAAAATGGTACCTTTTCATTTTCATACCCATCAATATGACAAAATTTCTTAACACAAATATGGAACAATAAGAATTCTTATCAACTGCTAATGGAAGTATAAATCAATACAACTACTTTGGAAAACATCTTATCATTTTCTAATAAAGGTAATGAAGCTCATACTCTTCAAACCAGTAACTCTGCTCCTAAATATGTACTCTAAACCAGCACTACCCAATAGACAGTTGATGATGAAGAAAGTATTTTATAACCTCATTTTCTAATGTGGTAACCATTTGCCATGTGTGGCTACTGAACACTTGAAATGTGGCTACTGTGAAAAAGGACATATTTTGTTTTAATTCACTTTGATTTTAATCTTAATATTCCCATGTGCTAGTGGTTACTGCATTGGACAGAACAGATCTAGAAAAATTCTTGTACATGTCTATCAAGAGATTGTTTATAGGCCTGCCTGAGGTCTACCACTGCCACCATCAGTGTTTGTATACTCTTCCTCCTCTTGAGGCTTGAGGACTGACCCATGAAGGTCCCTATATCATCATAGTTGTGTGGCAGCCTCCACAAACAACTGCAGCATAAGCCAATAAGGAATTCACAGACACTACTGATATTGATTACAGCCAAAGACATCATATGAAGACTACACTACTATGCCCATCCAGAACCAAAGCCAAAGCACCTTACACAAACAATACTATAGATACCTCTACAGGAAAAAGTCTTACTCCATGAAGACAAACTGAATGTTTGTAACCCTGAAAAATAACACAGTAGTAAGTTCCTTGGCTGTTCTTTTTGCCTCATATATACCAGATTTGGAGGTGAGGAACTCAACAATTCAAAAATGACAAAGGAAACAGACCCTCAAAAAGCCCCCTAAAACTCTGCTCTCTCTAGCCAAAGGACCAGGAAAAGCACAGCCTAACAAGCCAGAAAATTTTAAACACCAACTTCACCCCTATAGCCAAATACCACAGAAAAAAAAAAAAAAATGTGGCTCCAACCCCACCCATACTATCAAAGGTCAAATGGAGAACTTAGACTTCTACCCTTCCAAGACTATAAGGAGGTACTACAACATCTCTGGCAGGGTGATATCATATAATGCCAAGTGGAGGGCCTGGACATTCATCTCCACCCAGCAATAATGACGTGTCTTTCCAGCTACCCACTGCGGTGGTGTCAGAGGAGGTCTCAGGAAGAGTCAAGATGTTCATTATTGCTCAGCAGTAATGAGGCTATTCCCCACTGCAATGTCAGTGGACAGCATGCAAGGAGCCAGATTTACACCCCAATTCATCAAGAACGAGAAGTCTCTACCACAGGTATCAACAGGGACTGACTGTGGAACCTTGATGCCTATCTCCAACTGGAAGTAGCAAGACTGTGCCTTCTTTTTCCCCTGTCAGAGTAGTTTCAGAGAAAGCAAGCTAAAAGAGAGGTTTAAACAAGATTCACAGTCTCATAAAATAACGAAAACTGCCTAGATTTCAAAAATGTACTGACTCACCCTGCAAAACCCAAGAAGGGCTTAAATTGAATTAAGAAAAATAAAATCAATAGATGTCAACACCAAGATGACAAAGATATTACAATTACCTAACAAAGATTTTTAAGACAGCCCATCATAAGAATGCTTCATCAAACAATTACAAACATGCTTGAAACAAATGAAAACATAGAGCTCTTAGGCAATAAATTAAAAATCAAATCAAAGATATTTTAAAACTAAAAGCAAATTTTAGAGCTCCAAAATACAATACAGAAAATAAAAAGCTCAATGAATGGGCTCAACATCAGAATAGAAGGGACAGAAGAAAAATCAGTAAAGATAAAACAACAAAAATTATCCAATCTGAACAAAATAGTGAAAAAGGACTAAAACCAAAATGAACAAATTCTCAGGGCCTTCTGGGACTATCACAAAAAATCTGACATTGATTTCATTGGAAGGAGAGGTGAAGAAAGAGCAAGAATAAATAAGCACTCAGAGAAATAACAGCTGAAAACTTGCCAAAGTTAGCAAGAGACAAACCTCTACAGACTCAAGAAGCTGAGCAAACCATAAGCAAGATAAACTAAAAATAAATTTAAAAATCTGTGCCAGAACACATTATAATCAATCAGCTAAAATTTTTTTTAAAAAATAATAAATCTTGGAGTTGATGGGTGCAGCACACCAACATGGCACAAGTATACATATGTAACAAACCTGCACGTTATGCACATGTACCCTACAACTTAAAGTATAATAATAATAAATAAATTTTAAAAAATAAATAAATACATGTAGAATTTCAGACATATGGAAAAAATAATAATAATAAATCTTGGAAGCAACTTGAGAAAAAATGATACATTATCTACAAAAGAAAACTGTTAGAATGACAGAGTTCTCATTGGAGCAGGTAGTCAGGAGGAACTGGTACAACACTTGCAAGTGCTGAAAGAAAAAATATATACACTGAAACTATCTCTCAAATGAAGGAAAAATCAAGACATTCTCAGATGAAGGAAAACTAAGATTATTTGGAAACAGCAGACCTACTCTAAAGGAAAGGCTAAAATAAGCTATAAACCAATAGAAAACAATAAAAGAAGGAAACTTGGAATATCAAAAAGGAAGAATGAACATGGCAAGCAAAAATATGGGTAATTACAATAGGCTTTTCCTCTCCTGTTGTGTTTTCTAAATTATGTTTGATGATTGAAGCAAAGAGTATAATACTGTCTGATACAGTTCTAAAGTATATAGAGGAAAATATAGAAAATTATGGTCATGTGTCACTTGATGACATGGATACATTCTAAAAAATACATTATTAGGCAATTTCATTATTGCACAAACATGAGAATGTACTTACATAAACCTAAATGGTATAGCCTCTTCCACGTGTAGGCTATATACTATATAGCCTATTGCTCCTTGGCTACAAACCTACAGGGCATGTTACTTGACTGAATACTTTAAACAATTGTAACACTATGGGAAGTATTTTGTGACCAACGTGGTGAAACTCCACCTCTACCAAAAGTACAAAATTAGCCAGGCATGGGGGTGCATACCTGTAATCCCAGCTACCTGAGAGGCTGAGGCAGGAGAATCACTTGAACCAGGGAGGCAGAGGTTGTAGTGAGCCGAGTTTGTGCCATTTTGCACTCCAGCCTGAGCAATGAGCAAAACTCTGTCTCAAAAAAAAAAAAAAAAAAAAATCTAAACATAGAAAAGGTATAGTAAAAATGTGGTGTGAAGGATAAAAAATGGTACACTGGATAGGGCATTTACTATGAATGAAGCTTGAAGGAGTGGAGGTTGCTCTGGATGAGTTAATGAGTGAGTCGTGAGTGAATGTGAAGTCCTAGGACATTACCATATGCTACTGTAGACCTTAAAAAACACTGTACACACTTATTACCACTATCATTATACACTACACAATTTTATGTGCTATACCTTTATATGACTGGCAACACAATAGGTTTGCTTACACCAGCATCGTTACAAAACCATGAGTAACAAATACATTGTGCTACAACATTATGACAGTTACAAACTCACTAGGTGACAGAAAATTTTAAGTTCCATTATAATCTTATGGGATCATCATATATGAGGACTATCATTGATCAAAACATTGTTATATGGCTTATGACTATATATAATAAACATAAGAGTTTAAAGGGGTATGAAAGGAGCCTGGGATTTTATATATCATTTCAACTGATGAAATGATGACACAGTAGAAAAAGATATATCCTCAAAACATTAACAAAATCAAAGCTAAAGTGGCTCTCTTAATATTAATAACAGAGTAGACTGCAGAGAAAATTACCAGAAACATAGAAAGACATAGTGATAAAATATATAATAATAATACATTATGACATATAATGATATATAATATATAATGTTAATGATATATTTATTGATAAAAAGATATATAGTATATAATGATAAAATATATACAATAAAAAGGTAAATATATAATGATTAAAAAGGTCAATCAAACAAGAAGACATAGCAATCCTAAATGTGTATGCATCAAACAACAAAGCTACCAAATGCAACATAGTTGAAAAGAAAAACAGACATATACACATTTATAGTTGGTGATTTCAACACCCCTCTCTCAACAACTGAGAGAACAACTGGATAAAAAATTAGCAAGTGTAAAGAAGAACTCAACAACATCATCAACCAATAGGATCCAATCAGCATTTATAAGTATCATACACAGTATTTAATGACTAACTTAATGTTACTCTAACGTTAGTCTAACTTGCCAGAAAGTTCAACTGGTATAAGCATTAAACTTCTGTAATGATACCATTGCTAAGATATGAGCCCTTTGCTCTTGCTCTGTCTTTTTTAATCACTCATGTCTGTACCACGTTTTGTGTTGCCAATGGGGGGAAACCAACTCTTTATGTGCTGTTGTCAAGCAAGTATAAGTGAGAAAAGTGCTATGAGGAGCTAAAAAAAAATCAAATTGTTACATTTTTGCTGATTGCACAAAGAGGACCTAACATGAGACGGAAAGTGCTGATTCTGGTGTAGTTGGGAAGGAAACAGATTTCTGAAGCAAGGGACTTAAGGTTTACATCGTGTGAAATCGATTGTGCATTGTCTTCTCTAAGTATTTTGAAGGAGGGCAAAACCCCAACTTTCTCTATTTGTTTGATAAAACAAAAAATAGTTTGTAAAAGCAACAACAGCACACTGAAAAAGTTCTTCCCTGAAAAATGGCAAAACACTTTCCAAGAGCACAGAACCGGCTGGCTTTTGGTTTAATTCAGCAATACTTCTATCCATTGGCAGAAATAACAGCATATTTCCTGCAGATCAAATTTGAAGTTTCTCTCAGAAAATATCTTGGGTTTTGTATATGCATATTCATAAAATGAAAATAACTTGATTTGCTGGCACTCTGGGCCTGGATGCAGAGAGGTAGAGAGGGAGAGTAATATTGTTAGGAATTCAAGTAAAAGAGCAGGGCCAAAGAAAGCAAGAAAGTGAAGTAAAAACACAGGTCAAGTCTCTAGAAAGAGCAGAAATATGCAGATGTTAACTGTGCAGATGTGCTTGGGAAAGAAGGTGGCTTTTCTTCTCAGGATCCTATAGCATGAGCTTGAAAATATTGGTTGCCTGACCCAGATGGTAGAACATCTCACGTATGCCAGTGCAGAGCCGAAGGTGTGTCTGGATGCAAGCTGGCTGGGATTCCAGCCAGGGAAACAGCAGTGAAGCTCAGAATGAGAGGGAAGCATCTGATCTTTTCTAACAGAGGTGCCCTTCAGAACAAGGCTCATGTCTGCTTAGGTG
The DNA here is from genome assembly GCF_008728515.1 of Papio anubis. Classification (NCBI taxonomy): domain Eukaryota; kingdom Metazoa; phylum Chordata; class Mammalia; order Primates; family Cercopithecidae; genus Papio; species Papio anubis. The sequence goes on from NC_044977.1 coordinate 72,469,658, forward strand.
GCAGCAGCTTGTAGAAAAATGAAGGAAATAATCAGAATATTCTTTGTTTGCACCTCCAGTTTCATTTTCTACTTTGTCTTTTCCTTCTTTCCTTCCTTCCTTCTTTCCTTCCTTCCTTCCTTCCTCCCTCCCTCCATGTCTTTCTTTCTCTTTCTTCCTTCCTTCTTTCCTTTCTCTCTTTCTTTCTTTCCTTCCTTCTTTTCTTTTTTTCTTTCTTTCCTTCCTTCCTTCCTTCTTTCTTACCTTCTTTTTTTCTTTCTTCCTTTCATATATGGGAGGGGCATCACAGTTTTCATCCCTAGTTACTCCCCGACCAGGCTGTCAGGCTGCAGTGGCTGCCTTTTTCCAAGACTACGGCTGCTGTTTGGTAGCAGGAAATGTTCCCTGCTGTCACTAGCCATGGAGTCCTACACCATTGTTTGTGAGTTTCTCTTAACACTACCCATACCTATGTAATGTCCCCTTCATAAAACTTAACTCAATTATCTCGTTTGAATATTTTATCTGTTTCCTGCTGGGACACTAACCTAGAAAGTAAATTGGTCCTGATTGGTAAGTCAGTTCCAAAAAGGTGACTTGAAGTGGAGGAAAGAGAATAGTAGCGATGATGGGAGAGAAACCTCCAAGACAACATGCTGCTATGGTCCTTGGCTGTCCTCTAGGAAAGCAGCACTACTCCCTAAGCCATCTGTCTTAGGTTACAGTGTTGCAGAAATTAAGAAAATGACATTGGGTGTCATTGGGAGCTTGGAAATGACAGGCAGTATGAAGTTAATGGAGTTATGGAAAGAACCCAGGATTGAGAGTTACACAAACCTGGGTCTGTTACTTAATATCTGTGTGGCCTAGAAAAAGTGACTTAAATCTTTGAACCTCACTTTTTTTCATGTATTCAAAAAGATAATAGTATCCACATCTTGGTGATTTTGTGTGATGGTTAATTATTAAGATAACAAAATGCATCTAGGACAGGGTCCAGAACTTTCTAGTTTCTTGGTCAATGTTAGTTCCCTTCTTCCTTCTCTGCTTCCAAGTAACAAAACAAGTCATGGGATGCCAAGGCGTGGGAAAGTTTATGTTCCTAGAGCAGAAACGTGTTTAGTGGCATGATGGTGCTGCACCATTGCTTTACTAATAAGCGGCTATGGTGCACAGTACCCTGCACTGGCATCAGAACTAGATTAAAGATTTAGACAATCCACAAGGCCAGTTGATTTTTTGCAACATACTTGTCTTCTCTGAGCCCCAGTATCCCATAAGTAAAGTGAAGCATTTGGGCCAGATCAGCTCTTCCTAAAATATGAGTCACAGTCTGGAATTGAGAGGGAGACAAGGGCATAAGGAGGGGAGTATGTTTCCCCTCAACTTCCAGAATGAAAAGATAGAAGGCAATAGAAATGACAGCAGTCCATTTAATTATCTGTAGCAAAAATAATGTGCTGGTAGGTCATAAGCTGGATACATTTGCAGATGTGTTTTGTTTGACCTGCATACTGGTGTTTCAAAATTTTGCATTATTTGACAACCTTTAAAACTCAGGAGACATTATATGAAAATTGAGATTGCCAGCTTCTCTCAAAAATCTAGTCATACTCCCTCCCCTACTACACAAATTTCTACAGGGTAGTAGTGGCCAGGGCTGAGAAAGTGCTGCCACCTAAAGAAAGAACCTGAGCCCTCCTGTTGGTCACAGTCTTCATCTAGCCCACTTCTCCAGTATGTATGTTACCTGGCAGACTCTTGAGGACATTCGAGTGCTTGAAGCTTAATAAATTAAGAAATGTAGGTTGCAATGTAAATGGTTCCAATAGATTAAAAATTGCCTTTTATCTTCACTAAAATAGAAAATAAAACTAAGCACCAAGGACACGTTGGTATAATACAGCTCAATACAAATCAACTAATAGCAATGTATGGACCTTTATTGGAACTTAATACAAGCAAACTGTAAAAATCTAAAATAATTCATGAGGTACTCAGGGAAATTTGAACATTGAGTGAATATTTATGGTATTTGGGAACTACTCATATATTTGATGTTGTAACAGTGACACTGCTACTTTGGCTTTTTTATTGTTAATACATTTTATTTTTTGAGCAGTTTTAGGTTCACAGTGAGATTGAGCAGAAAGTGCAGTGAGTTCCTATCTACCTCCTGCTCCCCACCCACCCCGCTGTCCCACACACACACAACATACCCTGCTCTCTACATCCGACATTAGAGTGTATGTTTAATGCAACCAACCTACACTGACACACAATTTTCACCCACAGTCCATAGTTTACATTAGGGATCACTTAGTGTTGGCCATTCTGTGCGTTTGGACAAATGTATAGTGACATGTATTCACATTAAAGTATCATGCAGAATAATTTAACTGCCCTAAACATCCTCTATGCTCTCTATCTATTCATCTTTTCCTCTCACCTAACCCCTGTCAACCACAACACTTTTTTACCACCTCCAGTTTTGCTTCTCTTTCGATATCAAGTTGGCTATTCTGGGTATTTTGCCTCTCCATAGAAACTTTAAAATCAGTTTGTAGATATCCACACTTGATCATGGTGCATAATTATTTTTATACATTGTTGGAATGAATTTGCTAATATTTTGTTGAGGACTTTTGCACCTGTGTATGTGTGAGGTATTACTGTATATGGTTTTTCCATGTAATATCTTTGTCTGATTTTTGTATTGAAGCAGCGTTGGCCTCTTAGACTGAGTTAGAAACTATTCCCACTGTTTTAATCTTCTGGAAGAGATTGTAGAGAATTGGCATGATTTTTTTCCTTAAATGTTTGGTATAATTTAGCAGTGAACCCATCTGGGTCTGGTGCTTTTTATTTTGAAAGGTTATTAGTTATTGATTCAATGTCTTTAATAGATATTGGCTTATGATCGCCTCTTTCTTCTTGTGCAAGGTTTGACAAGTTGTATTCTTCAAGATACTGGGTCCATTTCATCTAGATTATCAAGTTGTGACCATAGAACTGTTCATAATAACCTTTTATCATCATTTTAACATCAATGAGCTCTGTAGTAATGTCCCGTCTTTAATGTATGATACTAGCAATTTGTGTCATCTCTCTCTCTTAGCCCAGCTAGAGGTTTTATTGATCTTTTCAAAGAACCAGTTATTCATTTCATTTATTTTCTTTATTGACTTTGTGTTTTTCAATTTTATTGATGTGCATTCTAGCTTTCATTATTTCTTTTCTTATGCTTACTTTGGATTTAATTTGCTCTTCCTTTTCTATTTTCAATAATTTAAGTGAAGGCTTAAATTATTGATTTGAGATTTTTCTTTTCTAATATGTGCAATACAAGTTGACTGATGGTGCTGTTGAGTTCAACCATGTCCTCTACCTTTTGGATCTGTCCCCTTCTAACAGAGGAGTGTTGGAATCTCCAATTATAAGGGTGGACTCTCCTTGCAATTCTATCAGTTTCTGTTTCAAGTATTTTGACACTCTGTCATTAGGCATACACACCTTAAAGACTGTTATGTCTTCTTGGAGCATTGACACTTTTATCATTATGTAACACCTCCTCTGTATTTCTGATAATTTTCCTTGCTCTGAGGTCTACTGTGTCTGAAATTAGTATAGCTACTTCCACTTCTTTTGATTGATGTTAGCATGGTGATATGGTTTGGTTGTATCCCCACTCAAATCTCATCTTGGATTGTAGCTCCCAATCTCTCCAGTTTTGGGGACAGTAGTCTTCCCTGTGACCTCATTTCTCTGATGGGTCTGATGACCTCATTTCTTTGTACTTGTTAGGACAGAGTGGCAACTTCTGTGTTTCTTACCTGCCAGATAAGCAACTGGAAATCTCTGTTTCTAAAAAAAGTTCTTATCTTTCTAAGATTACTGCTGAGATACATATAGATGAGATATGATACCTGGGATTTGCTTCAGAATAATCTGGGAGGATGAAAAGAAATGGATGGGATGCAATTGAAACAAGATTGGTCATGACTTGATCTGAGAACCCAACAAAATCCATTGTTGACTCTGGGTGATAGCTATATTGGTGTTCATGACATTATTCTCTAAATGTTTGTATCTGTTTTTTCAAAATGTAGTTTTGAATTTTTCTCTTTTTCTACTCGGTGAACTTCGAATAACTATAGTTCTCTAAGAGGCCAGGTCCATTCCCACTCTATCCTCCCTCCCTTTTCTCCAAATACTTCAGAAAAGACAGACAAGGCTCACCAAAATGTCTTAAAAGGAAGAAAAATAACTCTACCCTAGCAGTAGTTCCCATACGTCAGTCCTTCACTTTCTTCATGCATATCTTGCATACCCCACTGTAGTATTTTCTCTAAAATTGTCTTTAACTTTGTTTCAGATTAAGGCCTTTTTTTTCACAATGTCCTGAGAATTTTATGCATGAAACCAAAGAGTTGTGGTTCTAGCAATATTTTAATACATATAAAAATGAATCTGTAGCCACTAAATAAAGTACATTGTTTCGACTGGGCACAGTGACTCACGCCTGCAATCCCTGCACTTTAGGAGGCTGAGGCGGGCAGATCATGAGGTTAGGAGATCGAGACCATCCTGGCTAACACGGTGAAACCCCGTCTCTACTAAAAATACAAAAACAAAATTAGCCAGGCGTGGTGGCACGCACCTGTAGTTCCAGCTACTCAGGAGGCTGAGGCAGGAGAATGGCATGAACCTGCGAGGCAGAGCTTGCAGTGAGCCGAGATCACACCACCGCACTCCAGCCTGGGTGACAGAGCCAGACTCCGTCTCAGAAAAAAAAAAAAAAAAAAAAAAAAAAGTACATTGTTTCATGTACTTTATTTAATTATCTTGTATTTTACCAGCCAATATGTGTGCCATGCTGCATGACTGCACTAGCTAAGTCACAGTCACAATCATGGAGAGAGGTGCATAGATCCCCAGTCCCCTCAAAAACTTAAGTCATATTATACTTCCTCTTTCCCGGCCTAATATTCAGAAGATGATTAAATGGCAGAATTAGAATCTCTTACCTCTCCAATGTAGCAGTTTGACTTATATAGGAATTTTCAGTAGAAATCACATGTATTTCACTGTGCGTATTCCCAATAGTGTCAAAGAATTCAGTTGTTGTCCTAAGCTGACCATCAAATGAGGGAGATATAAATCCATGTTTGCTTCTTGAGAGAGGTTAGATCTGTAACTAAAAGGGGATCTGCTGCTGTGGATTCACTTTGTTTTTAATTTAACTGAGAGGGAAACTGTATAAATTAATCACAGAGGATGGTATTTTGTTTCTGAATGTAGTCATGTAAAAATCGATATACATATAAACGTGGCAATCCATTTCAACTGTGTCTTGGAGTCTTGGTTTCTCTTTCACCTCCTAGATTGAGTTTTCTTTCATTAGATCAGTGCTTTGGAGACCTTGAGGGGAAAAAAAGAGAAAGGAGTGAAAGTTTGGGCTGTGATTAAATCTTATAGAACTGGAAAAATGACAAGTATTTGTTTCTTTGGTCATTGCAATGCAACAGGAGCAGCAGCTGAGTGACTACAAGAAAATAAATATACCAATCAACTGGTCAGGTACTACCACCATCATTAAAACCTGAGCATTTATTCTGAGGACCCAACAAAATCCATGAAATCCATGTAAAAAAAATGCTTCTGAAAATTGAATGACTATTGAACACTGGAACTTTATAAAAAGCAACCAGAAAAACTTCTGTAAATGCACAAGGCTTTTAAATTAGCTCTAAAATAACGAATGTCAGTTTTCAACCTTTTTAGACCATTTTATATCAAAAAAATATGATGGATGTTGCATTATCACTTTTTACTCTGGCAAAAAAAAATATATTATTCTCTTTAGACATTACAACGTAAAACAAAAATGCTTTTACTACCAGTAGCAATGATGTGACAAGCTTGATGAAGGCAAGTTTAAGATTCCTTTGGGTTTTGGCATCCCTTCACACTTATTTTCATGTTACTAAGAGATTCTGTAGGTTTGACTAGCCATCATTTAAGAGCATCATTTAGTCTGAAAAGACAGAAAGTAAAATGTTCTTAAGTGTCCAATTTTTCTCTTTTCCCTGAATGAGCTGCTAATGACAAAATGTAACATATTTTATTCATGTTGTCTTAGTGAAGAAATGGTCATTGCCAAATGATGACTATCAAACAGAGATGTTTTCACTTAACACTCATGAAAAAACTGTAACAGAAACCTGGCAACCCTGTTGTGTTTTGTGCTGTATTTTTCAGAGACTTGGATTGGCAGGTAAATTTTTCCAACTAAATGGGCCTTAAATATCCCCCATGTAAAACCTGGATGAGTTAGACTGAGCCAGCTACAAATGAGTTGGCTTATAGGCTAATTAGTGCATTGAAGATCGAAGCACGCCTCTAATGTTATTTCTTCAACTAGGGAAGTTTCTGAAATGGTGACAGTTGTGAACCTAGACGTAAATAATTAATGACAAAACAACTCATGGCTTTCCAAGCAGAATTTTCTTTGAAAGTTATGTGATCATATTTGAAACACCACATAACAGCCACATTAGGGATCACTAGGCTGGTTACAATGATTTTTGAAATGTAAATAACCAGTTCAGATGCCTCTGGGTGTCTCATAGGCTGAAATTTAACTCTTAGTTTGCCATTTGGCAAAACATGGCTTTCTGTTTATCTTTATAAAGAGTTCCAAGGAAATATTAGGCATCTCAAAGATTGTATAAAGCAATACTTATTATTGTTGGAACTTCTCATTTCTTTATTTAATTCATTTTTTAAAAATTTGTTTCCATTGTATGCTAACTATGATGCTACACATGGGGAACAGTGGTAAACAAGACAGATAGGTCTCCTTTCCTAGAGAAACTATGCCAACAGGGATTTAAATAATGAAAAACAAATAAGGCAGATGCACATAGTGAAAGAGTGGAAGAAAAGCATGGGAGGATAGGATGTTACTTTGGATAGAAGGGTCAGCAAAGGAATTTGTGTATGTGAGCAGTAATACTCGAAGTGTGTTCCCTGTACCAGTAGCATCTGCATCACCTGAGATCATGATGGAAATGCATATTCTAGAGTCCTACCCGTGACCTACTGAACTGGAAACTCTAGAGGGGGGCCCAGCTGTCTGGTTTTAACGTGCAACACCTCCCCTCATACACGGGTGACTGTGATGAGCTCTTGAAGTTTGAGTAGAACCTAACAATCTCATTTGAGCAAACTCTCTAGGTAAGTCTGATATATTATTGTACTTTGAAGTTCTTGTGAGTCTACCATTTCTATTCTACCTTCTTTTGACCACACGCCTCTTTCCCACACTCCCCTTAATTGCCCATTTCTTTGTTCTTCTTTACAACAAAATTCTCAAAGAGTCTAATTTATTTTCTTATAATCTCTCTTAATCCTTCTCCAATTAAGTTTACATCTATATTACTACATCAAAACCACTCAGGCCAAAGTCACCATTGACCTCACATTGCTAAATCCACAAGATTTCAGTCTTCGTTTTATTTGAGTTATTCACAGCATTTGAACAAATTGACCTACATTCCTTCTTTAAGCACTTCCTTCCTTGGCTTTCTCTTTCTTTCCTAAAGTATCCATTCTGTTAACTACTTTTCTCTTCTCCACCTGTAAACATTGCCACACCCCAGAGATTAGACCTCGGGCCTTTCAGCTACTCTATCTATAGTCAGTGATTGCATTTAGTTTCATGGGTTTAGAAACCATCTATATATTTTCAAACCCCAAACTTAGATCTCCACCATTGACTTTTCCCAAAACTTCATATTCCCACTTATCATGTGGATGTTTAACTGGCATCTTAAACTTAACAAGACCATAATAGAACTTCTAATTCCCTCTCTGCAACCTGCTTCCCCATCTCAATAAATGACAGCTCTACCTTTTCTGAACAACTCTGGCTCCAAATCTTGGAGTCATCCTTGACTCATTTTTTTTTGCCCAAAATCTAACCTTTGATTATATCCTCCCTGTTGACATTGCTTTTAAAATATATCTAGAATTTAGGCCAGGCACAGTGGCTCACGCCTGTAATCCCAGCACTTTGGGGGGCTAAGGCAGGTGGATCACCTGAGGTCAGGACTTTGAGACCAGCCTGGCCAACATGGTGAAACCCCATCTCTACTTAAAAAATACAAAAATTAGCCAGGAGTGGTAGCAGACATCTGTAATCCCAGATATTCAGGAGGCTGAGGCATGAGAATTGCTTGAACCTGGAAGCTGGAAGTTACATTGAGCTAAGATCACACCATGGCACTGGGTGATAGTGTGGGATTCTGTCTCTAAAATAAAATAAAATAAAATAAAATAAAATAAAATAAAATAAAACATATCCAGAATCCAAATAGTTACCACTATCACCACTGCTACCATTCTGGTCCAAGGCACCATCCTGTCTCATGTGTATACTTGCTCTAGCATCCTAATGTGCATTCCTGATCCCACATTGCTCCCTACAGTCTATTTTTTACCACCAGGCATTGTCATCCATCTTACTCAAACAAAAAGCCAATGTTTTCACCATCAACCACAAAAGACCACATAGCCTACACGCTTTTACCTCTCTGAGCTTCTCTTCTATTATCCTCTCCCTCATTCCCTTCTCTCCACTCACATTGGCATCCTAGCTTTCCTCAAACAGGCATGCTGCTGCCTCAGGGCCTTTATATTTGCCTTTCCAACTGCCTAGAGTGCTTTTCCCCTAGAGAGTTTCATGGCTTGTCTATGACTTCCTTCAATGTCAGCTCAAATGTTTTCCCAGCAGTGCCATATGCCCTGCTTCACTTTTCTCCATAAAATAGATGACCCTCTATATTTACTTATACATTTGTTTATCTGTATCTCCTCACTAAAATTACAAGCACAGATTGTCTTGTTCCCTGCTTTATCTCCAGTGCCTAGAATAGTGTCTGGCACATAACAGGTTTTTAAATAAATATTTGTAGAAAGAGTTAATGTAATACTTCAGGTCTCAGATCAAATATCTACCACCTTAGTGTGGATCAACCCATCCAAAACACCCTACCACATCCCCACTCTATAGCCTATCACCATGTTTATTTCTGTATTGCAATTGTGAGGCTATATGCTATCTTCTTTAGAGTTTTATTTATTTATTCATATTGTCTCCCTCCCAAAGACACTAGGTTATATGCCCCATAGGGGCTAAGACCTCATCTGTCCTCCTAGTGCTTAGCATAGCACCTAACCCAGTGATGCATTTCAAATATTCTTTAGCACAAGTGTGTAAAGAAATAAGGTGCTTCTGCATGCTCTCTTGATACTATCTTATTAAATCTTCATATTGAAACTTTGAGGGCAATGATGTCATCTCCCTTCTATTTATGAGAATACCAGACCTCAGCAAAGCTACTATTTTGCCCAAAGTCACTCAGAGAGCAAATCACAAAAGCCAAGTCAAACTCTAAGTCCACTCTCTTTCTATTGCATTGCTTTGTAGTGAAACCAGCCAGGAGGACAATAGGATTCCTTTGACTTAATATTCTAATTTGATGATATTGGATATTTGAAGATATTTGGACTAAGACATTAATCATCAGTAATGTTTTTATGACCACCCCTATTACTTTACTATGACTTTAAAAGAGGAATTTAATATTTTAACCCAAATGAATAATAAAAAAATTTAGACTTACGGAAGAAAAATGTTTGGAGAAATAAAGCCTTTTTTATTTTAATGACTCCAAAGTCGTGGCTAATTTTTTGTACCACATCTAGAAAATGATGGTGCAGTGGAGAAAATATTACATTCAGAATCCAGGTCTGTCACAAATTATACTTCAGAAGAATATAATCACCTCTCTGAGTGACCATTTCTTCACCTAAAAAGTGAAGATAATGCCTATTTCAGAGAACTGCAGAAATAAGAGCAATTGCAGTAAGTCTGCCAAACTGTCTATTGTCACCTCAACATCCTTGTCTTCCCCTTCCATGGTGTCCTCTACATTGCAAAGAAGTCAGAACCATAATTTCCAGAATTTCCTTTATGGAACGTCTCCAGGTTGAATTCTGCCAGAGAGAAGTACTTGTACAAGATTTGGAAAGCAGAAAGGAGAATTAGGCCATGATCATAAAGAGGCATCGCAGCACAGGAAAGGTTGGCAGTGGCTTCTGGTGTCACCTGTGTGCATCCCCCGCTTCAGTGCTGTGGACACCTGCAGTGGTGGGAGGTGTCTGCTGGAGACTTTCTCCCCTAGAAGGCAGGTTGAACAGCGCAGTAGGGATTCCTGCAGCATCCTGGAGCTCTTGAGAGTTACAGCAGCTTTCCATGGGTGTCTAGACCCGGTGAGTTCAAGGCTGCTGACTGAGATGATTAGAAATATCTCTCCTGACCATTGACCTTTGCTACCACATCCTCCCCAAAATTGCCTAAGTCTCTATTTCCCTAAATTAAAAGTCTTTATACTTGGAACACATTGAGTGGCTTCTGCGCATTTGATGAAACCCAAATCATAAATAATGGTAACAACGTATACATACTGAATACTGCCCATGGGCCGGGCATAGTGCATCTTCTTATTGAATTGCCCTGTAAATAATAGATATTATGAGGCCCATTTAGTTGATGAGGAAACAGAGGCTTATAGAGATACTTGCCCTCAGTCACACAATTTATGAGCACCAAATAGGGATTATACAAGAAAGTACATTAGAAACTGAAAAGCTCTGTACTGACGGGAGATATTTAGCTCTGTATCCTTTCGTGGTAGAATTTCCCACAAGAGTGAAAATAAATCCCTGTCTTTTCAGGGACAGAGTCCTCAATGTTCTCTATTCTAACATTTCTCAATCTGGTACCATTAATGTTTTGGGCTAGTTCATTCTTTGCTGTGTGGGGAGTTGACAGGGGTGGGGGTAGGGGTAGGGGCAGTGTCTCCCTTGTACATGGTAGAAAGGTGAGCAGAATCCCTGGGCTCTACCCACAAAATGCTAGGAGCACCCCCTACGGGCGACAACAAAGTGCCTCTGGTGCTGCCAAATGTTCCCTGGGGAGCGGGATGGCAAAATAGCCCCCAGCTTTGCCTCCATTAGAATCACTGAGTTGTGATCTTCCTGTTAGGCATCTAGAATTGTAAGGGTCACAGATCTAGCCTCCCGTGAAACACCCTACCTTAGGTTTCTGTGCTCTCTAGCAGTAAACAGTTCCTGCAGGGAGGCGTATGCTTTCACAAAACCACCAAAAAAAAAAAAAAAAAAATGCAGATTATTGTGTTTAGTATGATATCATTTGGTTTAAAATATATTAAAACCTACCTACAGCAAAAGATATGAAAGTATTCATCCCAACCTGTTCACGTTTGTTACCTCAAGGATATGGGCAGTACAAAAGACAATGAGTTTTTTTGTGTTTCTGCTGTGGTTTAACTTATTAGAATGAGCAAATTTTACTTTTACAAATATTTTTATCCATGATAATTAAACATTCAGTAAACATTAGCGCATCCAGTATGTGCAGACCCTAAGCTAGACACAGTAAAATAGATCAAAATGAAGCACATAAAGTCCCTTCAAAAGCCACCAATCCTTTCTGCAAAACTCAGGAGGTTTGAAAATCTGAGTGGTTAGTAGGAATAGGCACCCAAGGTTATGGCCTTAAAGTAAAGCGTCAAGCAAGACACTAATTCTGGGTACATCATTTCCTTGCATCCTAGCCACCCCCAATCAATGCCTTTCTTGATTACTTTGTACCTCACCATGACATTTACTGAGACCCAAATCATAGGCAACAGGACTTCCATTCTCCACATCCAAAGAGCAGACAATTTCCTCTCCTCACTTACTCCAACCATCTTCTCCACTCCAGAAAGAACAAGATAAGGTCTGTCCCAATAGAAAGCAAAAGGAGTTGTAAATATGTATGTTCCCTCATTGAATTAACAACATCAGGCACTAGGGTTGTAAGTTCTTTGTATTAATATTACTCAACTCTGGAAGCTTGTAGACACCCAGTAGTACAATGTCTCTCAAACTAATTGAATAAAAATCACCTGGGACTCACACAAGATGAACTGAATCTGAATATGTGAGTGGGAGGCAGTGGTGGTGTAGAAATCTGATTTTTAACAACTACTCAGGGAGATATTTTTGCACAGAAAGTATAATATCTTCTATACAGTACGCATTCAATAAATATTTTTTAGTCATTTTGAATTGATTCAGATGAAAAGCCAGTGAATCTTTCCTCGAATGGTAAAGTATAAAGAGATGCTGAGTAGAAAAACTCTGAGTTGTCAAGCTAGGCATTTTCCTTCCATAAACCTCTGTGATTTGGGTAAAAGCAGAGTAGCTTTAAAATTAAAGAGCAATTTAAAAGGCCTTTAGAAATGGATATGACTTTCATCACAGCAAATGGCCCCACATTCTAGTAGACTTTGGAATTTAAGTCTAACATCTGGGCAAACTATTAGTCAACTCTATTCCTCTGAGAAGTGTTTGAGAGCAAATGATTATTAAAAACATCACCAGAAGGTCATTTTATCACCTTCCTAATTTCATTTTAGAGGATCTAAATTTCCTTCCACCGGGATGTTTGCCTGGAGCAATCAAATCATCTCTGTGCCAGCCAGGTGAAGGGGACTGATATGCGAACACACTTCTAAGAGCATCTGAGCTTTCAAGTTTTAAGTCATTGAAAGTTTCAAGCCATGTTCTAACTCAAAAGGGATGTGCTATACATTATGATATGCAAAGGGGAAACAGGAGTATCTCTTTAAACAAACTCGAAAAGGAAGATAGCTGTAACAAATGAAAAGGAGATTTTAGCACACAACAAACAGGATGAAATAGGTTTAAAACGGTAAATAAACATTAATTAGTCTTTATAAGAAGGTTGTTAAATTTAATTCATACCAAAATGATGAAATTTGGAGGAAAGGGTACACTAAAGGCTTTGTTTTTAATTATAAATTTTCATCTAAAGAACAAATTGTCTTAAAGGCTCCATTATATTACTCAGCACTGTTTTCACTTTATGGAATATTTTGCATTATATTTTAATTAAAGTTATAATTACAGAACTAAATATAATTAGCTTCTTTCTTCAAAAGAAATTGGAAGTGAACTTACTTTATTAAATTTTCAATTTGTTTCTTGCAGCGTTACATAGTTTATTCTAATTAATTGAAGGAGAACTCATAAATATTTTATCAACATGGGGATGTGATTAAAAACTCAAGAATTTTTCCCTTACTTTTTAATTTTATACCCCCTAATTTTTGGCTCATGCTCAAATGTATACAGATGATGTAGAAGGTTGAAGTCCCTCATTGTATTCCCTCTCAACCGGATGCTTAATCCCCACGTTGGTTGGAGCATTTATTCCCTCATTTTCTTTCCTTTTGGGTCAGCATTTTGCAGCCTTCCCAAGGAACAAAGGTGATTATCAGGCTTTTTACGTCTTTCCAGAATGGATACAATAATGGACATCATGTCCCCAACTGTTATATTTCTGCCTATCTTATCGCCATCTTCCCAACCTCAGTGCTCCACAAGGACAAATACTTCATATTTTTGTCATTGACTGTCCATGCACAACACCACAAACAGCATGCAGAACAGAGTAAGTGCTCAATAAATGATGGTTGAGTCATGAACGGACTCAAAATTTCCAAAATTTGTCCCCCTGAAAACTAGTTCTGAATGATGTTTATAGTAAATATTCATTCAAAAAATTCCACGTCAGAGGGTTTAAGATAACTGACTAGAGATGCTGGACATCAGTTCTCCCTAGAAAGAACAAAAATAATGAATAATCATACCTCAAATAGAATATCAAAGAGAGAACACTAGAACCCAGTGGAGGGCTCACAGGAAAAACCTGAAGCATAGAAAAAGAAGAAGAGAAAAGCCAACTTAGTCATAATCAGCTAGAAGCTTGGAGGGACTCAGTATGTAAAGGTAAGTGCGAGTGTTTCAGTAGCCCTCATCCCTACTGCAGACTTCTAGGATCGGAACTATGGGAGAGCTCCTCTGTCCTCATGACTGCACTAGTATGGGTGGTAGTTTGGAGAATACTTGAGAGCATTGCAGCAGACTGTAAACTCACACTGGGTCACTCACCCAACACCCAGACTCACTGGCTGCAGCGGGATGCCACTGTGACAGCACAGCTGTCAGGTACTGTATCCTGCCCTAGGAACCTCAACTCTGGTATCTACATATCCCAGGAGCTCCCTCTGACATTACCCAGTGCCCAGTAGGAGGGCTGTAGCAACACTGCTAGCTGGACCTAAAGGAGTTGCAGGATTCCCAGCAGTGTAGCCCTCAGGTAGTGCTACTTCTTGGGGGGAAAGACGAGTACAGCACACCAAAAGGGCAGCCCCTGGGATAAAGAAAACGAGAGGACTTTCTAGAGCCCAAGAGCTCCCTGCATGGGGCTGTGAAAGTGAGTCCATTTCCAACAAGAGCACAAATTCTGTGCTCAGTTCTCAAAGAGTGAAATTCCCGCCGACCAGCTGAGCAGCCTCTGTGCTACAGCCCAGGCATAGAGAAGGAGACCCCTGTTTCTCCTCCACACAACACTCCAAGCATAGTCACTGCTACAACCACAGGAAGTTGGCACAAACTAGCCAGAGTGCTGCCTCTCTCAGTCTGTGAGTGATTACTGCCACTCCACTGGTGGAATAGCCTTTTAGCCTGGACTTAAAGGAAAGGAAAGGCCCCCTGCCCCAACTAGGTAGCCCACTAGGAGGTCCTCTAGTGCTGCCACCACAAAGAGCAGGAGAGCCTGAGAGCTCCCTGTTTGGGGCAGTAAAAAGTGACTCTGCCTTCAACAGTCATACAAACTCTATGCCGGGCTTTGCAGATAAAGAGTGAAGTCCCCCACCACTGGCCAGTCTCTGCTCACTCTGCCTCATGAGTAGACAATGAGGATGGCCTCAGCCCAGGATTGCACAAAGGGTGGTGTCTTTCCCTCCTTCTGCACAGAAATGCAGCATTGCTGCCCTAGAGAGTAACACAGCCTGAAAGCCGAGTGTTTGGGACTGTGGGTGGAGACTCCACACTGCACGCACTGCCAGTTGCCACAGAGATTTAGTGTTGAGTCACTGGAGTGGCATCTCCTGTGGTCCTGGGCTACATTGCAGCCTAAAAGCAAACTGCAGTGTCGAACCTAACTGACTATTCTGAACACTGGGGCAGGGGTGTGAAAGGGAAGAAGACCTCATTCCTGACTGCTAAGGAAGAGGTACTGATACTGTCCCTCACTCCCAGTACAGAGACTTCAGTGCAGCAGTGATCACTCATAACTCAAATATTTGGTCTAAGACTCCTTTGCCACCCCTGTCAGGGCTGGTACTTACCTTGAGGGACCTCAAGTCTTTCCTGGTTGGCTTTGCCCACCTTTGCCACCCACTCCTAGACAGAGGGGCAGGACCTAGGCCTTGAGTCCTCTAGGGCCTAATCCACTAATTGGGACAACAGAATACTTCTCTCAGTTTACAAAGATCAAGCACAAACCTACTGCTACCACTACAGCTGGGTTTGACTAGCAAGCACCAACTACTGGCCTAGAGGTCAACCCACACAGTCCATTACAACATCTGCTGACACAACTGCACAGTGCTCAGGAATGAGACAAGCCTCTTAGGAGCTCTACTACCACCATTGCCTATGCCATTCCAGCTACCCAGGATGCCATGAATCCACTCACACACTCAGTACACTGCTCCTACAACTGGCATTTGAGAAAGCCACCATACTAAGGCTATTCATAACCAAGGAAATCATACAGTCTTCACTACCAAATGCACCCATAAGCAAAGTCAACAGCCCTACTCAAAATACCTCACAATCATATCCTCAAGGAAAGAAAGTCCTGCCCCAATGAAAGCTAAATTCAAAAATAAGAAGAGACTGTTTCTCCAGATGTGAAGAAATCAGCATAATAATTCTGAAAGTATGAAAACCCTAGGTGTTATGACACTCTCAAAGGAACATAGCCATTCTCTAGCAAAGGATCCTAACTAAAAGGAAACTTCTAAAATGCCAGAGAATGAATTCAAAATATTCACTTTAAATATGCTTAACGAGATACAAGAGAAATCTGAAAACTAATACAAAGGAAAATCAGAAAATCAATTCAGGATATGAATGAGAAATTTACCAAGGAGATAGATACCTTTTTTAAAAAAGCAAAACTTCTGGAAAAAATAAAATAAAATCACTGAAGGAACTGCAAAATACAGTTGAAAGCTTCAATAGTAGAATAGACCAAGCGTAAGAGAGAATATTAGAACCTGAAACACGTCTTTTGAATTAATCCAATCAGACAAGAATAAATAAAAGAGAGTTTAAAAAAGAATGAACAAAGCCTTCAAGAAGCATGGGACTATATGAAATGACCAAACTTATGAATCACCAGTATTCCTAAGGAAGAAGAAAAAGTTCAAAGTTTAGAAAACCTATTTTAAAATACAATAGCCAAAAATATCCCTAGTCTATCATGAGATTTAGACATTCTAGTATGAAAGGCTCAAAGAACACCAAAAAAATACATTACAAGATGTACTTCACTAGAAAAGTCATCACACTATCTAAAGTTCACGTGAAGGAAAAAATCCTAAATTCACCAAGAGAACATTTTCTAGTCGGCTATAAAAGAAGCCCCATAAGACTAACAGTGGACTTCTCATAAAAAACTTTTCAAAAGTCCAGGAACGGTGGCCCATGCCTGTAATCCTAGCACTTTGGGAGGCCAAGGCAGGTGGATCACTTGAGGTCAGAAGTTCAAAACCAACCTGGCCAACATGGTGAAACTCTGTCTCTACTGAAAAAAAATAACCAGGCATGGTGGCAGGCACCGCTATTTGGGAGGCTGAGGCAGGAGAATTGCTGGAACCCAGGAGGCGGAGGTTGCAGTGATCCGAGATCATACCACTGCATTCAGCCTGAGTGACAGAGTGATACTTCGTCCCCCCCAAAAAAACCTTTCAATCCAGAAGAGATTGGGACCCTATTTTCAAAGTGCTCAAAGAAAAACAAAAATTTCCAACCATGAATTTTATGTCTTGCAAAAAGAAGCTTCATAAATGAGGGAGAAATAACGTATTTCCCAAAGAAGCAAATGCTGAGGAAATTTGTCACCATTAGACCAGTCTTACAAAAAATGCTAAATGGAGTACAAAACATGGAAACAAAAGGTCAGTATTTGCCATCATAAAAGCACAGGAAAGTATAAAATTATCAATACTTTTTTGTTGTTGTTTTTGAGACAGAGTTTCACTCCTGTTGCCCAGGCTAGAGTGCAATGGTGCAACCTCAGCTTACTGCAACCTTTGCCTCCCGGGTTCAAGTGATTCTCCTGCCTCAGCCTCCAGAGTAGCTGGGATTACAGGCACCTGCCACCACACCCGGCTAATGTGTGTGTGTGTGTGTATGTGTGTGTGTGTTTTTAGTAGAGATAGGGTTTCACCATGTTGGCCAGGCTGGTCTCAAACTCCTGACCTCATGTGATCCACCCACCTTGGCTTCCCAAAGTGCTGGGATTACAGGCATGAGCCACTGCGCCCAGCCTAAAAGTCTTATTAAAAAATTACACAAAGGAGAAAGAGAAAGAAATCAAGTGGCAATACAACACCACTCCACTTAATCACAAAGACAAACAGAAAAACAAAACCAAAAAAAAAAAGAATCTATAGAACAACTAGATAACAATTAACATTATGACAGGAACAAAACCTCACATATCAATATTAACCTTGAAAGTAAATGGATTAAATCCTTCACTTAAAAGATATGGATTGGCAGAATAAATTTTTTTAAATGAATGAACTATATTCTGCTTTCAAGAAACTCACCTTATAGCTAAATATATTTATAGACTGAAGGTAAAGGAGTGGAAAAAGATATTCCAAAAAAATGAAAACCTAAAGTCCTAAAGTGAGCAGGAGTAGCTGTATTCATATCTGACAATATAAACATTAAATTAACAATGTAAAAAAAAGATAAAGAAGGTCATTATAAAGCAATCAATTAAACAAGAATATATAACAATCCTAAATATATATACACCCAACACGAGAGCACCCAGACTTATAAAACAAAGGTTACTAGACCTAAAGAAAGAGATAGACAGTAATACTAATAGTGAGGGACTTCAACACCTCACTCACAGTATTAGACAAATCATTTAGACAGAAAATCAAGAAAGAAACACTAGACTTAAATTGGGCTGTAGACCAAATAAACCTAACAGTTAATACGGAACACTCTCCCCAACCACTACAAGACATATATTCTTTTCATCAGCACATGGAACATTTTCCAAGATAGACCATACATTAGGCCACAGGTCAAGTTTTAACACATTTTTTAAATCAAAATTATATCTTGTATCTTCTCAGAGCACAGCAGAATAAAACTAGAAATTAATACCAAGTGGAACTCTGTAAACTACGAAAATTAAACAACTCCTGAACAATGTTTGGGTAAACAATGAAATTAAGACAAAAATTAAAACATGTTTTGAAATGAGTGAAAATGGAAATACAAAATACCAAAACCTCTGGGATACAGCAAAAGCAGTGGTAAGAGGGAAGTTTATAGTGTTAAATGCCTACATCAAATAAAAATAATCACAAATTTACAACCTAATGTTGCACCTCAAGGAACTAGGAAAACAGAACAAAGCAAACTCAAAGCTGGCCAAAGAAAGAAATAACAAAGATCAGAACAGAACTAAATGAAATTGAGACCAAAAAAAGATACAAAGACTAACAAAATTTTAAAAAATTATTTGAAAACATAAACAAAATTGATAAGCTACTAGCTAGACTAACAAAAGGAGATTCCACATGAATAAAGTAAAAAATGAATAAGGAGACATTACAAATGACATCACAGAAATACAAAAGATCATCAGAAACTACGATGAAGTACTATATGCTCACAAACTGGATAACCTAGAGGAAATTAATAAATTCCTGGAAATATACAACCTCCCAAGATTAAAGCAGAAAGAAACAGAAATCCTGAATGGACCAATAATGAGTAATTAGATTGAATCAGTAATGCAAAAAAAATCTCCCAATGACAACAAAAATCCCAGGAACAAATGAATTCATAGTCAAATTCTACCAAATGTACAAAGAACAGTAGTGCACCCAGACTTATAAAACAAAGATTACTACACCTAAGGAAAGAGGTAGACAGTAATAATGCCAGTCCTCTCAAAACTGTTCCAAAAAATCAAGGAGGAGGAAATCCTCCCTAACTCATTCTACCAAGCCAATATTACCCTGATACCAAAGCCAGACAATGACACACACACATAAACACACAACTAGAGACCAATATCCCTGATAAACATAAATGCAAAAATCTTCAACAAAATACTAGCAAACTGAATCCAACAGCACATCAAGAAGATAATACACCAACATCAAGGGAGTTTTATTCCAAGGATGCAAGGATGGTTCAACATATGCAAATCGATACATGTGATTCATCATATAAACAGAATTAAGGACAATGACCATATGACCATTTCAATAACTGCAGAAAAAGCTTCTGATAAAATTAAGAACTGCTTCATGATAAAATTATTCAACAACATAGGCATGGAAGAAACATACTTCAATATAATAAAAGTCATATATGACAAACCTGTAGCCAATATCATACTAAATGGGGAAAAGTTGAAAAAAATGCCCCTAAAAAGTTGAACAGACAAGAATACCCACTTTTACCACTCCAATTTAATACAGTACTGGGTGTCCTAGCCAGAGAAAACAGGCAAGAGAAAGAAATAAAATACATCAAAATTGAAAAAAAAGCAAGTCAAATTATCTCTGTTCACTGACAATATGAGCCTATACCTAGAAATTCTAAGGACATCTCCAGAAACCTCTGAGATTTGCTAAGTTAATTAAGTGAGGTTTTAGGATATAAAATCAATATACAAAGTCAGTAGCATTTCTGTACAACAATAATAATCAATCTGAGGACTGAATCAAGAAGTCAATCATATTTATAATAGCTACAAAAAATAAAATATCTAGTAAAATGTTTAACCAAGGAGCTGAAAGGTCTCTGCAAGGAAAACTATAAAACACTGATGAAAGAAATTATAGATGTTGCAAAAACAAATGGAAAAACATCTCATGCTCATGAATTAGGAGAATCAATATTATTAAAATAACCATGCTATTCAAAGCATTCTCCAGATATGATGTGATCCCTATTAAAATACCAGGGTTATTTTTCACAGAATTAGAAAAGAAAAAGAATCTTAAAATTATTATGGAACCAAAAAAATAGCCTGAATAACAAAAGTATTCCTAAGTAAAGAGGACAAAGCTAGAAGCCTCACATTAATTCACCTGAAATTGCGTAACAAGGCTATGGCAAACAAAACAGCATGGTACTGTAGTAAACACAAACACATAGATCAATGGGACAGAATAAAATGTGCAGAAATAATGCCACATATCTATAGTAATCTGATCTTTGATAAAGTTGACAAAAACATACACTGGATAAAGGATGCCCTTTTCAGTACTTGTGCTGGGGAAATTGAATTGCCATATGCAGAAGAATAAAACTGGGTCCCTATTTTTCACTACATACAAAAATCAGCTCTAGAAGGATTAAATACATAAATGTGAGGCCTGAAACTATAAAAGTACTAAAAGAAAATCTAGGAAAAACTCTATGAACATTGTTATAGGCAAAGAATGAATGACTATGACCTCAAAAGCACAAGCAACAAAAACAAAAATGGACAAATGAGACTTCATTAAACTAAAAATCTTCTGCACAGCAAAATAAATGATCAACAGAGTGAAAGACAACTTGTAGAATGGGAGAAAATGTTTGCAAACAATGCATCTGACAGGGGACTAATATCCAGAATATACAAGGAAGTCAAACAACTTAACAACAAATCCCAAATAACCCCATTAAAAAGTAGGCAAAGAACATGAACAGACATTTTCCAAAAGAAGACATACAAATGGCCAACGAGCATATGAAAAAAAATGCTTAATATCACTAATCATCAGGAAAATGCTAATTAAAACTACAATGAGATATCATCTTACACCAGTCAGAATAACTATTATTTAAAAATTCAAAAATGACACATGTTGGCAAGGATGTGGAGCAAGTAGAATGCTTATGCACTGTTAGCGGGAATGTAAATTAGTATAATCTATAAAAAACAGCATGGAGATTCCTCAAATAACTAAAAATAGAACAACCATTTGGTCCAGCAATCCTACCACTGGATTTCTGCCCAAAGGAAAAGAAATCATTACATCAAAAAGATATCTGAACTCAAACATTTATCACAGTACTACTTATAACAGCAAAGATATGAAATCAACCTGAGCTCCATCAACAGATGATTAGATAAAGAAAGCATTATATATATATAATGTTTTCTTTATATATATATATACACACACACACACACACACAATGAAATACTATTCAGTCACAATAAGAATGAAATTATGTCTTTTGCAGCAACATGGATGGAATTGGAGCCTTAAGTGAAAAAACTCAGAAACAGAAAGTCAAATACTGCATGTTCTCACTTCTAAGGGGGAGCTAAATAATTTCTACACTTGGACATTGAATAGAATAATATACACTGGTGGCCAGACACAGTGGCACATGCCTGTAATGCCAGCACTTTGGGAGGCCGAGGCAGGCAGATCACCTAAGGTCAGGAGTTCAATACCAGCCTGGCCAACATGGCAAAAGCCCATCTCTGCTAAAAATAAAAAATCAGCCAGGCATGGCAGTAGGTGCGTCTAATCCCAGCTACTGGGGAGGCTGAGGCAAGACAATCACTTGAACCCGGGAGGCAGAGGTTGCAGTGAGTCCAGACTGTGCCACTGCACTCTAACCTGGGCAACAGAGTGAGACTGCATCTCAAAAAAAAAAAAATATATATATATATATATATATATGTGTGTACACACACATACACACACATTGGAGACTTGGAAGGGTGGGTGGGTGGGTGGGAAGGGAGTGAGGCATAAGAAATTACTTAATGGGTACAATGTGTGTTATTCAGGTGACGGTTACACTAAAAGCTCAAATTTCACCACTACACAAAATATCCATGTACATATAACAAAACTACACTGTTACCCTTGAAATTTATACAAATAAAAAAGAATTCCATGTCAGGAAACCATAGTTTCTTGACAAAAAGACTTCCAAGAAGAGATCAAACATATAATGTTATCCATACTTATTTAACCAGAAACAGCTTTTTCCCTGCACTCAGCTCATGGGACCAATGTTCAGCAGAACATACATTGCGTAATTCTGCCGTCTGTCTTAATGGCTTTGAGCAGGGTGGGGGAAATTGTACTTAAGTATTTGAGAGTGCAGTTAGTCATATCCCCTGGTTCATTGTATATAACCATCAATGATCCCTGGGGTAAAACCCTATTTTGATCAATTGATCGATCAATAAGTTCCCCTTTAACTTCATTCTCTTCTCCTTCCCCTATAGGCAACCATATCACTGTGTTTAATGTGAACATTTTCATTCATATATATTCTTATGTTGGGCCGGCAAAGGAGTGGAGGGGACGAGGAAGGAACTGACATCCTACAATATTCCTTTTTGTATATAGTTTTGACTTTCTGAAGCCTTTAATCTTCTATATAATGCAAATAACTAAATCAATAAGGGTGGAAGGAGGAGGGGACTAAAACTGAAAGTAAAGTGAACCACATGAATTCAATCGTATTTCGAAGGAATGCTATAATTGCTCTTAAATTGGAACAGAAAGAAAGGAGAGAGGAAGAGATGGAGGGAGGAAAAGAGAGAGAGAAAGAACAAGAGAATAAAAAATAAAAAGAGAGAAAGGAAGAGATGAAGGAAGGGAGGGAGGAAAGAAGGGAGGGAGAGAAAAAAGATAAAGAAATAAAGGAAGAAAGGAAAAAAAATCCAAGTAATTGACCATACACCCTCAGTTTGCAGCAGAGTAGAGTAGGGTGGTAACAAGAATTGTAAACAAACCCTGAACTCCTTTGGATAAGCTTTTTTTGGTAATGGTGTGGGAAAAGTTGTGAAATTATTTTAGATGTATTAGAGGGTTGAGGAAATGAATCAATTTAGGAGCCAGGGTTCTCAATGAGAAAGAAGGTACATACAAATATGAAATGGCAAAAGACAAGACAGAGCCACGTAGGGATGGTTTGAAAATTGTGAGTATTGGTGTGAATTCAAAATTTCAAAGATATGTAAATATATGTACATGCGCATGAATATGTGTACATATTTAAGTATATATGTATGCATATGCAAGTGTGTATATATAAATATGTCTTTGTATATAGCATGTATTTCCTAGTTCTGTACATTGAAAGGGTCAAAATGCCACACCTAGTAACAATGAGCACACCTAGTACCTAGAGCTTGCTATCTAATATCATTCCCCACTAAAAGGAACCAGGACTCCTTGAAGAAGTGGCTGATTCCAGGGCTTGGGTAAATAGGTGTAAGATGAGCCTGGAGCATCTTGGTATGCTATCAAGTAAGTGCTCAAAGAATTGATGGGAGAATGCCCAAGGATACAGAAGCCAGCTTAAAGGTGCTCCCACTAGCCAAATATGGGGTAATTTCAACTCCGCAATAATTAACTGATCTATTAAAAACCGTTTGGGGAATAAAGAAATGTATTATTCCATATTGATAATAAATATATAGAACAATAAATAAAAAGAGAAGATGAGAGGACTCTTATTTATGGCAGAATACCATGTGCTGGCTAATAAATGTGGAAGGAGTACTGGGATAGAAAATCAGCAACTTGCAGCCATTGTTTATAAAGATTAGATAAGCCAAGAATTATGAATGAATACAAAAATGTAGGGAGAAAATTTGATGTGGAGAAAAATATGTGCATGCTCTTAATGTGTCTCTCCACAGATTAAATATTGCAAGGGAAAAAATATTAATTACACAGTAGAGAAATCAGACAACACCTTAACCGAATGGTCAAAATTAACACCAATTAGGAGTAGATGGGAGTCCTGCCTCCAGATGTGGCACCCCGAGAGGGACATGCCATCACCTATGCAATATTCTGGCAAAGAATGCATAACCTAAATCTAATCAGGAAGAAACATTAGATGAAGCCCAAATGAAGATCATTCCATTAACACATATGGGTATTGAGGAGTATATTTTTAAGTATCATTGTTGTACAGAAACAAAGAAAGGATATTTTGCATTAAAGGAGGTAAAGAGACATGACAGCCAAAAGCAATACCTGACTCTAGACTGGATCCTGTAATAGAGAAGGAAAAGTACTATTTAAAAAATCTTTGGGTCAACTGATAAAACTGGCATATAATACAATTGTACCAATATAAAGTTATGATGTTGATAACTGTACTGTAGTCATGTAAGAGCATATCCCTATTCTTAGGAAATACACAGTGAAAAATTAAAAATGGCCATGACAAGAGAAAGAAATAAAGGATAAGGGTATTCAAATAGGAAGAGAGGAAGTCAAATTGTCTCTATTTGCAGATAACACAATTTTATATTTAGAAAACCCCATCGTCTCAGCCCAGAAACTCCTTACACTGATAAGCAACTTCAGCAAAGCCTCAGGATACAAAATCAATGTGTGAAAACCACAAGCATTCCTTTCTACCAACAACATTCCTTTCCAACAACAACAAAGAGAGCCAAATCATAAATGAACTCCCATTCACAATCACTCAGAGAGTAAAATACCTAGGAATACAGTTAACAAGGGATGTGAAGGACCTCTTCAAGGAGAACTACAAACCACTGCTCAAGGAAATAAGAGAGGGCACAAACAAATGGAAAAACATTCCATCCTAATAGATAGGAAAAATTGATATTGTGAAAATGGCCATACTGCCAGAAGTAATTTATAGATTTAATGCTATTCCCATCAAACTACCATTGACATTCTTCACAGAATTGGAAAAAAAACTATTATAAATTTCTTTTTTTTTTTTAAAAAGCCCATTTTTGAGACAGAGTCTCGCTCTGTCGCCCAGGCTGGAGTGCAGTGGCCGGATCTCAGCTCACTGCAAGCTCCGCCTCCCGGGTTCACGCCATTCTCCTGCCTCAGCCTCCCGAGTAGCTGGGACTACAGGCGCCCGCCACCTCGCCCGGCTAGTTTTTTTTGTATTTTTTAGTAGAGACGGGGTTTCACCGTGTTAGCCAGGATGGTCTCGATCTCCTGACCTCGTGATCCACCCGTCTCGGCCTCCCAAAGTGCTGGGATTACAGGCTTGAGCCACCGAGCCCGGCCATAAATTTCATATGGAATTTCTTTGTAGGGCACTGGGCAGATAAATGCCCACACCATACAAAGAAAACCCCATATAGCCAAGACAATCCTAAGCAAAAAGAACAAAGCTGGACACATCTCACTACCTGACTTTAAACTATACTACAAGGCTACAGTAACCAAAACAGCATGGTACTGGTACAAAAACAGACACATAGACCAATGGAACAGAAACTCAGAAATAAGACCGCACATCTACAACCATCTGATATTTGACAAATCTGACAAAAACAAGCGATGGGGAAAGGATACCTTATTTAATAAATAGGGCTGGGAAAACTGGCTAGTCATATGCAGAAAATTGAAACTTGACCCCTTCCTTACACCTTGTACAAAAATTAATTCAAGATGGATTTAAAACTTAGATGTACTATAATCCCAGCACTCTGGGAGGCCGAGACGGGCAGATCACGAGGTCAGGAGATCGAGACCATCCTGGCTAACATGGTGAAACCCCGTCTCTACTAAAAAAATACAAAAAACTAGCCGGGCGAGGTGGCGGGCGCCTGCAGTCCCAGCTACTCAGGAGGCTGAGGTAGGAGAATGGCGTGAACCCGGGAGGCGGAGCTTGCAGTGAGCTGAGATCCGGCCACTGCACTCCAGCCTGGGCAACAGAGCGAGACTCCATCTCAAAAAAAAAAAAAAACTTAGATGTAAAATCCAAAACTATAAAAATCCCAGAAGAAAATCTAGGTAACACCATCCAGGACATAGGCATAGGAAAAGATTTCATGACAAAAACATCAAAAGTAATTGCAACAAAAGCAAAAATGGACAAATGGGATCTAATTAAACTAAAGAGCTTCTGCACAGCAAAAGAAACTACCATCAAAGTGAAAAGACAACCTATAGAATGGGAGAAACATTTTGCAATCTATCCATCTGACAAAGGTCTAATATCCAGAATCTGCAAGAAACTTAAACAAATTTACAAGAAAAAAACAAACGACCCTATTAAAAAGTAGGCAAAGAAAATGGACACTTACCAAAAGAAGACATTTATGTGGCCAAGAAATATATGAAAAAAAGCTCAACATCTCTTTTCATTAGAGAATGCAAATCAAAACCACAATGAGATATCATCTCACACCAGTCAGAATGGCAATTATTAAAAATTCAAGAAACAACAAGACTGTGGAGAAGTAGGAATGCTTTTACACTGTTAGTGAGAATGTAAATTATTTCAATCAGAACAACTAGCTAATACACACGGGGCTTGATACCTAGGTGATGGGTTAATAGGTGCAGCAAACCACCATGGCACACGTTTGCCTATTTAACAAACCTGCATGTACTGCACATATATCTCAGAACTTAAAATGCAATAAAATTTTCAAAAACAGGATGGGCATGGTGGCTCAAGCCTGTAATCCCAGCACTTTGGGAGGCTGAGGCGAGCAGATCTCCTAAGGTCAGGAGTTCGAGACCAGCCTGGACAACATGGTGAAACCCTGTCTCTACTAAAAATACAAAAATTAGCCTAGCATAGTGGCAGGTGCCTGTAATCTCAGGTACTCAAGAGGCTGAGGTAGAAGAATAGCTTGAACCCAGGAGGCAGAGGTTGCAGTGAGCCGAGATTGCACCATTGTACTCCAGCCTGGGCAACAAGAGTGAAACTCCATCTCAAAAAAAAAAGAATAAATCTGTAACCTGAAAAAAAATAAAAAAAGAATAGATATGGAACCTGAAGAAAAAGAAAAGAAAATGCCTATGAGGGGTACAAATCATCCTAAATTCAGAAAAAGAAATGTACAGAGAATGAGGCGGAGGGGGAACTGCGGGGAAGTATGTGCCAATGATAAAGGAACAGTAATAAAATATTAACAATGGGTGACTGGATAAAGGGTTTATGGGTGTTCTTTATGCTATTCTTGTTCTTACTTGAAATTATTCTATTTATGTTACAGTTTTCTGTATTATTCCATCTAAGCTACTCTTATTTGACATTCTTTCCAAATAAAAGTTTTAAAATCAAAAATATATTTTTAAAGGAATGGTCTTTACTACTCTTATTTGACATTATTTCCAAATAAAAATTTTTAAATCAAAAAATATATTTCTAAAGGAATAGTCTTTCTAGAATGGTAATAATATTGAAGCTGAGTGATGGGTGTATAGAATTCACTTTTCTATCTCTTTGGTATACATTTGGAATTTTCCATAATAAATAAATTTTTGTTTTTCAGAAATGGTTTGACTTGTCATTGGTTTACATTTAAACGACTGATTTCATGTATTGACCAGGGGCTATTTGGAAGGGCTCCTCCACATGTGAGATGTTGTCAAACTTGGTGGCACTGGGCAGATGAATGCCCACGCCATATAAAATTTGTCCTCAGGGCCTGGGCGCAGTGGCTCACACCTGTAATCCCAGCACTTTGGGAGGCTGAGGCAGGTGGATCAATTGAGCCCAGGAATTTGAGACCAGCCTGGGCAACATGGTGAGACCCCATCTTTAGAAAAAAGTATATAAAAATTAGCCAGGCATGGTGGTGGGTGCCTGTAGTCTCAGCTACTTGGGAGGCTGAGATGGAAGGATAACTTGAGCTCAGGAGGTCAAGGCTGTAGTGAGCTATGATTGCTCCACTGCACTCCAGCCTGGGTAACAGGGTGGGACCCTGTCTTTAAAAAAAAAAAAGTCTTCAAAGCTTTAGCAATCTCTCCTCTCTCTCTCTCTCTCTCTCTCTCTCTCACACACACACACACACACACACACACACACACACACACACAGACATTTGCTCTTTGTGGGCAGTTTATGACAGTGTGATATAATAGGACACTTTCTGGCTTCCTTTCCTCCAGGCTATTTTCTCACTCTGTTCTAGAACTTTATTTTTTATCACTTGTTTAATATTACCTTATACCTCTACAGAATTACTATGTTTTCCAAAACACTTTCACATACACTATCTCATATCATCTATAACTATTCTGTGAACAGAGATACACATTACCATGTCACCTTGACCATCAAAGAACAAGGAGAAGGAAGTATCAAATCCAAGGTCAGGAGGAGCAGGAATTAGAACACAGGGCACTTTTTTCTATACTGTGCCTCACCCAATTGACAGCATATGACATGATGAAGTTAGAGAAGAATGGCAAAATTATGCCTGGCCCATGCCTTTTAGGGGTTTCTGGTAAGCTTTTAAATAACAGCATGGGGTTAACTCCAATATCCATGTTGTTTTTTGCTGTGACTATGCATAGCCTGGCATTCCAGTATTGGAATTGTGTCTTTTGCATTTGTCCATATTGACTTTGCTTCCATATGAAATATTTACATATGTTTATCACTTGGTCATCATTTAGAGTGGCATCTGTTTGCCAAAAATGAGTCAGGTCTCAGTCACAGCAGCTTGTTGAATCAGTGTGAGCATCTCTGAAGGAAAGGAGAAATTGCCTTTTGATAGGCTCCCTTAAAATTGAGTTACTTTATTAATGATTAACTGACATTTCATTATCTTTTGCTTTCAAATATGCTTTGCATGTTTTCCTTCATTTCAGACTTATAACAACCTGTGGGATATGTTAAACAGCTTTTATTATCCTATGTATTGGCTGCTGGAAGGTGAAATTATTTTAAAATGTCACAGGGCTAGGAGCATGATGACCCAGGTCTCCTTCTCACACCTGTGGTCTTTTTGTTAAACATGCTAAGTCACCTTATTAAAGAAAACACTAAGAAACAATGACTTTTCAAACATTCCAAAGAGTGATGTTGTAATTAAACTAAGAGCTACAACTTGGTGAGTGTCTAAGTTTTAATTTACATCTATAAAATAATATTAAAATGCTTTCTGTTGGTTCTGGAAATCAACTAAAGTCCCAAAGTCCCAAAAGCCTATAGAAAACCTCATATTTAAAAAAGAAAGTGGCCAAATTGGTCATTTTACCCACATCCCCATCATCTCATCCAGCTCATATAGGCAGAAGACTAGAGCTAAGAGAGATTGCTGAATCAGGAAATTGTTGGCTGAGTGGCTATTGCACAAACCAAGTTAGGGCATTTCCATGAAGTGAATGAAGGCTGATTATCAGATGGGCAGATTAAGGTTTCATTCCCTGGCAGATTGCTTGCAGGTGGACAGAAAAATATGTTCGTGCTCCCCAACCTATCCCCATTCCCCAACACAGAACTCGGTGACAAAATTCTTGAAGGAGTTTTATATGTATTTCTTAACTATAGGAGCATATGCAAAACAAGAAGCTGCTACTTACTTCCTGTCTGGGATCTTCTGAAGATGGTAAACTGGTTGCAGCCAACCCCAATAACAGGGAAAGGAGAGGGCAACAGTGGAGACCGTCTACACAGCAAGCATAACAAGTCTCCCATGTACCAAGTCTTCACCTAACCCCAATAACAGGGAGAGGAGAGGGCAACAGTGGAAACCGTCTACACGGCAAGCATGACAAGTCTCCCATGTACCAAGAATCTTCACCTGTCTCAGACCAACCTGATGGGGCCACACTCAATATCACTCCATGAAGAAAACAATGAGCCCCCATCAGAAATAAGTTGTGGTGTGGGCCACGAAGGCAGCGGCTGGTCAGTGCCTCCAAACCCTCAAGCAGTGGGAGATGAGCATAGTTAAATAATTGCCCTGACTTATGTCAAGTTCCCTAGAAGCACAGATTGAGACAGAAATTCAGATGCATGAGTTTTAGTGATAGAGATGCCTCAGGAGAAACCCGTAAAAGGAGGGAATAAAACAGAAGAGAGAAGAAAAAAGAACCAAGCTAGTGTAAGATCACAGGTCCATCTAGCCAGATTCGTGGGTAGAAAAGGGCTCTGTAGCTTAAATTACGCATCAGAATCGTCTCCTGTTGAGGCAAAGGGCTGGCCTTGAGTGTCTCTGTCATTCATCCGCTCTTGGCAACTGGAGTGAGAGGGTGGGCTAAACTAAAAACAATTCTCAGGAGAAGGAGCAGGGGGCAGCAGTGAGCCATTCAATGCTCGGAGTAAGAGGGGATGTGTGCACTAGAGCAGACAAGAGGATCCACTTGGGGAACCAACGGCACTCCTACATCCCCTTCTTCCAGAGAAATTGTTCCAAGGTGTCTTCCACGTGGTATTTCAGAGAGATGGAACCCCAGCTACTCACAGTAATGACCTGCTCTAAAGCTTTTGTTGGTTTTTATGTTTTCCTCTTTTCCTCTTTTCTTCACTTGTACTACCTGCACCCACTTCCCAGATAGACTAACTGCACCCATATTCTCCTCTCAAGATCATTTCTGGGGAAATCCAAATTAAGACAACTATCTGAATGAAATTATTGTTATCACTGAAGGCTCCCAACAGCCATGGGCTCCAATTAGATAGCCTTAAGGAACGAGAAATTAAAGATCATGTTGGGGGGAAAAACAAAATAAAGCCCTTTCCTGCTTGCACCACTACGAAATTTACATTGGTTAACAAATTGATACCCATTCATTATCTCATTTAATCCTCACAGCAATGTTTTGTAGTAGGTATAATTATCTCCACTTTATATGAAAAAACAGAGGTTAAAAAAAAGTAAGTGTGTTGCCCAAAGTTTCCCAGCTGAGATTCATGTTCATGTAATTTAATTCTAAAGCCAGTAAACATTCTTGTTACTAATTCACACATTTGCATTTGCTCACTTTAAAATTAAATGTGGGGCTTCAAGAACAACTCTTAAGACAATTGTGGTGAAAAGTATACTTTTTATGTGATGAAGGGGCACATTTTTCTTTTTCTAATATAGCCAGGAAGATGAAAAGGGCAGATAGCATGTTTTGTTGTTAAACTGACAACATTATTGATATTTTTCAAATTATTACAAGAAAGACCCAGCATTCACATGTTTTATTTAAGGCAGTTTCTGCATCGTTTGGACATTACATTATTTATGTCAAAAACAGTATTTTGGGTGAACATTTATTCACCCGGTAACATTTATTAGTTACAACCAAGCAGCTTTAAGACCAGAATAAAAGATTGGAAAAAGGAGGATAAGGGGAATAAACCAGTGTCTTATTTCTCTGGGACTCTCCCTGACGTGTAGATATTTTGTTCAAGTTATAAACTGAATTCCCAGTGTTTGCTCTATAGGGTTGACACAACTCCCCAGGCAGCCGGCTGTTAGGAAGGACTATTAAATCAGTCAGGTAAATGGGAAGATGTCAACCACAGTTTCTGCACAGAAGGCTATGCTGTATGGTGATTAGCATGATAAAAACATCAGTTATTAGGCAACCTTTGATTTAAACTAGGCCATGACACTCAGCTATGCAATCTTACACTAACTACTTATGCCCCCTAAGTCTCAATTTTCCAAAATGCAAACTGGAGAAAATAATGTTAGTTAACTGTATTCATCTGTTTTTGCATTGCTACAAAGATAGTACCTGAGACTGGGCAATTTATAAACAAAAGAGGTTTAGTTGACTCACGGTTTCACATGGCTGGGGAGGCCTCAGGAAACTTACAATCATGCAGAAGGTGAAGGAGAAGCAAGTACCTTCTTCACAATGCAGCAGGAGGGGGAGAGAGAGAGAGAGAGAGCAAAGGGGGTAACTGCCAAACACTTTTAAAGCATCAGATCTCAAGAGAACTCACACACTATCAGGAGAACAGCATGGGGGAAACTGCCCCTATAATCCAATCACCTCCACCGGCCCCTTCCTCAACACTTGGGGATTACAATTTGAGATGAGATTTGGGCAGGAACAAAAAGCCAAGCCATATCACTAACTGACAGGGTTTAGGAACCATTAAATGGAATCAAGTTGCATAGTATCTGACAACAGAGCGAGCACTCACTAAATTTTATCTATAATGAGTAAAATATTTATTTTTCTGGTTAGAATAGGATATAAGGAAGATACTTTAATGAAAATGAACACAGTTAATTTTGCAAAGTTCAACCTATGCTGTTCCAGTCCTAGCCACACCCTAGTTTCCTGGACACCACCAGTATCATGCCCACAAGGAGGTTCGACTTGCACAAATTCACTGAGCAATGCATATCGGGATGATTGCATGACCGACATTGTTTATCTGGAACAATTCCGCTTATAACATCTCCCTGTGTGGTACCTTTTGGGAATTAACCCTCTCCTGTAGGAAAGCAGCAGGAGTAGAGAAGGTTGCAAACACAGTGGAGAGAGAGTATATGTTGATATGGAATGCTGTAAACTTACATTACTGTGAATCTGGGATGACATAAGTCACAAGAAGGGAAGCATTAAATGAATTACAGAGGCCCTCTCCAAGAAGTGACAGTAAAACAGTAGAGTACCCTTCACCATCCCATATTTCATTTATGCCACATAAATTCAACTCAAGAATATTATCTTAATTATTTCCCATTTTTAGCCTCCTTCGCATTCCCCCTGTCATATGACTCAGAATTATTCTTTCATTTCATGTGTATTTATTGAGTGCCTTCTCCTTTGTATAGACGCCCCTGTAGGGCGTTATCAAGGTATAAGGGCAAGCTACAGTGGTTATCTGCATGGATATCTCACCAAATTAAATTGTTTTCCTGATATAAAAGATAGATAATAGAAAGCCAGGTAAAAAATAACTGTGTATTAAACTTCATATGTAATCACTCTCTAACCAACACCATTATTCTGTGTAAATTAAGAGTAAATGTCAACTGATTTTATGGTTGTGCTTGTGAGAATGTTAATACTATGACAAGGAAGTAACTGCAAAATCATCTTTTGTTAATTTGCTGAAAATACGATGTGGGTACCGATGGGGTATAATTATTAAAAAATAAGGTGATCAGGCTTCCCAAGTTATTCTGGGCACCTATTCATTATTTTCCTGATTGAGGGATGGCAGAAATGCAGCACATGGTTCACACTCCCCTCTGCCCCCAGCAACACACACACATGCACATATATACACATGTGAATAATTGAACATGGGGCTTTTCCCTACTGAATGTTGATATTGCCTCAGAATCTTTCTCAACACAGCACTCCAGGAAATGCATTCCACTATCAGTGTGGGCATGTGCAATTACTTCTACTAAGGATATAATAATCCTTAGAGTTGATGGAGGGGCTTTTTACAGTTTTTGTCAAACTAAGTCCTTCCACTTCTTAACGTTGTGCACTTTTAATATGCATCCTACCCACAGTGAAGCAATAATAATAAGAAGAAGATGAAACACCTTAATGCCTTGAGTTGAGAAAATTTGGATTTGAACTCATAATTTCAAACCATTTAAAAACATAGTTTTATTTATGTATTCCACAAAGATCTCTATTCTGTTCATTTTTTTGGTCCAGGTTCATCCAGGAACTAGAATAAAAGGTGAAGCAGCCATTGTTTATAAATTTGTTACTTGTACCAACCACTTCTCTACCTGGCATGCTATAGAGGTGAAACTCCCAATCCTAATACATGAAAACCCAGGTTCTGATTCTGAGCCTAGATCTTCAAAATCCACATAACATTTCCTGCAATTTCCAGAGCTAACTCAGTGAACAAAAATGTTTTCTATTTAAGACAGTCCTTGCTAATTTATCTAAAAGGAAAACTCTTATTCATCTTTCAAAACCCAGGTTAGGTATCATCCCCTATGGAAAGCCATCTTTGTCCATCTCTTCTGATGATCTGATATGATGAATTTCCTTCATTTCTTGTGCAGGTTTCTCTAACTGTCCTTATCAATAACTCATTTGCATCCTCTAGCAAATAGGGAGCTTCTTAAAAATCAGGTGATGTGTTAGTCGTCTCCTCACCCTGAGCACCTATCAAGGTTCCCCACTTAAAGGCTAAATTACGACGTTGTTAAACTGAACTAAACAGAATGCTCAATTTTAAGCACAGGGAATTACCTTTTAAATCTGATATTCTTGAAAGTTGCTATTGGAGACAGTGAAAACATTAAAGAGCAATTGATACCAAGAAGGTAAATAGCGTGGAAGGGAAAAATGTAATATTTCATTCATCATCATTCAAATATTTAATAAGGGTCTATTATAAAGAAAAGATAAAATGAGAGACAGTATGGAGCTCCTATATAATAGATAGTGGGAATTATGCACCACCAGCTACAAGTAAATGAGTGTTTATCCACCAGTCACAAAGAAATTTTGTAGTAAATAAGTAGAAAGGGGAATGGTTGAGACTGAGGAGGGATTGATAAATATGAAAAAACCAGATCAATGAGCATAATACTGCACTAGTCCTATTCTTCTATATTCTGTTAGCTGTTGAAGACAACTACGCAAAGTTTTCCATCAGACTTACCAACCACAAAAACTGGGTAACAGGCAGAGGTTAGAACAGTTTGGAGGACTCAAAAGAAGACAGAAAAATGTGAGAAAGTTTGGAACTCCTTAGGAACTTGTTGAATGATTTTGACCAAAACGTTGATAATGATATAGACAATGAAATCCAGGCTGAGGTGGCCTCAGATGGAGATGAGGAACTTTTGGGGAACTGGAACAAAGGTGACTCTTGTTATGTTTTAGCAAACAGACTGGTGGCATTTTGCCCCTGCCCTAGAGATTTGTGGAACATTGAACTTGAGAGAGATGATTTAGGGTACCTGGCAGAAGAAATTTCTAAGCAGCAAAGCATTCAAAAGGTGACTTGGGTGCTGTTAAAGGCATTCAATTGTGTAAGGGAAGCAGAGTGTAAGAGTTTGGAAAGTTTGCAGCCTGACCATGCAATAGAAAAGAAAATCTTATTTTCTAAGGAGACATTCAAGCTGACTGCTGAAATTTGCATAATTTATAAGGAGCCCAATGTTAATCCCCAAGATAATGGGAAAAATGTCTTCCACATTTTCAGGTATCTTTTCAGCAGCACCCCACTCTACTAGTACCAATTTACCATATTAGTTTGTTTTCATGCTGCTGATAAAGACATACCCAAAACTGGGAAGAAAAAGCAGTTTAATGGACTTACATTTCCACATGGCTGCGAAGGCCTCACAATCATGGCGGAAGGCAAGGAGAAGCAAGTCACATCTTACATGGATGGCAGCAGGCAAAGAGAGAGCTTGTGCAGGGAAACTACCATTTTTAAACCATCAGATCTTGTGAGACTTATTCACTATCATGAGAACAACATGGGAAAGATCTGCCTCCATGATTCAATTATCTCCCACCAGGTCGTCTGACAACAGGTGGGAATTATGGGAGCTGCAAGATGAGATTTGGGTGGGGACACAGAGCCAAACCATATCACCAAGAATCTTAATTTCTCTAATAACAAATTTGTGTGTGCATGATTAAGTACGGGTGTGGGTGTGGGTGTGTGTTTCCCATTGATATACATAAACAGAGATAGGCAAACAGACAGATAGAGCAAGAATTTTAGAGTCAGGTAGATCACTGATTGAATCTTAGAATTATTTCTCTCCAGGTCTGTGACTTTATGAAAAATCATTTCACCTTTCCAAGCCCGTTTCCTCATGTATTTACATGAACGTTTTACACACGAATATTCTTGTTTGAAATCAAGACCTTATATATTAAACCTAGCAGAAAACCTAGCACATAGCAGGAACTCAATAAATGATGGCATAATCAAAATATGATTATAAGTATGATTATCATATTTGTGTACCCTAAGCCACTCTACCTCTACTACCCATCCTTCTAATTCTTCCCCTGCCCCCAGCAGTCAGTAATGAATCACGGTAGATACAGAAGTCATAGGTGAAGCTGAGCATTTGGAGTTCCTTAGTATGGAAATTAATAAAGTCTTTTGAATTGGTTTCATAGTAGTCTAATGAATATATGTAGTTAATCTTGATGACCTAAGCTCCCTAATTTATGAATTGGAGATTTAAAAAAATACTTTCTTTGAAGGCTTATTTTGAGAATTGTATATAATGTATATAATTTAGCACAGATCCTGGCACATAGTAGAAACTCAAAATGGTGGCTATAACTGTAAATATCATAATTAATTATATGAGCTTATTGTTCTCAAAATGAAAACAATAACTAAAATGTATCTTTAATTCCAAACAGTCCTGACAGGAAGTAAAGAAGGTGTCAGCATTCTCCCATCTCCTCGCAGCCCATGACACTCTGTTCATGTTGGTACTGCTAGGACATCAAAGCAGGTCTGGGAAAGCTAATACCTTCCAGGAGAGCATCTAGCAACTCTAGATGGAATGTGCTGTAGACAGCTGTAAGTACACAAGAATCCAGGCACAAAGCAGACTGTTTAACTCACTGTGAATCAGATTTTTGATTCTTTATATTTCCCCTTCAATTCCCATGACTTTGGTTTTAAGTAGCATTGGGTCATGTGGAATTTTAACAAAGGCTTCTCTGAAAATCCAAAAGAACGATCTTCTCTGTGTTATTGTGTAGCCTCTTTTATGACCTTATTACATAGACAGGTTTAGTTAAACAAGATTTTCTCTTCTTCAAATTAGTAAAGAACATACTTTATTTTTTGTGTCTCGGCAAGGTTTCTAAAATCCTTCCCACACTGGGATTCACTTAGCCCAGCTAGGATTCCACAAACAGAAGATAAACTACGATGTTTAAAAAGACAGGCAGGGAATGTAAACTGGTTTGGCCATTCCTGAAAACAGCTTGGCAATTTCTTAAACAAAAACAAAACAAAACTAAAACTAAACATGCAACCACAATAACACCCAGCAGTTGCACTCCTGGAGAAACTTCCCAGAGAAATTAAAATTTATGTTTACCAAAATGAAAAACCCATACACAAATATTCATAGCAGTTTTATTTGCAATAACTAAAAACTGGAATCAGCCCAGATGTTCTTCAACACGTGAATGATTAAACAAATTGTGACAAGTACATTCCATGGAATACTACTCAGCAATAAAAGAAACAAACTATTGATGCAAGCAAGAACTTAGATGAATTTCAGAAAACTATGTTGAGTGAAAAAAGCTAATCCCAAAAGGCTACATAGCACTGTTAATTTCATTTATGTAACATTTTGAAATGTGAAAAATAATTTAGATGGAAGTAGATGAGTAGTTGGCAGGAGTTAGGGGATCAGGAGCAGGGGTTGGAGAAGGAGGGTGGAAAGCAAGAGGTAAGTGTGGATATAAAAAGGCAACAAGGGGATCCTTGTGGTGTTGGAACTGTTAGCATCTTTACTGTGGCAGTGGATACGAGAACCTGCATGTAATAAAATGGTATAAAATTTAATACATACAAATATACATACGTGTGAGTATAAATAAAACTTGGAAAATCTGAATAAGATTGCTGAATTTTATCATGGTCAATATCCTAGTTCTTATAATTTTGACAAGTGTCGCCATGGGGAGAAACTGGGCAAAATGTACCTAGGAGCTTTCTGTATTATTTGTTATAGCTGCATCTTATCTACAGTATCACACAAAGTTTTATTTTCAGTTAAAAAATAAACTCAATAAAGCCACTGGAAGAAGCAAAATGAAAAAATACTTTCTATGTTATCATTGAAAAAAATTATGAAGTTCAAACCTCTAGAAAAATATTGAATTATTACATAGTGATTGCTTAAACTCTCTTCAGTTCAACAAAGAGAGAACTTACCTCCTGAAAGAAAGGCCAGGCATAGTGTTTCGCACCTGTAATCGCAGCACTTTGGGAGGTTGAGGCAGGCAGATCACTTGAGGTCAGGAGTTTGAGACCAACCTGGCCAACACTGTGAAACCCCGTCTCTACTAAAAATACAACTATTGGCTGGGTGTGGTGACCCCAGAATCCCATAATCCCAGCTACTCATGAGGCTGAGGCAGGAGACTCACTTGAACCTGGGAGGCAGAGGTTGCAGTGAGCTGGGCAACAGAGTGAGACTCCAAAAAAAAAAAAAAAAAAACCTCCTGAAAGTATTAATATTTCCTGAATTTGAAAAATTCTTCCTAAAATTGAAATGGAATCCGTTTTTAAAAAAACACTATATCTTTCGGTCTTACAGAACAACTCTAAGTCCTCAGACACATGGGAGCACTTCAAAATCAGAGAGCTAAATATTTTACCCCGAGCTTGATTTTTATTGTGATAAATACTGTATTCTTGGTTATTTTTCTTCATAGGTCATGCTTTTGTGCTCCTCCCTGATTCTAAACAATTCTTCTCTAAACACATTTCAATGTCACCAATTTTTTTCTTAAAGTAATTATAGTGTTCTAAGTGTGATATAAACAACAGAGAGGCAGGATTGCAGGCAAGATGGCCGAATAGGAACAGTTCTGGTCAGCAGCTCTCAGCGAGATCGAAACAGAAGGTGGGTGATTTCTGCATTTCCAACTGAGGTACCCAGTTCATCTCGTTGGGACTGGCTGGACAGTGGGTGCAGCCCACAGAGGGGGAACCAAAGGAGGATGGGGCATCGCCTCACCCAAGAAGTGCAAGGGGTCAGGGAATTTTCTCCCCTGCCCAAGGAAAACTGTGAGGGACTGAATCTGAGGAACTGTGCACACTCGGGCCCAGATACTGCTCTTGTCTCAGAGTCTTCACAACTCGCAGACCAGGAGATTCCCTGTGGTGCCTACCCCACCAGGACCCTGGGTTTCAAGCCATTTGAGCTCGGGCGGCCATTTGAGCAGACACCGGACTAGCTGCGGGAGCTTTTGTTTTGTTTTGTTTTGTTTTGTTTTGTTTTGTTTTGTTTTGTTTTCCATACCCCAGTGGCACCTGGAACACCAGTGAGACAGAACCGTTCACTTCCCCGGAAAGGAGTGTTGAAGCCAGGGAGCCAAGTGGTCTGGCTCAGCGGGTCCCACGCCCGTGGAGCCCAGCAAACTAAGATCCACTGGCTTGAAATTCTTGCTACCAGGACAGCAGCAGTCTGAGTTCAACCTGCGACCCTCACGCTTGGTTGGGGGAGGAGCGTCCACCATTTCTGAGGCTTGGGCAGGCAGTTTTATACTCACAGTGTAAACAAAGCCACCAGGAAGTTCGAACTGGGCAGAGCCAACTGCAGCTCAGCAACGCCCCTGTGGCCAGACTGCCAGATTTCTCTTCTCTGGGCAGGGCATGTCACAAAAAAAGGCAGCAGTACCAGTCAGGGATTTATAGATAAAATCCCCATCTCCCTGGGATAGAGTGCGTAGGGGACAGGGCACGTGGGGAAGGGGTAGCTGTGGGCACAGCTTCAGCAAACTTAAACATCCCTGCCTGATAGTTCTGAAGAGAGCAGCAGACCTCCCAGCACAGTGTTCCAGCTCTGCTAAGCGTCAGACTACCTCCTCAAGTGGATCTCCCCATGTATCCTGACTGGGAGACACCTCCCAGTAGGGGCCGACAGACACTTCATAAAGGAGAGCTCTGGCTGGCATCTGGCAGGTGACCCTCTGGGACAAAGTTTACAGAGGAAAAAACAGGCAGCAATCTTTGCTGTTCTAGAGCATCTGCTGGTGATACCCAGGCAAACAGGGTTGGGAGTGTACCTCCAGCAAACTCCAGTAGACCTGCAGCAGAGAGGCCTGTTAGAAGGAAAACTAAGAAACAAAAAGGAATAGCATGTCCACTCAAAAACCTCATCCGAAGGTTACCAACATCAAAGACCAAATGTAGATAAATCCACAAAGATGGGGAGAAACCAGCACAAAAAGGCTGAAAATTCCAAAAACCAGAATGCCTCTTCTCCTCCAAAGGATCACAACTCCTCACCAGCAAGGGAACAAAACTGGACAGAGTAAGTTTGATGAATTGACAGAAGTAGGCTTAAGAAGGTGGGTAATAACAAACTCCTATGAACTAAAGGAGCATGTTCTAACCCAGTGCAAAGAGGCTAAGAACCTTGAAAAAGGGTTAGATGAATTGCTAACTAGAATAACCAGTTTAGAGAAGAACATAAATGACCTGAAGGAGCTGAAAAACACAGCACGAGAACTTCGTGAATTACACACAAGTATCAATAGCTGAATCGATCAAGCGGAAGAAAGGATATCAGTGACTGAAGATCAACTTAATGAAATAAAGTGAGAAGACAAGATTAGAGAAAGAAGAATAAAAAGGAATGAATAAAGCCTCCAAGAAATATGGGACTATGTGAAAAGACCAAACCTGCATTTGACTAGTGTACCTGAAAGTGATGGGAAGAATGGAACCAAGTTCAAAAACACTCTTCAGGATATTATCCAGGAGAACTTCCCCAACCTAGCAAGACAGGCCACCATTCAAATTCAGGAAATATAGAGAACACCACAAAGATACTCCTTGAGAAGAGCAACCCCAAGACACACAATCGTCAGATTCACCAAGGTTGAAATGAAGGAAAAAATGTTAAGGGCAGCCAGAGAGAAAGACTGAGCTACCCACAAAGGGAAGCCCATCAGACTAACAGCTGATCTCTTGGCAGAAACTCTACAAGCCAGAAAAGAGTGAGGGCCAATATTCAACATTCTTAAAGAAAAGAATTTTCAATCCAGATTTTCATATCCCCAAACTAAGCTTCAAAAGTGCAGGAAAAATAAAATCCTTTACAGAGAAGCAAATGCTTAGAGATTTTGTCACCACCAGGCCTGCCTTACAAGAACTCCCGAAGGAAGCACTAAACATGGAAAGGAACAACCAGTACCAGTCACTGCAAAAAAATACCAAATTGTAAAGAACATCAAAAATAAGAAGAAACTACATCAACTAATGGGCAAAACAGCCGGCTAGGATCATAATGATAGGATAAAATTCAAGCATAACAATATTAACCTTAAATGTGAATGGGCTAAATGCTCCAACTTAAAGACACAGACTAGCAAATTGGATAAAGAGTCAAGACCCATCAGTGTGCTGTATTCAGGAGACCCATATCATGAGCAAACATGCACATAGGCCCAGAGTAAAGGGATGGAAAATATTTACCAAGCAAAAGAAAAGCAAAAAAAAGCAGGAGTTCCAATCCTAATCTCTGGTAAAACAGACTTTAAACCAACAAAGATCAAAAGAGACAAAGAAAGGCATTACATAATGGTAAAGAGATCAATGCAGCAAGAAGAGCT
Source organism: Papio anubis (assembly GCF_008728515.1). Classification (NCBI taxonomy): domain Eukaryota; kingdom Metazoa; phylum Chordata; class Mammalia; order Primates; family Cercopithecidae; genus Papio; species Papio anubis. Next base: position 72,510,919 of record NC_044977.1, read on the forward strand.
AACTATCCTAAATATATATCCACCCAATACAGAAGCACTCAGATTCATAAAGCATGTTCTTAGAGATTAACAAAGGGACTTAGACTCCCACACGATAATAGTGGGAGACTTTAACACTCCTCTGTCAATATTAGACAGATCAACAAGAAGAAAATTAACAAGTACTTTCAGGACTTGAACTCAGCTCTGGACCAGGCAGACCTAATAAACATCTACAGAACTCTCCACCCCAAATCAACAGAATATACATTCTTTTCAGCATTGCATCACACTTATTTTAAAATTGACCACATAATTGGAAGTAAAACACTCCTCAGCAAATGCAAAAGAATGGAAAACATAACAAACAGGCTCTCAGACCAAAGTACAATCAAATTAGAATTGAGGATTAAGAAACTCACTCAAAACGCACAACTACATGGAAACTCAACAACCTGCTCTTGAATAACGACTGGGTAAATAATGAAATGAAGGCAGAATTAAAGCTGTTCTTTGAAAGCAATGAGAATGAAGACACAACAGGAATCTCTGGGTCACATTTAAAGCAGCGTGTAGAGGGAAATTAATAGTACTAAATGCCCACAAGAGAAAGCAAGAAAGATCTAAAACTGACACCCTAACATCAAAAATAAAAGAACTTGAGAAGTAAAAGCAAACAAATTCAAAAGCTAGCAGAAGACACGAAACAACTAAGATCAGAGCAGAACTGAAGGTGATAGAGACACAAAATTCCCTTCAAAAAAATCAATAAAACCAAGAGCTGTTTTTTTGAAAATGTCAACAAAATAGATTAACTGCTAGTCAGGCTAATAAAGAATAAAAGAGAGAAGAATCAAATAGATGCAATAAAAAATGATAAAGGGGATATAACCACTAATCTCACAGAAATACAAACTACCATCAAAGTATACTATAAACACCTCTACACAAATAAACTAGAAAACCTAGAAGAAATGGATAAATTCCTGGACACATACACCCTCCCAAGTCTAAACCAGGAAGAAGCTAAATCCCTGAATAGACCAATAAAAGTTCTTAAATTGAGGCAGTAATTAATAGCCTACCAACCAAAAAAAGTCCAGGACCAGATGGATTCGCAGCTGAATTCTACCAGAGGTACAAAAAGGAGCTGGTACCATTCCTTCTGAAACTATCGCAAACAATAGAAAAAGAGGGACTCCTCCTTAACTCATTTTATGAGGCCAGCATCATTCTGTTACCAAAACCTGGAAGAGACACAACAAAAAGGAAAATTTCAGGCCAATATCCCTGATGAACACTGATGTGAAAATCCTCAATAAAATACTGACAAACTGAATTCAGCAGCACATCAAAAAGCTTTTCCAGCACAACCAAGTCGGCTTCATACCTGGAATATAAGGCTGTTTCAACATATGCAAATCAATAAACATAATCCATTGCATAAACAAAACTGATGACAAAAACCAGGTGATTATCTCAATAGATGCAGAAAAGGCCTTTGACAAAATTCAACACCCCTTCATGCTAAAAACTCTCAATAAACTAGGTATCAATGGAGCATATCTCAAAATAATAAGAGCTATTTATGACAAATCCACAGCTAATATCACACTGAATGGGCAAAAGCCAGAAGCATTCCCTTTGAAAACAGACACAAAACAAGTATGCCCTCTCTCACCACTCATATTCACCACAGTATTGGAAGTTCTGGCCAGGGCAATCAGTCAACAGAAAGACATAAAGAGTATTCAAATAGGAAGAGAGGGAGTCAAGTTGTCTCTCTTTGCAGATGACATGACTGTATATTTAGAAAACCCCATTATCTCAGCCCAAAATCTTCTTAAGCTGATAAGTGACTTCAGCAAAGTCTCAGGGTACAAAAGCACTGTGCAAAAATCACAAGCATTTTTATACACCACTAGCAGACAAACAGAGAGCCAAATCATAAGTGAACTCCCATTCACAATTGCTACAAAGGGAATAAAATACCTAGGAATACAACATACAAGGGATGTGAAGGACCTCTTTAAGGAGAACTACAAACCACTGCTCAAGGAAATAAGAGAAAACACAAACAAATGGAAAAATATTCCATGCTCATGGATAGAAAGAATCAATATCGTCAAAATGGCCATACTGCCCAAAGTAATTTATAGATTCAATGCTATCCCCATGAAGCTACCACTAACTTTCTTTATAGAACTAGAAAAAACCACTTTGAACTTTATATGGAACCAAAAATGAGTTCACATAGCCAAGACAATCCTAAGCAAAAAAAAACAAAGCTGGAGACATCATGCTACCTGACTTCAAACTATACTACAAGACTACAGTAGCCAAAACAGCATGGTCCTGGTACCAAAACAGATATATAGACAAATAAAACAGAACAGAGGCCTCTGAAATAGCACTACCCATCTTACAACCATCTATTTTTGACAAACCTGACACAAACAAGCAATGGGAAAAAGATTTCCTATTTAATAAACGGTATTGGGCCAGGCATGGTGGCTCACATCTGTAAACCCAGCACTTTGGGGGGCCGAGGTGGGCAGATCACGAGGTCAGGAGATCGAGACCATCCCGGTCAACATGGTGAAACCCTGTCTCTACCAAAAAATACAAAAAATTAGCCGGGCGAGGTGGCAGGCACCTGTAGTCCCAGCTACTTGTAGTCCCAGCCACTCGGGAGGTTGAGGCGGGAGAATGGCGTGAACCCAGGAGGCAGAGCTTGCAGTGAGCCAAGATTGGGCCACTGTACTCTAGCCTGGGTGACAGAGCCAGACTCCATCTCAAAAAACTAACTAACTAACTAACTAAATAAATAAATAAATAAATGGTGTTGGGAAAACTGGCTAGCCATATGCAGAAAACTGAAACTAGACCCCTTCCTTACACCTTATATAAAAATTAACAGAAGATGGATTAAAGACTTAAGCATAAGACCTAAAACCGTAAAAACCCTTGAAGAAAACCTGGGCAATACCATTCAGGACATAGGCATGGGCAAAAACTTCATGTCTAAAACACCAAAAGCAATGGCTGCAAAAGCCAAAATTGACAAATGGGATCTAATTAAACTAAAGAGCTTCTGAACAGCAAAAGAAACTATTATCAGAGTGAACAGGTAACCTACAGAATGGGAGAAAACTTTTGCAATCTATTCACCTGACAAAGGGCTAATACCAGAATCTACAAGGAACTTAAACAAATTTACAAGACAAAAACAACCCCATCAAAAAGTGGGCAAAGAATATAAACAGACACCTCTCAAAAGAAGACATTTATGCGGCCAACAAACACATGAAAAAAAAAAGCTCATCATCACTGGTCATTAGAGAAATGCAAATCAAAACCATAGTGAGATACCATCTCATGCCAGTTAGAATAGCAATCATTAAGAAGTCAGGAAATAATAGATGCTGGAGAAGATGTGGAGAAATAGGAAGGCTTTTACACTGTTGGTGGAATATAAATTAGTTCAGCCATTGTGGAAGACAGTGTGGCAATTCCTCAAGGATCTAGAACTAGAAATACCATTTGACCCAGCAATCCCATTACTGGATGTATACCCAAAGGATTATAAATCATTCTATAATAAAGACACATGCACACGTATTGTGGCACTATTCACAATAGCAAAGACTTGGAACCAACCCAAATGTCCATCCATGATAGACTGGACAAAGAAAATGTGACACATATACATCATGGAATACTATGCAGCCATAAAAAAGGATGAGTTCATGTCCTTTACAGGGACATGGATTATGCTGGAAACCATCATTCTCAGCAAACTATCACAAGAACAGAAAACCAATCACCACATGTTCTCACTCATAAGTGAGAGTCACACAATGAGAACACGTGGACACAGGGAGGGGAACATCACACACAAGGGCTTGTTGGGAAATGGGGGGCTAGGGGAGGGAGCATTAGGAGAAATACCTAGTGTAGGTGACACGTTGATGGGTGCAGCAAATGAACCTGGCACGTGTATACCTATGTAACAAACCTACACCTCTGCCCATGTACCCCAGAACTTAAATTATAATAATAATTTTTTAAGAAAAAGAGGCTACAGTTGTCAAGGGTTAAGGACAGGGAGTGGGAAAAGGGAAGTAGATGTGATAGAGTCATTAGGTAGACTGGGGCAGGTCCCCACTGAAACCCCACATTGAAGGCAAACAGCCTGAAACGTCCAGCCTAAAGTGAAAACTATTCCTGCTTGCCCACTCTCTCCCAATTGGTTCTTTCTGAATAATGCCTTTTTGCCAATTCAATGTTGCCTTTTCCTAAACTACCTATGGTCCACCTGCCCCCCATTCTGTGCCTATAAAGACCTCAGACTCAGTCAAAAGAGGATAGAGAGGTGGCTTGACTGGAGAGAGGCAACTTGGCTTCTGGGAGACAACTGGACTTCACAGGAGAACCAGCCAGACTTCAGGGAAGAGATGACTGGACTTCAGGAGAAGACTACCTGACTGTCCCACCCCCTCTCCAGCTCCCCTCTCCACTGAGAGCCATTTCCAATGCTAAATAAAATTCTCCACCTTCACCATCCTTCAAGTGTCCACACAATCTCATTCTTCTTGGATGCTGGACAAGAGCTCAGGACCCACCGAATGAGGGTAGTCAAAAAAGACTGTCATACTGGCCCTTTGCCTTCACCACTGGAGGGCAGCCACCCCACGCGATGAGGCAAGGGGTCAACGGAGCTGATAACACACCACCATCTGCAGACAGCAGAGCTAAGAGCATTGTAATACACCTTCTGTGACTTTGGGGTTGCAGGCACCCCTACCTGGGCACCACTGTGGGCCCCACATGGAATTTGCTTCTGCTGGAGTACAGAGTGGCTGGCTTTGCTCGCTCTGAGTAAACAGAGCCTGCTCCTCCCAGTGCCTGGAGTGGCAGCTGGCTGGATCCTGCACTTGCTCACTCACGTGCTCCCTCCTAAAAGGGATTGAGAGTGGTGAGCCCAGTAAAGGGGCACCCCTGTCGCAAGTCCAACAAAGGGGTTGAGAAAATCCAGCATCCAATGCAGGTATAAAAGGGCACCTAAAACTAGAGATCATTGTGGTTATGGAATTGTTTTGTAGCTTGATTGTATCAATGTCAATATTCTGGTTGCAATATTATACTATAAGTCTGCAAGATGTTACCATTGAGAGAAACTGAGTAAGAGGTACACAGGATATCTCTGTATTACTTCTTAAAACTACATGTAAATCTACATTTATCTAAAACAAAACAGTTTAATTAAAATGAGAGAGAGAGAGACAGAATGGCAAAGCCTGCCTCAACTAAGCTGTCATAAAATTTGAGTACTTGTAAAAACAAAACAAAGCAAACCAAGAACACCCATACTCCAACCAAGTCTACATGGATCACTACTGAATGTTTGTAAATAACCTGAAGTGGTGTGTGTCTTGGCTCCAAACTGCATACCAAAGAAAACTTAATATATGAACTCTAGATCTGAATGTTTAGACAAGTATATATATTTATTGATTACACTGTCTTCATACTTTGGCTCTTCAAAATAATGTCCAAACACAACAAAAACCTTGGTATCCTTTTTTTATTTCTTTTACACCACATTTGTAATCTGTCAGTAAATTATTTTGTCTCTGCCTTCAAAATATACCCAGAATCTAGCCACTTTTTCATTAATTTCACTGCTACCACAATCTCTTAGCTGGATTATTCTAATATTCTCACGAATGGTTTCTACAGTCTGCCTGCTCCTGTACAGTGTTATTTTCAACAAGGGAGCCACAGTGATCCTTTAAAGCATAAGTCACACCATAACATTCTCCTAAGAACCCTTCAATGACTTCCAAGCATAAACACAATCACGATAGAAGTAAAAATTATTGGCTGGGCGCGGTGGCTCATGCCTGTAATTCCAGCAGTTTGGGAGGCTGAGGCGGGTGGATCACGACGAGGTCAGGAGATTGAGACCATCCTGGCTAACACGGTGAAACCTCGTCTCTACTAAAAATACAACAACAACAACAACAAAATTAGCCAGGCGACAAGGCAGGCCCCTGTAGTCCCAGCCACTTGGGAGGCTGAGGCAGGAGAATGCCATGAACCTGGGAGGCGGAGCTTGCAGTGAGCTGAGATGGAGCCACTGCGCTCCAGCCTGGGCGACAGAGCAAGATTTCGTCTCAAAAAAAAAAAAAAGAAGTAGGCCGGGCGCGGTGGCTCAAGCCTGTAATCCCAGCACTTTGGGAGGCCGAGACGGGCGGATCACGAGGTTAGAAGATCGAGACCATCCTGGCTAACACGGTGAAACCCCGTCTCTACTAAAAAATACAAAAAACCAGCAGGGCGATGTGGCGGGCGCCTGTAGTCCCAGCTACTTAGGAGGCTGAGGCAGGAGAATGGCGTAAACCCAGGAGGCGGAGCTTGCAGTGAGCTGAGATCGCGCCGCTGCACTCCAGCCTGGGCGACAGAGCGAGACTCCGTCTCAAAAAAAAAAAAAAAAAAAAAAGAAGTAAAAATTCTTGCCAGCATTTCCCAAGTCCTTAATGATCTGACTGTCCTCCACCTTCAACCTTGTGTCTTCTACTATCCCTTCTCTTTATCCTTCAGCTTCAGCCTCATTGATCTCTTTGGTATTGTTGGAATATGCCAGCCAGATGCCTGCCTCAGTGCCTTTGAACTGGCTTTTTCCTCTACCTTGACTGTCTTTCCCTAAAAGATGCACATGACTAACTCCCACACCACCTCTAGGTGTTTGCTTGAATGTCGCCTTCCCACAAGCTCCCTGTTCCTTTCCCTGCTCATTTTTTTTTTTCTGTAGAACTTCACATCATCCACATATTATTTATCTCATTTTTTAGTCTCACCATTAAATTTGTATTTTGTTCATCAGCACCAAGAACACTGCCTAACACATAGAAGGCACTCTGTAACAATTGAAAAAAACTAAATGAATAAGTAATCAGAATGATGGATAAGGCAGTTTAATAATGAGAAATATTAGTTAGAAATTTTGATGAAATTCTTTTTCTTAAAGTCCAAGTTTCTTTCCATAATGAACAATTCCACACTTTCCATGATGTATAGTTCCACAGTTTCCACAATGTACAACTTCTTCACCAAATTTACAAACTCCTCCATATCACACATTACTTATTTTTGTTTGTTTGTTTGTTTTAATTATTTTTTGGATGGCTTGTCTTCTCAGCTAAATCTGAAGCTCAAGAGTAAGAGCCATATTCTAGCCTTTTTAAATCCTCCATCATTTCTGTTAAAGCACTACAGATACTTATCATTTCTGTTCGTGGATTTCATGACTCCTCCTTTATTGTTCTCATTTTGATATATTTCTTATAATATATTTTAATCTCATGTTGATCATGGCTCTTTTTCTAATGTAATTGAGTGTCAACAGCACTCTGGCTGCGCAAGATGCTCTGCTGAATTGATCGAATATAACCTTTCACCACCCGACCCACTAACATTCCCCAGCCGTAGAATCTGTCACCACGTTCTTGCCATTAGTTAACCTGGAAGGTAAGGGCTGTCGCCATGAATATGTAAGTCACAAAGAAAGAGAATTCACAGGAAAGTTCATCATCAGGAAAGGAGTCACAATTCTGTAGCTCACAGAACCAAGGAAAAGCTTGGATTAAATTCTCCTGGCGTTGGAGCTTTTACCTTGCCATGCATAATGACTGAAGCAACCATTTCTGCTAGACTTCAGAAATGCAGATTCAGAGAATTCATTTTAGAGTAAATCAGAAACTTATCTTTTTATCTGGCTGTTTCTATCCTTAAATGTCACTCTGAGTTTAAAGCTCTTGAATATTGTTTTATGTAGAATCCTTAGAGATAACTTTATTGCAAATTTGGTTTGTATAGCACTGAGTTTGAAGAAAAGGACTAAGGCAGTAAGAAAAACTATAGGGAATGAAAATTCATAAAGGAGACTCTACCGATATAAAAAGGGGCAGACAGGAAAAAAAAACAAACACATTTTTGCAAAAGATAATAAAATACCATAAGTGTTGGAGGGAAAACCTTGAAACTCTTTTCTTTCAACCTCGTCATATCATACAGGTAAGAACTTCTTCCCAAAACGTGAAGTAAATTGCCCAAGGTCATGGAGTAGTTAAAGACTAGGATACTCATTAGCAGCATAATAATGGCAGTGATAATAATAATGACTTCCTCTACAGGGCTTCAGAAATCATTGAAAATAACCATTCTAATTTATATTACCATTGTCCTTAAATCTATTACGCATTACTATTTAAGTTGGAGGCTCATTCAAACCAGATGGAAAGTTTATGCCTCCGGTGCCCAATTTCTTAGTATGGTTATTATCATCATTATTATTGTTGTTGTTCTAAGAACACTTAACATAAGGTCTACCTTCTTAACCAAATTGTGACACAATACAATATTGTTAACTGCAGTTACAGGATCATACACCAGATCTCTAGAACTCATTCATCTTACATAACTGAAACTTTATACCTGTTGAATAGCATCTCCCCATTTTCTCCTTCCCCCAGCCCCTGGCAACCACTATTCTACTCCCCGCTGCTATGCATTTGACTATTTTAGAAATCTTATATAAGTGGAATCAAGCCATATTTTTCCCTCTGTGACTGACATATCTCATTTAGCATAATGTCTTAACTGCCATTGCAAAATTATGACTGAGACAGTGAAAGAGATCTGACTTAACAAACTCCATCTTGGGCCGGGTGCGGTGGCTCACGCCTGTAATCCCAGCACTTTGGAGGCCAAGGCAGGTGGATCACAAGGTCAGGAAATCGAGACCATCATGGCTAACACAGTGAAACCCAGTCTCTACTAAAAATACCAAAAAATTAGCTGGGCGTGGTAGGCACCTATAGTCCCAGCTACTCGGGAGGCTGAGGTAGGAGAATGGCGTGAATCTGGGAGGTGGTGCTTGCAGTGAGCGGTGATCGTGCCACTGCACTCCAGCCTGGGTAACAGAGCAAGACTCCGTCTTAAAAAGAAACAAAAAACAAAAAAACCTCCATCTCACTTCTAATCTCTAAGCTGTCCTTGTTCATTCCTGGGCATAGGCTGAACTAACTTAGGGAGAAACTTATAGTTTAAAACAAAGGTGATGCTGGGTGCAGTGGCTCACACCTGTAATCCCAGCACTTTGGGAGTCCGAGGCGGGTGGATCACCTGAGGTCAGGAGTTCAAGACCAGCCTGGCCAAAATGGTGAAACCCCTGTCTCTACAAAAATTAGTTGGTGTGGTGGTGTGCACCTGTAATCCTAGCTACTCGGGAGGCTGAGTCAGGAGAATCGCTTGAGCCTGGGAGGGAAAGGTTGCAGTGAGCCAAGATCATGCCATTATGCTCCAGCCTGGGCAACAAGAGTAAGACTCCATCTCAAAAAGAGAAAAAAAAAAAGGCAATAGTGGCCCTTTCCCAAAACAAACTTCCTTCTTGCCGGGGAACTAGACTGCTTTAGTAGGACTAACAAATTAGCCACAGGATTAGAAAGTATAGTTTAGGAGTCATGCAGCTGGAGGCTATAAGATTCTGACCCTCTCGAAATTGTTCCTGGGGATAAAATCACTAGTGTAAAGCCTAAGATCAATGTTTGAGATATTTTACAGACCCTGCACTCGATGGATCAGCTGGCACCACCCAGACTGATGAGCTGGCACATCTGATCTTGTGGCCCCCACTCCAGAACTGACTCAGTGCAAGAAGACAGCTTCCACTCCCTGTGATTTCATCTCTGACCTGATCAATCAACTAATCAGCACTGATGGTTCACTGGCTTCCCCCACCCACCAAGTTGTCCTTAAAAACTGTGATCCCCTAATGCTGGAAACTGATTTGCATAAGAATAAAACTCCAGTCTCCCACACAGCCAGCTCTTTGTGAATTACTTTTTCTCTATTGCAATTCCCCTGTCTTGATAAATTGACTGTCTAGGCAGCAGGCAAGGTGAACCCATTGGGCAGTTTCATATATACCACATTTTCCTTTTCCATTTACCGGTTGATGGACATTTAAGTTGTTTCCATGCCTTGACTATTATGAATAATGCTGCACTAGGCGTGGGGGTGCACATACCTCTTTGATATACTGTTTCCATTTCCTTTGGATATACATCCAGAAGTGAGATTGTGGGATCATATGGTAGTTCTATTTTTAATTTTTACAGAAATCTTCATAATGTTTTTCATAACAGCTTCACAGTTTTATAGTCCCACCAACAGGTTCGAATTCCACTACATCTTTACCAACACTTGTGATCTTTCAGGTTTGAGTTTTATTGTTTGTTTGTTTTTGACACTTCCTAACATCACACTGAGGCTTTGATTTGCATTTCACTGATGATTAGTTATGTTGAAAATCCTTTCATATGCCTGTTGGCCATTTGTTTGCCAAGCCAGAGCAATTAGGCAGGGGGAAAAAATGAAAGAAAGACAAAGGATCAGAAAAAAGAGGTAAATGATCTCTCTTTGAGGATGGCATGATCTTATATATAGAAAGTCTCCACTAAAAAAAAAAAATTAGAACTAATAAACTAATAAAAAATAAAGTTGCAGGATACAAAATTAACATACAAAAATCTTGCATTTCTATACACAAACAATAAACTATCCCAAAAGGAAATTAAGAAAATAATTTCATTTATAATATCATCAAAAAGGATAAAATCCTTAGGTTTAAACTTAACTAACGAGGACTTGTACCCTGAAAATTACCAAACACTGTTGAGATAAATTAAAGCAGACACAAATGAATGGAAACAGCCTGTGTTCCTGGATTGGAAGGCATAATGTTGTTAAAATGGCCATACCACCCGAAGCAACCTACAGATTTAATTTACCTTTTGGTTGTTATTTTATAAAATCATTAATTTTAGGCACTGCAAGATAATAATAATTTCAATAGCTAATATTAAAATATGCTAAGCTTGGTGCTAAGAGTTTTACACTGATTGTCTTAACTTATACTAAAAGAAAAGCAGAAGTGAGTATTCTTTTTTTTTCATTTAAGTGAAATTATTTTATTAAATACTTATTTATTATAAGGACAGAGTGCTAGCAATGCATTTTACTAATTTTCTTACACCTTATTTTTTTTCCTTAAACTTTTTTTTTTAATATTATACTTTAAGTTCTAGGGTACATGTGCACAACATGCAGGTTTGTTACATATGTATATTTGTGCCATGTTGGTGTGCTGCACCCATCAAACTCATCAGCACCCATCAACTCGTCATTTACATCAGGTATAACTCCCAATGCCATCCCACTCCCCTTCCCCCTCCCCATAGTAGGCCCTGGTGTGTGATGTTCCTCTTCCAGAGTCCAAGTGATCTCATTGTTCAGTTCCCACCTATGAGTGAGAACATGTGGTGTTTGGTTTTCTATTCTTGCAATAGTTTGCTGAGAAAGATGGTTTCCAGCTGCATCCATGCCCCTACAAAGGACACAAACTCATCCTTCTTTATGGCTGCATAGTATTCCATGGTATATATGTGCCACATTTTCTTAATCCAGTCTGTCACTGATGGACATTTCGGTTGATTCCAAGTCTTTGCTATTGTGAATAGTGCCGCAATAAACATATGTGTGCATTGTGTCTTTATAGCAGCATGATTTATAATCCTTTGGGTATATCCCCAGTAATGCAATGGCTGGGTCACACGGTATTTCTAGTTCTAGATCCTTGAGGAATCGCCATACTGTTTTCCACAATGGTTGAACCAGTTTACAATCCCACCAACAGTGTAAAAGTGTTCCTATTTCTCCATATCCTCTCCAGCACCTGTTGTTTCCTAACTTTTTAATGATTGCCATTCTAACTGATATGAGATGGTATCTCATTGTGGTTTTGATTTGTATTTCTCTGATGGCGAGTGATGACAAGCATTTTTTCATGTGCCTGTTGGCTGTATGAATGTCTTCTTTTGAAAAATGTCAATTTATATCTTTTGCCCACTTTTTGATGGTGTTGTTTGTTTTTTTCTCGTAAATTTGTTTGAGTTCTTTGTAGGTTCTGGATATTAGCCCTTTGTCAGATGAATAGATTGCAAAAATTTTCTCCCATTCTGTAGGTTGCCTGTTCACTCTGATGGTAGTTTCTTTTGCTATGCAGAAGCTCTTTAGTTTAATTAGATCCCATTTGTCAATTTTTGCTTTTGTTGCCGTTGTTTTTGGTGTCTTAGACATGAAGTCCTTGCCCATGCCTATGTCCTGAATGGTATTACCTAGGTTTTCTTCTAGGGTTTTTATGGTTTTAGGTCTAACATTTAAGCCTTTAATCCATCTTGAATTAATTATCGTAGAAGGAGTAAGGAAAGGATCCAGTTTCAGCTTTCTACTTATGGCTAGCCAATTTTCCCAGCACCATTTATTAAATAGGGAATCCTTTCCCCAGTTCTTGTTTTTCTCAGGTTTGTCAAAGATCAGATGGCTGTAGATGTGCGGTATTACTTCTGAGGGCTCTGTTCTGTTCCATTGGTCTATATCTCTGTTTTGGTACCAGTATCATACTGTTTTGGTTACTGTAGCCTTGTAGTACAGTTTGAAGTCAGGTAGCATGATGACTCCAGCTTTGTTCTTTTGACTTAGGATTGTCTTGGCAATGCGGGGTGTTTTTTGGTTCCGTATGAACTTTAAAGCAGTTTTTTCCAATTCTGTGAAGAAACTCATTGGTAGCTTAATGGGGATGGCATTGAATCTATAGATTACCTTGGGCAGTATGGCCATTTTCACGATATTGATTCTTCCTATCCATGAGCATGGAACATTCTTCCATTTGTTTGTGTCCTCTTTTATTTCACTGAGCAGTGGTTTGTAGTTCTCCTTGAAGAGGTCCTTTACATCCCTTGTAAGTTGGATTCCTAGGTATTTTATTCTCTTTTAAGCTATTGTGAATGGGAGTTCATTCATGATTTGGCTCTCTGTTTGTCTGTTACTGGTGTATAAGAATGCTTGTGATTTTTGCACATTAATTTTGTATCCTGAGACTTTGCTGAAGTTGCTTATCAGCTTAAGGAGATTTTGGGCTGAGATGATGGGGTTTTCTAAACATACAATCTGTCATCTACAAACAGGGACAATTTGAATTCTTCTTATCCTAACTGAATCCCCTTGATTTCTTTCTCTTGCCTTATTGCCCTAGCCAGAACTTCCAACACTATGTTGAATAGGAGTGGTGAGAGAGGGCATCCCTGTCTTGTGCCAGCTTTCAAAGGGAATGCTTCCAGTTTTTGCCCATTCAGTATGATATTGGCTGTGGGTTTGTCATAAATAGCTCTTATTATTTTGAGATACCTTCCATCAATACCGAATTTATTGAGAGTTTTTAGCATGAAGGGCTGCTGAATTTTGTCAAAGGCCTTTTCTGCATCTATTGAGATAATCATGTGGTTCTTGTCTTTGGTTCTGTTTATATGCTGGATTACGTTTATTGATTTGCATATGTTGAACCAGCCTTGCATCCCAGGGATGAAGCCCACTTGATCATGGTGGATAAGCTTTTTGATGTGCTGCTGGATTCGGTTTGCCAGTATTTTATTGAGGATTTTCGCATCGATGTTCATCAGGGATATTGGTCTAAAATTCTCTTTTTTGTTGTTGTGTCTCTGCCAGGCTTTGGTATCAGGATGATGGTGGCCTCATAAAATGAGTTAGGGAGGATTCTCTCTTTTTCTATTGATTGGAATAGTTTCAGAAGGAATGGTACCAGCTCCTCCTTGTACCTCTGGTAGAATTTGGCTGTGAATCCGTCTGGTCCTGGACTTTTTTTGGTTGGTAGGCTATTAATTATTGCCTCAATTTCAGAGCCTGCTATTGGTCTATTCAGGGATTCAACTTCTTCCTGGTTTAGTCTTAGGAGAGTATAAATGTCCAGGAAATTATCCATTTCTTCTAGATTTTCTAGTTTATTTGCGTAGAGGTGTTTATAGTATTCTCTGATGGTAGTTTGTATTTCTGTGGGGTCGATGGTGATATCCCCTTTATCATTTTTTATTGCGTCTATTTGATTCTTCTCTCTTTTCTTCTTTATTAGTCTTGCTAGCACTCTATCAATTTTGTTGATCTTTTCAAAAAACCAGCTCCTGGATTCACTGATTTTTTGGAGGGATTTTTGTGTCTCTATCTCCTTCAGTTCTGCTCTGATCTTAGTTATTTCTTGCCTTCTGCTAGCTTTTGAATGTGTTTGCTCTTGCTTCTCTAGTTCTTTTAATTGTGATGTTGGAGTGTCAATTTTAGATCTTTCCTGCTTTCTCTTGTGGGCATTTAGTGCTATAAATTTCTCTCTACACACTGCTTTAAATGTGTCCCAGAGATTCTGGTATGTTGTATCTTTGTTCTCATTGGTTTCAAAGAACATGTTTATTTCTGCCTTCATTTCGTTATGTACCCAGTAGTCATTCAGGAGCAGGTTGTTCAGTTTCCACGTAGTTGAGTGGTTTTGATTGAGTTTCTTAGTCCTGAGTTCTAGTTTGATTGCACTGTGGTCTGAGAGACAGTTTGTAATAATTTCTGTTCCTTTACATTTGCTGAGGAGTGCTTTACTTCCAACTATGTGGTCAATTTTCAAATAAGTGTGATGTGGTGCTGAGAAGAATGTATATTCTGTTGATTTGGGGTGGAGAGTTCTGTAGATGTCTATTAGATCCACTTGGTGCAGAGTTGAGTTCAATTCCTGGATATCCTTGTTAACTTTCTGTCTCGTTGATCTGTCTAATGTTGACAGTGGGGTGTTGAAGTCTCCCATTATTATTATATGGGAGTCTAAGTCTCTTTGTAAGTCTCTAAGGACTTGCTTTATGAATCTGGGTGTTCCTGTATTGGGCGCATATATATTTAGGATAGTTAGCTCTTCCTGTGGAATTGATCCCTTTACCATTATGTAATGGCCTTCTTTGTCTCTTTTGGTCTTTGAAGGTTTGAAGTCTGTTTTATCAGAGACTAGGATTGCAACCCCTGCTTTTTTTTGTTCTCCATTTGCTTGGTAGATCTCCCTGCATCCCATTATTTTGAGTCTATGTGTATCTCTGCATGTGAGATGGGTCTCCTGAATACAGCAAACTAATGGGTCTTGACTCCTTATCCAGTTTGCCAGTCTGTATCTTTTAATTGGACCATTTAGTCCATTTATATTTAAGGTTAATATTGTTGTGTGTGAACTTGATCCTGTCATTGTGATATTAGCTGGTTATTTTGCTTGTTAGTTGATGCAGTTTCTTCCTAGCATTGATGGTCTTTACATTTTGGCATGTTTTTGCAATGGCTGGTACCAGTTGTTCCTTTCCATGTTTAGTGCTTCCTTCAGGATCTCTTGTAGGGCAGGCCTGGTGGTGACAAAATCTCTAAGCATTTGCTTGTCTGTAAAGGATTTTATTTCTCCTTCACTGATGAAACTTAGTTTGGCTGAATATGAAATTCTGGGTTGAAAATTCTTTTCTTTAAGAATGCTGAATATTGGTCCCTACTCACTTCTGGCTTATAGAGTTTCTGCCGAGAGATCTGCTGTTAGTCTGAGGGGTTTCCCTTTGTGGGTAACCCGACCTTTCTCTCTGGCTTCCCTTAACATTTTTTCCTTCATTTCAACTTTGTCGAATCTGACAATTATGTGTCTTGGAGTTGCTCTTCTCAAGGAGTATCTTTGTGGCATTTTTTGTATTTCCTGAATTTGAATGTTGGCCTGACTTACTAGGTTGGGGAAGTTCTCCTGGATGATACCCTGAAGAGTGTTTTCCAGCTTGGTTCCATTTTCCCCCTCACTTTCAGGCACACCAATCAGACGTAGATTTGGTCTTTTCACATAATCCCATATTTCTTGGAGGCTTTGTTCATTTGTTTTTCCTTTTTTTTCTCTAGACTTCTCTTCTCACTTCATTTCATTCATTTGATCTTCAATCATTGATACTCTTTCTTTCAGTTGATCGAGTTGGTTACTGAAGCTTGTGCATTTGTCACGTATTTCTCGTGTCATGGTTTTTATCTCTGTCAGTTCGGTTATGGCCTTCTCTGCATTGATTATTCTAGTTATCCATTCTTTCATTCTTTTTTCAAGATTTTTAGTTTCTTTGCACTGGGTACGTCGTTCCTCCTTTAGCTCTGAGAAGTTTGATCGACTGAAGCCTTCTTCCCTCAACTCATCAAAGTCATTCTCCTTCCAGCTTTGATCCGTTGCTGGTGATGAGCTGTGTTCCTTTGGAGGGGGAGATGTGCTCTGATTTTTTGAATTTTTTGAATTTCCAACTTTTCTGCCCTGCTTTTTCCCCATCTTTGTGGTTTTATCTGCCTTTGGTCTTTGATGCTGGTGATGTACTGATGGGGTTTTGGTGTGGGTGTCCTTTCTGTTTGTTAGTTTTCCTTCTACAGTCAGGACTCTCAGCTGTAGGCCTGTTGAAGATTGCTAGATGTCCACTCCAGACCCTGTTTGCTTGGGTATCAGCAGCAGAGGCTACAGAAGATAGAATATTGCTGTACAGCGAGTGCTGCTGTCTGATTTTTGCCCTGGAAGCTTTGTCTCAGGGGTGTACCCTGCCATGTGAGGTGTGAGGTACTGGTCTGCACCTAGTGGGGGATGTCCCCCAGTTTGGCTACTCAGGAATCAGGGACCCACTTGAGCAGGCAGACTGTCCGTTCTCAGATCTCAACCTCTGTGCTGGGAGATCCACTGCTCTCTTCAAAGCTGTCAGACAGGGTCATTAACATCTGCAGAGGTTTCTGCTGCTTTTTTTTTTTTGCTATGCCCTGTCCCCAGAGGTGGAGTCTACAGAGTCACACAGGCCTCCTTGAGCTTCGGTGGGCTCCACCCAGTTCGAGCTTCCCAGAGGCTTTGTTTACCTCCTTAAGTCTCAGCAATGGCTGGCACCCCTCCCCGAGCCTCGCTGCTGCCTTGTAGTTAGATCTCAGACTGCTGCACTAGCAATGAGGGAGGCTCCGTGGGCATGGGACGCTCCCGGCCAGGTGTGGGATATAAGCTCCTGGTGTGCCATTTGCTAAGACCCTTGGTAAAGTGCAGTATTAGAGTGGGAGTTACCCGATTTTCCAGGTGTTGTGTGTCTCAGTTTCTAAAGGGATTCCCTTATCCCTTGCACTTCCCAGGTGAGGCGATGCCTCGCCTTGCTTCAGCTCTCACTGGTCGGGCTGCACCAGCTGACCAGCATCGATTGTCTGGCACTCCCCAGTGAGCAGAGCCCAGTACCTCAGTTGAAAATGCAGAAATCACCCATCTTTTGTGTCACTCACGCTGGGAGCTGGAGACTGGAGCTGTTCCTATTCGGCCATCTTGCTCGCACCCAAAGTGAGTATTCTTAATCACCTACTTTAAAGATAAGAAAAACATATAGAAATTAAGCAATGTACATAACTCACTTTTAATGCATTAACATGTCAGGATTTAAGTTTATAACACCACTTTAAAAAAATAGTAATTTATTTTATAACAGATTCAGTGTACATGTAATTGTCACTGATTATTATAATCTACAAGGATGGAGAGATGTATAAACTTTGAATAAATTGAGTCCTCTAAAAGTCATATATACAAAAAAATCCATAGCTGGATTCTCTTGAAAAATTCTATGTCAATCATTTCCAATCAGGAACGTCTCAATTGATCCCACAGTTATAACACTGTAGAATTATATACTCGCAAAAAAAAATTTGTAAATAAAATCACATTGTGGATGTGCTAACTGGGGCAGTTCATCTTTAAAGGAGTCCTAAAATTAATGATTTTATAAAATAACAACCAAAACGTAATTATACTTCTAAGCTATACCATAAATTAAAACTTTTATGTATCAAATTTTCTCAGTGATAATACATTATATTTTATATTAACAAAATTTTATTTTTAAAAGCAATTTTAGATTTATAGGAAAATTGAGCAGCTGGTACTAAAAGTTTTAATAATATCCTCTCTACCCAGTCTTTGCACACTGTTACCCCGATTATTCATCTTTCACTAGTATGGTATATTTGTCATAATTAATAAAGCAATATTGATACATTGTTATTAACTGATTTCATTCTTTATTCAGATTTCCTGAGTTGTTACCTAATATCCTTTTTTCTGTTCCAGGATTTCATCCAGTATATCATACTAAATTTAGTTGGCCTCTCTATTTAGACTCCTCTTGGAGAGGACATTGTCTTTCTTGCTCTACTTGTTCCAGCTTCAGCCTTTGGGAGCTCTTTCAGCAGACTTCTTTCTTCCTTTGACATATTGTTACCAATGTGACTTATTTTTAATGCACTTGTTTACTTTCTGGCCCTACAAGATGCTCCAGGATTATCTTGTATATTTTCCACTCCTGGCTTAGAATCAGCTGTTTCTCCAGGGAGTCCTTGTTCCTTTTATTATAAAATGGTATTTAAAAATCAACATTTGGCTGGGTGCAGTGGCTCATGCTTGTAATCTTAACACTTTGGGAGGCCAAGGCAGGTGGATCACCTGAGGTCAGGAGTTTGAGACCAGCCTAGCCAACATGGTGAAACTCAGTCTCTACTAAAAATACAAAACTTAGCTGGGTGTGGTGGTGGGTGCCTATAATCCCAGCTACTTGGGAAGCTTAGGCAGGAGAATCACTTGAACCCGGGAGGCGGAGGTTGTAGTGAGCCAAGATCATGCCATTGCACTCCAGACTGGGTGACAAGAGTGAAACCCTATCTCAGAAAAAAAAAAAAAAAAAAAAGCCAAATAGGAGCAGATCTGGTCTACATCTCCCAGTGAGATCAATGTAGAACATGGGTGATTTCTACATTTCCAACTGAGGTACCTGGGTCATCTCATCAGGACTGGTTAGACAGTGGGCACAGCCCACAGAGGGCAAGCCAAAGCAGGGTGGGGGGTGACTTCACCCCGTAAGTGCAAGGGGTCAGGGAACTCCCTCCCCTAGCCAAGGGAAGCCATGGGGGAATGTGCCTTGAGGAACTGTTCACTCCGGCCCAGACACTATGCTTTTCCCACCATCTTCACAAATCGCAGACCAGGAGATTCCTTCAGGTGCCTATGCTACCAGAGCCCTGGGTTTCAAGCACAAAGCTGGGTGACAGTTTGGGCAGACACCAAGCTAGCTACAGGAGTTTTTTTTTTTTCATACCCCACTGGTGCCAGGAATGCCACCAGGACAGAACCATTCACTCCCCTGGAAAGGAGGACGAAGCCAGGGAGCCAAGTGGTCTAGATCAGCGGATCCCACCCTGACAGAATCCAGCAAGCTAAGATTCACTGGCTTGAAATTCTCACTGCCAGCACAATAGTCTGAAGTTGCTCTGCGACACTTGAGCTTGGTGGGGGTTTGGGGTATCCGCCATTACTAAGGCTTGAGTAATGGAGCTGACAAAAATTTTGAACTGACCAGAGCCCACCACAGCTCAGCAAAGCTGCTGTAGCCAGACTGCCTCTCTCAGTTCCTCTTCTCTGTGCAAAGCCTCCAAGCAATATGGGACTATGTGAAAAGACCAAACCTACATTGGATTGGTGCACCTGAAAGTGATGGGGAGAATGGAACCAAGTTGGAAAACACTCTTCAGGGTATCATCCAGGAGAACTTCCCCAACCTAGCAAGGCAGGCCAACATTCAAATTCAGGAAATATAAAGAACGCCACAAAGACACTCCTCGAGAAGAGCAACCCCAAGACACATAATCGTCAGATTCACCAAAGTTGAAATGAAGGAAAAAATGTTAAGGGCAGCCAGAGATAAAGGTCGGGTTACTCACAAAGGGAAACCCATCAGACTAACAGCAGATCTCTCAGCAGAAACTCTACAAGCCAGAAGACAGTGGGGGCCAATATTCAACATTCTTAAAGAAAAGAATTTTCAACCCAGAATTTCATATCCAACCAAACTAAGCTTCATCAGCAAAGGAGAAATAAAATCCTTTACAGACAAGCAAATGCTTAGAGATTTTGTCACCACCAGGCCTGCCTTATAAGACCTATTGAAGGAAGCACAAGATATGGAAAGGAAAAACCAGTACCAGCCAGTACAAAAACATACCAAATTGTAAAACCATCACACTAAATATGGAAAGGAAAAACTGGTACCAACCACTGTAAAAACATACCAAATTGTAAAGACCATCGACATTATGAAGATACTGCATCAACTAACAGGCAAAACAACCAGCTAGGATCATAATGACAGGATCAAATTCATACAAAACGATATTAACCTTAAATGTAAATGGGCTAAATGCCCCAATTAAAAGACACAGACTGGCAAATGGGATAAAGAGTCAAGATCCATCAGTGTGCTGTGTTTAGGAGACCCATCTCACATCCAAAGACATAACATAGGCTCAAAATAAAGGGATGAGGGAAGATTTACCAAGCAAATATAAAGAAAAAAAAAAAAAAAGCAGGGCTTGCAATCCTAGTCTCGGATAAAACAGATTTTAAACCAACAAAGATCAAAAGAGACAAAGAAGGGCATTACATAATGGTAAAGGAATCAATGCAACAAGAAGGGTTACCTATTCTAAATAAATATGTACCCAATACAAGAGAACCCAGATTCATAAAGCAAGTTCCTAGAGACCAACAGAGAGACTTAGAATCCCACACAATAACAGTGGGAGAATTTAACACCCCAATGTCAATATTAGACAGATCAATGAGACAGAAAATTAACAAGGATATTCAGGACTTGAACTCAGCTCTGGACCAAGGAGACCTAATAGACATCTATAGAACTCTCCACCCCAAATCAGCAGAATATACATTCTTCTCAGTACCACATTTCACTTATTCTAAAACTGACTGCATAATTAGAAATAAAACACTCCTCAGAAAATCCAAAAGAACAGAAATCATAACAGTCTCTCAAACCACAGGGCAATCAAATTAGAACTCATGATTAAGAAACTCCCTCAAAATAGCACAACTACATGGAAACTGAAAAACTTTCTCCTGAATGACTCCTGGGTAAATAACAAAATTAAGACAGAAATAAATTAGTTCTTTGAAATCAATGAGAACAAAGACACAATGTACCAGAATCTCTGGGACATAGCTAAAGCAGTTTTTAGAGGGAAATTTATAGCATTAAATGCCCACAGTAGAAAGCAGAAAAGATCTAATATTGATACCCTAACATCACAATTAAAAGAACCAGAGAAGCAAGAGCAAACAAATTCAGTAGCTAGCAGAAGATAAGAAATAACTAAGATCAGAGCAGAACTGAAGGAGATGGGGACATGAAATACCCTTCAAAAAAATTGATGCATCCAGGAGCTTGTTTTTTGAAAAGATTAACAAAATAGATAAACTGTTAGCCAGACTAATAAAGAAGAAAAGAGAGAAGAGTCAAATAGACACAATAAAATAGTGATAAAGGGAAGATGACCACTGATCCCACAGAAATACAAACTACCATCAGAGAACACTATAAACACCTCTATGCAAATGAACTAGAAAATCTAGAAGAAATTGATAAATTCCTAGACACATACACCCTCCAAGACTAAACTAGGAAGAAGTCAAACCCCTGAATAGACCAATAACAAGTTCTGATATCGAGGCAGTAATTAATAGCCTAACAGCTGAAAAAAGCCCAGGACCAGATGAATTCACAGCCAAATTCTCCCATAGGTAAAAAGAGGAGCTTGTACTATTCCTCCTGAAACTATCCAAACAACAGGAAAAAAAGGACTCCTCCCTAACTCATTTTATGAGGCCAGCATCATTCTGATATCAAAACCTGGAAGAGACACAACAAAAAAGGAAAATTTCAGGCCAATATTCCTGATGAACGTCAGTGCGAAATCTCAATAAAATACTGGCAAACCAAATCCAGCAGCACATCAGAAAGCTTATACTCCATTATCAAGTCTTCTTCACCCCCGGAATGCAAGGCTAGTTCAACATATGCAAATCAATAAACGTAATCCATCACATAAACAAAACTGATGACAAAAACCACAGGATTATCTCAATAGATGCAGAAAGGACCTTTGATAAAATTCAACACCCCTTCATGCTAAAAACTCTCAATAAACTAGGTATTGATGGAACATATCTCAAAATAATAAGAGTTATTTATAACAAACCCACAGCCGATATCATACTGAATGCGCAAGAACTGGAAGCATTCATTTGAAAACCGGCACAGGAAAAGAGTGCCCTTTCTCACCTCTCCTATTCACCCTTTCTCACCTCTCCTATTCACCATATCCAGGGTAATCAGGCAAGAGAAAGAAACAAAGGTTTTCAAATAGGAAGAGAGGAAGTTAAATTGTCTGTTTGCAGATTACATGATTGTATATTTAGAAAACCCCATCGTCTCTGCCCATAATCTCCCTAAGTTGATAAGCAACTTCAGCACAGTCTCAGGATACAAAATCAATGTGCAAAAATCACAAGCATTCTTATACACCAGTAACAGACAAACAGAAAGCCAAATCATGAGTGAACTCCCATTCACAATTGCTTCAAAGAGAATAAAAAACTAGGAATCCAACTTACAAGGGATGTAAAGGACCTCTTCAAGGAGAACTACAAACCACTGCTCAAGGAAATAAGAGAAAACACAAACAAATGGAAAAACATTTCATGCTCACAGATAGGAAGAATCAATATCATCAAAACGGCCATACTGCCCAAAGTAATTTATAGATTCAATGCTATCCCCATCAAGCTACCACTGACTTTCTTCACAGAATTAGAAAAAACTACTTTAAATTTCATGTGGAACCAAAAACGAGCCTGCATAGCCAAGACAAACCTAAGCAAAAGGAACAAAGCTGGAGGCATCACGCCACCTGACTTCAAACTGTTCTACAAGGCTACAGTAACCAAAACAACATGGTACTGGTACCAAAACAGATATATAGACCAATGGAACAGAACGGAGGCCTCAGAAATAATACCACACATCTACAACCATCTGATCTTTGACAAACCTGACAAATAAAAGCAATGGGAAAAGTGTTCCCTATTTAATAAATTGTGTTGGGAAAACTGGCTAGCTACATGCAGAAAACTGATAATGAACCCCTTCCTAAGACCTTATGCAAAAACTAACTCAAGATTGATTAAAGACTTAAATGTAAGACCTAAAACTATAAAAACCCTAGAAGAAAACCTAGGCAATACCATTCAGGACATAGGCATGGGCAAAGACTTCATGACTAAAACACCAAAAGCAATGCAACAAAAGTCAAAATTGACAAATGGGATGTAATTAAACTAAAGAGTTTCTGTACAGCAAAAGAAACTATCATCAGAGGGAGCAGACAACCTACAGAATGGGAGAGAATTTTTGCAATCTATCCATCTGCCAAAGGGCTAATATCCAGATTCTAAAAAGAACCTAAACAAATTTACAAGAAAAAAAAAAAAAAACCCATCAAAAAGTGGGCAAAGGATATAAACAGACACTTCTCAAAAGAAGATATTTATGTGGCCAACAAACATATGAAAAAAAGCTCATCATCACTGGTCATCAGAGAAATGCAAATCGAAACCCCAGTGAGATACCATCTCGTGCCAATTAAAATGGCAATCATTAAAAAGTCAGGAAACAACAGATGCTGGAGAGGGTGTGGAGAAATAGGAATGCTTTTACACTGTTGGTGGGAGTGTAAATTAGTTCAACCATTGTGGAAGACAGTGTGGCAATTCCTCAAGGATCTAGAACCAGAAATACCATTTGACCCAGCAATCCCATCACTGGGTATATACCCAAAGGATTATAAATCATTCTACTATAAAGACACACGTCCATGTGTATTTATTGCAGCACTGTTCACAGTAACAAAGACTCAGAATCAACCCAAATGCCCATCAATGATAGACTGGATAAAGAAAATGTGGCACATATACACCATGGAATACTATGCAGCCATAAAAAAGGATGAGTTCATGTCCTTTGCAGGGACATGGATGAAGCTGGAAACCATCATTCTCAGCAAACTAACACAGGAACAGAAATCCAGACACTCCATGTTCTCACTCATAAATGGAAGTTGAAAAAAGAGAACACATGGACACAGGCAGGGCCCATTGGCAGGTAGGGAACTAGGGGAGGGATAACATTAGGAGATATACTTAATATAGATGACCGGTTGATGGGTGCAGCAAACCACCATGGCACGTGTATACCTACATTACAAACCTGCATATTCTGCACATGTATCCCGGAACTTAAAGTATAATTACAAAGAAAAGAAAATCAACAGGCCCGGGCTGGTGACTCATACCTGTAATCCCAGCACCTTGGGAGGCCAAGGCAGGCAGATCACAAGGTCAGGAGTTCAAGATAAGCCTGGCCAACATGATGAAACCCCATCCCTACGAAAAATACAAAAATTAGCCAGGCGTGGTGGCGAGTGCCTGTAATCACTGCTATTCCAGTGGCTGAGGCAGGAGAATTGCTTAAACCCAGGGGGCGGAGGTTGCAGTGAGCCAAGATCGCGACATTGTACTCCAGCATTTGAGTATTAAGTGTGCCCGTAGTTACCAGGGTGTTATTTATTTTGGGTGTGTCATGGTTGTGCTTTTGTGTATTTATATAAACATCCTTGAATATTTCTACATATAACCACCTGTATCTATATTAAGTTAAACATGAGTTCTCCCTGATGTCTACAACTGTAATGATTACCACATGGATTATTCAAGACTCTTCCCCTAGTTGACCTGCAAATTTCCACACCAACTGTGAGAAATATAACTCCCAATGTTTGCCATTTATAGGCTTAATTGTTCAGTGCCCGTATATATGTATCGCAGTATAAGAACTGTTAACCAGAATCCAATGAGAAATAATTTTTATCAGCTAAAGTACAGTGCTTTTGTGCAGCTCATTTTGCCTTTATTCTGACAGATTCCATTCCTTTTCAAAGATATTTAAGACCTTTTTCTCTCTCCACCTTACTAAGGTTATCTCATACATTGTAATGCAGTGAATTTCTTCTGTAAAGTCTGCATTGCTCCTGGAATCCCCTGACCTTCTAAATTATTTTCTAAAATTTGCCTGCATTATGGTAATTCTTTGTGTCAAAGAACTTCTATTGCTTTTGGCAAATGCATAATGTTGCCAAAATGTCCACCATTACAATATTGCACAGAATCATTTCACAGCTCCCCAGATGCCCTGTGCTTAACCTAATCTTCCCTTTCCCTGAACGCCAGGCAAAAACTGATCTCCTTCTTTATAGTTTTGCTTCTTTCCAAAATGTCATCTAATTGAAACCATACAGCATGTGGCCTTTTCACACTGGCTGCTTTCATGTAACAATATGCATTTGAGTTTCCTCCATGTCTTTTCATGATTTGAAAGCTCATTTCTTTTTACTGCTGAGTAATATTCCATTTTACAGGTATCTTATAGTTTATTCATTCATCTATTGAAAGACATCTTGGTTGTTTTCCATTTTGGTAACTACCAAGTAACAATAAACCTGCTATAAACATTTGTGTTCAGGATTTTTTTGTAGACATAATTTTTCAGTGTAATTGGGTATATACAGAGGGACACAATTGCAGATTATAATGCAAGGCTATGTTTAGCTTTGTAAGAAACAGACAAAATGTCTTCTAAAGTGGCTGCACCATTTTATAGTCACATTTGAAAACTGAATGAATGAGAGTTTCTCTTGCATTGCATTCTCAACAGCATTGGTTGTTGCGAGTAATTTGGATTTTGGCCATTCTAATGGTGTAGTTGTTTCTCATTGTTGTTTTAATTTACTATTCTCTAATAACATAAGATGTTGAGCATCTTTTCATATGCTTATATGCCATTTGTATATCTGATTTGGTGAGTTGAATGTTCAGATCTTTTGCTCATTACATAGAATTATTTAAATGCCTTGGTGTCATTCGGATTTAGCTCCTTTACTGGATATGTGTTTAAAATATTTTCTCTCATTCTGTGGCTTATCTTCTCATTTACTTAGCAATATCTTTCACATAACAGTTTTTAAATTTAAGTAAGTTCAATTTTTTTTAATTTTTTTCTTTGATGGATCATGATTTGATCAAACCCAATGTCACCTAGATTTTATCCTATGTTATCTTATGGAAGTTTTCTAATTTTTGTTTTACATTTAGAAATAAGGTCTATTTTAAATTAATTTTTGTGAAAAGCATAAGGTATATGTCTGGATTCATTTTTGCATGTATGTGTACAATTTTTTGATGATTATTTGTTGAAAAGACTGTCTTTTCTCAATTGAATTTATTTTGCTCTGTCAAGGATCAGTTGACTATATTTGGGAGTGTCCATGTCTGGGTTCTCTCCTCTTTTCTATTAATCCACTTGTCTATTCTTTTACGAATACCTCACTGACTTAATTACTGTAGCTTTATAGTACTACTTGAAATTGAGTAGTGTCAGTTCTCCAACTTAGTCCTTCTTTGTCAGTATTATGTAGACTATTCTGGGTCTCTTGCATTTCCATATAAATTTTAAAATCATCCTTTGAGATGAAGTTAAAAAATAGAATAAAGTTGCCAATAACCACAAAGTAACTTGCTGAGAATTTATTAGAATTGCATTAAATGTATACATCAATTCATGAAGAATTTATATCTCAACATTATTGAGTCCACCTATCCATGAAAGTGGTACATCTCCATTTATTTAGATCTTCCTTTATTTATTTCATCAGACTTAACATTTTCCATATACATGGTATATGTCCTACACATATTTTGTTGTTGATATTTCATTTTTGCTGGGGGAAGGAGTGAAAATTGTATTTTGTTTTCAAGTTCAATTTTCACTTGTTCACTGGTGGTACATGAAAAGACAATTGACTTCTATTAACCTTGCATCCTGCAACCTTGCTATAATCATATATATTGGTTCCAGGAATTCTTTCAGTTTTACTAAATATATAATTATGTCATCTGTGAACAAACGTAGTTTTCTTTTTTTCTTTCTAATCTGTATATATATTTTTTCTTGCCTTGTTGCACTAACGAGGACATCCAGTAGGATGGTGAGTAAGAGTGACAAAAGAAACAACCTTGTCTTCTTCCCAATAATAGAAGAAAAGTATGTCATTTCTCACCATAAAATATCATGAAGGCCTATTTTTTAGATGTTCCAGATTAAGTTGAGGATTTTTTTATTCCTAGTTTTCTAAGACTTTTTCTCATAAATAGATGTTGGAGATGTTGGATTTTGTCAAATGCTTTTTCTGCATCAATTGACAGACTAATAAAATAGTTCTTTAGCCAGTTAATATAGTGTATCACATTAATTGATTTTGATTTTTAAATGTCAGATCAGTCTGGCATGCCCAAAATAAATTCCACTTACTGTGATGTATAACTATTTTTATGCATTTTAGATTCAATTAGCTAATATTTTATCGAAAATTTTTGCATCTATATTCATAAAATATATTGAGCTGTAGTTTTCATTTCTTGTAGCATATTTTCCCAGTCTTGATATTAAGATAATGCC
The DNA here is from genome assembly GCF_008728515.1 of Papio anubis. NCBI lineage: Eukaryota > Metazoa > Chordata > Mammalia > Primates > Cercopithecidae > Papio > Papio anubis. The sequence goes on from NC_044977.1 coordinate 72,538,326, forward strand.
TGCCTCCTTGAATGAGTTAGGAGGTATACCTCTTACTTCTATTTTCTAAAAGTGATTATAGAGAACTGATATTATTTCTTCCTTAAATGCTTGGTGGAATTCATCAGTGAAAGAATCTGGGCCAGATGCTTTCTTTTTTGAAAGATTAATAATGATTTATCAATTATTTAAGTAAATATAGATCTATTTAGGTAATGTATTTCTTTTCCCTAGCTTTTGATAGTTTATATCTTTCAATGAATTGATCCATTTCATCTAAATTACCAAATGTGTCAGTATACATTTGTTTGTGATATTTTTATTATCTTTTTAATGTTTATGGAATCAATATTTGTAATTTGTGTCTTCTCCCTTTTTCACTTGGTTAGCCTGGCTATGGATTTATCAATTTTATTGATGTTTTAAAGGCATTGCCTTTTGGGTTTATTGACTTTCTCTCTTGACTTCGTTTTTTCAACTTTACTGGTTTCTGCTCAAAGTTTTATGTCTTTTCTTGTGCTTACTTGAGGTTTAAATTGCTCTTCTCTCTTTACTTTCCTAAGGCACATTTCTATTATTGATTTTAGATCTTTCTTCTTTTCTAATATATGCATTTGCTGCTATAAATTTACCTCTAAGCACTGCTTTTACAGCATTCCATGCATTAAAATATAAAAAATAAAAACAGGACTTGTAATGCAAAATACATCTGCAATCTCAGATTTTAAGAATATCTTAAAGTTTGAGACATTTATTTAAAGATACAACAGAAGGACTATTAGGAGACAAGAAACTGTGGGTGAAAAGAATTATCTTTTCTCTTTTTTTAAATCACCTTTTATTTTAAGTTCAAGGGTACAGGTGCAGCATATGCAGATTTGTTACATAGGTAAACGTGTGCCATGGTGGTTTGCTGCACAGATCAACCCATCATCTAGTTATGAAGCCAAGCATCCACTAGCTATTCTTCTTGAGCATCCCATAAATTTTGATGTACATTTCATTTTGTTTAGTTCAAAATATTTTTAAATTTCCCTTGAGACTTCTTCTTTGACCTATGTGTTATATAAAAGTATGTTATTTAATCTCAAACTATTTGGGGATTTTCGAGTTTTTTTCTGGTACTGATTTCTAGTTAAATTTCATTATAGTCTAAGAATACACGCAGTAAGACTTCTATTCTTTTAAATTTGTGAGGGTATGTTTTTCAGCCCAGGATGTGGTCTATTTTGGATAAAGTCCCATATAAACTTGAGAGGAATATGTATTCTGCTGTTACTTGATTAACTATTCTGCTGTTACTTGAACGGTTAGATTCTGTTCATTGTTAGTGCTATTCAGTTGAACATTTTCCTGATTTTTACTTGTTGAAATTAGCTGTTATTAATATAGGGATGTTGAGATTTCCAAACATAATATTAAATATTAAATTTGATTATTTCTTCATGCAATTTTATAAATTTTTGTCTCATGTATTTAGATGCTGTGTTGTTACCTGAAAAACTTAAGAATTATTATTTTTTTGAGTAATTGCCTCTTTCTCATTATTTAATGCCCATCTTTATCCTTAATAATTTTCCTTTTTTTTTTTTTTTTTTTTTGAGACAGGGTCTCATTCTGTCTCCCAGGCTGGAGTGCAGTGGCACAATCAAGGCTCAGTACAGCCTTGACTTTCTGGGCTCAAGTGATTATCCCATTTCAGTTCCCTTCCACCCCACACTGCCCCCTACCATACACCCTCCCACCACCGCAAGTAGCTGGAACTATGGTTATGTGCCACCATACCTAGATAATTTTTTATATTTTTTGAAGAGATGAGGTTTCACCATGTTTCCCAGACTGGTCTTAAACTCCTGAGCTCAAGCAATCCATCTGCCTTGGCTTTGCAAAGTGCTGGAATTACAGGCATGAGCCACCATGGCCAGCCTCTCCTTCACTTTAAATGATAATTTCAATGGATATAGAATACTAGGTTAGTGGGATTTTTTTCTTTTATTTCTTTAAATATTTACTTCATTCTCTACTTGCTTGCATGGTTTCTGACAAAAATGTTTAAAATAGTTCTTAGTCTTGCCCCTCTACACTTATTCACTCCCTTGCCACCATGGCTTCTTTCAAAATTATTTGTCTTGGGTTTTCTCCCATGATATGCTTAGGTGTAGATTTTTGGTTTTTATTCCTGCTGGTGTTCTCTAAGATTCCTGGGTTTGCAGTTTGGTGTCTATCATTAATTTTGGGAACTTCTTGGCTATGATTACTTCAAGTACAATAGTTCCTCCTTATCCATGGTTTTGCTTTCCACACTTTCAGTTACCCATGAGTCACTGTGTTCTGAAAGTACTTAATGAAAAATTCCAGAAATAAACAATTCATAAGTTTTCCATTGTGCTTGGTTCTGAGTATTGTCATAATTTTTCTATTTTATTATATTGTTAATCTCTTCTTATGCCTAATTTATGAGTTAAACTTTATCATAGATATGTGCATGTAGGAAAAAACATAGTATGTATATGCAGGGTTTCGTACTATCTGCATTTTCAGGCATCCACTGGAGGTCTTTGAATGTATCCCCCATGGATAAGAGGGAACTACTGTACTTCCTCTGCACTTCTCTGCTCCTTTCTCTCTTCTTCTTCTAGTACTTCAATTTTACATGTTATATTTTTGCAATTGTTCTTGGATATTGGAATGGAGGTTGTAGTCTTTTTCCTCTTTGTAATTCAATTTGCAATGTCTCCTTTGATATATCTTTAAATTCATTGTCTTTTTTTTCTTGTTTATGTTCAGTCTAGTAATGAGCTTATGAAAAGCATTCTTCATTTCTATTGCAGTGTTTTTACTTTCTGTCATTTTCTTCTGATTCTTTCTTAGAGTTTTTAGTATTCTGCTTACATTATTCATCTGCTCTTGCATACTTATACTTTTTCTATTACAGTCCTTAACATAACTAATCATAGTTATTTTTAATTATTTATTTGATTATTGCAAACATTGTTTCATATCAAAGTGTAGTTCAGATGCATACTTTGTCTCTTCTGACTGTGTTTTTCCTTTTCTTTTTGTATAGCCTTATGATTTTTTGTTAAAAGTCAAACATGATGTATCAGATAATGAGAACTGAGGAAAATAGGTCTTTAGTATGAGGTTTTATGTCCGTCCGTCCAGCTGATGGGTTGTGCTTCATGTTTTCCATAGCTATAGATGGCAGAGACTTTAGTTTCCTCAGTGCCCTTGTTTTTTCCACACTGGATTTCCCTAAGAATTCCTTCTTAAATAGAGTCTGTGTTTTGTAGCTCTTTCCATTCTAACCCATTGTGATTATTCTGGAGCTGTGTTGATGTGGTGGTAAGGTTTGGAGGAGGTCAGCATATCTCAGTCTTTTAGTGGGCTCAAGTCCCTGAGTTGGACTTCAGAAGTGTTTCTTAGTGTTTTTTTTTTTTTTTTTTTCCTTCCATTAGGTAATACAGGAAAGCTAGAGAAGGATGTAGGGGGCTAACTGCCCTTCTCCATGGTCAAATAAGATGCTGGTAAAGTTGTTTCCCTTGAGGAGTAAACCTTGGCTATGGAGAATGCTCTAGGATTATTTCAAAATGGTACTTTCCCCCAATTGACCAAGATATGAGAGATGTTTTCTAAGATCATCACTATGAAAATCTGGTGGGCTTCCTGAAGATAAAATCCAAGAAAGTGTGAGGGGCCTCCTTCAGACTGGGCCTCCCCAAATTTTTACTCTCAAGCTAGTCTATAGTGAGCCTCCAACAATTCATCCTACCAGTTTACGGCTTCAGTGGCACCTGCTCCAGGTAAGTTTATCTAGGCTATGATCTAACATTCCATTCATGAGATTTCTCCATTCTGTTGTGTGTAGATTTAGATTATTTATTCTTTCTGCTGTATAATTTTCAATTGTGTGAATATTAACACAACTTATTTATCCTACTCATTGTTGATGAACATTTCCAGTTTTTGTGTCTCACGACTAGTGATACCATGAACATTCTTGAACATGATTTCTGGTGAACATACACCCACATTTCTGTTGGATATATACATGAGAGTAAAAATTCTGGGTTATAGGGGATGCATATATTGGGCTTTATTAGACACTTCCAAGTTGTTTTCCTAAGTGGATGTTCCTCGAATGATGTATGAGTTCCAACTACCCCACTTTCTCATCAGCACTGAGTATTTTCCAACTTAGTCATTTTAGTTATTCTGGTAGAGGTGGTGTAATATTGCATCGTGGTTTTAATCTGCATACCCCAGATGACTTATAAAGTTGAGCACCTTTTATTTCTGTTTATTGACCATTTTAATATATTCTCTTTTCTGAAGTGTCCAAATCTTCTTCCCACTTTTCTACTGGGCGATTGCTCTTTTTCTCATTGACTTTAAGAGCTCTTTATCTATTCCAAATGTGTATTCTTTTGGGAGGGAATATAGATATGTCAATATATTTTTTAATTTGTATTTTCATTGGCATACTGTCATTTAAAACTGTGACTTTCAAAAGAATGTGGTTTGGCCGAAACACTCAGTACAGGCCAGTAGCCTGTATATTCACTGTTCCACAAAAGAGAAGGCACATACTGTATGTCTTGGTAGAATTATGGTTAAGAATTCCTCTGACTCTCCAAACTAGGCCTTTGTTATTAATATTAACTATTAGGTTCATGCAAATATAATTGCAGTTTTTGCAATTACTTTTTTTCCCCATAAGTTATTGAGGTGCAGGTGGTATTTGGTTACATGAGTAAGTTCTTTAGGGATGATTTGTGAGATTTTGGTGCACCCATCACCTGATCAGTATACACTGCAGCATATTTGTAGTCTTTTATATCTCGCCCACCTCCCACCCTTCCCCCAAGTCCCCAAAGTCCATTGTATCATTCTTATGCCTTTGCGTCCTCATAGCTTAGCTCCCACATATCTGTGAGAACATATGATGTTTGGTTTTCCATTCCTGAGTTACTTTACTTAGAATAATAGTCTCCAGTCTCATTCAGGTCACTGCAAATGCTGTTAATTCATTCCTTTTTATGGCTGCATAGTATTCCATCATATATACATACCACAGTTTCTTTATCCACTCGTTGACTAATGGGCATTTGGGTTGGTACCATAATTTTGCTATTTTGAATTGTGCCACTATAAACATGTGTGTGCAAGTATCTTTTTTGAATAATGACTTCTTTTCCTCTGGGTGGATACCCAGTAGTGGGATTGATGGAGCAAATGGTAGTTCTACTTTTAATTCTTTAAGGAATCTCCACACTGTCTTCCATAGTGGCTGTACTAATTTACATTCCCACCAGCAGTGTAGAAGTGTTCCCTGTTCACCGCATCCATGCTAACATCTACCGTTTTTTGATTTTTTAAAATTATGGCCATTCTTGCAGGAGTGAGGTGGTATCACATTATAGTTTTGATTTGCATTTCCCTGATCATTCGTGATATTGAGCATTTTTTCTTATGTTTGTTGGCCATTCATATATCTTCTTTTGAGAACTGCCTATTCATATCCTTAGCCACTTTTTGATGGGATTTTTTTCTTCTTACTGATTTGTTTGAGTTCATTGTATATTCTAGATATCAGTACTTTGTCAGATGTATAGATTAGGAAGATTTTCTCCCACTCTGTTGGTTGTCTCTTTACTCTGCTGACTGTTCCTTTTGGCATGCCAAAGCTCTTTAGTTTAACTAGGTCTCAGCTATTTATCTTGGTTTTTATTGCATTTGTTTTCAGGTTCTTGGTCATGAAATCCTTGCCTAAGCCAACGTCCAGCCCTATACAAAAAATCAGCTCAAGATGGATTAAGGACTTAAACCTAAGAACTGAAACTATAAAAATTCTAGGAGATAATATTGCAATTATTTTTAAATGGCAAAAACTGCAATTACTTTTGCACCAACCTAACATAATTTTGTTAAGCACGAGCATGGAGTGGCATGCTAGAACAGAGGAATTACACGAGAAGATATATTTAATTTGAAAAGGACTGCATGTTTGAATTTTCTGCATTTTCAGTCTTCTTTATTTTCTCTTATCTATTTACCTTTTAAAGTAGGTTGCATTAGAATGCACTGTATTGCCACGCATTGCTCCTGTGTCCACCAGAATCTCATGATCCTCATGTTGGTTTCTAATGATCTTTCAAAAGCCCACACAAAGAAACCAATGCATCACTGATTTCAATCATGGAAAGCAGCCAGGGGAGCTTCTATGTTCTCAGATTCTTCAAAGAATTGCCTAATCTTCTGAGAAACTCTCAAATTCTTCCTTTCCCCTATGTTATTATTAGAAAGCTGAAAATGAAACAGAGGAAGTGTAATCAGTGGGGAAAAAATTATATTTTCCATTCTTCTGAAACCCACCCCCATTCCCAGGTAAAACATGTACACATGGATCTGAGTCTTCCTGTCTCTACACAGTCTTGAAGTTAATTCGCCCTTAATGTTTATGCTGGTAGGGGATTCCATTTTCAATTTTGTAAAGGTAGCTAGGAGGCTGGGAGAAAAAAGAAACTAATAAATCAGTTGAAATGGCAAATCTAAAATAAACATGCATTAACAGCTAAGACCGTCATAGTTCTGGTGGCCACTGCGGCACATGGTGGCCCTAGGACATCTTGCCAGGGAGGGGGTGGCGTCCCCAGGCCCGGGTACTCCCCATGAGTCCCGCAGACACCAGCTTCCTGGCCCAGTTTCCAGCACCCGGAATCCTCCCACTGCCTGCCTCTGCCCAGGGCAACCCACGTGCAGTAATGCCAACTCCAGACGTTAGACGATGAAGGCAGTGCAGAGTCAAAAATACAAAAGAATAAGAAGAAAACCCGGAACACGGCCTCTGTGGCAAATGGAAGATAGAAGGCCTCAGAGAAACCTGCCCCAGAGGAAGTTCCCCTAAGGGCTGAGGCCCAGGTGCAGCAGTTGGCCCAGGAATTGGCTTGATGTGTGGAGCAACTGGAACTGGGCCACAAGAGGCAAAAACCCACCCCGACACAGGAAGAGCAGGTTATTGGAGCAATCCAAACCCTGCGCAGCAAAAGAACGTCCCTGCCCCGGAAGAGGCAGCTGATGCCCTCCTTGTTTGGAGACTACAGGGCTCAGATGGAAGCCGAATGGCGTGAGGCCCTGCGGGCTCACAGAGCTTCTGCTTATTCAGCCCAGGTGTAGCCTGTAGATGGAGCCACCAGAAACAAGAGCCGAAGGGTCTGCAGGCCTCGCCCTTTATGGAGAGCCAAAGCCACTCTGGACACTCATGATGAAGAGTTTAGGTTCAGTTTCTTTTAGCTTCTCCCCCAACCTGGAACAATCCCTCTCCCTTGGGGTGGTGTAGGGGTTTGTTTTGAGTGCAGAACCTTTCCAGGACTTCTGTTGGCAGAGAACCCTGGGGTTGGTCTGTCCCTGTCTGGTCCAAGGATTTGGAGCTGTTGTGAAGGTGTGAGACCATCAGATAGGCACAAGACCCCATTTGTTTTCTGATGAAGTGTTCTCTCTTTCAGAAGAGAGACAGAGAGGTACATTTAGAAAATATACAATAAATTGGAGTGTTCAAGGTATTGTAGAAAGAATATTGTACTCAGCCTTTAGGATTAGATTAAGTGGCTATTGGTAACAAAGAGTAGTGGAGAAGCTATATACACGTACACTGGTTTTCACTTTTGAAAGGAATCCCTGTCAAACAGTTTAGTGCTTAATGCTGTTATGTCACATTGCCCTAATGTCTATTTTTGATAAAATTGGATAACGAGTGAAAGAGTGTGCTGACCACCTGTGTTAGAGGAAGTACAGAAGATTCAGGAGTCTGGTATCCCCGGGTCCAGTCCCTCACCGGGGTCCTTTGTCCATGTTGCCTTCATTCCTGAGCAACCTCCTCAGGGAATCAGCATGGCACCCACCAGGCCAGGCTCTGTTCTTAGGTGGCAGGAGCTTCTTGCCCTAACAATTCTGGCCTGAGACCTGGATTGAGCCTCAGCAGACTTCTTGTCTAAATGTTGGCCATGTCAGTCTCAGGCCCTCTGTTGCATGGGATTGGGAATCTTCAGGTGACCTAAGCCTCATTGTAGCTTGATGGTTGCTGGGGTCTTCCAAACTCAGTTCCCAGACTAGATTGATACCTGGAGCCCAGCTGCCTACTCAGCATTTCCACTTGGGTGTTTCATAGGCATTTCAAACTTGACATGTTTAAAATACTTGATTAGGCTCCAGTTTCCCTTTGGCTTCTGCTTTTCAGTGAATGGCACTACTGCCTGTCTAGTTGACTCAGCAGCAAGCCTTGTGTCATCCTCGATTGCTGTCTCTCCAGCACTGTATACTTTTTTTTTTTTTTTTTTTTTTTTTTTTTAGAAGGAGCTTTGCTTTTGTCTCTACCAGGCTGGAGTGCAATGGCGTGATCTCGACTCACTGCAACCTCTGCCTCTAGGGATCAAGTGACTCTCCTGCCTCAGCCTCCCCAGTAGCTGGGATTACAGGTGTGTGCCACCATGCCCGGCTAATTTTGTATTTTTAATAGAGATGGGGTTTCTCCATGTTGGTCAGGCTGGTCTCAAACTTCTGATCTCATGTTATCCACCCACCTGGGCCTCCCAAAGTGCTGGGATTACATATATACTTTTAATACTTCGACTGGCATATCAGCTCTGTCTTCAAAATAAATCTTGAATATTTCAAAAAAAAAATAGTTAAGACCACATTCATCTAAGGATTGCTGAGAATTATTGGCTGGCCACGGTGGCTCACACTTGTAATCCTAGCACTCTGTGAGGCCAAGGCAAGTGGATCACCTGAGTTCAGGAGCACAAGACCTGCCTGTCCAACACGGTGAAACCCCGTCTTTACTAAAAATACAAAAATTAGCCATGTGTGGTGGTGCACACCTGTAATCCCAGCTACTCAGGAGGCTGAGGCACGAGAATCACTTGAACTCAGGAGACAGAGGTTGTAGTTATCCAAGATCATGCCACTGCACTCCAGCCTGGGCAATAGAGTGAGACTCTGTCTCAAAAAAGAAAAAAAGAAGTATTAATATATTTGGTTGTTTATGAATCAGATACACAGAAAGGTTAAGAGATCATATAATGCACACAACATATTTGATTAACCATTTTGCCGATTTGCAAATAAATCTTGCACCCATAACAAAAGGTATTCATTGATACATACAAATAGTTAAGTTTGAATTTGCTGTCCATGAAAGAAAGCAAATAAATCAGAGAAGTGACTTTAAACATATTTAGCATGGGAACCCAGTTCAATTCTCCTTCTCAACATGTTGCCATTAAGTCTTAAAATCAACTAGAGTGAATTTTTGCAAATGATCTGACCAGGTATTTTGAAGGAAGTGAGGCTCAAAGGATTTAGAGTTAAATACTAAATATTCACCATTTTCTTATCCATACTGCCCAACAACCAGATAGTAAACAATTACACAAACCTCTTAAATGTTTTTGAAGGTTGATACATCCTATGGAGATTAACATTACTCATATAGTGATACTGATACTGTCTGTAATCTATCAGGTGTATCGAAGCACCTTGCTTTACCTTGGTAAGAGGAAAACGAGATGGTCAGATTGCAAAGCCCATCGACTTTGATATTTGATCTTGTCTAGACCGTTGATGTCCCTTCCTTTTAAGGACAGTAGCCAACTGCTTTGCTTCAATAATTTGGTACTAGGGCATTTTTAAAATGCCATGCTCTCCTGCTATCCCTTACTATCCCAAACATCTATCTTTCTACTTTCTTTATGACTTAGTAACTCAGTAGGCTTAGTTATGCTTAGTTTAATCAAAATTTCTCAAGACCAAGAACCAGGAGGGCTCATCGGCTTACTACTGTCTGTGAACTAATTAGAAAAATGGTAACTAAATTTTAAGTCTCTAAAATAGTTGCACATTGTGGATTTGTTGTAATAGCGTTTGAAAGCAATTGTGTTGTCTAAACTTGAATACTAGTTTTTCAAAACCTGACATAATTAAAGTTTATAATAAATAGATAGATTCAAGATAGTATGGCCAACACTTTTTCAGAAAAGGGGGAAAAAGGTGGAGCTGCAAAGAGCAATGAATGAATCAGAGGTCTATGATACTGACAAAAATGGTGGTAATATCACCACCTACACATTTGTATAAACTTCATTTTATATCAGTTATACCAACAGACTAACCCTGTGGGGTTACAATCAGCAAATAGTATTATACCCATTTTAGAAAAGGAGGCATTAGATCATTGGAGTGAATTCTTTTTAACAACCGAGCTAGGTCTAGAATCAGAGTCTCTAACTTCTTAGTCTATGTGTATAGCAATGAGAACATGTCAAAGCAAAAACAAAACCTCCAGAGAATTCAGATTGACTTTTGGAAACAAAATAATGTTTATTTATTTCCAATGAATTTGTTATAAGACCATTTAGAGTTACTATTTGTTTCCTGTTACTCCATGCACTATTCTAGTGAATCCATTTAAAATGTACAACAGTCCTATGAAGTAGAAACTATTATTTCCATGTTTCAGATAATTTGCCAAAAGTTACATCTGGTGATCACTAAAGCAATCGTTATCAATATCTTATCAACAAACATATGAACTAAAAAAAATTCCTAAAGAACTTAGTGCCAAGAACTTGATTATTAATTACACACTACAATAAAAAAGAGCAAGGGCTACTTGAAGAAATGGTTGAATCTTGGGCTGGGGCAGGATGTATGATGAAACTGGAGACTCTTGTAGTGCCAGAAACTAAAGAAATATCTGCAAAAAAGGAAAAAGAAATCCCGCAATGATAGAGGTACATCAAAACAACACGGGGGTCAGACAAAAGACCTTCAATGACTAAAACTGACATAATTTAGCAACAAAATAATATAATATTCGGTTATAACCTAAGGATAAAACAAATGTCCATGGGTTCATATTGCCATAAATAAATGATTGTCAGGTGCAGTGCTGCACGCCTGTAGTCCCACCTGCTCAGAAGGCTGAGACAGGAGGATTACTTGAGCCCAGGAGTTTGAGACCCATCTAGGCAACATAGCAAGGTCTCAAATCTAAAATAATAACAATAGATGGAATAAATAAATTGGAAAAATAGACAAATCTCCTGGGCAGAAAGATTTCAAATATTCAATGTAGTTACTCTGCTCTCAAAGAGATGGAGCTCTCCTTAAGTACGGCCTGTGCATAGTGACCTCCTACAAAAGAGTATAGTATGGAAAGTGGGGAAAAGTAACTTTACAGTGGAGAAATCTGACAAATACTATCTCAGTCAAGTGGTCAATGTCAACATCATCAGTAATAAGTCATGTTGATGACATGGTATCTTTGATGTGATGTGATAAAAAGGGTTCTTTACATCCATGATCTTTCTTCTGAATATCCATAATCCCAATTCAATCATGAGCAATTCATCAGTCAAAGCTCAGTAGAGGGACATCCTAAAAAACATCTGCCCAGTACCACTCAAAACACTCAAGGCCCTTAAAATTTTGGCCCTGAAACTGTCCCTACAAAGAGGAACCTTAGGAAGCGTGACAGCAATATGAAATGTGGTTTCTGGGATAGAATCCTAGAACAGAGAAAGGGCATTAGGTAAAAACTGAGGAAATCTGAATAAAGTATAGAATTTAGTTAATAATAACATATCATCAATACTGGTTCATTAATTGTGACAAATGTACCATACTAATGTCAGAAGCTAATTATAGGGAGAAGCAACTTTCCCTATCTTTGCAACTTTTCTGTAAATATAAAGCAATTCAAAAATTTAAAAAAGTTTAATTTTTAAGAACTGTAGGCCAGGCGCAGTGGCTCAAACCTGTAATCCCAGCACTTTGGGAGGCCGAGACGGGTGGATCACGAGGTCAGGAGATCGAGACCATCCTGGCTAACATGCTGAAACCCCCTCTCTACTAAAAAATACAAAAAACTAGCCGGGCGAGGTGGTGGGCGCCTGTAGTCCCAGCTACTCGGGAGGCTGAGGCAGGAGAATGGCGTAAACCCGGGAGGCGGAGCTTGCAGTGAGCTGAGATCCAGCCACTGCACTCCACCCTGGGCAACAGAGCGAAACTCCGTCTCAAAAAAAAAAAAGAACTGTATAACTTTGGAACAAAGTTTAAAACAATTTTTTTTTAGTTTAGAAAAGTAAATCTGAAAGAAGTAAATTCATTTAATCAACACATCAGCTCATTAGTTTGTTTGTTCATTCATTGATACCTTTTATTATTCAACAAATACTCTTGTGTCTACTTCGTTGCAGCATAGCACTATATCATAAAGGCTTCACAACTCTATAATGGGTGTTTTCTCTATCTAATGCCTTGTATACCCTTGAGAATATGTTGTTTACTATGCTGGGGAGTTCGAAATTCCAGCACAGTGCAGCAGACCATTTGGTGAAATCCTGAAAAGAAAGGAGGGCAATATTGAAGGGCAGGTGCTACTCAAAAGATTACTATGGATGGAGGATTTCTCGTAACTGGATTTTGATGATAGATTATATTGCACAGATTGGTCTATCGAAAATGTATTTGATTATTTTTTGACTACGTAGTCTTCAAATGCACTGCAGTGTTAATCAGAGCTTGTAATAACTACCTGTTATTGGTTGACCTGTGACATTAACCTGTTCTGATAGTGGCAATGAAAGTCAGTCTTTGAGTACTATGTTCAATTTACTAAAAATATTTAGAATACTAAAGTATTTCCAAAGACAAATCTTTTGTGTGACAGATATAAAATAACACCCGTAAGCTGAAGGGTCTTTCTTAGAAAAGCGTTCTGTAGCAGCTTTAACAAGAGTATTGGGTGTCACTTTAGGAAGCTCACTTTTTTTGGCCTGCAAATAATTTAATATTTAAATCAAATTTAAATATTTAATTTTGAATATAAGCTGATCTAATATTCAAAGTCCCATACTTTAGAAGAAATGATTGAATTATTCTCATGGTCATTTTGCCTTCTATAGGAGTACACTCTGATCATCAAACTCATTTTCCACTGCAAAATATATTGAACACAAAAACTGAAGTTCTTGAAGCATTTAGATACCCATTCTTTTTAGTGACCACTGCAATGTGGATGAAGGTTGACTAGAAATATACCTTCAACTTAATGATCTAATGGTTGTCCCCCAAGCCCACGGAAATAGCACATGGCATAAATCTGTGTTTTCTGAAAATATCACATTGTATTCTTGAGGTCATCAGCATGGAAATGATCTCCAGTGTAAAATCTATATGAGATATATGGTACTCTCTACAAGGAATATTGGATTATTGCACTCTGTAGCTTTGAAAACCATCTTTCTTGGATGACAGCAGAAAGCTTCAATATACTTGCATGAATTATAAATGACACCCAGTACTCTTGTTGAAGCAGCTGCAGAATGCTTTTCTAAGACCCTTCAGCTTGTGGATGTTATTTTACGTCTGTCACACCAAAGATTTGACTTTGGAAATACTTTAGTATTCTAGATATTCTTAGTAAATTGAACATAGTACTCGAAGACTGGTTTTCTTTCTTTTTTTTTTTTTTAATAATTCTCAGAATGGAACAGACATGTATTTAACCTGAAAATGAAGTCATGGCTTTTAAACAATTAGCCCCAAACAGGAATTGATTTAACAAAAAAAAAAAAAAAAAAAAAAAAAAGCCTGTCTGTGAAGGGGAGAGAGACAAAACTAACATTGATTTTGTAGTATAGCTTCTTAATAGTTCAGACTTTTAGGCGCCTTTGAACATCTTTACTATCAGTAGTGAAATGGAGTAACATAAGATCAGAAGCCCCAAATCAACACTCTCCTTTCAAAGACACAATTGCTGGCTTAATTCACATTCTCTTACATATCTTCGTTTGATATTCTCTCTAAACACTCCACATATTTTCAGGCTGGGCACTTATACCATGGGCTCTTACCATGTCAGCAATTTTCTTTAGTGACAGCCTAAATAAATAAATAGTTGAATTTTAAGGACATACCTGTCATTGAAAAACCAATAGAATGAAATCAGACTCCTTCAGTATTCAAAGTGAAGATCATTCAACAACCAAAAAAGGTATTTTAAACTGTTCATACATTTACACTTTTGCTCTACCAAAAAGTACCTTTCTAATGCCTTTAAATGATTTTTTAATGTGTTGTAAGTTGGTAGGCTCCCTGGAATCTACAAAGGAAAGCAAATAATGTATATGCTATTGAATTATGTAGATTTATAATTTTTTCCTAACAAGATAATAGAAAGTACACTAGGTTCACAGTCATACCATGTTTTGAAAGAAAATTATAGAGTGAAACTAGAGCTTGGAAAGATGCAGAGGCAAGATCACTGGGCAATGTGTCCAGAGGACCAGAAAGATTTGGGTCTCTTCTATGGGGTTAGTTAGTTGTGTGACTGAGGGTGAGTTACTCAGCTTATTGAACTCCAAAGTAGTCATTTGTTATAACTTTTTCATAGACTCGTGAATGATTGGAATTTAGAATAATGGGCCAGTCATGGTGGCTCATGTCTATCCCAGTATTTTGAGAGACTAAGACAGGAGTATCACTTGAACTCAGGAGTTTGAAGCCAGCCTGGGTAACATAGTGAGACTCCACTTCCACAAAAAGTAAAAAATATTAGCCGGGTGTGGTAGCACCTGCCTGTTGTCCCAGCTATTCAGGAGGCTGAGGCAAGAGAATCAGTTGAGCCCAAGAGTTCAATGCTGTAGTGAGCTATGATTGCGTTACTGTACTCCAGGCTGGGTGATGGAGCAGGAACCTGTTTCAAAACACGTTTTTAAAAGAAATTTAGAACAATGGAGTTAAAAGAGACTTGACTATCATTCCAGGGTCACTAGTCCTTACTAAAAAATGAGAACTTTGTAAATTAATATCAGGAAAACACAAAAATGATTCTAAAAAGAATAAAAAGTGAGTCCTCTAAAAATTTAATGTATGAGCTTCCCATTTCAGTTCTGATATGTAAAGTGGTAGTCACATTCCAATCATTTCCATCCTTAAAACAACAATAAAAAGCTGACCAAATTGAAAGTCAATGGCTTTTCTTGGACCCATCAGAAAATTGAGGTCCCAAAGTAAAATACCGTCTCCACACCTGGAGAATGTCTTTACTACAGAAAACCACTAAATCACAAAGATAAATCACAAGACATAAATAAAGGAACAAAAGATATATAAAACAATTAGTTAACAATGAACAAAATGACAAGAGTAAGTTCTCATCCATCAATAAAAACCTTGATTGTAAAATTTGAATTCCCAGTTAAAAGATAAAGACTGACTGAATGGACGTTTTAAAAACTTAACCATATGTTGCCTATGAGAAGGTACTTCACCCATAAACACACACATAGACTTAGAGTGAAGGAATATAAAAGCGTATTCCACACAAATGGAAATCAAAAGCATGCAGAAATAGCTATACTTATATCAGGCAAAACAGACTTTAAGTGAAAAAAAAACCATAAAAAGAAATAAACTCATTATATAATGATAAAGGGACAAATTCAGCAAGAAGATAAAACAATTATATATGTACCCAACAAAGAAGCACCCAGGTATGTAACAAGTTAGGTCTAATAATATAGTAAGAGCTGGGAACTTCAAAACCTCACTTTCAGTATTGCATAAATCACCTAGACAGAAACTCAACAAAGAACACTGGACTTAAACTGCACTATAGACAAAATGGACCTAATAGACATTTACAGAACTGTAAATGGAAATTAAACAACATGTTTCTGAATGATTATTCAGTCAATGAAGAAATTAAGAAAGAAATAAAAAAATTATTGAAACAAATGAAAATAGAAACATACCAAAACTTATGAGATACAACAAAAGCAGTACCAAGAGGGAAATTTTTAGCAATAAATGACTACATCAAAAATGTACAAGGATTTCAAATAAACAACCTAATTATGCACTTCAAGGAACTACAGAAGCAAGTACAAACCAAACCCAAAACTGATAGAAGGAAAAATTAATAAAGATTATAGCACAACTAAAAGAAATTGAGACAAAAAAAAAATACAAAAGGCCAACAAAGAAAAAGTGGGTTTTTTTGAAAAGATAAACAAAATCAACATACCATTAGCTAACTTAAGAAAAGGAAGAGACCCAAATAAAAAAAGTAAAAAAAAAAAAAGAGAGAGAGACATTACAACTGATACCACAGAAATACAAAGGACTATTAGAAATTACTATGAGCAACTATACACCAACAAATTGGAAAATCTACAAGAAATGTATAAATTCCCGGACATACATAACCTACCAAGACTGAATCAGGAAGACACAGAGAAACTGAAGAGACCAATAATAATTAATGCGATTGATTGCTAATAAAAAGTCTCCCAAAAAGGAAAACCTAGTCTGAATAGCTTTGCTGCTAAATTCCAACCTTCTAAAGAAGTCACACTAAATCTCAAACCATTTCAAAAACTGAAGAGAAGGAAATTCTTCCTAACACATTCTGTGAGATCAGCATTACCCTGATACCAAAACCAAAGACACAACAAAAAAAGAAAACTGCAGACCAATATCCCTGAAGAAGAAAGCTGTAAAAATTCTCAACAAAATACTGCCAAACTGAATCAAACAATGCATTGAAAAAACAAAATACATCATGCTAAACTGGGATTTATCCCAGGGATGCAAGGTTGCTTCAACATTTGCAAATCAATGAATGTAATACATCACATCGACAGAATAAAACCCCAAAATCATACGATCATCTTAATAAACACAGAAAAAAATTTTATAAAATGATTTAAAAAAAAAAAACTTTAAACAAACTAAATATAGAAGGAACATACCTCAAAACAAAAACAGCCATATATATGACAAACCCACAACTAACATTGTACTGAATGGGGCAAAGCTGAAAGCTTTTGCTCTAAAAGGTAGAGAAAGATAAAGATGTCCTCTTTCACTACTTCTACTCAACACAGTATTGGAAGTCCTAGTTAGAGTAATTAGCAAGAGAAGAATTAAAGGGCATTCAAATTAGAAAATAGAAAGTCAAATTGTCCCTCTTTACAGAGTACATGATCCTGTGTATGGAAAAACCTAAAGATAAATACTCTTATCACTGACAAATAAATCTAGTAAAGTTGCAGAATACAACATCAACATATACAAAATCAGTAGTGTTTCTATACATCAATAATAAACTAGTTTAAAAAGAAATCAAACTGCAATTCCATAGCTACAAAAAATATGTAAAATACCAAGAAATAAATTTAACCAAGAAGGTGAAAGCTCTCTATAGTGAAAACCACAAAATGCTGATAAAAGAAATTGAAGAGACAACACAACAACAACAACAAATAGAAAGACATATCAGGCTCATAGAACGAAAAAATTAACATTGTTAAAATGATTATACACCCAAAGCAATCTACAGATTCAATGCAATTCATATCAAAATATCAATGGCATTCTTTATAGGAACTTTTAAAAACTGTTCCAAAATTTGTATGAAACCACAAAAGACCTTAAGTAGCCAAGGCTATACTGAGCAAAAAGAACAAAGCTGAAAGTACCACACCACCTGACTTCAAAATATACTACAAACCTACAGCAAACAAAACAGCATACTATTGGTATAAAAACAGACACATAGACCAGTGGAACATAACAGAGAATCTAGAATTAAGTCCATGTGTTTACAGCCAACTAATTTTTGACAAAGGCACCAAGAATACATATTAAGGAAAGCACAACCTCATCAAAAAGAGATTGTAGAAAAACTGGAAATCCATATGTAGAAGAATGAAAGAAACCCTGTCTGTCACCATATACAAAAATAAACTCAAAATGAACTGAAGACTTAAATATAAGACCTGAAACTATAAAACAACTAAAAGAAAACATAGGGGAAACACTTCAGGACATTGGTCTATGCAAAAAGTTTATGGCTAAGACTTCAAAAGCACGAGCAACAGAAACAAAAAAAGACAAATGGCACTATATCAAACTAAAAAGCTTCTGTACACCAAAGGAAACAATCAACATGATAGAGAGACAATGTGTTGAATGAGAAAAAATATTTGCAAACTATTAATCTGATAAGGAACTAATACCCAGAATATACAAGTAACCAAACAATTCACACAAAAAAAGATCTGATTTAAAAGTGGGCAAAGGATCTGAAAGAACACTTCTCAAAAGAAGATATACAAATGGCCAAGAAGTATATGAAAAAAAATGCCCAATATCACCAATTATCAGGAGAGTATAAATCAAAACTACAATGGGATATTATCTCCCTCCCATCAGAATGGCTATTATCAAAAAAACAAAAAATAGCAAATGCGGAAGAGGATGCACAGAAAAGGCAATTCTTATACAAAGATATATGTGCACCCCCATGTTTATTGCAACACTATTCACAATAGCCAAGATATGAGATCAACCTAAATATTCATCACCAAATGAATAAAGAAAAAGTGGTATGTATACACAATAGCATCTATCCAACCATTAAAAAGAATAAAATCCTGTCATTTGTGGCAACATGAAAAAGCCTGGAAGGTATTATGTTAAGTGAAATAAGTCATCACAGAAAAATAAATACTATGTGTTCTCATACATATGTGGGAGTTAAAGAACTGAACGGAGAGGAAAATTGTGGTTATAGAGGCTGGGGTGAGTAGGAGGCAGGGCAGGATAGGGAGAGTTTGGCTCAAGATACAAAATTACAGCTAAATAGGAGGAATAAGTTCTCATGTTCCATGGCACTGTAGGGCAAATACAGTTAACAATAATTTATCATGTATTTTCACAAAGCTAGAAGAGAGGATTTTGAATGTTCACAATACAAAAAAAAATGATAAACATTTGAGGTGATGGATATGCTAATTACTCTGATTTGATCATTACACATTGTATACATGTATTAAAATACTACTCTGTATCCCATAAATATGTACAATTATTATGTGTCAACTAAAAATAAAAGGGAGAAAAAAGAAGTCAGATGCAAAAGGGTGCATACTGTATGATTACGTTGGTAAAAAGCACAAAAAGTAAAACAACTAATATAAGCTGTCAAAGCTAGTTGTTATATTTGGAGAAAAGCTGAAAAGAGGCAAGAGATAGGCAGTTGGAAGAGTGGCAAACTTTGGTCTCTTAACCTTGGTCCTGGCTACATGGCTGTGTTCAACTTGTTAAAATCCTCAACCTACACACTCATGATTTATGAATATATATATTACTATAATGAAAAGTTTAAACAATTGGCTCCTATCACTGAAATGTACAGGGTTAGTGTTCAGGAACAACTCTATCATGATACCCAAATGATGTCTTCAGAATCTCTCTCTCTAGCTCTCTGCTTATCTGCCCTGCTTTCTTCTTTGTTGGTTATTCTCTTGGACAGGCTCTTCCCATGTGGTATCAAAATGTCCACGAGCAACCTCAGCTGTCTGGTTAGAAATATAGCAAAAGGAGCGTTCCTCCACTCTTCCTCAAGATCAAGGAACTGCATCTCATTGGATCAAACTGAGGCACATGTTCCTTCCTGTACAAAGTAGTATTGTCAGGGAGTTAAAATGTACTGACAGGTGAGGTCTAGATCATGTGCCCATCCCAAAGCCATTATATCATTATTGTCATCATCATCATCTGTCACAGTTCTGGGGGTTGACGGCACCAGCTAAGCTGTTCTCACTGGGGGTCTCACAGTGTAGTTGCATCCAGATGGTGGCTAAGCTGGACTCATCTTGAAGGCTTCCTCCTCACATACCTGCAAGGGAAGATGGCTTGGACGCTGGGGCTTCATGGGCATCTCTTTCCATCTCTATGTATTCTTTCCTCATAACCTCTCTAGCATGGTGGCTTCAGGGTGAAATAAATTTTCATCAGAAAATAGCCAAGGTTGTATATTATCTATGGCTGCTACATGCTACAATAGCAGAGCTATGTAGTTGTGACAGAGGCCATGTGGGTGTGGCCTGTGAAGCTGAAAATATTTACAACATGGG
Organism: Papio anubis; assembly: GCF_008728515.1. Taxonomy (NCBI): domain Eukaryota; kingdom Metazoa; phylum Chordata; class Mammalia; order Primates; family Cercopithecidae; genus Papio; species Papio anubis. The sequence goes on from NC_044977.1 coordinate 72,558,293, forward strand.
CCTTTGCAGAAAAAAATGCACTGACCTCTGACCTAGGCTCAAATGTCACAGTGGCATTTCTGCTGCATTCTATTTATTAGAAGTAAATCACAAAGGTCAGTTCATATCCAAGAGGATAATTTGTGGGTATATTCTAAACCAGGGGTCCCTAACCCCCAGGCCATGGACCAGTACCAATCTGTGGCCTGTTAGGAACTGGGCCACACAGCAGGAGGCAAGTGAGCATTACCGCCTGAGCTCTACCTCCTGTCAGATCAGCAGGACATTAGATTTTCATAGAACCATGAACCCTATTGTGAACTGCACATTCAAGGGATCTAGGTTGCACATGTCTTATGATAATCTAATACTTGATGATCTAAGGTGGAACAGTTTCATCCCAAAACCATCCCCCACCCCCAGCCCATCTATGGAAATACTGCTTTCCATGGAACCGGTCCCTAGTGCCCAAAAGGCTGGGGAGTGCTGTTATAAACCACCACAGAGGTGGAGTCACCTAATATATGTGCACTGTGAGGAAAAGGAAAGTGCTGTTGGCTACAGAAGGTGCAAAGATGTTGAAAAGACCAAAACAGGAAAACCACTCTAGGTGAGATAGTGTGTTTTTAGTTCTCTGAGCAGGTTAACTGAGTTCAGTTACGGAGGTGCATTTCTTCTCCAAGCAAGCCAGCACCATTTTCCATACCAGGAAGGTAACAGCAGAAATTGCTCCCCTCCAGAATTATCCCTATTGCTCAGGGGCACTTGTGTTAAAAGTCATTATGACAGCTTTTACAATGCTCTAATTGAGCTGCTTGGGCACAGAAGAATTGCTTCTTGCTAAAGGAAAATAGCTGGGAGAATTACAAAAATGGCATATCAGAAAAAATGCAACATACTCTCAGGCTTTTGAAATGTCAGACTTCTGGGCACCAATTTATCTGACTTACATTACAGGGCTACAAACAGTCAGCAACTCTTATTTGGTCATTTTTCACAATAAAAATGCATTTCTAAGTGCTATTTTAGCTCAATAATGATTGTGCAGATCTACTTATTTTTCATTTATATGTGTGTATGTTGGGAGGAGGGGGTGGTTCCCTAAGTAATACCTTGCCCTTGGCAATGTTTGGCAACAAAGGAGAATGTATTATATTAATCAAATTGGACCACTTGCTTAGTGGAAGATTGTAATCTGGATTTTAACAAAATGCAAAGCATTCAAAATCTACATGGAAAATTAAGCAGTCACTGAGTTGTTCCTACAGGAATATGTCACTGACATCATCTCTTCAGCTCCAGCATAATGGAGGAAGCTGAAGGCCATTATTATAATCAGGAAGAGATTCATTGTGATTGTATGATTCCCAGAGAGGCAGCTGAAATGTGGGTTGGAAATGCGGAGGAGAGGGGTGGGAGCGGGAAGAACCAATCCAGGAGAATAGCAGGCTCCTTTTGACCGGCCGTACTTCTCACGTTAGTAGATGCATAGCATCTTAACAGCGAAATACTGGCCAGCAAGGACACTATGAAACACAGGCTAGATGTTGATGGAAATGATTTTTTCACTTATATTTCAAGTGTTCGAGTGGAGAGGAGATTATTTTTAAGGGGCAGGGAGGCGGCCTTTACTCTGCAAGCTCATCACCTAATGAGAGAGTTGGGCACATGCACAACTTATTATAATGTAAGGCGTAATGTAAAGAGGACTCATCACAGAGTAGGAATTTAACAAATACAGATGGATGAGAGCTAACATTTATTTAGGGTTTGTACATAACAGACAATATGGTAAATGATTTACATATGTTCAACCCTCACAGTCGATTTATTTATTGTATAATATTAGTTACTTATTTTAGATGCAAGGAAATTAAGGCTTCATAAAGCCAAATAACTTGATAAAAGTTACTCAGTTTTGTTTTGGACTCTGACTTTTGAACTAAGAAAATCTGGTTCCAGAGCTTGCCTTCTTAATTACTATGTATTACAGCCAATGAATGGGTGGGTGGATGGATGAAAGGATCAAAGGATGGATGAATAGATGGATGGAAAGAGAGATGATATAATCAAAATGTTGTGAAAATGTAGGGGAAGGAGTAAGTAAATCTGACTAGCTATTGGATAAGGTGAAATAGAAAAGGTTACATTTGACCTAAGTCTTGGATAGGACACATGTGTCCAAGCAGAGGAGCTGGAGATGGACTTCTCAACCTGGCAGTAGAGTCTGAGCAAAGATACCTGACACCCAAGTCTCCATTAATCTAAAGGGTGACAGGTAGTCCTGCAGGACTGGACACAGGGCAACCAGGGCAGTATCCCAGAGAAGAGGCTCTGAGTGATATAACACGGTGAAGGAATGTCATGTTGACAAAGATAGGCTTCCTTCTGTAGGCAGTAGAAAGCCTTCGAAGATTTTTTTAAATGGTGGACAACATTTATTGAAGACTTAATTTATGCTAGCTACAAAGTGTTAAAATCCTCACAAGAACTTTATTGAGCCAGATGATGTGAATCACTTGCACAAAGTCATATAATCCAGAACTGTTTGAATCATAATTTGAACCCAGGTAGCCCTCCAGAGTGACAGAGCTAAACAGAGCAAGAGAACAGCATGATTTATCTGTGTTTAAAGAGCTAGTCATAGCAGCAGTGTGGATAAGGATAAAACGAAAGGTAAAGAAACTGATTAGAAGGCTATTTATGTTCAGACAAAAGAGGTTGAGGAAATGAGCTAAGGCAGCATTCTCAACATTGATGCTACTGACATTTTGGGCTGCATAATTCTTTGCTGCAGGGGCTGTCCTGTACATTGTAGGGTACTTAGCAATATCCTTTGTCCCTATCCAGTAGATACTAGTAACATCTGCCTTCAAGTTGTGACAAACAAAAATGTCTCCAGGCATCACCAAATGTCCCCAGGAGGGCAAACTGGCCCTGGTTGAGAACCAGTGAGTTAAGGTACTGATGGGAGATTGGAGGACAGGAGATATTTTACCAATAGGATAAATAGGACCAAATGATCAAAGGGTGAAAGGGCCAAAGACTTGTCCAGATGTATACCATAGCTATGGAAGGCAGTAATATGCCCAGAGGTTCATAAGTCTAGTTTCAGCAAACCTGGACCTGAGGGTCTAGATTCAGCAAACCTGGGTTGAAAATTCAGCTCTCAAACCTGCCATTATGTGAATTTGAGCAAATTTGTCACACTCTAGTTCATAAAAGGAAGATCCTAATGGCATCTACTTCAAAAGTTGTAGAGATTAAACCTGTACTTTATGAGTAAGTGCTTAGAAGAGTTTCTATGATTTAGTGAGTGTTCAATAAATGTCACTACTGGCCAGTAAAGGAAATACAGGGGAGCTTTCTTCAACTCTAGTTTTTGAAGCTCGTGGTTTTAAAGTTTATTCGTAAGTGGGCATGGTAAACTTTATAAAAAATTTTTCATTTGATAGGATATTTTTCAACTCATTAAAGTAAAACTGACAAAAAGAGTATATAGCTGAATATTTGGTCTGATACTAATATAGTTTGGCTCTGGGTCCCCACCCAAATCTCATTTTGAATTGTAATCCCCACATGTGGAGGAAAGGACCTAATGGGAAGTAGTTGGATCATGGAGGCAGTTTCTCATGATAGTGAGTGAGTTCCCATGAGATCTGATGATTTAAAAGTGTTTGGCAGTTCCCCCCTCACTCTCTCTCTCTTCTGCTGCCATGGAAGATATGCCTTGCTTCCCCTCTGCCTGCCACCGTGATTGTAAGTTTCCTGAGGCCTCCCCAGCCATGTGGAACTGTGAATCAATTAAACCTCCTTTCTTTATAAATTGCTCAGTCTCAGTTAGTTCGTTATAGCAATGTGAAAATGAACTAATACAGATACCAATTGTGAGTGTCTGGTGTGTGTGTGTGTGTGTGTGTTTCTAAAAATACCTGTGTGTATGTGTGTGTGTGTGTATATATATATATATTAGATTATTGGAATCACACAAAAGACTAATAACATTATTTCTGATTGGTAAGATTATGGGTAAACTTAGTTTCCTTGTCTATTTTTCTATTCTCTTTTATATTTTTCTAAAATGAGTATTACTTTCATAAATACAGGACAAAAGCAAATGTTCTCAAGTGTCTTTCTTTAAGATATATTAGTTAATATCCCACTATGTGCTAGGAGGTATGCTACAAACTAAGAGTACAATAAGGAAACACCCACCCTCCACACACACATATCCACACACACATATCTACACACAGAGCAACAACAAAAGCAACAAAACCACAATAAACCATGTGTACATAACAGAAAATTAAAGGTTGAAAAATCAGGTTCAAATTTAATACAGATGCTCTAAAAGCAAGGAATCTGGCTGGTTTTGGTGGTGCCATCCTAATTAATCATGCATATAAGTCTGGCAGAATATTCAAAGAATTTTCTAATTCTACTGTGCAAATGGTTCAGTAGAAAACACCATCATCTTCTCATTTTTAGGATTTTGCTTCTCTCATTCAGTAATTTTTATCCCAAAGGAAAAATCATACAATTTTGTAATGTCCCAATCAACCTTGAGTCTGATTAGTAAGGATAGCTCACCTGAAAACTATAATTTTCCACAGGGAGACTTATTTCTGTAACAAAGGCTCTCCTTAACAATGGAAAACAAGAGGTTTTCCATTTCAAAATAAAAATCTTTGCCTCCATGCACATTTAGGAAAATTTAAATAGTATGTATTTTTATAAGCTCCCATAGACTCATGAAAACAGTAAGTTGAGCCTCAGGAAAATTCTCCAACATCCTGACTGTGTTTAAACAAGAAAGAAGTGATCACGTGGGACTTGCTCCAACACTGTGATTCTGACATAAAGGTATCACTCTCAGTTTCAACTGGTGTCTCCGTGTAGAGTGTAATGGCGATGATCAACCATGGATGCTCACTCTACCCTCTGTATCTTCTAAAATTAAGTACACACTGAAACGATGCAAAGTATGCAGCTGATAGAATAGGCATTCTGTGTGTGCCCCTTGTCATTCCTTCTCACTGCTATATTTCTAGAATTAGGTTTCATGTTCTGTCATCTTAAATATTTTAATACTTTACTGATCTCCAACATGTTTAGCCATAGGAGGATAGCAGTAAAATAAAATTTTATAGCCAACAAAGTCCTTTATACCTAAAGTTTATTGCACATTTTATATTTTGTTTAACAACACATTGTTCCTGGAGACTCTGAAATACACACGGATTCCTCAAATTGCAGTATGGTCATGTTTTTTTTCCTTATTGAAGGTTGATTTCGTTGTCAAGGTAGAAATAATTACTGATAATTGACTAAGGTGGCTGAAATTCTACTAGGAAGGCACTTATTTCTTCGAAAGTGTGGAGGCAACCTTAAAGTTCTTCTGTGTTAGGAGAATACCCTCACTTGAATGTTAGCTTGCGAAATATATTCATTTTCCATTCAAAGTAACCATTTTCCAAGAACTTCCCAATTTTCATCAATATAGTCAGGATTTAATTCCATTTCAACCAACAAATCAGGGAAGTCAATTGATGAAATAGGAAGGAGCCCAGTGGATCTTCATATAGATGATGTTGCTTGGCTAGAGTTTGTAAAGATATTGTTTCATAGTACTGACCAAGTTATTGTTTTCTGTAATGATGATTTTTAAGAATAATGAGCACCACCCTTTTATTGCTCTTTTGTTTAGAAAGTTGCCATGGTGGCACCGAATTGATGGAAAATTTTTAACCTGGTGTAAGACATTAAAGTAGTTGCCATTTTTCACAGATTGAGATGAAAAAATCATCTTTCTACATTTTTTGCTATAGGGATAAGAAATAAACAACTACAAAATTCTAGCTTTTTCTATAAGGTAAGTTGCAGAGAGAACTGGCATCCTAGAAGAGTGTAATGGAATGGAAACACCATCATACTGGATTGAATTTGCAGCACCTGTGCAGTTATCCAGATGGCAAATGATTCAGTTGCTCCACCAATGAAAACTAAATGAATAATAATATAATTAGATTTGATTTCTGAGGTCCTTTCCAGCTCAAATTTTCTATAGGTCTAAACAAAATACATTAACCTGATTTCATCCCAACTATACTATTGTCAAAGAGTCACTGGACCCCATTCATACCTTCTACTAAGATTTATTACACAACCAACATTCACCAAGACCTCAATATCCTGCGTTTATCTTCAACATTAACATTTCTTCACAGGATATATTTCAGGATATTCTTGTGAGAAAGGGTTAAAAAGAACACCAACTGCCGTACAGAAATAAATCACTGATCTTCTTGGTCTTACTGAGCTCTTGACCTATTTTCTTGCCTGAATTGTCAGAAAAGAAATTCAAAAGCCTTTAACCCTCCTCATACTTAGAAATAGAATCTAAAAATATACAGTTCACATAGAAGTTTCTCATCACCTCTTATTATCTCCAAGGATGAGATCACTGAGTCTTAGAATGGGAGGGGTGTTAGAGGGGTCACCGTTTCTGGATGCTGACCTCAGATCTACAGAACTCTTGGGCCATTGCTGTCAGATACTGAGTTACTGAGTCTTCTATTAGGCCATGTTAAGAACCGAAAGGTATCAAAAAGAGGGGAATTTAGCTCTTGGAATTTAGCTCTTTTTAATGACTTCTTTCCCCTGATATTCTTGTGGTCAGGAATTTCATTCAATTGTCTACCTTCTTTGGGTTCAATATAAATGTATTTTGCCTCCAGTCTGTCTTCTACTGAGATGGAAATAATGTCTCACATGTCTCTTTGAACATCCCTTCTTACTCTTGAATACAGTTGTTAAGGTGTCCTTCAGCTATCATTACTGTAAGCCCTGTATATTTTGCAATAAACATAATTAAAAACTGCTCTAGGGTCTTCTTAAAGTAATGTGAAATTTTTCCCCTTTTACGCCTGGCATGGGTGATGTTAAAGCAAGTAGCACTGGGATAGAAAGGTAGAAGAGATGTCAAAAGATACCCTCCATCCTTAATGCTCCTTTGATGGAAGTGACAGCCTTATTTGTTTTGTTAACTACTGCATAATTAAAAGTCAATATTCAAGATCATAATAAAAATCTGTATAACTACTCATGTTGTGAGTCTGCGGTTTGGAAGGAGAATCCATTAAAACACAGCCATGTATAATTCACAAGAAATCAGCAATAAAATGTTTGCTCTCAACGTTATCTGCCAAATGGTCTGTATATTACCAGTATAAATCCATATTACTTGGAGCCTGTAGATAAACATCCATAGGCAAAGTTCACATTGAGGTTATCTGCCTCCTGCTCTGAACTGGGGAGTGCGATTTAGAGGAGATAAATTGTAGTTTACTTCTCCAAGTCTCAAGTATGTCGTGCAGAAATGAGTTTAGTTCCTGAGAGGATATCTGTCATATCCAAATAGGAAAGCATGCAATTACAGGGTTGTACCCATTTCAAAAGGAATATAGCTTTTGTCCTCACTGGGAATCAAAAGGAAAATTCTTAACAATTAAAAGTCCTGGATGCACCTTCTGTTCACATAAAAAAGAGAGATTTAATGGCTTATAAAATGCTGATTCACTGGCGGTATGGTGATATTTTAAGTCACTGGTGAATTCACGGTTCATGTATGTGGAACTGTTTATGTGGCTATACTTTGAGTTTTGAAGGCATTAATTTTTATCAGCTTTTTAATATATTGGAAACAAATCTAATAGTAATAGCGTGGGGCACTGAAGCACCCTGAAAGAGAAGTTTAAGACTATGTCTCCCTAACAAGCCCAAGATGTTTTAGAAGAGAATAAAAGTTGTTGGGCTGATGCTCTCTTATTAGATGAGGTACCTTCATTTCTTCATCCATTCCACAAATACTCATTAGGTGCCTCCTAGGTTTTAGAAACACAAAAATGAACAAGACAAGGACATTTTTTTCAAGAAACTTGCATCGTCTGGGGACATCTGGGAATCAGGGAAGAAAGGCTTCTCAGAGATGCAGGGATTAAGGGGTGACCTGAAAGACAAATGGGAGTTACCACTCCCTGCCTTTCAATGGTCAGAACCTGCTGCTAGTCAGGAGCCCAGCAGGTTTGCCCAGAGGCACTAGGCAGCTATTAACCAATACTAGTCAGTGCCCTGGATGTGAATGTCCATCTTCCTTACCTTAGCTTGGGATAACTCTGAGATGAAATTACACTCAAATTCCCTTAGGGACTCAAGCCGTCCCTTATGGGCCTTCTCCTGGGATCAAGATAGCACACTTGGCTGGGCTACTCGGGAGGCTGAGACAGGAGGATCGCTTGAGCTCAGGAGTTTGAGACTAGCCTGGGAAACATAGAAAGATGGAAACATAGCAAAATAAAATAAATTTTAAAATTGTACAAAAAAAGAGAGAGAGAGAAAAGAAAGACCACACATTTGCTCAGCTTCCCCCTCCGCCTGTCCTGCTTCTTCCAGGCTCTCACCGGCCTCCCTGGAGCACTTCCCCAAAAAAATCACCTGCAAGTAAATACACCTTTCAGGGAACCCAACTTCAGACACTTTCAAAGGATCTAAAGTTAATTTGGCTACAACTTGAGGTGCAAGCTGGAGAAAAAGTGAGAGATGGATAAAGAATATTTTATTTTTGTCTGTTTGTTCTGGCTGGCAAGTGATCCTACGGCCAGCTTCATGGCTGTGCGACCTGCACAGTCACACGGGGCCCTGCGCACAGAAGCACACTGCACTTGCTTTAATGCTCTGCTGTTGCTGCCTTGAAAGTCTTGGTTTCTGAACATGGACCCTGTGTTTTCATTTTGCACTGAGCCTTGCAAGTCTAGCCTTGACAAAAAGGCAGTTTCCCAGCCTTTAAACTGTTAAAATCCTTTAAAAATAAAAAAATTTAAAAAAAAAAGATTTTTCTAAACAAAATATTTGAATTAGTGATTCTCAGGGTGGTGACTAAATTTTCATTTTCCCCTCACCTATTCATTTAGGGCCATTTGTACTTCACAGAAGGCCTGTCATACTTATTGGAAGTCCTTAGAAGTCCTTATGGGGTATTTCAAATGGGCTCCCAAATAACTGTGATCTACCAGGCTCTGTGGCTATGCTGCCCTGCCAACTGGGACATCAGACTCTATCTAATTTCTCCTCTGAATGCTCTCCATGGCCACCCCACCCGTCAAGAATGCAAAGCTGTTGGTATTCAGTGGCAAAGCAAGAAGAGCACCTGTCCCTCTGCTCACAACAAAGGCCTGCAAGCAGTGCTCTTGGGCCCCAATGTACAAAGGCATTTAAAGAGTTTTTTGAGACTGTACCTGAAAATAAAGAGATACATCCAAGAGCCAGACTAGGAATAAATTAGAATATCATTCACTACACCATCCCTTCTCCTCCCTCGACAACCACAGCTTTGTGAAAGGAACATTTGCAGAGTGCCTGCTTTCCTTCTGTAAGATGAACTCCCCCTCAGGCGGTTCCTTAGACCCCCAGGCCAATTTCCCTTAGCCCCCCTCACTAGTTCACCAGAAATTCTCCAGAAATGCCCAAGACCTGATGGTCAGCAGTGCCTAGGCCCCAGCTTAGATTCCAGCCATGGTGGAAGCCACCTAAGATTCCAGTGTCTATCAAGATCTTGGCCCAAAGTATCAACAGAGAGCTCTTCAGGGTCATTTGTTGAAATTTTGGAACTAAATAAAAGGTGAAGATGACAAAGAGTGTGACATTTCAAACAAACATTTGAAATCACATTATTTATAGCATCTTGAGGTACCTCTGAATTATATCTGTCCTGGAAATAACATGATAGGTTTAAAATGTAATCCCTAGCACTGCCGCCCCTTCTCCCAGAATACTGTTGTTTTCTTTATCTGCCCTCCTTTTTCTTTGGCGCTCCCATTCTGACAAGTTGTTGTGAAAAGACACACTTCTGCTTGCCCAGTTTAGAATAGTCACATGCAGGTAAACCAAGAGCTTTGGGATTAGGTGCTCAGTCCTGCCCGTTTTACCCTCATTTTTCCTGAATGGCTCTGAGCCCAGGGAATGGAAGAGCTGTCTGCTTCTGGTGTTGACATTCTCTGCAAGCTCCCAGCACTCTCCCAGTGTGCTGTTGCTCCTCTCTCCCAGCCTTCATGCACTGGATTCTGTGCTCAAGTGTGTGCGGTTGGTCTGTTGTCTCCATGTGGGCAACACGAAGCCCACTCCTGGGGAATTCAGCTTCTTCCCTATGGACAGTCTTCCTTCTTTCCTTCTGAGAGCTGCTGACCCTCTGCATGTCTACCAAGTGGCAAATTCTGCCTGGTTCTACAGATCTGTGCACTGTGCTGTGTCCACTCCCTGGGGTGCTCTCCAACTCTTTATTCTTGGCTGCCTTTTGCATCCCCTCACCCAGCCACCAGAGTCTCATAGGAACTCCTAGATGTATTCAACATCGTGCACAAGCCATACAGAAAAAGAAGAGCTGTGTCTCAGACCCCCTTTTTGCCCCTGGATGCCATCCACCATGGTGAGTTCTGCACTCATCTCATGATGGCACAGAGCTTCCTGAGAGACCTAAAGCAACTGAGGCAAGAATATGGGCCCCACCTTTGGCTAGGCCTTGATTTCTCCAAATTAACCACTAATTGCTACTTCCAGTGTTTTTTTTGTTTTATTTTGTTTTGTTTTGTTTTTGAGACGGAGTCTCGCCCTGTCGCCCAGAGTGCAGTGCAATGGCCGGATCTCGGCTCACTGCAAGCTCCGCCTCCCGGGTTTATGCCATTCTCCTGCCTCAGCCTCCCGAGTAGCTGGGACTACAGACGCCCGCCACCTCGCCCGGCTAGATTTTTGTATTTTTTAGTAGAGACGGGGTTTCATTGTGTTAGCCAGGATGGTCTCAATCTCCTGACCTCGTGATCCGCCCGTCTTGACCTCCCAAAGTGCTGGGATTACAGGCTTGAGCCACCGCGCCCGGCTACTTCCAGTGATTTACACTAGACTCTAAGATGGTGTTAGGGGAAAGGGAGGAAGAACATTCTTTGTTTTTTTTGTTTTGTTTTGTTTTGTTTTTTGTTTTTTTAGACAGTCTCGCTCTGTGGCCCAGGCTAGAGTACCATAGCACAATCTCAGCTCACTGCAACCTCCGCCTCCTGGTTCAAGCAATTCTTCTGCCTCAGCCCCCTCAGTAGCTGGAACTGCAGGCACATGCCACCAAGCCTGGATAATTTTTGTATTTTTAGTAGAGACAGGGTTTCACCATGTTGGCCAGGCTGGTCTCCAACTCCTGGCCTCAAGTGATCAGCCCGTCTTGGCCTCCCAAAGTGCTGGGATTACAGGCATGAGCCACCACACCTGGCCAAGAGTGAGAACATTCTATCTCTTCTTAGTCATTTTGTCTCCTTCCCCACCTCTGTCCAGTAGCAGCAGGATTTTTTGTCCTGTCTGGCAATGCCTACTTACATCTATTTACGATAAAACCAGTTTTAGAACTCCAGGTTTTGGTATTGATATGGGAATGGAAACTCTAAAATTTATAAATCTTTATTCTATCTCAGTAAACTTGACTTTCAATACTATTATCTCTCTAGGTTGTTTTCAAAGTACTCTAAAAATCAGCATGTTAGAAAAACATGTTAGAATGCAAATTCTTGGGCCCCAGCCCAGACCCAACACTCAATCAACAATGATCTCTTTCTTCTAGATGATACTTGTCCATTCCTAACCTATGAATGCTATGGATCTCATGGGTGAGGAATCACAGAGCAACAAGATTTCCTTAAATGAAAAGTAGGCCAGGTGCGGTGGCTCACACCTCTAATCCCAACACTTTGGGAGGCTGAAGTGGGTGGATCACCTGAGGTCAGGAGCTCAAGACCAGCCTGGTCAACATGATGAAATCCCATCTGTAATGCACCTGTAATCCCAGCTACTTGTGGGGCTGAGGCAGAATTGCTTGAACCCGGGAGGCGGAGGTTGCAGTGAGCCAAGATTGCATCATTGCACTCCAGCCTGGACAAAAAAGAGTGAAACTGCATCTCAAAATATATATATCTTTTTTATATTTAAAATACATTAACTCCTTTATACACATCCTCTCCTTAAAAAAAAATAATAATAAATAAGCAAACAAACCAAAAACTTTGGCAAGTCTATTGTGTTTCCATTTTCACCAGGATTTTCTGTTTCTACAAATCTATGCCTCATTCTCTTTCACCACTGTCAGAAAAAATAATTATTCCCAAGTCATCTGCAGCCCTGGACTAATGCAACATTACTCAAATTAAAGAAATAATATATTGTATAGTACAGTTAGTATAAAACCAACATTCTGATGATAGATCTATACACTGGGTCTCACTGAATTTATTAGACCTGTGTTAATAAATGCTCACAGTGAAGGACCCCAAAACTCAGACGGGCTTCTGAATCATTAAGAATAAAAATACAGTGAGCTATGTTGACTGTAGATTTAAGGAATGAGCGTATTATGTTATTCTCTTCAGATTTGATAGTTCATCCCCATGAATGTAGTTCAACAAAACGAATGCTGATTTAGTTATTGGTCACTCTTCAAGTTCATGTTTTTGACTCAGCAGAATGCTCCAGTCCCTGGCCAAATCTTAATTCAAATTTGGGGATTGAGGCTACCGATAGTACTAGAAGTTGGGCTCTCATCCCAGGTGAATAAAGAAAAGGTTACTAAAGCTGGAGTTCTCAGAGTGCACTGGGCTGCTACGGCAAACAGAGGGGTGCGACAGGGTATTTTAAATTTGTAAGAGTACAGCAGTACTCAAGATCTTTTGACATTGTGTGAATTACTAGGAGGTAGTTCACAGCCTAAAGATGAGCACCAGCTCCTTCTGATAACATCACACATTTACAAAGCTGGCTTTTCAGCCAATGCTGTGATAAAAAGCCAGTACCATGCAAAAATCAATGTGGAATGGGAAATAAGGGTGGCAATGTCTAATATGATGCCAAGCTTTCAGAAGTTGTGTGGTGTCCAATGGGCGCACACACATCATCAGTAAATACTATAGATGTTTAAGAATTAGATAAACAAAATGTTCAATTTTTGTGTATTTTGTTGTTCAAGTTTTGTGTATTTTTTCAAACAGCTACCAACTTGTTAGGACATAAATGCATTATATGTTTTAAACCATTTGGATCTAACTATTTAACAAACAAAATCATTAGGTATTTCTTTTGTCCTACAGGTACTAGGAGCCAAGAAAGTTTTTGAATCTCTGGGCCCAGGGAGTCTCCTTGTTTGCAATTATAAAGAGTAAGATACTCACCAGAGAGATGAAGGCAGAGGTGGTAGGAACCAAATGCTGCCATACTTACAGACAAGGTCAAGAATGCAGGATTATGTGTCTCATAGGTCCTTTCTTGGTCCAGAGCTTATACTTCCAGCATAGCAAATGTTTCTCTCTGCCTTGTTTTATAATACATTTTTACACATCAACTTCGCCACTAGACTGTGAAATTCTGAGATCTTTCCTTGTTTCTATATTCATCCACCCAAAGCCTAGAAAGCTCTCTGAGCTCTGCCTCGGAATCATGCAGCTTTCAGATTCAGGTTGAGGCTATTCTTTCACTCTCTAATGTAGTTATACTCGCAGCCCTTGAATTCTAGGCAAGTTCAACATTTGCGATGAGGCCTCTTGCTACTTCCATGAACATTGTTGCATGTAACACTTCAAGGTTCTTTTGAGCTTGAGGCTTGAAGCCCAATGACCCAGTTGGCTTCACCTTTTAGAGTCCTATGCCTGTGTCTGCTCAGTGAATAAATGGATGGATACATAAATGGATGAATTCTTACCGAAAGATTAAGCTGTGTTATAACAACACTACTATCAGTCTTGAAAGTCACAAAACCAAAGGCAGCAGACAAGAATGACCAATATAAACACTGCTTTTCTGCATGCCAAGGAAAGGAAATGGAATCTGTTTAAGGTACACTCATCTCTAGGTCCTTTTATGGAAATAAACATGGTTAATCCAACCCCTGTATATCTAATCATATCAACTATGACTTTGCCCTGGGAAGATGCCTGGTTACTTGAATAGAGAAGGAAGACTAAGTTAATCAAAACGGTTCCATGAAATTGAAGTTCACTGATACATCTTCTAGATTTCTTAGAATTATATGCTTGCAAATCAATTGTATTCCAATGGTTCATTTGTAAATAAGTTGCACAGAACATGAATCTTTTTTCCATTAAAAAAATAGTTTTAAAATGTGGTTAAGTTTCCAGTCTAGTCCCCAAACTTATGTAGCCTGTAACTTTGCTAGAATAAAGCATATTCACAAATAGGGTTCATATTGCCTTGATGGTACAGGTTAAACAAAGTAGAAGAAACAATATTGAATAAGAGTTTCTTTTTAAAATGCATCTTGAAAACTCATGCTTTTTAATTGAAGAGGACAAGATAGATAAATACTTTTAGAAAGATTCTAAAACAGATTTTAAGAATAACTGGAACCTTGAGAATCCTACCCCTAGTTCAGAAGAGATGCCTAAACCAACAATAGCAAGGATAGCCTTGGTGTTCTTGGGATTAATTCTCTCTGACCTCATTATGTATCCACAATACAATCTTCTCTGTAGGTAGTAGATATATGTTGATTTAACCTCCTGGCATCCTTTGCTCCTTCTTCTGCTGATAGCATTTCAATTTTGGGGGGCAGGGGAGGAGAGGAATGCCTTTCTTACTTTCAGTTTATATTTAAATAGAACTGACTCCATAACAGAGGTCAAGAAGTCAGAAATTTAGAGGATTCCAGCCCGTGGCCTCATTGATTGGTCAAGAGATGAGCATATAACACTAGCAGTTCCAGTCACAGTCAATGTGCATGACTTTTAGTGGAACTATTGGGAAAAATATCTTAATTCCCCAAGGGTCTCTAATTTTGTAAGATGCAAACCTTGTGCTGCTTACATTTTTTTAAAGACAAGCCTACTTGGAAATTAAACCAACACAGGATGGCAAAGTCAAGCAACGTAAAAAATGAATTCCTGCCTTCAACTTTTTAGCACCTGGATCCATCTGTGCCTCAAGCTTGTTTCGTAAGTACATGAGCCAAAAATTTTCCCTTTATGTTTCAGGATTTTTTATTGTCTCTCCATCACTTTCAACCAAAATAAAAGACTTCATTTGTTTTACAACAAATATCAACTAATAGTATATGTTTTCACCTTTTTCTATGAGAATACCAAGGAGAACCTACTCAACTCCTCTTCCCAGGTGAATTCACCAGGTGGGTTGTATTCCAGAAATGTCAAAAAGGATTCACACTAGAGGACACTGGCTATTTACCAAACTTCACTTGTCTGTGCATGGCTTTTTTGCTCTTGATTTGGGTTTATTCCTGCCATTAATCACCCATTGTTAGTGGTGTTTTATTTTTCCCTTCCTTGCCCCCAGGGAGATTATAGAAATATAGCAAAGAGAGAAAGAGAGAGTTACAGAAATGTAACAAAGACAGGAATAATTTTTTTTGTTAGAGAACCAGAGATCTTATTCTCTCTTTCCACTATTAATATACATATTTTAGCAAAATGACTTTTTTATTTTCTCCAGGTCTTTGCCTCATACTTGTATAAGAAGTAACTATGATTTTGAGATTTTTGAAGCATTTGGAAGAGAAAGAGTTGCGGACCGCGATTAAATTAAAGGCACAAGCACCAATAAGAAAGGGATTCCCTAAGATGTAACTGAACTGAGAACAGTGAAAGACAGGAAAACTGAGCATGCCCTGGACACAATATCAGTGAATGGAAAAGGCGGTGGTTGGAAGGAGATGCTGAATCAGATGACTCTCTGTCAGAGCCTGCCCACTGTATCATCAGCCCCAGGCAGGGGCTTGTACACCCAACATCCAACATCCACAGGTTCCTAAGGAGGTGTCCATTGACTGAAAACTGTAATCTTCATTTTCATGAACATACCCAGGAAGGCTATGCTTAATAATCTGGTCATTTATAAGACTATGATAGGAAAATCCAGATGAGGCAACACTTAAGTTTTTATAACAAGGAGGTCATTGGGGAAGGGGTACATGTTTTGACAGAAGGGGATTTTTTCCTCTGAAAATGAACATAACCCTAGTTAAAATGAGCAAGAATTTTCAACCTATTGGAGTAATTAGTTGACATTTGCCTATAAAATAAACCAATTTTAGAGTGCTAATGTCTGCTTTTTCTACAGCTTTTTAAAAACCCCAGAAAAGTTTTAATTCCAAATGGAATGGGTTGCTGGTAGTATGTTAACAAGCTACTCAGTATATAAAACTATATAATATGCAGAGATATAAATGCAGAAATATAAAGTCAGTACTGAATTGTATGTATAACATATTTGTCAACATGCTTCATTAGGGAGACTTAACAATGTTAACCTATTGCCACAGGGTATTTGACATGTGGCCTAGGGTGCTCTCTTGGTTCAGGTGATGTGCATGCAAAAAGAAAAAACTGTTTGTGTCAAATCTAGAAAAGCCAAAATCCACACTGGAATAAATTTAAATCATGAGCAGTTAAATGATAGAATTCAGGGGACTTCCACATCAGGGAAGATGTAGACATACTTCTTCCTATTCCACCTGCTAAGTAGAACTACAAACCCTGGGCATTATATAGAAAACAAACATTAGGAGACTCTGAAAGGTAGAGAGAAGACAGATGAGCTAGGTAACTTAACCGCCAAATAACAACATAGTGGAAAGTTCCCTGGGTTTGTTTAGTTTGGGGTTTTTGGTCTTTGCTTTTTCACTTCACATATTTCAAACTTGCCACTGAAGAAGCCGGAAATCCAGAAATGCTAATAGGCACAGACAAAAGTATCCCCACAACTTCTGCTCTTCAGCTAAAGGCTAGCAAACGGGCTGCCCAGCAAGGGGAAAGCTTTTAGAAAATAACTGGTCTACTCCAGCCACATACCACAGAAGTAACTGTGGCCCCTTCCTGAGCCATAGCAACCAAGGCTAACTGAGGAGCCCAGGCTTCTCTCCTGAGAGGCTGTTTAACAAAGCACAACAAAGCACTCTGCTGTGGAGGAAGGAAGAGCTAAAAGGCAAGACTTGTATCCCACAGGGCGGTAAAGGCCCTCACCCTTTCATAATATAAGGCCACTGGGGAGCTAGAACTCTCGCTTTGCCCACTAGCATCAGAGGAAGCCAGCTAAAACAGAAAGTGTACATAACATCCAGAGTCTTCAGAATATAAAACCTTCAGAACAAAATGCCCATATTTCAATAAAAAAATGCATCATATGAAGAACTGGTGAAATATCTCAAATTGAATTTAAAAAATGAATAGCTGCCAACACGAAACTTGACATAGACGTTAGAATTAACTGACAAACACTTTTAAAGCAGCCTCCACAAAAATGCTTTAACAAGCAATTAAGAACACTATTAAAACAAATGAAAAAACATCATTTCAGCAAAGAAATAGAAGGTATCTCCAAAGAAATAGAAAATACAAAGAACAGCAATATGTAAATTATAGATTTGAAAAATATATTAACCAAAATTAAAAAACCTCAATGCATGGGCTCAAAATTAGAATGGGTAGGACAGATGAAAGAACAGTCAACTGGAAGATAAAGCAATAGTAATCACCCAATCTAAATAAAATAAAATAGATTTTAAAAATAAATAAATAGAGCTTCAGGAGGCCATGGGACTATAACCAAAGAGTCAACCTTCACGTCATTGGCGTCCCAAGAGGAGAGGAGAAAGAGGGCAGAGCTGAAAAAGCGTCTGAAGAAATAATGACCAAAAACTTCCTAATTAGGCAAAAGACGTAAACCTACAGAATCAAGGTGAGTATCAAACCACAAACAAGGTAAACTCAGAAAAATTTACACCAAGTATATTAGTCTACTCAGGCTGCCATTACAGAATATCATGGACTAGATGGCTTAACCAACAGAAACTTATTTTCTTACAGTCCGGATGCTAAAGGAAAGGAAAATAAATCTTGGAGCCCCAAAATCACTAAGCCAAAGGGAAAAGTCAAGCTGGGAACTGCTTAGGGCAAACCTGCCTCCCCTTCTATTCTAAGTCACGCCACTGTTCACTGAGATAAATGCATATCTAATTGCCTCCTTTGGAGAGGCGAATCAGAAACTCAAAATAATGCAACCATTTGTCTCTTATCTACCTATGGCCTGGAAGCCCCCTCCCCACTTCTAGTCTTCCCACCTTTGCTTCGAGATGTCCCACCTTTCCAGACTGAACCAGTGCTCATCTTGTTTGTGTTGATTGACGTCATAGGTCTCCCTAGAATGTATAAAACCAGACGGTGCTCTGACCTCTTTGGCACATGTCACCAGGACCTCCTGAGCTGTGTCACCAGTGTGCATCCTCGACCTTGGCAAAATGAATTTTCTAAATTCACTGAGAGCTGTCTCGTATTTTCGGGGTTCACAAGTCCGCGATCAATGAGCTGGCAGGGTAGGTTCCTGGTGAGGCCTTTCTTCCTGGTTTGCAGATGACTACCTTCTCGCTGTGTCCTCACATGGCCTTTCCTCTACATCCACAGAGAGAGAAAAAGGGAGAACGATCTGGTGTTTCTTCCCTTTCTTGAAAGGACACTGGTTCTATAGTATTGGGGCCCCACTCTTATGAGCTCATTTAGCAGCCTTAATTATCTCCCTTAAAGGTCCTATCTCCAAATTCAATCACATTGGGGGATTTGGGCTTCAATATATGGATTTGATGGGGAGGAGCAGCGGTAGTGGAAATAATTCAGTCTAAAATACCAAGAAACTTCATAGGCATACTTCTGAAAACTAAAAGACAAAGAAAATACCTTGAAAGCGGCAAAAAAAAAAAAAAAATGACACCTATAATACAAAAACAATCCAAATGACAGTGGCGTTCTCATCAGCAACAATGGAGGCCAAAAGGAATTCTCACAATATCTTTTAAGTGTTGAAAAAAAGAAGTGCCAAACCAGGACTTTATCTCCAGAGAAAATGTTCTCCATAAATAAAGGGGAAATTAAGACATTTCTTAGATAAAAGAAAACTAAAAGAATTTGCCTCTAGCGCTACCCTGGAAAAAAGATTAAAGGATATCCTCTAAACAGAAAGGAAATGACAAAAGCAGGAACTGTAAAATATCAAGCAGAAAGAAAGAGTATGGCAAACAAAAACACAGATAAATAAATAGACTTTCCTTCTCCTCTCCAATTTTCTCGTTTACATTTGATGAGTGCAACAAAAATGAAAACATTATCTGATGTGATAGTAAATGTGTGCACAGAAAATATTTAAAACAATTATAAAAAAGAAAGGGTAAAGAAACTTGGCTGGGAGCAGTGGCTCAAGCCTTAATCCCAATACTTTTGGGAGGCCAACGTGGGAGGATCACTTGAGCCTAGGAGTTTGAGATCAGCCTGGGCAACATAGGAAGACTCTGTCTCTAAAAAAATAAAAATAAAAAAGAAAGACAAATTTTCTATAATTTATTCAACCTGCTAAAATGACATCAATAGGCTATAAAACACTACACAAAGTGATACCTTCAAAAACACTATAGATAGGCCAGGCGCAGTGGCTCACGCCTGTAATCTCAGCACTTTGGGAGGCCAAGGTGGGTGGATCACTTGAGGTCAGGAGTTCAAGACCAGCCTGGTCAACATGGTGAAACCCCGTCTCTACTGAAAATACAAAAAAATTAGCTGGGTGTGGTGGTGCATGCCTGTAATCCCAGCTACTCAGGAGGCTGAGGCTCAAGAGTCACTTGAACCCAGGAGGCAGAGGTTGCAGTGAGCTGAGATTGTGCCACTCCACTCCAGCCTGAGTGACAGAGTGAGACTCTGACTCAAAAAATAAAAAGATACACTATAGCTAAACCAAATTCTAGAAAATGAAATCTAGAAAATGTTCAAGCAGCCCACAGGATGACAGAAAGAAAAACAAACCAGAGAAACAAAATGAAAACAGCAAAATCAGACAGAATAAATGGAAAACAGAAAATAAAATGGCAGGCTTAAGCCCTAACACATCAACAATTTCATTAAATGTAAATGGCCTAAATACAGCAAATAAAGGAATAGAATCCATACTATCTACAAAACATTTGCATTAAATATATCAATATAAGTAGGTTAAAGTAAAAATATGGAAAAAGATATATCATGGAAGCATTAATCAAAAGAAATGTATTCACAAAAATGAAGTTGGACACTAACTCACACCTTATATTAAAAAAAGAAAACTCTAAATGGATCAAGATGTAAACATGAGAGCTAAAACTATAAAACTCTTAAAAGAAAACATAGGTGAAAATCTTCATGACCTTAAATTAGGCAATATTTAACATTTAGATATGACAGCAATGAAACAAAAAATTAGGTAAGTTTGAATACATAAAAATTGGAAATTATTGTACTCCGAAGGACAGTACCAAGAAAGTGAAAAGACAACCCACAGAATGGAAGAAAATATTTGCAAATCATACATCTGATAAAGGTCTAATATCCAGAATATATAAACAACTCATAAATTAATAATATAAAGACATCACTAATTTAAAAATGGGCAAAAGTGCTAAATAGAAATTTATGCAAATAACCAATATGTACATGAAAAGACGCTCGAGAAATGAAAATCAAAGCCACAATAAGGTACCACTTCATACCCACTAGGAAAGCGTGAATCAAAAGGACTGACAATAAAAAGTATTGGCAGGATGTGAAGAAATTGGAATCCTAATACTTTGAAAGGTAAAATGGTGTGGTCACTTAAAAAAAAAGTTTAGGCCAGGCGTGGTGACTCACACCTATAATCCCAGCACTTTGGGAGGCTGAGGTGGGCGGATCACAAGGTCAGGAGTTTAAGACCAGCCTGGCCAATGTGGTGAAACCCCATTCCTACTAGAAAAATACAAAAATTAGCTGGGCGTGGTGGTGGGTGCCTGTAATCCCAGCTACTGGGGAGGCTGAGGCAGGAAAATGGCTTCAACCCAGGAGACCCAGGAGGCAGAGGTGCAGTGAGCTGAGATTGTGCTACTGCATTCCAGTCTGGGTGACAGAGCAAGACTCTGTCTGAAAAAAAAAAAAAAAAAAAGAAGAAGTTTAACACTTTCTCAAGCAATTAAACGGATACCCAGCAATTCCACACCTGGGTATATATCCAAAAGAATTAAAAACCTATCTCTATACCCAAATGTTCATAACAACATTATTAAAAAGAGCTAAAAAGTAGAACCAATCCAAATGTTCATCAACTGGTGAATTAACAAGCAAAAGGTGCTGTATTCATACAATGGAATATTATTCAATCATAACAAGGAAGGAAGTATAAATTTATGCAAATTACATAAAAGAGTCTTGAAAACATTGTACTAAGTGAAAGAAGCCAGACACAGAAGCATACTGTTGTATAATTCCACCTACATGAAATATCTATAATAAGCAAACCACAGAGGAAAAAAACAAATTAGTGGCTGCCAGGGGCTAGAGAAATGAGTAAATGGGAAATGACTAATAGTGGACATGATATTTTGAAGAGAAATGATGAAAACATCATGGAATTAGAGAGTGGTCATTGTTGCATAACTTTGTAAATATATTAAAACTATTGAACTGCATACTTTTAAAAAAGGAATTTTATGATATATGAATTGTATCTCAAATGTTTAAAGAATGCAGGAGTCACTGCATTATATCATATAACATAGACATCAGCACACACAAAAAATTACCAAAGACAAAGAAGGACATTATATAATGACAAAAGTGTCAATCTGCCAAATGATAGCAATCCTAAATAGGTATATACCAAACAAAATTGCAAAATATGAGATGCAAAAACTAATAGGAATGAAAGGGCAAACAGACAAATCCACAATTACTGTTAGAAAGTTTACTACTCTTCTTCAACAGTTAGATAGGACAAATAGGTAAAAAATCAGCCAGGATATAGAACTCAACACCACCATCAACAAACAGAATCTAATCAACATTTACAGAACACTCCACCCAACAAGACCAGAATACATAATCTTTTCAAGTGTCTATAAAACATACACAAAAATGGACCATATCCTCAGTCAATAAACAAACTTCAACAAATTTAAAAAATTGAAAGCATACAGAATGTTTCCCAACCACAATGAAATCAAACTAGAAGTTGATAAGAGAAAGATAACAGGAAAATCCCTAAGCAGTTGGAAGCTAAACAACATACTTCTAAATAATCCATGTGTAAAGAGGAAGTCTCAGGGAAATTTTAAAACTACATTGAACTAAACGAAAATGAAAATACAACATATCAGAATGTGTGGGGACACAGTTAAAGACATACTGAGTGGGAAGTTTAAAGCATTAAATGCAAGCATTAGAAAGAGGAAATGTTCAAATCCCGAATCTAAGCTCCTACCTCAACAACCAAGAAAGAGCAAAATAAATACAAAGCAAACAGGAGGAAAGAAATAAGAAAGATGAAA
Organism: Papio anubis; assembly: GCF_008728515.1. Lineage (NCBI taxonomy): Eukaryota > Metazoa > Chordata > Mammalia > Primates > Cercopithecidae > Papio > Papio anubis. The sequence goes on from NC_044977.1 coordinate 72,580,695, forward strand.
GCAGCAATTAATGAAATTGAAAACAGGCCAACAATGGAGAAAATCAGTGAAACAAAAAGCTGGTTCTTTGAAAGGATCGATATGATTGACAAACCTTAATAAGACTGGCCAAAAAGAGAGAGAGAGAAAAAAAAGACACCAATTATCATTATCAGGAATAAAATAGGGGATATCACTACAGATCCTGCAGACATTAAAAGCATAATAAGAAAACTCTATGAACAACTCTACACACGTAAATTTGACAGTTTACATAAAATGGACAAGTTCCTTAAAAAAACATAAACTTCCACCATTCACCCAATATCCAATATGAAGTAGATAATTTGAATAGCCATAAAGCTATTATGAAAATTGAATTGTAATTTTAAAACTCCAAGAAAAAGAAATCTCCAGGCCTAGATCATTACATTGGAAAATTCTAGCATATGTTTAAAGAAGAATTTACACTTAGTCTACACAAAATCTCTTCCAGAAAATAGAAGAGGAGAGAATATATCCAAATTCATTTTATGAAGCTAGTATTACCTGGATACCAAATTATGCATAATGATAAAAGTCAATCACAAAAGGTTAGTTACTATATGATTCCATTTATAGAATATTCTGAAAATGACAAAATTAGATAAATGGAAAACAAAAAATTTAATGTTTGCCAAGAGCTAAGGAGGGGGTGGAAGGGAGGTTGGCATGGCTATAAAAGGCCAACATGAAGAACACTGAATTGACAGAAATGTTGTTTTTGACTGTATCAATATCCACATTCTGGTTGTGATATTGTACTATATAGTTTTGAAATATGTTAGGTAAAGGGCATATGGTATTTCTTCCAACTGCATATGAATCTTTGATAATTGAGATAATTATAATTATCTCAAAATAAAAATTAAATTGAAAAATGCTGTTTATTAGTGTGAATGCAGCCATCTGCTAACAATACGAGTATCTGCAAAATTACGCTTAACTCTAGTTAAAAATAAAATAAAGGATAATGTGAATCTAAAATATACGTATCTATGTGTGAATTAAATCCTGAAGATTCTGAGTATATTCTCAGCGGTTTTCAACACAGATTTGAAACATCTGAATCCGTAAGTCTTCAGTCCAACATGCATTTAAAATTGTTCCAATTAAGCTTTAGACCACCCCCAAATTCCTTTGTTAAATTGTTAGAAATTAAGCCTGTTTCGTAAAAGACCTGCCATAAAAATACATGTGTAATACGTATTACACATGATTTCCCCATAATTAGAGCAACCACGACAAACCTGTTCCTTTGACACAAACCTCAAAATTATACATAATGGTAATAAGTCAAACGGGTTGATTGATGAGATCCTGCAAGGCAGAATCCCAGGGGAGTAACACACACACACACACACACACACACACACACACACGCAGAAGGTTTCTCTATTATTCCCACTGCCTGATTGCTGGAGGCAGGGCTGGTGAGAAGCTATGTTTTTCTCCACCCCATGGTGTCTTGGTTACTAAGTATATCTCCCCTTTAACCACTGCCAAGCCTTCTTCTAACATTGAAACTGTGATAGTAGTATTAAATAATATTGGCTAGTGTCTTCTGAGTACTTACTGTGTGCTAGACACTGTGCTAAGCATATATTTAGTATTATTAATAGTAACCCTAAGTGCCAGGTACTATTATTGTCTCTAATTTGCAAAAAGACCTGGAGGTCAGAGTGGTCAAATAACTTGCCCAAAGTCATATGGTCTGGTGGTAAAGCTGGGATTGAAACTAAGATCTGTCTAGATTCAAAGTGCAAGCCTTTAACCATTACTCCAATGGTTCTTAAATTTTGCTGCACGTTAGAACCGATCAATTTTTTAAAATCATTATGCCAGGTCACACTCCAGAAAATTAAATCAGAATGTCTGGAATAGAAGCAAATTTCAGTATTGTGTAAAAGATTCCCAGGTGATTTCAATGTACAGTTCATTTGGGAACCGTTGCACTCTTGTGTGGCCTTTTGATTAAAACTCTGACTTACCTGGGTCCAACCTTCATTCACAATGCTCTGCCTATTCCACATCCAAGGTTCTAAGTACACTCTGCCCCCTTGAATCCCCTCATCTTGAATCCAGCTTCCCAGAAAATTGGATAGATTTTCTGGATTACCCGGGAGAGTCATCTACACCAGGCTGTAGGCTAGAAAAGGCTCACTATCTTTGCCTTCTAATGATTCAGACAGAGGCCTTTGATGCTTCAGCTACAAACAGAACAATATGGGAATGCAGATATTTGGGGCCCTTGAAGGTTTTCTGAAGCCAATTTTGCAGCAGACTTAGCAACAGCCTACATGAATAGATATGAGACCCATTTGTGAGTAAAGACTATTAAAAGTTAGAAAATATAAACAGGGTGGGAAAACTATTGGCTTTGATAAATAAAGACTTTAGCAATGACTTGGAAAGACTCTCAGTGTGAATTGTGGGTTTGTTAAGCTTTCAAGTTGGCAGAAGAAACTGCAGATAAAAGGAAATAAGGCTCAGAGAATAGAAAAACCAAGGCACACAGCTTGTCAGGGGTGACGGTGAGATGAGTCTATCCTGAAGGATGTGGCTAGGGTGAGGGCAGATGAGTTAATGCATGGTAAAGTTATTTGCACAGCACCTGCTCTATGCATATTTATCTATAGATTGTCAACCAGTTTCTTTATCCCTGTTCAACAATTTCAGAGATGTTGCAAAACTGGGGCGGGGGGCAGCCGGGGGGAAGAGCAGATGAGTAACTAATGGGCACAAAAGTTGGTAGACCAGAAAAGTAAACTAGTGATGGAGGAGAGCTTATAAAATTCAGTAACCAAAAAGCAGACAATCAAAGTAGATGTGTATTGCCCACAATAAGCTGAATATATGGAAGAATATGGAAGAAATAGAATTTAGTTTCTGCTCTATAAAACCAAATCTAAGGCCAAAGCCAACTGGGAAATATGCAGAACCCAAAAGTGTTTTGGCTGTTCTTGTGTCTTTCTCACCCCCATCATAAACAGTTGAATTTATTAGCTTGTTGACAGTGGCTCAGAGAAACTTGATATCTTGAAATTTTCCAGGACAATGTTGGCAATCGTCCATTCACAATTGCCTCTACAAGCATGGAAGCTGTATTTCTCTGAGTTTGCCCTCCAGTTTTGCTAGCCCCAATTAGTGACCATACATCCCTTTTAAATTTATCAGAACACCTTTGATATGTTTTTCTTTCAAATTTAAACAATGATAAAGTCTTGAAATTGTGTTTGCCTCCCAAGAACTGAATTTCCCTGGGTTGGTGATGGGAGAAGAAAACTGTTCCCTTAAGCAGAAGATACTGGGTGATGGGAAGAGCAACCACGAGCAGTAGGGAGATTCAGGACTCACTGTAACAGAGAGTCCAGAAATCCTCCTTTGAGGCCAAGGCTGGGAAATTGCATCTGACACAGATATTGGGTTTATATCTGTTTTTCTCAAGTAGACTTCAGGCCTACCATGTGCCAAAGAGACAACGCTGCAGAGAAATACTCCTTAGGTTAGAGAGTAGTTCTTTCCAAGGTCCTAATCCAGTGTGTTCCTCAGGAAAGCATTAATTCCACATCATACCCTTCAGCTGTCTCTCCATAGAGTAGTCACTATCTGCTTCAAATATGGCCAGTTTCTACACAGCAGTACGAAGAAATGTTCATAATAAACATGTGAAGCATATCTCTCAAGTTTTGATGCAAAATTAGTAAATTAACCAACATTTTGGACGATAAATCTGCATATTCTGAAATAAGTAAAAATTTCAGTAGAAAGTTTATGCATCCTGAAAACATGACGTCAACATGCATTAGTTATCTATTGCTGCATAACAAATTATCCAGAAACATAGTAAATTAAAATAACAAATACTATCATTGCTGTGAAAGGAAATTAAATCTTGGGACCCCAAACTCATGAAGCCAAACAGAAAAGTTAAGCTGGGAACCGGATCATGCAAATCTGTCTCCCACTTTTTTTTGGTTCCTAAATAAGATGACTACAAGATGAAAAAAGCTACACAATTCCCCCAGATTTTGTCCACAAGGAAATTCCTCGTGAGCTCCAAGATCTTTACCCCAAAGTGTTTCTGTGAAAATATCACCATGGCATTTCACATTTCATAGTGGGTGAATTTTACATTTCACCCAGTGTAAATTGACAGCTGATCTTTACAAGTGCAGTTCATTCCCCTGTCCACCTGACACAAATGCATATCTGATTGTTCCCCTGTCCCATTTTGTCCATGTTATCTTATGTAAAAATGCAGATTCCCTGCATTTCCTCTCTGCCCTATTAGTCTATGTCATCTTATGTAAAAAATGCAGATTCACTGAGCCAGACAAAGGCATGAATGCATATTTTTCCTTATCCCTCTCTTACATGAAAATTGTGTGCTTCTCAATATCCCGCCCTTTCCCCTTTAAATTTTGACCCCTTAAAATCATCTTCAGAGAAAGGCATAGACCTGTCTCTTGGATGTGCGTCCTTAACTTTGGCAAATAAACCTCCTAAAATGAAAGAGACCTGTCTTATCATTTTTTTTGATTGACATTGCACAGTTTCTAAGGCTCAAGAATTCAGGCACAGTTCACCTGAGTCTCTCTCTCTGAGTCTCTTGCCTGGCTTCAATCATCTCATCCCTTGACTGGAGAAGATCTGTGACCAAGCTCTCTCACATGGTTGTTGGCAGACCTCCTGTTCTTGGTATCTGTTGGCTGGAGACAGTTTCTTGACACATGGACCTCTCCATGGACCTACTCACAGCCTCTTTCCCCCAGAGCAAGAGCAACATGAGGGAGAGGGAGAAAGCAGAAAAGCAGAAAAGCAGAAGTCATACTCTTTTTTTTTTTTTTCAGACAGTCTCTCTTGTTGCCAGGCTGGAGTGCAGTGGGGCGATCTCTGCTCACTGCAACCTCCGACTCCCGGGTTCAAGGGATTCTCCTGCCTCAGCCTCCCGAGTAGCTGGTATTACAGGCACCCATCACCACACCCAGCTAATTTTTGTATTTTTAGTAAAGATGATGTTTCACCATGTTGGCCGGGATGGTCTCAGTCTCCCGACCTCGTGATCCGCCCACCTCAGCCTCCCAAAGTCCTGGGATTACAGGAGTGAGCCATTGCGCCCAGCCGAAGTCATGGTTTTTTGTAACCTAATCTCAAAAGTTACAGCCTATTTTTTTTTTTCTGTCCTATTCCATTCATGAGAAGCCAGTAAACCCAGCCAACACTCAAAGGGAGATGATTACATAAGGACGTGAATACTAACAGGCAGAGTTCTCTGGGGGGCACCTTACAGGCGGACTGGCATCAACATAATTCGTTCTCATCATGTTAAAGAACACTGAGACCAACATCCTTTCCTGACCCCAAGTTAAACAATTCTGGGGTGGGACATACTTTCCCTACATTAAACAATGCTAAGAAAAAAAAAAATAACTTAGAGGCTTGCTCCTGGAAGAAAAGAGCATAAACTAAGACTGTTTACTTAGCAAGACTAACATCGTGCTCACTGTGGCTGCTTTCCCACTTTTCATCTCACGGCACCCACCAGCCCAGACGTCCTCTGTCATGGACTCTGCCCCATCACATCCAGTGTCCTTTTTGGCAAGATTCACCTTAAAATTGCACAGCCCACACTCTAAACACCTATACATGTCCTCACCTAATTTCTTATTTTCATATGCTACCAAGACTTTGGTAAGGTGTGTTCTCTGTTACTGCAGTAGGTTTAACAAATTTAGTTTTGTATAACCAATAGACTTTTCAGTGGGGCTTTTGGGTTGACAATCTTGTGTAAGAAGGATTGTTTCAGTTTTCCGTTACTAATGAAATCTTGACCCACTGTCCCTATAGAATGATACATTATTTTAGTCCAACTGCTCCAATATACAAGTAAAATAAAATAGATAAATAAAATTATAAGGAACCTATTTGAGAGAATGAACTGTGGCTTGCTACACACTCAACTGTTACATTAAATAATCTTATTTAAAAGTATACATTTAATGAGATTTATGGGCAGCAAAGCATTCAAGTTAATGCCTATAGTTACTTCATATCATTCTGCTATTTCTTACTTGCTTGTTCGTGATGGCGCTTTTGCCACACTTCCCTACTATCCCCATGAAACAAGGAAGTTGCAGAGGTGCTAAACCCTCTTTTTCCTACACAGACAAAACCTTTTCTAAATTCACCACTCACAAGATAATACTCTTTCATATCTCACAATGTTACTTTGGTGTTTCAATGTATGTAAGCTATTCTTTGATATATTTAGAATCTTTCTTGACTTTTTTACTTTTTTATGAAAAATAAAGCATTGAGCTCTCTTTTCTGTCTCCAGTGTCAAAAGCAAACACCACTGTGATTCACAGCAAATCTCTATGGTGCTTAATTAAAATTAAAGTATTTTGTGGGGTGGGGATTTTTTTTTGTCATTTTAGCTTATAAAAATTAATGGTGTTATTCATGTGAAAATTATAGTTGATACTCAGAATTTTAACATGATTGTAATATCCAAATCATAAAATAATCTAACTTCCTTTGAATTGTTTCTTATTGTTAAGATTTGTTTCAGAAGATGCATCTTTACTTAATAGCAGGTTTTCTTCTGCCTAATCTCTATCCTCACTCCAAGCTGCAATGTTCAGTGGTAATGATGGAGAAAATATTTTTAATATGTAAGAAATACTTACATGCACTACTTATATTCTAATAATGATTAATGCTGCTAATTTGATGCTCAATTGAACTTATGAATTTTTAAATTTGGTTATTATTTAAACAGTCACATAGGCCACCATTGTAAAATAGCACCCATACAATCACTCATGGGAAATGGAGAAATGTTTGTCCGTAGATGATCAAGCATTCAGAAGAAAAAACAGGGGCATGGTGGCAGGCACCTGTAGTCCTAGCTACTCCAGAGGCAAAGGTGGGAGAATAGCTGGATCCCAGGAGTTAGAGGCTGCAATGAGCTATGATCATACCACTGCACTCCAGCCTCGGTAACTGAGTGAGACCCTGTCTCAAAAAAAGAAAAAGAAAAGAAAAACATACATATCCCAATGTTTCAACTTTGAAAACGCAGGTAGACAAATGGTAACCTGGTTATTGATCTCAAAGGGGGATCTTTTGATTAAATAAGCATATGAAAAAGAAGGGTTTCACTATGTTAGTACCAAGTGAGACCTTCCTAAAATAATTTCTCTTTCATTTTAGATCAAAACCATGTTCTTATAGCTCAAAATACAAATCCATTGAGACTTTGGGACCCAGCCAACCCTTTGAATAAAAAATCATTATATTTTTTCAAGTCCTAGGGTATTTTAGTCCTTGCATTCTAATGAGTAATTAGTACCACTACCAACCCATTAATCACACATACGGCTGCTTTAATAAGTAATTTTTCTGTGAATATAGCTTAAAGATTATGATTGAAATGAAAATGTCTCTGCTTTATCAGCTTATTGATATTCTTGATGAATTAATTCTAACCCCATGTTTTCATGTATTTGGAATTGGTTTCACGAAATAAATTATGTCATTTTTCATAAATGTTTCTACACTTGCTAATGTTCAATATTCAACCTGATCAAGCATTACAATGTGAAATATTAAGAGCCAGTAAAAAGTCTGATGTCAACATGTAATGAGATAAATTATTTTAAACATATTAATCTTTAGTTTCTCAGGAAATGATTACTTGTGGACTTACAAATATGCCTCAATACAGTGTGTTAGAGAGATATTAAATGTTTACATGTAAATAATTCCTTCAGCTACAGAACCCCTTGCCCGCCAGTTTTCAGTCACCTTGGCTTTCAGCTGAGGAATTTGACAGTCAAAAGAACAGAATCAAGTTCTCAGCTTTATTCCTTTTAGGACTCAGAATCTAAAGGACAAAAACTCCTCTTTTCTCAATGACCTACTGTACTTATCTGCATCACCACCAGCACCACCACCAGCACCACCACCACCCAGAGGAGGGAAAATTTGTTTTAGCAGTGGGCAACATTCCATCAAAATTCTTTCCGGTGCCAATTTCCCAAAGGTATTTATCTGTCCACATCATAATTCTGAATCTAAAATACTAATTTTTCAATCTATTGATTTTTAAACATTTTTTATTTGACAAAAATTGCATATATTTGTGTACAATAAGATGTTTGAAATATGTATACATTCTGGAATGGCTAAATTGAGCTAATTAACACGTGCATTACCTCACATACTTATCATTCTTTGTGGTGAGAACACTTAAAATCTATTCTTTTAGCCAGTACAATAGATCATTCAAATTCACTCCTCCTGTGATTGAAATTTTGTGGCCTTTGACAAACATCTCACCATCCAGCCCCCTGACCCCTGGCTGACCCCTGGTAACTACTATTTTACTGTCTCCTTCTGTGAGGTCAACTGTTTGGATTCCACACATGAGTGAGATTATGCAGTATTTGTCTTTCTGTGCCTGGCTTATTTTGCCTAACATGATGTCCTCCAGGTTCATCCATGTTGTCACCAGTGACAGAATTTCCCTCCTTTTTAAGACTGAATAGTGTTCCATTTTGTACATGTTTTCTTTATCCATTCATCTGTTGATGAACACTTGGGTGATTCCATATCTCAGCGATTGTGAATAGTGCTGCAGTGAACATGTGAGTACAGACATCTCTTCGACAGACTGATTTCATTTCCGTTGGATATATACCAAGTAGTGAGATTGCTGGATCATATGGTAGATCTATTTTTAATTCTTTGTGGAACCTCCATACTATTTTTCCATAATGGCTGTACTAATTTATAATTTCAAAATTCAGGTTGGATGTGGTGGCTCACACCTATAATCCCAGCACTTTGGGAGGTCGAGGCGGATGGATCACCTAAAGTCAGGAGTTTGAGACCAGCCTGGTCAACGTGGTGGAACTCTGTCTCTACTAAAAATACAAAAATTAGCCAGGTGTGGTGGTGCATGCCTGTAGTCCCAGCTACTCAGGAGGCTGAGGCAGGAGAATCGCTTGAACCCTGGAGGCAGAGGTTGCAGTAAGCCAGGATCATGCCACTGCACTCTAGCCTGGGCAAAAAAGCGAGATTCAAACTCAAGAAAAAAAAATCATTTTCAAAAAATTCAAAGTACTAAAACCTCAAGAAAAAAAGTTAGACAATCAAAACAGTTCATGAAATAAACAGTAAAATCTTACCTGGCACACCCAGTTCCCCACTACCATGGAGGTACTCCTTGTTTATTGTTAAAGCTTTTAGACATTTAAAAAAATCCATTTTCAAATTTTATATGTATGCATATATATATACACACACACACACACACACACACACATACACATACATGTTAATTGCAGCATTCTTTTTTAGTACTAGCAAAAGATCGGAGAAAATTGTAACACCCATTACCAGGAGACTAGTAAATGTTGCATCCATATAAAAGAATTTTCTGGGGCCATAAGAGACAAGTCGGAAAATCTTATGTATAGATATGGCAAGGCCTGAAAGTTATACTGTCAAATGAAAAAAAAAAAAAGCAAGGCCCAGAACACTGTATATTATATGAATCCATTTTTATAAAAATTGTATCACTAAAAGAATGATTTTTAAAATCTCAAAACCTGATACCCTCCAGGGAAAAGAACGAAATGACTGGGGTAGAGGTGAGAGGGAGTCATCACAGATAAACTTTTTTACATTTTTCACTTCAATAAGAAAATAAAATATATAATAAAATTAACTTTTCAAGTACGTAAACAAATTTAATTTTGAAAGCGCTTTTGAAAGTCGTACCTTGTGACTTTTTTATGTTAAGTATTAAGACACTTGACAATGTGTCTCATACATTTTTTGTTTTTCAGTACATAGGGGGCTACTGAATTATTTTTCAAAGCAGCATATTATTTCAACATAGGTAAACGAAAGTTCATTTTAAAAGTCTTCTATTTTTATGCTACATCACTGAGCAAGGGACCAGTCAATAAGCTCTCCATGGCCTAATTTAATTGAGCTCTTCTCATTTACTATTAACTCCTCCTTTGGTTTACTAGTATGTAATAAATATAAACTAACAAAAATGTTCAAACTTACTAATAGTTAAACAAACGAAAATTAAAATAACAATGAGAAAAAGCCCATTACTTGTAAAGGTGTGAATAATAGGGCACCATAATATACTACCAGTTAGAGATAAAATGGTACACTTCGAAGGGCCTTTGGTAATCTGATTGAAAACATTAAAATGTACATTTTTTTCCATAAATTCCATGTCTATTATTTACTCTTAGCTAAGCAATTGGACAAATTAGCCAAAAAAAATATGTAGCTTTTTATTACAACTTTTTTTTTTTTTTTTTTTTGTGAGACAGATTCTTGCTCTTGTCATCCAGGCTGCAAAGCAATGGTGCGATCTCAGCTCACTGAAACCTTGAAAGTAAAAAACTTTGATATTTTGGAAACAATCAAAACATTTAACAATAATAGATAATAAGTGAATTTATTTATGGTACATCCATACAATAAAATACTATGAAGCCATTGAAAACAAAGCTGCAGAGCATTATTTATTGAAATTTTAAAAAGACAAAGGTTAAAAAACAATATAAATCATTATCTCATTTTGGTAAAACAATGTATTTGCATTAAAAACTCTGGAAGAATATAAATACTAAAACATTAATAGCAATCACTGTCAAAAAGTGGAAAATGAGGCCAGGCATGTAATCCCAACACTTTGGGAGACTGAGGCAAGAGGCTCACTTGAGCCCAGGAGATCGAGGTTGCAGGAAGCTAAGAAGATGCCACTGCACTCCTGCCTAGGCGACAGAGCAAGACGCGGTTTCTAAACAACAACAACAACAACAACAAACTGGAATCCTGGGTAATCTTTTATCCCATTCTTAATATGTATTCTATTTTTTTCTGAAATTAACATGACTTACTTGTATTATAAAAAAACAATACAAGCTTTTGTAACTAGTTAGTAGTCTCTTAAACTCTATCTAACATAATATGAAATATATCAAGGGCCAAAGGATAAGAGTAATGGGTTTAACCATTGTCTCCTTTTGCATCTAAACATTGAATAATATTTAAAACTTGCAATTATTTGTGGGTATGGTGCCCTTGGTTGAAAAATATTGTTTAAAAGTAAAGTCAGCATTGAATAGACAAAGAATGAATCCACCTTTAACAAAGGATTAGATTCAGTAGTCTTTACTATCCACCTTGATATATCTACAAGACCACATATTCTCCTGAAAGATTCATAATTGATCTTACAAAAGTAAAAAGCAACTCTTAAAACTTCATACCAGACATGTACAACTAGTATTATACTGACCATGCAAACCAAGTTTGACAAGGGAAAAAATGTTTGAATGAGTAAACTAAACATAAGAAGCATGAGGGGAATACTGAATGAAGAACTCTACGTGTGAAAGTTGCCCCCTAAGTTGCTATTATGCCATTTTTCTTTGTAAATATTCTTTGAAGCTCCATGAAGTCTTTAAGGAACTCCCTGTACTCTGATCTCATCTCAAGGGAGCTCAGAACAGAGCATTTATCGCATCATGTTTATTATTTGTTTACACACATTTCACCCCATGGAGTGGATATGGAGTTTGTGAAGAGATCTTGTGACATGGTTTTGTGCTAAACATTGTGTGAGGGGTTTGCTGTCTGGTTGCTCTATTTTTACGTGCAGATTTAGAGAGATTGACAAACTATGCTCCCCAGCTGCAATCTTCCTTTCACAGTATATTTTTAAGTGAAAAGAGTAACTTACGAACAGTATAGACAATGGGATCAGAGGGTTACCAATGCCATTAAAGAGTATAGATAACCTATATCCAAGTACCTCTCGCTATCCAAATCAGTTCTCAGTTATTGGGATTTTGCACAGCAAGTTCAGATAACAAGGGAGTCTGTGTTATCCCAAATCTATTTGTTTGCTGATTTCTGATAGTAAGTAGTAGCAGCAGTTTGGATAGTGAAGGAGTTATCAGAAAGTATATCCAAATCTATTCATCTCCTGAGTACAAATAGAGACATTCAAATTTTAATTGAACATTGAATGCTATTTCCAAATTGTAAACACTCAAGATGAAGTTTAAAGACATCAGGTGATTTTTACTTTCTCCTCTATTCCCATCTACAGTCTAGTAATTTTCTAAGTCAAACTCGAATGTTTTATTTTGTTTTAAGAAAAGAATTTGAGTAGCAACTAACATTTTAACATTTCTTTTCAGGAAATAATGATCTAAATCTGTACCAGTGTGATTTGTCTTACAGACCTTTGGACTGTTGTTCATTCAGTATAAAAGCATCAAACAGCTAGAGGTGCCTTCCTGATCAAAATAATTTTTACAATCATCTGAATAAGCAATAGTTCAAGAAATGTGTTTTCTAACTGCCCCCAAACCATTCTGCACAATGCTAAATAAAATTCATCGTCGTCTTCTCTTACTATATTAAACCAATAAATTTTTGAAGGAAAAAATCTGTAATAAAATAGGATGTAAGATTATTTTTCTTGTAATGACTATTTTTTTAATCAGGTCACTCTGAATTCAATAAAACCAATTTATTTTTTCTCTGTCTGCCTTGTTGAAATCAACTCTTCAATAGCAAAAGCAATAGATGAAACAAATTTAAATGTCTGAAATAAAATCAATATAATTTATTCCAGACTTCACTCCCATTTTCTTGAAATTTCTAAGGCCTTTGGAGAATCCCTGCACATCCACTGATGTGTGTGTAAACATAAAAATGTATCCTAAATATAGCAATATAAGTACAGTAGCAACAGCAAAACCAAGGAGGCATTTATTGTTTATAGTGTGCAGGGTATTATGACAGGCAGCACAAATGCAAATGTCTGGGATATGAATATATAAGATATGAATCCTATGTTCCAAAACCTGACATTCATATATAGGTCAGAATGAACTTTCCCACAAAAACTATATCACCTGGGGCTTGGGGCAGATCACTGCATAATAATAATAATAATAACCCCTAATGAATCCTGTTCCTGGTCCCATGCTCCATTGCCACCACTCTCAAGAGGCCAAATGTATTTCTCTACTCACTTGAATTTGGTCTGGCCTTATGGCTTCCTTTGACTAACAGAATCTGGAAGAAGTGACTTTGTATATGTCCTAAAGCCTAGGCCTTCTTAAGCTGCTGGCAGCTTCTGCTCTCTTGTTGCCCAGGCTGGAGTGCAATGTCATGATCTTGGCTAACCGCGCCCTCCGCCTCCTGGGTTCCAGCGATTCTCCTGCCTCAGCCTCCCAAGTAGCTGGGATTACAGGCATGTGCCACCACGCCCGGCTAATTTTGTATTTTTAGTAGAGACTGCGTAGTTGAAACTGCAGTTGATTTTACAGCTAATAAGGCATTAAACCGAATCTCTTAAGCTTTTCATATTGAAAGTAATTGTAAATTGAATTTGCTAAAATAATAACTTAAAGAGGCAAGACTCCATGTTGGTAGGCTGGTCTTAAACTCCTGACCTCAGGTGATCCACCTGCCTTGGCCTCCCAAAGTTCCAGGATTACAGGCGTGAGCCACCGCATCCGGCCAGCTCTCATGTTCTTAAATCCTGAGACCACCATGCCTGAAGAAGCCTAGCATGAAACAGTATGTAGCTAGAGAAGCCAGGCACCCTAATTGTCCCAGCTGAGCCCACCCAGGCCAGAAAGCAGAACTGCCTGCCACCCAGGAAATCCAGAAATGTATAAATAGTTTTTGTTTTTAGCTAATTACTTTGCAGGTAGTGTGTTATGCAGCACTAAGTAAAGCACTGTTTCTGTCATTTATTCACCCACAACTATTCTTTCAATGTCAACTTTGTGCCCATCAATTGGCACTGGAAAAACAGAGGTGAACATTGACAAAGGTCCCTTCTCCCACAAAGTTTCCATTCTCACATCTGAGGGTGGAGAGGGCAAGACTGACAATTAGAAAACAGACAAATAAATAATAATTTCACACACAAAGAGGTGAATGCTGTGATAAAAACAAAACAAGATAAAGGAACAGAGGGTGACTGAGGCAGGGAGGGAGAAGATGATTAAAGAAGGCTTTACTGGTTTGGTGACATTTAATCAGAAGAAGATATGACAGCCAGGAAAAATGTGAGGGAACAGCATTCTATCGATAGATACAAAGGCCATGATGTGGCATCAGCTTCTTCTCATGGGGGCAGCAAAGATTTAAGCAGGAGGACAATGAACTAGGGGTGCGTGACTGAAGAAGAGGGCCAAGCAGCAGGTGCTGGAAAGAGCTTACAGGACTTTGCACACCGTAGTAAGAAGGTCTTTTATATTTCATATAGTGAGGATTTTCTTCACTCCTAATATGTAGTTATCCAGAGACACAAAAGTACATTATTATAAATGATTCAAACAACACAGTAACAAACTCTCTCTCCCCCCAACCCACACTCCAATCAGGCTGACTTTCTGTAATGGCCATTTAGTCCCTCCATTTAAAAATAAAATCTGCATCATGGTGAGCTTTCAAAGGTGCCTGTTGCAAAATCACTGCTGAGAGCAACCTGTCTTCAAAGTAGCTTATTTTTACCCCAGAAATCCCTGACACGGGAGGGAAATGTAATTTGAATTTGGGTCCAATGACCAGGAGCTTAGAAAGCAAGTATTGTGAAGATAGCTCCACAGCTGAAGAAGCTGCCCCTGGTCAGAAGCTCAGAGGGAAAGCTTCGCCAAGAACCAAAGCCTTTTCACCGCTCGTCACACCGCCTAGTTGAAACAGCAGTTGATTTTACAGCTAATAAGGCATTAAACCGAATCTCTTAAGCTTTTCATATTGAAAGTAATTGTAAATTGAATTTGCTAAAACAATAACTTAAAGAGGCAAGACTTGAATGTTATCGGAGCAAATCAAATGATGATGCAGAATTTAAAGAGCCACTGAAACAAGTGTCTTCAAGTACTTTATCGATCTGCCAGAAGCAGCCGCTGTCGACGCCGAGCTTTGCTTGGCAAGTGGAATTATGGCACATTGATTATTCATCATGGAGTCAGCCTATAAGTCTCTAGCTCCAGGTGGGCTGGTCATGTGTTTCAACACCGACTCTTAGTAAAGATAAGGCCACCTTGGAAGAAGCAGAGAGACAGCGTTTGGCCTGGGCTCAGAGACGGGAGATGGCCCAGAGAAGGGAATGGGGACTGAAGGAAGCAGAACATTTTAAAGTTAGGTCTTTAAAAAATGCATTTATAAAGGTGTTGATTGTATTGTTCACTAGGGCTGCTGTAACAAAGTACCACATGGTCAGAGGTGGAGGAAGCCTAAAAAACAGAAGTTGGCCAGGTGCAGTGTAATCCCAGTACTTTGGGAGGCTGAGGCGGGCAGGTCGTTTGAGCTCAAGAGTTCAAGACCCGCCTAGGCAACATGTTAAAACCCTGTCTCTACAAAAAAAAAACAAAAAACAAAAAAAAAACAAAGAAATTTATTTTCTGATCATTCTGCAGGCTACAAGTCCAAAATACACATGTACTGCAAGGGTTGATTCCTTCTGAAGACTTCGAAGGAGGACTCTGTTCCATCCCGCTCTCCTGGCTTCCGGGGGTTTGCCTTGGTATTCCTTGGCCTGTGGAAGCATCACCCCAATCTCTGTCTTTGTGTCCACATGGCATTCATCCTGGGTGTGTCTCTGGATCCGAACTACTTTTTTGTAAGGGCATAGGTTATATTAGATTAGAACTCCTTCTAATGTCCTATTTTAACTTGATTACCTCTACAAGGTAATCATGTTCTGAGGTGCTGGGGGTTCGGACTTCAACCTGTAAATCTTGGAGGGACAGAATTCAACCCAGAGCAGTGATGTACCAGTGACATAAAAAAAAGCACACAGAATCACTCAGTAATTCTCAATGTTGGGTGCAGCTCACCATATGCTGGGGAGCTTTAAAAAGTAGCCATGCCTGGGTCTCACCTTCACTGATGTTGATTTAATTGGTCTAGGGTTAGGGCCCAGGTACGGGTATTTTTAAGAGGCACCTTAGGTGGTTCTAATGTGTGAGGACTGAGAATCACTCATTAAATGTCTCATAAGGCCTGCTGTCATTCAGAGAGGAAACTATAAAATATATCCATTATTTTAAGCATTATGTTGAGTCCTAGAAATATATTGGTGATCAATGCAGATACAGAAACCGCAGATACAGTTTGGATCCAGAGACACACTCAGGGTGAACAACATGTGGACACGAAGACAGAGATTGGTGTGATGCTTTCACAGGCCAAGAAACTGTATCTGCATCAATCACATAATGTCTGGCCTTAGGTAGCAGCCCCATAAATATTGATAAAAGAATGAAAGAATGCATATATGAATAAATTCAAGTCAACACATATTCATTGTCTACCATATGTTAAGCATTACATTACTGGAGAAATGTAAGTAATTTTTTAGTAAATGAATGAGTGAATGAATGGATGAATGAATGAGATCATATTCCACATTACCTTCTGGTCTACTGACAATTTCTGGTGAGGTGTTACAACATGGGATTTAGCATTTTCAACATGCTAGAAGAAATCCACTCTAGCAGAAATGTTTTTAAATCAACTAAACAGCCTGACTTCCACCTAGAAATTTTGATTTTTTAAAATTGCAATGACTCATATAATTAAGACCTTAGGATCATCCTTTTTTACAACTGAGCACAAAGATGCTTACATAATAGACCATGAACCATTTGTAGACACATTTCAGTAACCCTATAGAATGTCCAAAGGGTACCACTAATGTGTAGGACAGAAAGAGATGGACAGTCCCAATATAAAAAATCATAGTCATAAAAAATGCTTGCATTCAAAATAATACTATTCAGATGCCACTGACAACAGAATTATCTAACCTAAGATGCAAATGTGAGGATTTATTTTTCACAGAATTAGTCAAACAGAAGTTGAATAGCATATAAGGTGAGCAGTTACCTGCCAAATTTGATCAGTTTTGATAACTGGACTAGATGATTTTAGTCTTGTGAAAAAGCTTCTTTTGCTTCTTTTTGTTCATTTGTTTTGTAATATTAATAGCTATAGAGGATTATGGGAAACTTCATTTACTTGTTTCTTTATATGTCCATTCAACAAGGTCAGTTACTAGCACATACTATGTCCCTATGGAAATTGCAAAAAGGGGCCCTCCTGGGTAAAGAAATTACAAAACAGGTGCCCCTCCTTAGGGCTGAAATAGGCCTAGACATATGGTCACAAGCTGGATTTTAGTGCCCTTTCCCTTGGCTAGATGTCTTTGGGTAAGATGCTAACCACCATACACAGCACCCCAGTATCCAGCAAATATCTATAAACTGCCTACTTTGTGCCAGGCCTGTGCTGGGTCCCAGAAATACAAAAGTGAGTGAGATTAGGTTCTGTCCCTCATGGAGTTCACAGTCCACTCGGGCAGACAAAAACCACATGAACAAATGTAGGATAATGTGAATAGTGAAGGGACAAGTAACCTGTAGACAGCAGCCAAGGCCTCATAGAGGAGGGAATGTTAGAAATGGGTCTTGGAGGAGAATGAGTGGGACTTTATTACACAGCAAAAATAAGCAAAGCAGAGAGTGATAGTCAATGTCAAAGTGTGGTCACAGTAAAAGGTCATCAGGGGAAGTGAAAGTCCCACAAAGTCGGAAAGCAGAATGAGTGGAATGGGAATAGCTGGAAAATTAGTCTGGAAATGTACCTTGGCACTACACTGCTCAGATTAGCTGGATAAAAGATAAAAATGGATAATTTAAGGTGGAGGAAAGGATTCGGGCAACGAAGGTGATGTTAGGAAGCAAGGCGACAAGCAAACCAGCACTGGGGAAAAGATCCACCAATTGTCCCTGAAAGCAGAAAATATCCAGTGTAATTTGGCATCTGTTTTTTGTTGCACATTATCTTCATGGATCATTTCTGTAAACTACTTGGCTTATCAGATGAATTGACTTCAAAATTCTCATGTTGCATTTCACTTAAACTGTGTTTTCATTTAGAAGAAACTGAAGCCTGGCATGGTGGCCATACCTGTAATCCCAGCACTTTGACAGGCCAAAGTGCTGGAGGCCAGGACGACCAGCCTGACAACAAAGCAAGACCCCTATCTCTACAAAGAAAATAAAAAATAAAAAATAAAAATAGCCAACCATGTGCCTGTAGTCCAAGCTACTCAAGAGGCTGAAGTAGGGGATCATTTGTGCCCAGGAGTTGGAGGCTGCAGTGAGCTATTAACACACCAGTGCACTCCAGCCTGGGTGACAGAGTGAGGACTGTCAGAAAAAAAAGGAAAAAAAAAAAAAAGAAACTGAAACATCAATCCAGATTGGTCAGGCCATTTTGGTTTTGATCTTTAAAGTACAGGATAATTTTCCAATATTCTCTAATTTGCAAACAAAGAAACTAGAACACGTGGCTTCTTCTACTGGCATTGCCGATGAGGGAAAGATGCTATTAATTGTGAGGATGTGCATTGCTATGCCCTGAAGCCAGCAAATATTTTCCATCGAAGCTGGCATATGCCCTTCTGAGTCTTTGGTTTATGACCATCTTTTTTTTCTTCCCCATTTGACCTCCACACAGGAGTAAGAGGCTGTAATAATTAACAAACCCAGTTTATGGCCAGTACTGATTTGATAGTAAGTGGTATCATAACAATATGTGACTGCCAAGTTTCTGTTAAATTTCAAATTTGATTGCTTTTTGGTAAGGCTGTCAGTCTCTGTTTTCTTTTTTCAGTTGCTTATATTTTCTGAGTGCCTTGAGGCTCTGTAAATTTCCTACTCAGCTAAAATAACATGGAATCTAATTTGAAAAATCCAGTGGAGTTTAACTATAAATTATTCTGTGTTATATTCAAAGGCTAGAGGTTTTACATTGATCACATCGGCAACGTTGAGCTCTAATTGCATTAGGTTAATTGATAATGTTCTAACATACAACTTTTGCAGAGTATTGTTTGAAAGACAATTCTTTGAAATAAATGGAAGCATCAGACACCGCACCTTAAAGGAAACTGTCAGATCTGAAGTCAGTTAGTGAAATACATATGGCAAAATTAAATGCCTTGTCAGACTATATAATTGACATATATTGCTCCAACTGTGTGAATTGGGAAACTTTGAGCACTGATCATTTTTTTTTTCCATAATCCTGACTTGCTATCTGAAAATATTTTTTTATGCCATCTTTTGTGAACTCTGAAGGTAAACTAAACAGGGTATTATTCACCTTTGCATCTTCAGCACTTGGCCTTTGTTCAGTATATATGAGGTATTCAAAAAATGTTTAATAAATAGATGAATAAAAATAACTTTTTCCTGTATACCAAACTCTACACAAAATGTTTTATGTGTACTTCTCATTAATTCTTTGCAATAACACCATGAAGTCCATTACCCATTGTTAATTTTACAAATGAGAAACTGAGGCTCAGAAAATTCATGTAACTAGCAAAGGGTAAAGCAGAGATTTTGGCAGTTATAGATTACCCATTCTTAACTGCTGTGTTACACGTGGTGAGTGCATAAAAATTTTAAGCAAATAGTGATTGGTATGAATAAATATTCATTTGTACAGTGCAACCACAGTGCCAACATGGCAATGGGATGCACACCCCACAACCCACAGGTTATGAGACACTGCCAGTGGAAGCACTGCTACTGAACAAGAGGTTTAGGTTAGAATCATGCTACGTGGTTGCCATAATTCATGAAATCATCAGGTTATTTTCTAATTCTTTTTTTTTTTTTTTTTTTTTTTTTGAGACGCAGTCTTGCTCTGTCACCCAAGCTGGAGTGCGGTGGCGCGATCTCAGCTCATTGCAAGCTCCGCCTCCCGGGTTCACGCCATTCTCCTGCCTCAGCCTCCCGAGTACCTGGGACTACAGGCGCCCGCCACCAAGCCGGGCTAATTTTTTGCATTTTTAGTAGAGACGGGGTTTCACATGTGTTAGCCAGGATGGTCTCGATCTCCTGACCTCGTGATCCACCCGCCTCGGCCTCCCAAAGTGCTGGGATTACAGGCGTGAGCCACCGCGCCCGGCCCTAATCTCTAATTCTAAATAGTCTCATCCACTTTTCCTGTTGAAGGCATGAGGCAGTCATCTATCACTCAGGCAAGTAGCCATCACGTGAAATTATGGATTTTTTCCAATATGGCCTTATCTTAAATAAG
The DNA here is from genome assembly GCF_008728515.1 of Papio anubis. Taxonomy (NCBI): domain Eukaryota; kingdom Metazoa; phylum Chordata; class Mammalia; order Primates; family Cercopithecidae; genus Papio; species Papio anubis. The sequence goes on from NC_044977.1 coordinate 72,600,906, forward strand.
CAAAACTTGGAAAAACATTATTTTGAATCAAATTTTGTTCAAACAATAGGAAGATAGCTAAGACAGGTTTAAATTATATTCAATTACAAAAATATAACTGACTCAATAATTCTTTCTTAGATATCAAACTCCTGAAGGGCAAGAATTTGACCTGTGTAGTAACAAGTCCTGCATATCTGGTAATTAGGGAATTCTTTTTAGATATACATATATATAGGTACAATAACAACATAGAATTATAACAAATCCTGAGACTACTTCCTAAAAACAAAAAAAAGAACCCTGAGTTATTGATAATTTTTTGTTTAAAGCATTAAGCAGAGTAGCAAAGAAGGCTCTTATCTTGAAAACAACATGGTCCAAATTGAAACCCTGGTTCTGCCACTTACTGGCTGCATGCCTCAGTTATCTCGATAGGCCTATTGTAAACTCCAGGGGCATGTTAATTACATTGGTCATGTCATTGCTGTATCTGAACAGTGTAATAAGTAATAGGAATAACAACAATAGAAAACAGTTTTGATTGCTTTCCATCTGCCAGAGACTGAGCCCAGTAAACAAATAAGCACTTACTGCATTGTGAAAGTACATTATTATTATGCTCATTTTATGAATGGGTGAATTCAAGCTTAAAACTCAAGTAACTTACCTAAGGTCATACAGATAGGGAATGACACAACCGGGATTTGAACTCAAGCTATCAAACTTGCAAACTAACGTTTAAAAAATATTTGCTACAATTAAGAAAGGTAGGAAAGGAGGGGGCAAAGGAAAGAGAGGGGGAGACAAAGAATAATGAATGATGGAATGAAAGGAAAGAAAGAAAAGGGAATGGAAAAGGAGAGAAGGCAAGGCAGTGAGGAACGAGTGGGAGGCAAGGAGGATGGATGGGAGGAAGGGAGGAAAGAAAAAAGTAGAGGAAAAGAAAGGGAAGGAAAAAAAGAAAAAACATCACAAGGTTGCTATGAGGGCTAAATGAGATATGGAAAGCCCTTTGTGATACACAAAGCAAGTTACACATGCAAGGTAATACTTCATGATAGTAAGGGTAAGTATCAATAAGCATTGGGAATTAAATGTCAATATCAGTGGAGAAAACTGCTGTAAATAAGGCATTACAAAGCAAATCAAATTAAAAAGACTGACTTGACAGGTTATTTACTGAAATTATAGGCAAAATGCATTTTCCTAACCCAATCAGCTATACAGCTATGAAATCCTCTTTCATCTGTTGGGCATAGAGGATGAATGTACTCTAATAGGGGAAATGTTTCTCCCCACAGTTTCATTTACGGTACAAAAATGACAGCACGGACGACCTCACTTGAATCTGCTGGCATCAAATAGATCTAAGCATTCCGATGTTGCAAATAGCAAGGAAGGTAGTTATTCAGTCACGTTTACCAGGCAGTTCATTCAACTTTGGACCACCCTAAAATAGCCCTCCTATTTCCTCTCTATCGTTCACAACAAAGAAAAGATAGTCAGTTTTCAAAGAGTCACTTGGAGATACGGTAAGGTGTATACAGGTGAATGAATATATTTCACACAAAATGATTTGCCACCCAGAGCAGACACTCAATACAGAGGAAATGAGCCATTTAAAAGCAGTAAGTGCTAAAATGAGAGCCAGCCCTTGAAGGTCCTGGGTGGCAGGCTTAGGATCCTGTGTTCTAAGCAAGAGTGCGGAAGTAATTCTAAAACTATGGCTGGATTCACGAAGGTAACTTAAGTGCCTTAGGAGAAAGAGTCTGAAAAATCCATTTCATCCTTTCAGTCACAGCTTAAAAGCCATTTCATCAGACAAGTCTTTTTTGATCTCCCATCTAGACTAGGTCCTCTAGCATGTACTTTCAGAGTAGTCTGTTCCTCTATTTCACAGACCTTGTAATACTTTTAACCTTTTAAATGTTTTGTTATAACAAATCGTAAAGTACTCGACAATATTCTCCTGTGTACTCAATACTCAGATTCAACAGTAGTTATAAATTTACATGTGTTTCATCTAGCTCTTTCTTCTCTTTCTTCTTTGATATTAGTGAAACACTTAAACCTAAAGCCGGGCATCATGCCATTTCATGTCTAATTACTTCAATATGCATCCCTTAAACATAATCAGCTGGCCTGGCGCAGTGGCTCACACCTGTAAACACAGCACTTTGAGAGGCCGAGGTGGGCGAATCACCTGAGGTCAGGAGTTCGAGACCAGCCTGACCAACATGGAGAAACACCATCTCTACTAAAAATACAAAAATTAGCCGGGCATGGTGGCGCATGTCTGTATTCCCAGCTACTCAGGAGGCTGAGGCAGGAGAATCCCTTGAACCCGGGAGGCAGAGGTTGTGTTGAGCCAAGATCATGCCATTGCACTCCAGCCTGGGCAAATAAGAGTGAGATTCCATCACAAAAAAAAAAAAAAAAAAAAAAAAATCAGCTATTTTTTAAAATTATTATTATTTTTTTGAGAGTCTCACTCTGTCACCTAGGCTGGACCCAGGCTGGAGTGCAGTGGTGCAATCCTGGCTCACTGCAACCTCCACCTCCTGGGTTCAAGAGATTCTCCTGTCTCAGTCTCCCAAACAGCTGGGACTACAGGCATGTGCCACTACTCCCGGCTAATTTTTGTATTTTTAGTAGAGATAAGTTTTCACCATGTTGGCTAGTCTTTTCTCGAACTCCTGACCTCAGGTGATCCACCCACCTCAGCCTCCCAAAGTGCTGGGATTACAGGCATGAGCCACCACACCCAGCCTGATAGTTTTTTTTGTTTGTTTTTTGTTTTTTTACAAAAAACACTATTTCAGCCTGGGTTCCCCCTAAAAGTAGAGCCTGAAACAAGGGCTTGCATGTAAGTTGTTATTTTGGGAAGTGATCCCAAGGAGTGTGGGGCTGAGAAGAGTGAAACAGGGAAGGAGGGAAAGCCTACCCAAGGGTACATTCTCAGAGAACCAATTCCATGGGCACATGGGGCTGGGTTCTGCTGAGGACTCTCAGAGGAGCTATAGAATGCAATTTAGATCACATATTGAGTGACCACAATGGGAAGTATTTATCCACTGGTTCTCCTACCCATTGGTCAGGAATCACCCAACGGGGCATTAACTCTTACACACCCAGATGTGCAATGGAATGCTTCAGAAAGAGACAGAATAGCTAGAACAGTCTCCACAGGTGTCCCACAGGGGAACAGAGGCTCCCAGAGCAGAAAGAGAGGTTTGTGGTGAGGTTTAGGGGAGGTGCTACAGAGTTTTACCTATGCAACACTAGGGGTAGCCGCAACAGCTGGGAGGAAAAGGTGGACTGAGTGGATGTGACACAGGACACAAGAAGTACGTGACACAACTACAATGCTATTGTCACTGCTAATCAAATTCATTCCAATTCCTAGGTACCAACTCACACCCAGTTCTAAATCAAATTACTCCATCAATTCAAAGATGTCTTTTTTAGAGCTAGTTTGGTCTAATTAGTATTCATATAGGATCCAAAACAAAACTTGGTTGCTGTGTCTTTAAATCTTGTAATCTAGAACAACCCATTTTCTACCTTGTTCCATGCCATTGATTCATACCAAAAAAAAAAAAAAGTCCATTGTCCTGTAGAACATTCTACATTTTGTGTTTACCTGATTAGAAAGTCATTTCACTTATTACTCTTTCATAAATTTAAATTTAAATTTTTTTAGAGATTGGGTCTTGCTAGTTTGCCCAGGCTGACCTCAAGTGATCCTCCTGCTTTGGCCTCCTAGAGCCCTAGGATTACAGGAGCTAGCCACTATGCCTGGATTATTTCATTTATTTCTCTATTTCCAATATTTTCTGTAAATGATTATAAGCTCCAAGGGTTTGGTTAAACACAGAAAAGCTTTTCTGTCAAGGAAAGGTGGCAAGTGAGGCTATGTGCTTCACAGTGCATCCCACCGGGAGACACACGTGGTGGAGTGAATGGAGGCCCCAAAAAAGATATATCCACATCCCAATCCTCAGATCTATGCATATTACCTTATATGGCAAAAGACGTGATTCACTGAAGCATCTTAAGAAGAGGAATTTCCCCTAGATATCTTGGTGGACTATATGTGCAATCATATATATTCTCATAGAAGAGAGGCAGAGAGAGTTTGAAAGAGAAACACAGAGGTCTTATGAAGATGAAGACAGAGATTGCAGTGATGTACCACAAGTCAAGAAACACTGGGGCAGAAACCAAGAATCTAGAAGACGCAAGAAACGAATTTGCCCCTAAAATCCCTGGAGGGAGCGCAGTGCTGCCAGATACTGGACTTCTGGCCTCCAGAATACTGAGACAATTAATGCTAGGTAACAGCAGGAATGTAACAGCCTAATTCCTTCATTGCCAATTTCCCCACAAACTTTCCTTTTAATGACTCCATTCATTGATGAGTGTAGCCTGCATTCACTATTTATTTGAGGGAAATAAAATAGTGATTTGTGGATTCTATCACTCCTTTCTCCTTTATTGGTAAGAATTTTTTCACATACAAAAATAAACTTACCTTGATCACCTGGGGCTTTTTGGTTATTCTAAAATATAGTTCATACAAGAACCACTAAGAATAAAGTGGTTCAACTGCTATATTCCCAAATAAGGAATTGGTCTTGATACAAATTTAAATCCCTATTTATGCCATTGTTTATCTAATATCTGTTTCCTCCACCAGACTGTAAGCTCTGTGGAGCAGAAAATCTGTCTACCTTCTTTGCTGCCTAGTCCATAGTGCTTGCCACAAAGGAGAAGCATACCTAAGACATTTTAATAAATGTCTTATTTATTAATTCTTCTACTATCCTGGAGAACTTCTACTATCCTGGGGAAATCCCAGAGTCCCAAGAGGAATGTGAAATCGCCCCCTTCTGCTTGCCTTTTTTTTTTTTTTTAATCCCAAAGCCCTGAAATTATTTCAGGGGATTTCTTTTCCCTATCCCTAAAGCAAGGAAGCAAAATCCTCTGAGGCAATATAGCAACTCCTTGTGAAGAGAGCCAAATTTTGAAAGGAAGGAATCTCAGGGTCACTTAGGTGAAGTCTCAGCTTATTTTTCTCATCAGAACCATCCTGTTAGGATGTCAGTGTAGGGAGGGACTTTAGCAATCATCTAATCAAGGACATTTAAACCTCACAAATTCAAAACAGCCATCACTACAGCAATAACGTCAATCATAATAGTAATAATCATAAACATACCATACAAATCCCCTGGCTCACTGTAACAGCCCCTTCAGGAACATCTCAGGAAACTACATCTTAAGTTCCTTGGGTAATTCTGATGTAGCTTGTCTGTAGCATTGAGTTTGAACAATACTGATATAGTTGAGAGGCTTTCAAAATAATATTTAATAACAGAACTGTTGGTAAAACCTCTGTAAAGGTCTGATGTTTTAAAAATTAATTCACTCTAAAACTACTTAATGAAAGATTCCTAAGAGCTAGAAACTATTCTAGAAGCTGAGCATACAGAGGGAAACAAAATTGAAAAGGTCCCTGACTGCTATGGTTTGAATGTGACTCCCCAGAATTCACATGCTGGGAGCCTAATCTCCAATGCAACAATGTTAAGAGGTGGGACTTAATAAGAGATTGGGCCCTTCCTCTTAAAGTAAGTTCAGCCCCTGGTGCCTCTTTCTGTTTTGTGTGCTCACTCCACCTTTCACCATGGGATGACTCTTATCAGATGCCAGAACCATGCTTTTGGACTTCCCAGCCTCAAGAACCTTCAACCAAATTAAACCTCCATTGTTTATAATTTACCCAGTCTGTGGTATTCTGTTAAAGCAAAAGAAAACAGACTAAGACACTGCCCTTGTGGGACTCACACTGGGAGGTAGAATACATAGAACAAACTGAAAATAAATAAGTAAATAAGCATATACATATATATCATAATAGCCCCCTTGTATCTTTCTTGGAAAACATAGGATTTCCCGAAGCATAATTGGAAAGTGTGCTCTCTACAAGTACATGAAGTTATGGGAATTTGTTACCCAACCTCCCAAAGCCAGACCCTGGCAAAGTAGGGACTCCTGCAAACATTCCTTCCTTTGACTTTTGTCTACACATGGCTCTTAACATAGAGGTCCAGACAATTTTTTCACTTGGCTTGAGTTTTCACTAGTTAATGAACCTGGTTGAGAGGAGAATGACTACTGGAGGGAAGGAGAGAAATATAATTAGCATCAGAATTGGACGGTCTTTCTCCAAATCAGCCAGGAGGCACAGAAGTTCATGGCAAGGATATGTCTGAAGCATCGAGTCCAGGATTTCCAGCCTGTATTTTGCAGGACCAGAACTGAATCAGCATTACCTAAAGAGCCTTTCAAAATACTGAATCCTAGAATTTTATCCCTGAATATCTTATTCAATGGAATCAGAGTCATACCTGGAAATATGTATTTTTGTGAATCTCTGTATCAGAGCTCTCTTTTTGTTGTTGTGCAAGCAATAAAAAACAACTTTAGCCTCTTTAAGGGGAAAATAAATATTTTGGAAGTTTATAGTGTGGCTCAGAGAATGAAAGAAAATGCTTAAAATTCAGACCTTGGAAAGAATAAGAACTGAGGGTTATGGGAATCTGGGAAACAAAACTTAAAGGATGGCTTCTCCACAGGTCATAGTAAAAAAGAATTGGCCCCTACTGTTATCCATGCATGTGTCACTATAGTCAAGATTAAATTGATTAAATTCCAATAGAAAGGATGTGACTAACTTGACTTGGGTTATATCTCTATTTCTTGACCGTGGAAAGAGAGGTATTTCAATTATCAGTCCCATCAAAACTTCAAATCATGGAGAGATAATTAGCCAAACACACACACACACACACACACACACACACACACACACACACACACACACAGAAGTGCTGTTAGAGCAAATGGCCACCTCTACCTTCCCAGGTGATTATGAGGCACAGCCAGGTTTGAAAACCAGTGACTTGGTTCAACAACCAACCAGATATTTGAATTCTCCCTACAACAGACGTACCAATGCACTTGAATGCAAACTTCCCAAGATGGCTTGAAGTTCTTTCTTCTTAGAATAAATGTATCAATTGCTTTTCCAAAGGAGTCTGCCCTCCCTCATGTCCCTATTGAATAAACAGAGTGTCTCACCTCACAGATAGTCTCAGCTAACTCCTCCCTGCTCAATTTGCAAGGTCACACTGGCATCTTACTACTTCTTATGCACACATCTCCTGAAATTGTTTTGCACTTGCTGCTCCCTCTTGCATAGAACACTCTTCCTCCAGAAACCACATATCTTATTCTCTCCCTTCCTTCATTCTGTTCCTTAATTTAAATTACTCAACTGGGTGCAGTGGCTTATGACTATAATCCGAGTGCTTTGGGAGGCTGAGGTGAGAACATTGCTTGAGCTCAGGAGTTCAAGACCAGCCTGGGCAACATAGTGAGACCTCGTTTCTACAAAAAATTAAAAATTAGCTCAGCATGGTGCTGTGTGCCTGTACTCTCAGTTTCTCAGGAGTCTGAGACAGGGGAATCCCTTGTGCCCAGGAGTTTGAGCCTACAAAGAGCTATGATCATGCTGCTGCACTCCAGCCAGAGTGACAGAGCAAGATTTTGTCCCCAAAAAAAAATAAATAAACAAAAAAAAATTGGCTGGGTGTGGTGGCTCATGTCTGTAATCCTGGCACTTTGGGAAGTTGAGACGGGCAGATCACTTGAGCTCAGGTTCAAGACCAGCCTGGGCAACAGAGTGAGAACCCGTCTCTACAAAAACTACAAAACTTAGCCAGGCATGGTGGTGCACGTCTGTTCCCAGCTACTTAGGGGGCTGAAGTGGGAGGATCACTTGAGCCCAGGAGGTCAATGCTGCAATGATCTGAGATCACACCACTGCACTTCAGCTTGGGTGACAAAGTGATAGTGTCTCAAGAAAAAAAAATTACGTAAGTTCACCTATTTAAAAATCAATTTCACTCCTCTCTCCAGTACTTCCTAGCTCCTTTTCCTACTTTTTTTTTTTCCTTAATCACTTATTGCTGTCTGACATACTATACATTTTCTTAATGGATTTGTTCATTGTCCACCTTCCCCCTCTAGAATATTAGCCACTTGAGGATAGGAAGCTAGTATGTATTATTCAGTTCTATATCCTCACTCTTATAACAGTGCCTGTCATATTGAAAATGCTCAATAAATATCTGATGAATATATATATTTAGATATATATTATATATATAATCTTTTACATATATATATTATATATATATATAAAATCTTTGAAATACCTCTATCAGTATCAACTCTGGTGCTTTGTTCAAAATTTGGCTTTATGTCCCACCCCCCTTTCAGAACCTTCAGTAAACGGAGACTAGGAATCTGCATTCAGAAACTTCCCAAGTGATGCAAATGAACAACTGAAGTTTGAAAATTGCTACTTTAGCATTCTCCAAAACCAGTATAAGCCCTCTTTTATGTTATACTTCATTAGATGTTTAAAGACAGCTCTTCTAACCCCTTCCTCTCACCGACTTTGGGTTTTCTTTGTCTTAGACCAAACAGCTAAACCTTCTATAGCCATCCCTCCTACAAAACTCCTAACTACCCGAGAAGGTCAGGCTGCGCTCTCTGAATGCACTTCCATTCATTCTCTTTCCATTTAGAGTGATCTTCATTGGACAGTGAGTCTCTAAAGAACAGCTCTCTAAAGACACTTGCGGAACTTTTTGAAATTAGTTCTTACACATGAGAAACTCTGCCCTTTTTCCCTTTGCACTATCCCTTGGGAAGATGTTCAAAAAATGGTAATGTTAAGGCTTGTGATCTCAGAGTAGAAAACACACCCAGTCTGTGTGTTTCTGTCCTGTGTGTTTTTGCCCCATTAGAGACCAGACAGAGCATCTGTGTATGAGTCTTCAACAAACAATCACATGAAAAATGATGTGTGATGAGAAGGCAAAGAGTGCAAAAGAGCTTGTCAAGTGAAAGGAGAGGACATAAAGGAGCTATTGTCAGAGCGTGTGTTGGTCAACAGACAGATAGCAATCTAAAGAATGTCTTCTGTTAGAGCTCTACATAGCATACGGCTTACGTTCTACCTGAGTAGGCTGGGTTTTGTTTCATTATACTGAAAGAGTAAATGGTACCTTCATATATATTTTCATTACAAGGGTATCTATTATTCAGATGATCTATGTTAGCTAACTGATTATGCTATTGTGTATTTTTTTATTGTTCTAAAAATTTGAAAAAGCAAATTTGGCAAAAATCTTGGAACTCTGCTTTCCTACAAACTAGAGTAGTCTTTGTTGATTAACTCATATAACTCAATGTGCTAGGCTGACTAATATCCAACTCCCCATCAAATATTCACACCTTAGTCCTCAGAACCTGTAAATACATTATGAGACAAAAGGCAAATGTGATTATATTAAGAATCTTGACGAAGGTAGAAAATCTTGGATTCTCCAATAGGTCCAATTCAATCTCATGGGTCCTTAAAATCAAGGAATTTTTCCTGTGGTTCAGAGAGATGTGACTATGGAAGGATGATCAGAGAAATAAAAGGTTATTGGCTTTGAAGTTGGAATTTTGGTGTCCTCTAGAAGCTGGAAAAGGCATGGAAACATATTCTCCCTGAGAGCCTCCAGAAAAGACCACAGCCCTGCCAACACCTTGGATTTAAACCAGGTTTCAGACTTGCAAAACTGTAAGATAATAAATTTGTATTTATTGAAGCCACCAAGTACGTGGTAATTTATTATAGAAGGAAGATAAAACTAATACAACCAATGTTCAAATGTAGTAATAAAATAAAGTACATCAGGTACTATGCTCATAATAGCATCATTAGTAAAAGTCCCAAATTAGAAACAATTCAGGTCTACCAAAAGGCAATTATACCCTGGGTACAGGTCACACAGGTGTATCAAGTTGACAAAATTCATCAAACTGCAACAGACAATAAATACAATTCTCTACATGTATATTATAATACAATAAAATTTATTAAAGGGCATTGATGGCACATATGTCCATGTATGTACCATCTATACTATGCAATCATTTAAAATTCATGGTTTAAAAGAGAAGTCAGCAAACAATCTTACTCAATGCCTGCTTTGAGCACAACCATGCCCATTCATTACATATTGTCTATGGTGGCTCTCCTGCTATGGTGGCAGAATTCAGTAGGTGCAACAGAGACCATGTAGCCTGCAGAGCCACTAAAATATTTCTTCTATAGTCTGTATTTCAGGGCATACCACAAGGAGTTCCATGTAGATTTTCTTAAGTTTCTAGATAATTTTTCACAGTCATGGCACAACTAAAGGCAGAGCTTTCAAACCAAGTCTCTCACCTACCAGGTTGGCAGGCAACCAGCAGTGGCTTTTTATTCATCCACTTGACAGATACGTATTGAGTGCTGGGTGAACATGGGCCAGGCTCTGTGATAGAAGCTGGATATACTTAAATGTATAAATTACATATGTCTAGCCCCTTGTGGAGGTTACAATTCTATCAATCCATGCAGTCCAGATGTGGAAGTCCCGAAAGGTGATTCATGAACCACCAGCATCAGCATCACTGGGAAATTGTTACAAATGCAAATTCTCAGGCCCTACACTGCCTCTATTGAATCATATATCTAGGAGTGGAGCCAACTATGTGTTTTTACCATACCAGCAGGAAATGCTGATGTATGTTCAAGTTTGAGAATCACTGAACTAAACCCAAAAAGTCTGTGTTAGGATAAATGTTTTATGAATCAGATTTTAGGAATGTAAGTAGCTCTTCACAACACCCATGTTGGAAGATACTTTGTCTACCTTAACTATTTGTCTTACTCCATTTTTTTATTATTTATAACAGAATACCTAAACCTAGGTAATTTATAAAGAAAAGGAATTTATTTCTTACAGATATGGAGGCTGAGAAGTCTGGGGTCAAGGGACGGCATCTGATGAGTACCTTCTTGCCAGCTGGGACTCTCTGCAGAGTCCCAAGGCAATGTAGGGCACTACATGGTGAGGGAGCTGAGTGTGCTACCTCAGATCTGTCTTCCTCATCTTATAAAGCCACCACTCCCACTCACTTAATAATACACTAACCCATTAACACATGAATCTATGAATTCATGAATGCAGAAATCCATTCATTGGGGCAACACCTTCATGACCCAATCCCTTCTTAAAGTCCTGACTTCTCAATGACACCACATTGGGGATTAAATTTCAACATGAGTTTTGGAGGAGACAAATATATTATTCAAACCATAGCACTATCCTATATAATAATTTATTTTTATTAAAGTTATAGGAAATTGACAATAAAAGCGCACCATAGAATGTGTAGATTGCTTAACATGTGCAGAATGCAGAGCAAGGCACTGCAGTCAATGCTAAGGAAATATAAAGGATGCTTGGTTATGTGCTGCCTTCTCAGTGAGAGAGAAAAAAAACCCATAGTATCAGCATCATTATATACCATACATTGTCAAACATTTTCTGTAAAAGTCCAGATTGTAAGTACTTTAGACTTTGTTGGCCATATAATCTCTTTCACAACTATTCAACTCTAGTGTTGTAGCACAAAAGCAGCATATTTATAGACAATATGTAAATAAATGGGCATAGCAGTGTTCCAATAAAACTTTATTTACACAAACTGGTAGTGGGCCCTTGTGTTGTAGTTTGCTGATCCTTGTCACATACCATTATTACCATATATCATTATACATGATGCCATGAACCATGCTGTATGGCTTCACCACATATTTCATTTTGTTCAAACTTTTAACATAATTTTCCCTGTAATTTTGTCATATATGATCACCTAACTTTGACCTTCAAAAGCTCAGTTAATATCTTGTTAATGAAAACATTATTCAGAGCAGTAACCTTCAAGATATAATCTTGCTTCAATGAGTGAATACATTCTACTTGTTTATTATCACAATACTAGCTTCTGTAAAAAAAAAATTCTGAGGTCAGCATTGCTGTTTTAGAAATTAGAAACTAAAACTTAAAGAGATTAAGCAATTGTTGAAGTTCATGCAAAAAGTCATTTTTTTGAGCCAGGGTTCAAACTCCAGTATTTTTGGCACTGAAGCAGTCATTTCTAGGTACTGTCTCCCCATGCAGTGAATATGCTTAAAATCTAACCAGAAATTGGGTTCAGGGTACAAATGGAATATTCATGCCTCAGTGGCTATTTCTCTTCTTGACTGTGTCTTATAATTATTATTTCAGTTTAAAAGCATTTCATATCTTTAAATTTCATGACAATCACATGTACATCATAGATAAGTCATAACCCAAAACTCTAAGCACATTACTAGTTAAGTAATTACAGAATAGGAAACATTCTATAACAGCTCAATCACTAATACAATATCCTTCACAATATAGTTCTATAGTCATCTGTGTTAGCCCATTCTTATGCTCCTAGTAAAGACAGCCCAGACTGGGTAATGTATAAAGGAAAGAGGTTTAATTGGCTCATAGTTTAGCATGATCGGGGAAGCCTCAGGAAACTTACAATATGTTACAATCAAGGGGAAGCAAACACGTCCTTCTTCATGTGGCAGCAGCAAGGAGAAGTGCCAAGCAAAGGGGAAAACCCTCTTATAAAACCATCAGATCTCGTGAGAACTAACTCACTAGCTAACTCACTATCACAAGAACAGGATGGGGAAAACAGCCCCCATGACACAATTACCTCCACCTGGCCCCTCCCATGACATGTGGGGATTATGGGTACTACAAATCAAGATGGGTTTGGGTAGGGACACAGCCAAACCACATCATCCTCTATCCTGGGTCTAATAGCTACATGACTGTTGGCAGGTCTTTTTCCTCCTTAGACAATTTTCCAGTCTAAAATGGAAGGTCTTGGTCTGTTGTTTATAAGGCTATCTTTAAATTCCAAATTCTAATTCTATAACCATATAACATTCTTCCTCAAAGTCTTCCTCTCTTATGGAACACAATCGCATATGGTTACAGAATGCATACTTTGGCTCTTGATACGTATATGTTGAACCAAATGTCCAACTTTGTAGGATTTACATCCTTAAAAATTAAGAAATGAATCATTGCAAGTCATAGAGGAGAAATAAATATCTGGGGCCACCATTATTTCTAAAGAAATTGTAAACAAAACCAAAGATGATAGAATTTTCAGGGAGTTCACTTGTGATATTCTACAAATAGGAAGCAAAAATGAAAGTGATAAAATAAGGCTTGTTAAATCTGAGAATATGAGCAGATCTGTACAGATGGGAACATCAGTGAACAAGCACCCATGCATGTTTTCAGGTCAGATGAAGAGTCACTGAAAATAGATCAGAAAGCAACACATCCTGGCAGCATTTAAATTCAGCCTCCATGGGAAAAAGGAGCTCACCATCATCCCATTTCCCTTATTAGATATGGCTCTAATATGTTGGTCATTCAGAAAACAAGAGTCAAAGGAGAGAAACACAGGCTTTGGACAAACACATGAACAAAGAAAGGGGTTCCAGCCTTTCCTGGGTATTCAGGAGTTCAACAATGCCTGCTTTGGATGAATTTTTTTCATTCATGGTGAAATGAAAAATTAAAAACTTTTGTCATGAATCTACATTTATTTAATTTAAAGAGTCATATTATTTTCTTAGATTTTGTCCTTCCTTTTGTGTTGTTGTTGCTAAATTTCTTTCTTTTGCAAGAATGATGAGAGTTTAGTTGGCTTTGCTTTCTTCTTTGTTGCTTTCACTTAAGAAAATAAAAGTAAATTTTGTCCATTTTATATCAGTTCCATTAAAAAAAACTGAAATTGGGTACAATGTTCACTATTTGGGTGATGGGTACACTAAGAGCCCAGACTACGCCACTGCACAAATATACCCACGTAAAAAAAACTGCTCGAGTACCCTTTGAATCCATAAAAATTTTAAAAACTAAATTTAATTTAAAAATAAAAATATGTGAAATTATTTGGGTTCATGAAACCCAAAAGACTCAGGGGCCTGCTTATCGTGTGACATTTGGATGCTGTCGCTTTGTGGATCTTCATGACAGCTTCATTGCTGAGTGCCTATTCAAGTCAAGCACTTTACATTCATTATTTGTAATTATTCCCCAAATTCTGCAAGGCGTATATTGCCATTCAAAGTCTACGAATGAGGATGATAAAGTTCACAGAAGTTAAAGGACAAGCCCAAGGTTACACAGCTATTAAAATGGACATCCCCAAAGTCCTTTCTTAGAGCAATGCAGCCACTTATATCTGACTGCAAACCCATAGAAATCTCCTTGGTGGATTATTGAAAATTGGCAAAACTCTTTTTTACTTCAAAGGGGCACAAATGGAAATCAACAGACTCACATTCATCCTCACAGGCAACCCCCACAACTAAAATGTTGACATTTTCCCCAAACAGTAAAAAAGTTGTAAGTGATTTTAAATGTTTATATGTCTTAATGTGGCTCAATGCATCAGTAGCATTTTGGATATACTCCATTTTGGAAGAGTTGGAAAAACAGTTGGCAGCATTGTGTGCATTTTGTTTTAATTTAGAGGGGGGACATTTGAGATCTGCAATTAAAAAGAGGTTTGCTTTGGCTGTGATGAACTGATGTAATTCACAATTTAAACTCATTTGAGAAAAATAACAACAGCTACAACTGTCACATTTACCAGGGAGGGAAATGGGATGAACAACAGCAGGGCCCGGGAGGAGGAAAACAGCTCACCGATAGGACTACAGATTATACAGATTAGTCATTGAAAGGGCAGAGTAAGCATCCATGGACAATCATTTGACATGTTGTAAAACAGAATGGCGATTTTGCTTAGCAATATTTTCAAAGGGATTCACCAAGAAGCTTTGATAACGATGGTCTATTTGAAGCTACAACCTAGTGATGGATGGGGTATTAAAAGAGGAAATTTTGCACACTGAATCGTTAAATTAGGATGTAAACTGGAGCCCAGAGTGGTATGAAATATATAGACCAAGTAGTCATAGAGGGAATCTTTCCATTCTGTCCGGTCACAAGTGAAAACTGAGAATTCTCACAGCTTGAGGTTTTAAATCCTGGGGAAATTATAAATGGCTGGGTTTACCTGGGGACTTAATCTGGGTCTGCAAAACTAACATTTACCCATTGAGTGATTTACAAGAAAGCCTATGTTCTTGTGAGGCTTATCGCAGCATCCTCTTTGAAAACTCCTCTGGCCTTGAAAGTGAGTGAGACAGTGACAGAAATTAAGTTTTATTTCCTATGAGATGAACTCAAGTTACGGCTCAATGTTTCGAGTTTTTCACTCAAGCAATCAATATATATGAAGGAAACGACAGTTTGAAATATCAAACTGTATTTTGCTTCTTGGGACGAAGTTGGTTTCCCCATTTGCAGTTCTTCTGCCATGAAGATTGGGCTAAGAAGCTGAGACTAATTGCTTTATAGATGGAGACAGAAATGATACACAACCAAATATTTCCAGGAAGGAAACTGGGAAGCCCTGCTAACAGGTATAGTCTTGAGGGAGACCAAAAAACAAACAAACAAAACCAAGAATCTAGACCCTTATGTCTTCCTATGTGCCTAGCAGATACGACCTTTGGACTCCAAGGTGAAACAAGCTAGCTACAGGCAAAGCCAACATTAAGAACTGTCACCCCAAATACCAGAATGAGACAGGAGCCCCCTTATGGCAACTGCTCTGGGAAGAAGAGCCAGAGAAGGGGAAGGACAAGAATCTAGAGTAGCTCTGTCCAACAGAAACATCATGCAAGCCATGCATGCAATTAAAAACTTTCTAGTAACCACATTTGAGAATGCAAAATTAAACAGGTAAAAATTTTGATAATATAGTTTATTTAACCCAAAATAATCAAAGTTCTATCATTTTAATATATAATCAACATGAAAGTATTAATCAGATATTTTACATCCTTAAAATCCAGTGTATATTTCATTGGATTTCATTCACAGCAAAGATCAATTCAGACTAATCATATTTCAGGTGCTCAATAGCCACGTGTATTGAGTAGCATAGATCTAGAGTAAATCAAGTTTAAATTTTGGGGCATTTAAAATCAGAAGAAACCAAGGGACCTTGAATAGACGAAACTATTTGCTTAGTTTTCCACTTAAATCCAGGGCAATGGTTAAAGAGAAAAGAGAGACCAGTATTAGAAAAATAAAAGTTGGCCAGGCATGGTGGCTCCCGCCTATAATTCCAGTGCTTTTGAAGACAGAAGTGGGAGGATCGCTTGAGCCTAGGAGTTCAAGACAAGCCTGGTAACACAGGGAGACTTCCTCCCTACAAAATTTTAAAAATTAGTCAGGTGTGGTGGCACATGCCTGTAGTCCCAGCTACTTGGAAGGCTGAGGTGAGAGGATTGCTTGAATCCAGGAGGTCAAGGCTGCAGTGAGCCAGGTTTATGCCACCGAACTCCAGCCTCAGTGACAGAGCAAGACCATGTCTCAAAAAAATGAAAAATAAATAAATTAATTAAAATTGAACCACAGAATTACATAAGTGATTTATTGGATTATTTCAGGTATCACATAGAAAACCTAATCCTACTGCACAGAAGTCTGCTGAGTGCCTACCATGTGAGAGGCACTGGATGGGACTGAGAAAATGCAAAGATTAATAAGACACTGAATTGTTTATGATGCTCAGGGGTAGGCCCATGATAAAAAATAATAAAGATGTAATAGAACATAAACAGAGACAAAAAGCAACAGTGTGGGAATCTAGGAAAGGCAGTAGTTAATGTTTCTGGGCTGCTGTTGGCCATAAGCTCCAGAACGGTTGCAACCATATCTGTTTTATTTGTCACTTTCCCAACAGTACCTAACATAGGGCTCAATAAAAATGTGTTGAGTGAGTGAGTTAATGATTGCTGGTTACAGAGAACCAGGTGAGGAAAGGCCTTATATTTGGTGTGGTATTTGAATTTGGCTTTGAAGAACTAACTGGTCTTTACCTAGGAGAGTAGAATGCTTTAGACCAAAAGATCTGAACATCCAGGTAGGTGGATATTTAGGCACATTCAGTCAATGATATTTGATCTTATGAGACAGGAGTGTAGATGGGGACAGTAGATGAGATGGAAAAGTTAAGTTGGGACCAGATGGTAAAAAATGTGGAGGGGTTTTTTTATGAATTATTTGCAGGATTAGTCTATTCTAGCCACCTACTGATAGCACTACAGTGTGGTGAAAATTCCTGCAATGCTAAAACAGACTTTTGCAGCATATTGATCTCCTGTTTTTAGAGCTTTCAGAAAGCAATCAACCATCAGACAGCCTAACAGCAGTAAACGACAGTATACATTCTTTAGAGCTCACTGTACATTGCTGTTGAATTTTCCCCATCTCAGTTAACTTTCTTTTTCTTTCCCGAATAAATTTACTGAGAGAACAATATAAGCAGTGAATAAAATGAAAATGCACTAGGTTACATTTCACCCCAAAATAATAGAATGAGATTTTTTTTTTTTTAGTGGGAAGAGGAGTGGCAATTTTTGCTCACTGTTATCATTAAGGATTTCTTATCTACTAAAATGATACAAAATATGCTATCCAACTGGTAATATTAACACATAAATCCCAGGACTACATCTAGAAATGTTTTTGCTATAAAAAAAAGAATGTTCCTGACTAATATGGTACATTTATAAATTCAACGTGCATATGGCAATAGCAAGTTTAGAGAGTGGCAATAAACAAAAAAATAAAGAGGAGAGGATAGTTTATGAAGCTTATAAAGGCCTTATTAGAGCATTCGGGTAATTGGAAATTTGATTACGGCCAACACAATTTGGGTCCAGGTTAAAAGAGAGTTGGTTCAGTGTTGCAGTTAGCAAAATAAACATCAGAGTCAGAAATGCAAGGGTTTCAGTACTGGCTCCTTTTGTTACTATAAGGTTGATGCAAAAGTAATGGCAAAAACCGCAATTACTTTTGCATCAACCTAATAGAAAGTGACTTACCTCTCTGATCGTCAGATTTGTATCCATAAAATGAGGGGATCATAACCCTAACACTGAGGGTTGTTGTGAACACTGAGTTCTATTATAAAGAAGTGCCCGACACATGGTAACAGCGCAAAAAAGTGATGGCTATTGTTCTTCAGTCCTTGAACAATTTTTCAGCATCTATTATGTACTAGGTTCTGGAAAATCAGAGACAAAAACACCTGACTTGAAAAAGTTCATTGTCTATTGTAACAAATATTTTCTGTAAGAGCATGCATCATTACATAGACCTAGAATATATGTTATATGTGATAATAGTAATGTGTTTCTCATACTGATTCACATAGCTTAGAGTTTCTCAACTTCAGCATGGTTGACGCTTAGGGATGGGTAATTCTTGCTTGTGGGGGCTGTCGTGTGTGTTGTACAATGTTTATACACATCTTTGGCCTCTGCCTATGAGATTCCAGTAGCATTCACCAGTTGAGACAACCAACAACATCTAGTCATTGCCAAATGTCTCTCCTTGGTTGAGAACTACTGGCATAGCCTGATGGAGATACTGCCTGAAAATCAGCTAGCATGGCTAAGGTTTTATTTAGTCACCAAAACCGGACTCCACATCCCCGAGTTTGGTGACATAATCACTTATCACTACAGCATCATCTGAATCTTGCCTCTACTCTATGTTCTGACACCCTCTTTCCTAATCCAGACTCCTGTCTCTCTCTCATCAGAGCCACTGTCCAACTGGAACTGGTCTCAGGGCCTCTTTTCTCTTCCCACTCATTATACACACGGCAAGTAGATTAATCCAAAACACAGCTCTCATCATAACACTCTCCTCTTCAAAAACCTACACTTGTTCCGGGCAGGAATGTGCTAGTGCTTCATTGGCAGTATAGAGGAATCAGTTTGTCTTGCTTTGCTTGGGATTTCCCCAGCTTTAGCATTTTAGCTTTGAAAGACTGAGAGAGCCCTGGCAAATCAGGGTAATTGGTCACCCACAGCAGTGAATTCAGTTTACTTCCAGACAATTTTTCTGTAGAACTCCAGAATGTACATAACAGATATGAATCTTGGGCCTTAGACCCAGGTAGGTAAAATTTGTCATATATCTGTATTTGTATTTTTAAAATAATAGCTTAATTTCTGATTGTTCCTTTTTTTTTTTTTTTTTTTTTTTTGAGGAAAGAAAATCTCAGTCTAACTCTTGACCTCTCCCACATTTCCAGGGTTGAGCCATAGTGCTGGGATTCTCAGTTGAGCCAAAAGTCTCAACAATAGAGGGGTTTTCCTGGTTCTCAGTGATGTGTGGGACCAAGGAATTAGCACTGATTACCCCCACACTCTTCCTGTCCACCTGGCCCTTCCAGTGCACAGGGTCTCTGCTGCTTCCATGCTGTGTCTGTTCATGGACAGCCACTGTCCTGAGGCTTTACTACCTCCCAGGTAGCCCTGAGGGCAGGATTCAGGTACCTTCTAAACTTCCCTTTGGTCTCTCCAACCCCTCCCCAATCTGGAGCGATATTTCTAATCTTGGGGGATGGGGAGAGGAAATCATAGGCTCCCCTTTACTTCTTTAGCACATTTTGGTATGTATACCTGTAAGTTTTAGACTTTTTGCTTTTCTATTATCTTCTTCACCCAATTCCTCCAAAATTTAGTCAAGGGGTCATAAACAGGTGGCCTGGGGCTGACTACAGTGCACAGACAGGCATTGTATGGCTTGCACAGTGTTTTGTTTTCTTGCTTAAGTTAGATTTAAATCCTTTAAAGGAGAAAAGTGGCTCTTCAGTTTACTACAGACCTCATCATCTCCTGGTTCTCTTGCACCCAGCCCACTTGACCTGTTTACGTATGTTCCCTGCCTCATCCTTCCAGGTAATTTGAGTTTCCAACCTGCAGCCTTCACTGTGGAAAAACAAAACAGGACATGAGTGTATACAGCATATTCCTATTTGAGTTGAAGGAAATACACAGAGGAAACATAATATAGATTCATATCTGTGACTCTATAGATAACAAATTCATGTCTCAAAATACTATGTTAGCCACATGTGAAAAGATAGCAGCAAAGGTGCCACAGTGATGTGAGGGCAGGAGGTGCAGAGCACTAACACCTGGCCTCCTGAGTTTGAAAACCACAAGTCTGCTACATGAACACAAATCTGTACAATGGCATTTCAGACTGCTTGTTATAAGGTAATTATCTCCTTTTTAAATTATCTCTCTCTCAGCCTCAACAATCAAACTATGGAACTTGCCCTTGCCTTCATCTGCCCTGCTCACTTTGCCCTGAATGATTAGCTCATTATCTTCCCTCTATCCCTGAATGTCCTTCCTACTGATATCTATAGTCAGAAGCTTAATTATCCTTCAAGTAGGAACTCAAACTCTATCTTCTAATGCTTTTACAAAAGGTTCTTGTCATCTTTTCAGGCTCATCCTCCTTTACCAGCCCATTAGCCATAGGTATTCCTCAGGAATCTTTGGGCCTCTCTTTCGATCCCCCTCCTTGGATAATCTCATTCATGATCATAGATTCGATTATGATCTTTATGCAGATGGAGCACATATATATATGCTCAGCCTGGGAGAGACCACATATTTAATTTTAACAGTTCCTTTTTGGTGGTGGTTGTTGTTTTGAGACAGGGTCTTGTTCTGTCACACAGGCTGAAGTGCAATGGTGTGAACACAGATCACTGCATCCTCAAACTGCTAGGCTCAATTAATCCTTCTGCCTCAGCCTCCAGTGTAGCTAGGATGACAGGTGTGCAGGCTCAGCTAACTTTTTTATTTTTTGTAGAGACAGGGTCTCACTTTGTTGCCCAGGCAGATCTCAACAGCTCCTTTTTTTTTTTTTTGGATGTTTCAAAAGCATCTCAAGTTCAACATGACTTAACTAATGATCTTTCTCCACTTAACTGAGATCCTTTCTCAGGAATGGCCACTGTCAATCATTCATTGTATTAACATGTCAGAAACGTAGATGTTGTCTAGGATATGCCCTTCTCTTTTACTACCCATGTCTAAAACATCACAAATACAATGTTTTCTAAGAGGAAGATGGCCCAATAAGACCCACTCAAAAGATGGTGTATCCAACTCTTGTGTTCATCATTGTAAATTGTAGGCACTTTGATTTCCTTCTCTTAGTGTTTTTGGAAGGAATCGTTCATCAATTCTGGGACATTGATAGTGTGAATTTTATAATCAGTAAGGATGAGAAGGGAAGTGCCTGGAGCTGTAATAATTCCCCAGGATAAATATCATAATGTGAGGACCTGTCTGAGTAGTCCACTCATGACTCCAGGTCCCTACAACTCTCTGTCACTGTGAACCCAGCTGCATTAGTCTAGGTTCTCCAGAGAAATAGAACCAATAAGAGATACAACTATAGATACAGATTTACTATAAGGTATTGGATTGCATGATTATAGAGACTGATTAGTCAAAGATCTGCAGTAGGCAAGTTGGAGACCCAAGACCCAAAGCAAGAGGTGACTGATGTTCCAGTTTGAAAATAGACAGAGAAAGAGAATTTTTTCTGCCGCAGCTTTTTATTTTATTAGGCCTTCTCAACAGATTGGATGAAGCCTGCCCACACTAATGAGGGCAATTTGCTTTACTCAGTCCACCAATTCAAATGTCAATCTCATCTAGAAACACCCTCACAGATACACCAAGAAATAATATTTCACCAAATATCTGGGCACCTCATAGCCCAGTCAAGTGGACACATAAAATTAACCATCACTCTCACTAAACATTGCTAACTCATCAACTCAACCTTTACTACCATCCCACTCAACCTCACCTCACCTCACTACCAACCATCAAGTCAACCTCATCTCACTAACTCATCAGCTTCAACCTTCATCCCACGTGGAGGCCAGGTTCACCAAAGGGGCATGCATCCCTTCTCCTCTTAATCACAAGCTCCAGCCATTCCTGGTTACAGAGGCTGTGCCTAACCATCAGTCTTTCTCTGAAGGAGAAAAGAATGCCATAAAAAACACAGCATTTCCCAAAATTGATTCTATGGAAAACCAGTCCCATAAGATACTCTGGGGGAAAAAAGAAAGACTTCTTGAAAACAAAATGTTATATCTCTGTATGAGTTTTCCATGCTGCATAACACATCACCACAAACTTAGCAGCTTAAAACAATGACCATTTTTTATCAAGGTCAGGAGTCCAAGCTTGGCTTGGCTGGGTCCTCTGCTCAGAGTCTAACAGGTGAGAAATAATGGTGTTAGCTGCGTTCTTTTCTGGAATTTGGGGTCCTCCTCCAAGCTCACATGGTAGAATTCAGCTCCTGGTAGAGGTCGAACTGAGGCCCTCAGCAGAGAGAGGTGGACTCTCTCCATAGGCTGTCACATTTAGCTGTCTGTTCTTCAAGGTCAGCATGAAGAGCCCAGTCCCTCTTATTAAGTCAGGCCCACACAGGAGATTCTCTTTTTTGACTAATGCAAAGTCAACTGATTTGTGATCCTTCACTTTTGCTACATCATATAGCCTAGTTACAGGAGTGCTATCCCATCAGTTTCACAAATCCCACCCTCACTCAGAAGAAGATCAGATAGGACAGGTAGGCTGGGGGGTTGGAATCCTAGGAGCCTGCCATAACTCAGATTTAGTTTGTGAATTAGCATATTATGGGCTCTGAGAAATCCTATAGTAAAGAAATATGATTGACTTTGTTCCACCTATTGTTAACCAAATTTATTTGGCCCATATAAAAACGTAATTTTCACATAGCACTGATTATCATCTTTGTAATTACTGGTTTGTGTCATCCATGTTTTGGGATATGCTGAAACAGAAAAGGCCTGCACTGTGAAGTTAGATGGTCCATGATTAAAATTCCCACACTGGACCAGGTCCAGTAGCTCATAACTGTAATCCTAGCACTTTGGGAGGTTGCGGCAGATTGCTTGAGCTCAGGAGTTCAAAAGCAGCCTGGGCAACATAGCAAAATCCCATCTCTACTAAAAATATCCACACATAAAAAAATTATAAAGAAAAAAATTTTTTAAAAATTTAAAGGAAAAAAACATCCCCACCCTGACACTTTCAAGTGACTTCAGCTTGGGCAAATTTCTTGACCTCGCATAACCTTGATAAAATGGATGTGGACTATCAGCACTCTGCTTCTCAAACTGTTACCACAATGCAATGAAAGTAATTAACACCTTGGAATATGCCTGGCACAGGTTAGAGGTCCAAAAATATTTTGTAAAACATGCTGGCTCCCTTCTGTCCCATTTTTCACATGAAATTTTATAAACAACTACAAAAATGATACTCTATTAATGTTAGAGTGTTACAAGCTTCCTAGATAACAGACGTGAAGCTTCATAACATCCTTAAACTAAAACAATTATTTAAATTTAAGAGGTAGTTTGGGTGTGGTGGCTCACACCTATAATCCCATCACTTTGGAAGGCTGAGACAGGTGGATCACCTGAGGTCAGGGGTTCGAGACCAGTCTGGCCAACATGGCAAAACCCTGTCTCTACTAAACACACAAAAAAAATTAGCTGGGAGTAGTGATGCTCACCTGTAGTCCAAGCTACTCAGAAGGCTGAGGCAGAAAATCATTTGAACCCAGGAGGTGGAAGTTGCAGTGAGCCGAGATCACGCCATTGCACTCCAGTCTGGGCAACAGAGCAAGACTCAGTCTCAAAAAAATCATCATCATAATAAAATAAATAAATAAATTTAAGAGGTAGAATCTTTATTTATTCTGCCCATTGTAATTAATTTGTGTTTTAAACAGTATGTTTCACCCATACTACCAGCACAAGGAATCTAGAAATGAATCATTGGCATATATATGTAAAGAGTTTCTGAAATCTTCTAAACCACCAAAGCAACAAAAACATGAAAAATTTGATGTTATTGTCTAAGTTGAATTGGTTAACATTGATTGAGATGTAACAACAATGTTAACTGCCATTCCTTTTATAATAATTCAACCAAAGTGTTATGTAAAGCCTTCAACAACATAATGTAAATCACAAGCTATTTAATGCCTTCAGAACAAGTACCAACTATTAGAGAGAAATTATTTGACATTTAGGTGAACCTGCAGGGGAATGTCTATATAGTACTGATTAAAAAGGTATAAAATGACAAAATTTGTGATTAATATTTAAACATTGTAATAATTGTGTGACCTCCTGCAAAGCATCGTTTCTCAGTCTCGGTTTGTTTATCAATAAAATGAGTATAGTACCCACATCATAGGAATATTGTAAAGACAAAATACATAAAACTTAGTGTAGTGTGCATAACTTGTTAAATGCAAAGTTAATTATTATACAAATTCAAGTTACAATTTGTGTTAGTCCATTCTCACACTGCTATAAAGAACTACCTGAGATTGGGTAATTTATGAAGAAAAGAGATTTAATTGACTCACAGTTTCTCAGGCTGTACAGGAGGCATGGCTGGGGAGGCCTAAGGAAATTTACAATCATTGCAGAGGTGAAGGGGAAGCAAGCATGTCTTCTTATGGATGGCAGGAGACAGAGAGAGAGAGAGAGAGAGAGACAAATAGAGAGAGAAGGAGAAGATGTTACACATTTTCAAACAACCGGATCATGTGAGAACTCTATCACAAGACAGCACTTGGGGGATGGTGCATAGCCATTAGTAACCACCTCCATGGTCCAATCACCTCCGACCAGGCCCTGACTCCAATGCTCAAAATCCCAATTCAACATGAGATTTGGGTGAGAACACAGAGCCAAACCACATCACAATTTGACCTCAATTTTTGTTGTATGCTGTGCTTTGAAATCCTTGAATGAAAAGTTGTTGATGAATTCTGAACAATTCAGAAACTTTAGACTGAAGTTCATGTTGTACCTATCACTTATTAAAAGAAAAAGAAAGAATGATTATATTATTCAATGTCATTAGGCATTAACAGAGGGAAGAAAAGTGTAGAGAATATATTACCCATAAGCAAAATTCTTTTAAATGGAATCCTTTACAATGTATCCCATGAGGCATCTGTAGGCCTTTAGGGACACAAAACAATTTATTGAAACTTCTGTGCAAATTGAAACTCATATTTGGAGCAATGCATTAAGAATGTACAGATTATTTATTCATGCTCTTCTCTGAAGGAATTGCAGAGATCACTTTTATTATACAAATGCTCCTTCAGTGATTAAAATCCCTTCTCTTTGACATATGGATGAGAAAGGAATAAAAGCAAGTGCATAAAAAATGAAACCTACTCTGATAGATAAATTGCATATATTCAAGAATGAGGAAAATTGTGTGTGCATGTTATCATATTAAAAAAATAAAATATATTTGGAACTCCTTGAGTTTCCTTCCTCAATAATGAGAGGCACAGAATGAGAATGTTCACTTACAGTAATTTTATCAGCACACCATCAGTAAGGCCAGAATGAATGGTAGACATTACTCTTGCAGAAACATGAATAGGATATCATTTTGATATTACTTCTGCAAACACAGCTAGCAGAGCCAATGTTCATTCTAAACTGCTTGTCAAGGTTTCATAAGAGTCACAACAAATAAAGAAAAAATTCTTGCAGTTTAACCAGCTTTTACTGGGAGCTGTAATGTATCCAGTCCTTTCCTGGGCACTGCCATAAATATAAGAAAAAGATGTTGACATTTTCCAGTGCTAACAGGTGAAGTTGTGTTAATTTTGTACTCCACAATTCCAAGGGAGCTAGCTTGAGAGTTTTTATAGTGTATAAAACATAGGGTTGAGGCAGGGCATGGTCACTCATGCCTGTAATCCCAGTACTTTGGGAGGCCAAGGCGGACAGATCACCTGAGGTCAGGAGTTGGAGACCAGCCTGGCCAACATGGTGAAACCCTGTCTCTACTAAAATTACAAAAATTAGCCGGGTGTGGTGGTGGGTGCCTGTAATCCCAGCTACTTGGGAGGCTGAGGCATGAGACTCTCTTAAACCCAGGAGACAGAGGTTGTAGTTAGCCAAGATCATACCACTGCACTCCAGCCTGGGTGACAGAGCAAGACTCTGTCTCAAAAAAAAAACCAAAAAAACAAAAATACAAAACATAGGGTTGGGATTCACTCATTTGGGGGTGCGGGGCACCTGACTTTGCCACGTAAGGTGTAAACATGGGTAAATTTTTCAGACTTCGATTCGTTCATTCATCAAATGAGAATAAAAATATCCAACTCTTATCTTCATTATGGGAATTGAACGGATAAATGTATATAAAATATTTAACCCAACATGTTATAGACGTGCCATGGTGGTTAACGTCTGTCTTTGGCTTTCCCCAGTATTAGCCTCTGAGACAGGGATTTTGGTGCTAGAAGCTTATTTGAGAAGTGATTCCAAGACACAGAGGGCGAAAAGCTGAGACATGAGACAGAGAAGGAAGATAATAAAGGGTGATGTCTTGAGCAGGTAACTGCTGTGGGTAACAGAACCCAACTCACTGGGGGAACTCAAAATAAAGTAGAACAGCTTTAGAATTACCCCTCCCCAGAAGCAAAGGTGCTAGGGTACTTATCTACCAACTCTCTGTTATTGGTTTAGGATTGATTCCTGGAGCATTAACCTTTCTGCACTTCTAGCCTACCCTGCATGCTGGCCAAGCTTGCTTCCAAAGACAGAGAAATGACCGTAGGTGGAGAGAATTAAAGGGTTTTCAGTGAGCTGATTACAGAGGCAAGCACTTAAAGAATATAGACAGAGCTTAAACAGGATCTTCATGACTAAGACTTTATTTAACTTCCCCATGACTCCTTAGCTTCTAGGCTCTCACTGCTTTATGAGGCTTCTATAACTCAAGTAAAATGTTTCTAATTGTATTCTTTCCATTTGGAAACATTAGGCCAACAGGATTAGAAAGTATACCATCTGAGTTGAGTGGAATTAGAGCTTTGAACTTGGACATCTAGATTTTATACAGAGTTGGCTTGCTAGATGCTCTCAAAGAGTTCACAACTGAATTGGGGAGACTGTACATACACAAGTTAAAACATGTAAGTGAAATGCAATTTAGAAGTTTAGGGCACTAAAGTCAGTGCAATGGCATTTGTTTTTTTTTTTTTTTGAGACGGAGTCTTGCTTTGTCACCCAGGCTGGAATGCAGTGGCGCAATCTCTGCTCACTGAAAGCTCCGCCTCCCGGGTTCACGCCATTCTCCTGCCTCAGCCTCCCGAGTAGCTAGGACTACAGGCACCCGCCACCACACCAGGCTGATTTTTTGTATTTTTTTTTTACTAGAGATGGGGTTTTCACCGTTGCAATGCCATTTTCTAAGAGGTAAGACAAAGTTTCATCACTGCAAAATCTGCTGAAATTCTTAATGTTTTTCATCTAGTATCATTTGCCATCTTACTTTGAAATTTCAAGGCATCTGAATAGAGCACACTTAGTGTTGATTTGTTAAATTGTGAGCCGTTTGGCATGATAGTAAAATGGGCTAATCGTTCAGTATAGTAGAGTAAAAATGACCAAATTTTGGATACTGAATTCTTCTGGTTTATTATTTTGAAGAGAAAAGAGAGAAGAAAATAGGTTATTTCCCAACTGTGGTATAAATACAGCATCAAAGCTGAAAGTGAGTGCATAAAATTGGAGAAGCTTTTCTGAATATGTAAGCTGTGCTAATTAGAGTAGATAAAAATCAACTAATGAGTGTCTAACTTTGTGTGCAGATCTGTGCTTAGAAAGATGGTGAGATAAGAAAAAAAAAATAGGCTCTATTGAGTTAAAAACAGAGATCTAAGCTCTGCTTCTTATTAGCTGAGCAATTAGGTAACTTAGCTTCTCTCTCTGAAGTCTAAATGCATCTTCCCTAAAATGGGCATAATAAGACTTACCTCACAGTTGTGTGAAAAGAATATGACATATAAATGTAACATGACATATAAAAGTGTTAGAGGCCATCAACAGCTGAACAGACAAACAAATTGTGGTACATCTTTACAACAGAATGCTACTCAGCAATAAAAAAGGATGAACGACTGATGCAGAAACCAACATGAATTAATCTCAAAATAAATACAACAGACAAAAGAGAGTATATACTCTAGGATTCTATTTATATAACATTTTAGAAAATACATAATAATCTATAGTGATAGAAAGCATATGAGAGATTACCTGAGGATGGAGGAATACAGAGGAGTGAGATGGCACAGGAAACTTCTGGGGTAAACGAGATGTTCATTATCTTGATTGTGGTGCCGGCTTCATGGATGTATACATATGTCAAAATTTATCACATTGTGCATTTTAAATGCATGCCATTTATTGTATGCAAATTTTACTACAATAAAGCTGTTGACAAAACAGTATTAGATGCTCAGTAAATGCAACTGTCCTTTTCTAAGTGTGTGTTTATCGGACCTTAATGCAACTTGCTTGGGGTCAAATTTGGTAAGTCCAAATCAGCTGAAGCTATACAGATTTTGTCTGCCCATCACTTCTTTCTTCTTCAAAAGAGCAACAGCATTGTCCCTCTTTTGGTAAACCTCTCCTACCTGGCTCAAAAGCATGGTGCTTTTTGGGGTTGCCAATCATACAGACCCAACACTTTGGACACTTAGGAACTGGCATGTGCAGGGAACACCATGTGGCCCTTTCAGATCCCCTCTACCAAATGCTGTGTGCCCAGTCCCCAACTACTTCTTCCTTTTGCTGCAAAGTTTGCACCTGCAACCTTCTTCAGAGGATTGCCTTTGAGCTAACAGGGATGACTTGCCTATAGAGAGCCGGGGTTTACATCCTGCTGACCAAGGCAAACTGTAACCGATGACGGGCACAGTGATGTTTTGCCCAGCTCCCTTGCTGTGAGAGGGGACAAACTCTGACATGCAATTTACGCTCTAAGCGCTCTGTGGGCCTAGGCTGGTGCTTCATCTGAAATTGCAGCTTTGACCAGTAATTTTCTCTTCCTTATCCTGCCTTCCTATTCCCTTACCATTTTCTACTGAGAAATTTTCCTTAATAAAACCTCTTGTACCTGAATCTGACTTCAAACGGCACAGCAGCCATCTCTTTGGCCACTGAGATTTCCAGCAATACATCTGGGACCCCAGCTGACCTCATGAGGGTCTTTTAGATATTTTGAGACTTGAGCTGGGGCTGTCTTTCCTCTTTGGTCAAAGGGAAGTATGGATGTGACACTAGAGCTCCTAGGTTCCTCATCTTGAGAAAAACACTGCTTCGAAAGAGGAATGCTAAATAGAGAAACTCACCAGAGATGAAGTGAGAAACTCCTGGTGATGGTTGGGTCCATGATGCCAGATACCTTTAACAACAGCACTCTTTTTCCTTCTGGGGTTGTTCACACTGACCAATAAATAAAGCATGTATTTTGAGTCATACTCAAATATTTAAAAATGTTTTTCATACTTTTCAGTAGTTTTTAGTAGTTTGAATTGATTTTCTTTGGAACACCAAACTCTCCCCTTGCACAGACTGATGAGATGAAATCACACTGGGGGAATTTGGAGCTAATCTTAGGTTTCTTTCATTAAAAATTATTATTTTCCACAAGACACAGACAATAACATAAAAACTCCTTGTATCAAGGAAAAGCTAATCTTAATGGCACAGGCTAATGCTGATAGCATAAAAATGACTTCCTGAGAAAGTTTAGCTCACAAATCCTCTGAACCCTTACTAAATCAGATGGATAGCAGGACCATTAATGGCTTGGAGAATTTTCAAACTGAAATTTGCTATTTTGTGCAGAATATTAGAATAGTGCTTCCTCGGCTTGGCTAAAATCAAACTAATGACATTGGAATTACTATTTTAATTCATTTAATGATTGCTTGATGAGTTAAAACTTTTTGCTTCTCTCTTGTTATATTTTTAAAAAATTAATCCACTCTAAAAGATGAGATATATGAAAATAAAACATTTCATGCAATAATCTCTGTTGTTTTTAGTGGGTTTTTTAGTGGAGGGAGGAGATATATCTTGGATTATTAAAGGTCAAAAAGGTGAGATTGGCAATATTAAGTGTTAC
The DNA here is from genome assembly GCF_008728515.1 of Papio anubis. Lineage (NCBI taxonomy): Eukaryota > Metazoa > Chordata > Mammalia > Primates > Cercopithecidae > Papio > Papio anubis. Next base: position 72,630,889 of record NC_044977.1, read on the forward strand.
AGTATTTCTGCTCTAAGAAGAAATATTTATAATACTGGTCCTCAACCAGGGGAGATTTTACTCTTCCTCCCCACCCTCGTGTATTAGTCCCTTTTCATACTGCTATGAAGAAATACCCGAGACTGGGTAATTTATAAAGAAAGGTTGAATGGTCTCACAGTTCCACATGGCTTTGGAGACCTCACAACCATGGCAGAAGGCAAAAGGCACGTCTTACATGGTGGCAGGCAAGAGTATGTGCTGGGGAACTGCCCTTTATAAACCATCTTTATAAGATCTCCTGAGACTTACTCACTATCATGAGAACAGCATGGGAAAAACCCATCTCCATGATTCAGTAACCACCCACAACAAGTGGGGATTATGGAAGCTACAATTCAAGATGAGATTTGGGTGAAGACACAGCCAAACCATATCACCTGCTTCCAGGGGATATTTGGCATTGCAGTGTCCAGAAAGATTTTGAATTGTCACAAGTGTAAAGGAGGGGGCATTTGCTACTGCGTATAATGGTAGAGGCCAGGGATGATGCTAAATATCCCACTATGCATAGGACAGCCCCCCACAACAAAGAATGGTCCAGCCCAAAAGGACAATAGTGCAGAGGGAATTAAATTCTCATTTACACCCTTGTTACCAAATCTTCCCTTTCTTTTACCTCAGAGCTGTACCCCGGAGAAACAAAAGGAACTACTCTAGACTGGAGTCTAGGTTAAAATGTCAGTCCTGAAACCTCTTAGCCATGTCATCTAAGGTAAACTACTTTGCCCCTCTGTATGTTTTCCTTCTAATTTTGTAACAGTGCAATAGCACTTACCTCATAAAGCTATTCGGAGAACGAAATGAGGTAGACATTTCTAGTAAAACTGCTTAGCACAGTGCCTGAACATAACATAGATCCAACACAGCTTAGCCATTTATTGTTTTTGTTACAACAGGCAGAAGTTTGGGGCAGATATAGAAGATAAAGCAAGAGACTGGGCTTGGTGGCTCACACCTGTAATCCTAGCACTTTGGGAGGCCGAGGTGCGTGGATCACTTGAGGTCAGGAGTTCGAGAGTAGCCTGGCCAACATGGTGAAACCCTGTCTCTGCTAAAAATACAAAAATTAGCTGGGTGTGGTGGTGAGTACCTGTAGTTGCAGCTACTTGGGAGGCTGAGGCAGGAGAATCACTTGAAACTGGGAGGTGGAGGTCACAGTGAGCAGAGTTCATGCCACTGCACTCCAACCTGGGCAACAGAGTGAGACTTTGTCTCAAAATAAATAAATAAATAAATAAACAAATAAGAAGCAATCTTTTCTTGGACTGTTTTGATTAACTCATAGTAATACTAGAGATATTTTATTGTATCTTAAAAAATAAAATATTAGAATTTCATTTAAAAAATTACTGTATATCTTCTACCACAGACACCCTTACTCCATTCTTAAGCCCTAGCCTCACCTTTCTCTTTAATCCCAGAACCTCTTGTTCTTCTCTCATTATCAACCTATCTCCATCTTCATCTTTTTTTTTTAATAACTTGAACTTACCTTAGATTCAGGGGGTGCATGTGCATTCAGGGGTGTCTGTTCTGTGGTTATATTGTGTGATGCTGAGGTTTGGGGTATGAAGGAGCCCATCACCTAGGTAGTGGGCATAGTACCTAATAGGCAGTTTTTCAGCACTTGTCCCTTTTCCTCTCTCCCCACTCTGGCAGTCCCCAGTGTCTCTTGTTTCCATCTTTATGTTCATGTGTACCCAATACTTAACTCCAACTTACAAGTGAGAACATGTGCTATTTGGCTTTCCTATGTTAATTTGCTTAGGATAATGGTCTCCAGCTATATTCATGTTGCTGCAAAGGAAATGATACTTTTTTATGGCTGCATAGTATTCCATAGTGTACCTGTACCATATTTTCTTTATCCAATCCACCATTGATGGACACCTAGGTTAATTCCATGTCTTTGCTATTGTGAATCACGCTATGATGAACTGAAGTTAATTCTTACTTTCCCCCAGCTCTCTCTGCATTCCTGAACTCCATGGCCTTTAAAGTAAAGTTTCAAGTAGGTTATAAGATCAGGCAGTATAACGTCATGGTCTACAGGGCAAATTTTGTCAACATCCTTGCCTTTGTTTGGTCTTCTTTTTAAAAAACTGCTTTTCTTTTATTTGACTACTTTTAGATAGGACACATACATGTTACCAAGGCTCCCATGACTCCTTATTCCCTTGTTTGGCTTACTTTATTCATTTAGGTTTCTTTGCTTTGTCTCCTGAAGGCAACTGGGTTTAGATGCTGCAGGAGGTTAGAGGCAGAGGATTTGACTGTGAGAAGGACTGAGGAAGGCTACTGGAAAGAGCTAAGTACTGCAGCAGTGGGCTCAGGAAGGTGGTGGAAAGGGCAGCATTCTGGACAGGTCAAAAGCTGTGAATACCTGTGCCAAAGTAGAATGTATATGGCCTTTTCTGAGGACAAAGAATATCACAGTCTGGGTAAATAAACCATCAGTGCAGGAGAGTCATTGCAGAGACAGTCAGAAATATATACTTAAACCAGAGGCTCTATAGAATGAAGCATTAGGTGGAAGAATTTGGATTTCATTTGTAGTAACGGAAAGCATTACAGTTAAAAAAAAAAAAAAAAGGACATGGAAGTCACAAAAGGAAAAGGATCTTTTAATTTTTTTAGAGAAATAGATTTTCTTTTTTTCCTATCAATTTGTGTTCATTGTAGAAAGGTTAGAAAGTAAAGGAAATGGGCCAGGCGTGGTGGCTCATGCCTGTAATCCCAGCACTTTGGGAGGTTGAGGTGGGTGGATCATAAGGTCAGGAGTTCAAGAACAGCCTGACTAACATGGTGCAATCTGGTCTCTACTAAAAATACAAAAATTAGGTGAGCGTGGTGGCGTACACCTGTAATCCCAGCTACTCAGGAGGCTGAGGCAGGAGAATGACTTGAACCTGGGAGGCAGATGTTGCAGTGAGCTGAGATTGCACCACTGCGCTCCAGCCTGGGCAACAGAGCGAGACTCTGTCTCAAAAAAAAAAAAAAAAAAAGAAAAAAATAGAGAAAGAAAGGAAATGAAAATCACCCCACCCACCTCCTAGCCTTCAAATTATTTATAGTTACCACACATACACACACACACACACACACACGGAGTTTTAAAAACAAAGTTTAGAGTCATCTATAAAAGTTTTAGTCTATTTTAAAAATTTGAGATACCAACAGTATTTTTCCAAGTTGTTAAAGTTGTTAACTATTTTTAAAAAATATTTTGTCTGATACAATTGCAAAAGTAAGCAAAGATCTGTGTTCACTGCAACATTATTTGTAAAACTCAAAACCCAGTAAATGTAAAAACAATATGAATATACTTTAACAGGAGCAACTGATGATTTCACTAATATTTATTGAGCATCTACTGTGTGCCAGGCACTGTTCTAGCCATCGGGAATGCAACAGCAAGCAAAGCAGACAAATTATTTGCACTCATTGAGCTTACATGTCAATGAGTTTATATTCTGGTGCAGAGCTTAGCAACTTTTTCTGCAAAGGGCTGCATATTACATGTTTTTAGTTGTATGGTCTCCAGGGTCACTACTGAATTCTACTATTGCAGGTGGAAAGCAGCCATAGACAATACATGCACCAACAGGTATGGCTGAGTTCCAATAAAACTTTATTTACAAAGATAGGCAGTAGGCTAGATATATATGTAGATACAGATTATAGATATATAAAGAGAAAATATATGAACAGACAACATATAGATAGAATAAATTATTGGACTAGAGGCTTTAAACTATTCTAGGATCTGAATATATTAATAGATTGCCAATTTATCCTTTAGAAGGATGTAACAATTCAGTTTCCACTTCTACCAACAAGAAGAAGAGTGCTCACTGCCTCCACAATTGTATCCACATTGGGCATTTTAATTTATTTAAAAATGTACAACTTTAATAGGCAGTATTATATTTTATTTTGCATTTCTTCAATGCAGTCAGGGAAGTTAGCCATTTTTTCTTGTTTATAGGTCACTTCTATCTTTTTTTCTGAATTGTTTATTCTCATCCTTTTTGTCTATCATTGTGCTTTTTAATTTTTCTTTTTATAAGAGTTTCTAGATACTTAATATTTTCATGTAAAAATTTTACTCTTTCCAACCTCAGCTAGATGAATTAAAATTTAAAAATGAAATTTTACTTTAGTCTCCCTCTAGTTTTTTTCTTGTGGCATTATGAACTTCACTCTTCTGGAAACTCTTTGGCTAACTGATCTGAGGTTATTTCAAATTTTTAAGGTAGAATTTTGAAAGGAAACTTGCAGCGGCTTTTAGCTTAGAGATATCTCTACAGGCAGGTTCTTCTTTGTGGTGGCTAAACTCTCTTTAGCTCATGGCCAGCCATTATCTCTGATGGAACTCTGCTAACATTCATTTTGCCTACAATATCAAGAGTTCTCCACATTATTTCAGCCCATGGTTGTAGGAACTAGGGGCCTAACTAGGTGACAAGGCTAGGATTCTTTGCCCTGCTTTCTTTGCTGAAGTGAGCAGACCTCCTTCAGAAGCTGATCTGCCTCTTTGACTTGGCTTTCAGTCAATTTACTTCTGACATAATCACGTTTGCTTTTCCAGGAACTTAACAAAGCTTGATATCAGAAGAGGAGAAATCATTATTTGCACCACTTCTATCTACTTCTGCTGTAAAATCTTTTTTTTTTTTTTTTTTTTTAACCAAGTATAGGTTCTCTCAGATTTTCTTCTCTTGCTGTCTCTAATCTTTTTATACACATCAATAAAAGTCAACCAAACAAACACTTTCTAGAATGCTTGAGTCTCCTTATGTCTGCACTGAGAAAATCCCAGGGCAGCATTTTTACAGCTACATTGCAGGGCCCAGACTGCAGGAATGTTTAGAGAATCCATGCTGTGCTAGAAATAATACGGAACAGGACACAAGTTAGTAATTGAGGTGGTCAGGAAAACAGGTAGGAATATAGTTTAGAGCTACAGTTCCAAAACTTTTTTTCAAAATACAGAACCTTTTTTTCTAACAGACTCAAATGCCTCTCTTCCTATTCCAAATAAAACACTAAAATGATCTAATATGGTTCGTTGTAAATGAGAGGCAATATAGTCTATCTTGACCCCACATCCCCCTTGATCCACCCTGGAAGTTATTTGCAGCTCAGGAGGATAGACCCAGCCTCGAGCACCTGAATCTCTTGGCCCTAAGGCTTTATCTAGGTATAGGGGCATGCAAGGGCCCAAAGGGGAGGCAGGCTGGAGATGAAGAAGGAGTTCAGAGCAGGTGTGAATGCCCCTAAGAGCATCCTTCAATCAATAAGGCATGAGAGTTGGTGAATAAACATGATCAGTTCCGTGCTCCTCAATGAAACAATTGTATAGCATTTTCCATAAGTCTCTCGAAGGTTTCCAAAAACCAACCAACCAAACAAAAAAACCTCAAGTGCCTACACCCTATCAATGTAGTCTTTTATTAGTTTTCACCTTCTCCATCTCACTTCCTCAATCCTTCTCCTGCTGTCTAGGATCACCTCTTACATAATCTCTTTGTATCCAAATTGTTGTTTTAACGACTGCTATGGGAGAAACCCACTTTAGAAAATGGAATGATGATGCAGAGATTGTACATCAGAATTAGATAGCCCGTGTTGACCAGTATGGTAGCCACTAGCCATGTGTGGCTATTCAAACTTAAGTATAAATTAAAAAAAATGAAATGAAATTAAAAATTGATTTTCTCAGTCGCACCAGCCATATTTCAAATATTCAATAGCCACATAGGGCTAACGACTGTGATAATGTACAGCACAGATATAGAATATTTTCCTCATTGCAGGAAGTTCTATTGGACAGTTCTGGCCTAGAATCAATTCCAGATTGATTGGAACTGGTCTTCTCCTATTCATTACATCAGGCCATTTACTCTCTGCTTTAAGACTCAGTTTGTACGTCTGTAAAATACGTCGGTGGCCAGGATTAAGATAATTTCTGTAAAGCATTCAGAAAGCACCTAAGTGTTCAATAAAAGGAGGGGGAAGAAGAAAGAGCGAGGTGGAGCTCTAAGGTGTCCAAGGACTCTGAGGAACTGTATACAAAAACAACTAGTGTAGTGTGTCACACAGGGCAGGTTATTTCCCTTCATGAGCCTCCACTTCCTTTCTCACTGGGGACTACTGGCAGATTTCTAGACACTCATGAATCTTTGCATCTTCTTATTAGGGATATTTTTGCACCAGATTCATCTTTATTTATTTACCCATCCAGTCAATAGCAGTTTGGCACCTCCTGTCTTCCAGGCACTGTACTGTGGGCAGAGTAATAACAATGCAAAAACACGGTCCTTGTCATTGCAGATTTTAAAATCCTGAAGGATGAAGCAGACAAGTAGCAAATGCAGTAACAAACCTCTAATAACCACTGAGATACCCCTAGCTTCTGCTTCAGGGAGGCTTCCTGAAGGGGGTGACTGAAACTCAAAGGATGAGAGAAACTCATGCTGGTGAACAGCATGGAAGGGTGTTTCAGATAGAGGGAAGAGCATAGAGGCATCTTTTGGAGCCTCAGTCCATACTCCTTGCTGTCATGTAGTAAATTAGGTTTTAGAGGGGATGGGGAAAGTTTGAGGAGGATGGTAGAAGCAGGGGAAGAAAGGGAAGACAAAATGTGAAAGGAATGTGAAAGGTGGGAATTGGATAGCTGCTGATCTTCCCTCTAGCTATGCCAAAGTGCTACCTTCGATGCTGGTGCTTATTTATTTATGTATGTATTTATTTATTTTTCGAGACGGAGTCTTGCTCTGTCATTCGGTTGGAGTGCAGCAGCGTGATCTCTGCTCACTGCAACCTCCGCCTCCTGGATTCAAGTGATTCTCCTGCCCCTGCCTCCCAAGTAGCTGGGATTACAGGTGCCTGCCACCATGCCTGGCTAATTTTTTGTATTTTCAGGACAGATGGGATTTCACCATGTTGGCCAGGCTGGTCTTGAACTCCTGACCTCAAGTGATCTGCCTGCGTCGGCCTCCCAAGGTGCTGGGATTATAGGCTTGAGCCACCGCGCCTGGCTGATGTTGGTGTTTCTCCAACCATGAAGCATGAACCACCTACAACAAAGACAGTGGAGTAGGGGCATTATTTATAAGAATGCGGATCCTTAAGCCCCAAGACAGACCTACTGAATCAGAATTTCTGGAGAGGATGGCCCAAAGGAATTCTGTTACATACCTAAGCTAAGAACCATGGCCTGTGGCTGGGTACAGTGGCTCTTGCCTGTAATCCCATAACTTTGGGAGGCTGAGGAGGGAGAATAGCTTGAGTCTGGTCGTTTAAGACCAGCCTGGGCAACATAGTGAGCCTCTATCTCTATAAAAACATATATTTTTTAATTAGCTGGGCATGGTGGCATATATATGTAGTCCCAGCTACTCAGGAAGCTGAGGTGGGAGGATTGCATGAGCCCAGGAGCTCAAAGCTGCAGTGAGCTATGATCATGCCACTGCACTCCAGCCTGGGTGACAAAGCAAGACTCCTTCTCAAAAAACAAAAAAGAGAAGAAGAAAAAGAATCACTGCTGTGGCTGCTCACTTTCTAATGAGGCAGGACATTTGTAAAAGAATGTTCCTTTAATTTTTACTTTACTGTTTAAAAGAAGCTTTCTTAATAATATTGAAGGTGCTGAACTCCACAGGTTCCAATTGCAATAGGAATTTAGGTTTTATTTCTAAATTCTTTTCCACAATCAATCTAATGCTACTTTTCTCTTTTAGTTCAAGAGCCTCCATAGTCCTTTGTGTAAATGTTCTTTCCTCAGCTTTTACCATCTTCTTCATCCAGCTCCAAACTCCCTGCCAAAAGAATATCATCACCCTTGTTTCCACCATTTCATCTTGTTCTCTTGTTCCACTGACCTTGTCTCCAGCTGGGCCTTCCCTAAGTTAATGATGTTCCTTACTCTTCCTTCTTTCTCATCTTGACTTTGACCTGTCACCACTGCTCTAAACTTGCTTGCTGTGAATTCTCTCCAGGGTGCAGTGAGAATTTCTCTTGAGCAACTTCAGTTTTGGCAAAGGAGGCACTTTTTGTCATAAATCCCTTTTCTTCTGGGCACCTTACATAGTCGGCCCTCACTGTCCATGGAGGATTGATTCCAGGAACTCCCATGGATAATAAAATTCATGGATGCTCAAATCTCTGATATAAAATGACATAGTATTTCCATACAACGTATGCACATCTTCCTGTATACTTTAAGTCATTTTTAGATTACTTGTAATACCAAATATGCTATGAAAATAGTTGCTACACTGTATTTTTTTACTTGTATCATTTTTTATTATTGTATTGTTATTTTTTATTTTTTCCCCAGAATATTTTCAATGTGCAGTTGGTTGAGTCATAGATGTGGAACCCACAGATACAGAGGACCGACTGTCATTTAAATAAAGCTGCTGAGAAATACTATCAAAATTAATCATTTTAATGCATTATTGAAGAGGGAAAAATAACTTAAGCACAATGACCATTCTTTCTGTGCCACTGGCAAACAATACAACTGAAGCACTGGTTAAAATGGTTGTCACAAATTGCAACAGGGCTATTACCTATGCATATAATGAAAGGCCAAAAAGTTTCTTCTCCTGTAAATTCCAGAAATCTGTTATCCATTAAAAAATAAATAACCAAATGACATCCACAGATGCCCTTTATTTCATCATTGTAATAGTGATTTTCATTCCTGACACGCAGCAGCATGAACTCAAATATGTAATTCATGAAAATTAGGATTGTTTCTTAAAAAATTCTATTCGACTCTTCTGGTTATAATGAGTTACTATTTGTCAAACAGTTTTTATGCTTAAGTGAAAAGGTAATGGTAAACAACCACCGGAACTGCCAGATGCAGTATCCCTTTGCTGGGTTTCATGATATGTCTCTTTGGTAAATCTGGGCCCCTGGAGTAACCAGTGCGAATATGAAAATGAGCACATTATTTCACTGTTAACAGGCACTGCTAAGATGAAAGAGAAGGCACGTAGGCCTACTGATGTTTTTATTTTTCTTTTTGCAATGATTAACTGAATAAGAAACAGTATAGCCAAGGTGCTAGAAATACAAAGCTTAATCGTAGAGTTTTAGAACTTCATATATCAAATGCATGCAGTTTATGAGAAGTGTTACACTGTCAACTCACAGCTCAAATAAGATGTCATACTTGACCTTCATTTTACTAATAGGAAAACTGAGGCTCACAGATGTAAATACTAAAGAAATAAACACACAAAAAAGAGTTCTTAGTCAAATAATGAAGGCATGGTAGGTAACAGCCACTGGGATCTCAAGTGTTTGAGGATGCATCTCATTGGCAAAATAGTTACTATCATATCATAATCCCCTTTTCACAGATAAAGGAATTGAGACTGTTAGGTAACTGCCCAGCCATGGAGTTTTTAAATCGTAGAGTCAACACTTGCAATGTCTAACTTTGTGCTTCAATCTGATACCAGAGAGTGCAGAATGCTTTCAATAGTGCTATTGCCTATGGCCGTAGTTACTGTTCAAGCAGTTCACAATTGCCATTTTGACATAGCAAAAGCATAGAATAGCTATTCATTCACCTTAAGCCAATGCTTCTACATGTCCCAGCTGATTTAGACCACGGGTAGAGAATGGGTTTTGTACCAGGTGTCAAGGCTCTCTCAAAGCATCGGTCATCATCTCCACCTATGATTTATCAGCTTTTTGTCCTACATTTAGGAAACAAATGGGGGATACCAGAGTAACTCATCTTTGGATTCACCAAGAAACATCTTGAGAGTTCATGCCTATGGTTTGGTTTGTTTGCTTTTTTATTTCTCAAACTAAAGATCACTTTGAAAAGATTATTTAAAATGCAGGTCCCAGTCTCCATCCTAAGTGATTCTGATTCCATGAGTGTGAGATGGAGTCCAGGAATCCCAATACTTGAAACTCTAAAACAAAATGTAATGGTTCCTTGACCACTACTCTCTATCCTCTTCTTGGAGGCAACCACTTTAGACTCTTAATACTTTTGTCTGGCATTTGTACATCTCTGTAATTCTCTAGTGCTATCAAGATAAATTACAAAGAGTCAGGGGTCTCCTAATCCACATCTCAAATTGGCCCTGGTGTTTCACATTCGATATCACGCAAATATTTGTTATGGACCCACTAGAGGAAGAAAAAGAACATTTATGAAGTCTTTACTTGTGCAAGGTCTTTACATGTAACATCTGATTATTGACTACTTACTGGCACCCTATGAAGCAGGCATTTCCCTAGCCACAGGTGTTCAAGTGGGTGGAGGTCCAGTTTGGCTGAAAACTTAATGTTTGTTCCAGGAAAGCACAGTGCAGAACTCTGGTAGAATCTAGATTCCTATTTTGGGGAGGTTGGAGGATGGAAGCGGGGAGTAAGAAATAGGGAGAAATCTTACAAGGAAATCTATAATGCAACTCATTCCACATATGTTTATTGATTACCTTTTCTAATCCAAGTCCAGTGTTAGGCACTGGAGATGCTACATGAATGGTTATCTTTCTTCCTTCTGTCCCTTCTCCCCTACCCACTTGCTGCAGAGAAGGCACAAAGAGATAATGTGAGTAAAGACACTGAGGAATTGCTGATGAAAGATTTAGACCCCAGAGCCCAGACAGTCTTCCAAGTCAGACAGGAAAACTCTTAGGAGGCTGATAAGCCTGGAAAGTCCCCAAGTTACTCACCAGTAGACAGTGAACCAAAGAATGCCAAATGTACTTGGATGACAATCAGAAAGCCTCTCCCCACTCCACTTTCAAAAATCCCACCATAATAGAAAAATCGCATCTTAAAAGAACACTCATCAATCAAAGACTGTCTTAAGAGTCTCTCCTTTATCTCTATAAAACAAACACTTCTTTCAAATGCCTTCCAGTCTCATTTGGAAGGAAAGTGACAGTAGCCAACTCCCTTAGCATAATAAAGTCTGAAATAACAGCCTTTGATTAATTCTATAGGTGGTCTTCCTCCTTCTGGCAAAATGTTCAGAGCTCTCAACAAGTTTAAACGTTCACTCTCAAACGTTAGCAAGTCTTTGCTCTATCTCAGCGGACCCAGTAGGGGTAATGATGAACAATATGGAAACTCAAACCCAGTCTTGTCAAGAGGAAGGTGTTAAGGAGAGTGATTAGAGTCCAGCTTTGGGAAATTTGATCCCAAGCTGTGTCACCCTTGGCAAGTTACATGACCTTAGAGTCATGTAAATGTCATGTGGAACTCTGTGGCCCAGTTTCTCTCTGGCAAAATGGGAATAACAGTAGGACCCCTTTTGCAGGGCTCCTGTGAAGATTAAATGACTGAAAACAGAGGCAGCAGAGTATATGTATCAGGAAAGAGCATCCGTTTGCTATTTAATAAAAAAGAAACATGAGTCCATACTGATACAAGTGAATAAAAGAATTCACTGAAGAATAGTGTTAAAGTGAACTAAATATGGCCTAAGAAGGACTCGGTACTTCTATATTTGAGTCCTTGTGGACGACTGCAACCTAGCTTAATAGGTAGACAAGATTGAAAACCTAACTTAGAAGTATGCGCCTAAAACAATAGCCAAGTCTTGGCCAATCCCTGTGGCCATATTTCAACCATTTATACATTGCTGACTGTTCAAACTGTTTAAGGCAAACGCCAAGCTGTAACCAATCCAGCTGTTCTGTACCTCACTTCTGATTTCTGTACATCATTTCCCTTTTTTTGGTCTATAAATCTTCTTCTACCACGTGGCTGCACTGGAGTCTCTGCGATAATCTACTGTGATTCTGGGGACTGCCCGATTCGCGAATCGTTCATTGCTCAATTAAACTCTTTTACATTTAATTCAGCTGAAGTTTTTCTTTCATCAATGGAGATGATGGGAAGACAGCGCAGTTTTTCTGAGTAGAATACAAACTAATAAAGGTAGGATGGAGTTAGAGCATTGCCACTTTGCCACCATCGTGGCAATAATTGATTTAAGCAATCATTATCATTATCAAAAGATGCTAAATCTAGTGGGTACAATTATGTCTCGAAATGGGCTAGAAATTATATTAAAATAAAAATCCTCAGTTCCCCCACTTTCCCAACAGAGAGGTTAGGAAAGAAGCTAGTAGCAACAGTTGTCTACTTGTGTTACATTGTACCTTTTTTCATGATCATATGCTCAAGAAGGAGTAAGGTTAAAAAAAAATCTAAAATAGTGCTTAATTTGGGGGTGGGTGGAAGGGATGTGAATCTCATCTCTTATCAGACCTGCCACCTCTGGCAAGTTACTTAACCTCTGTGCACCTCAGTTTACTCTTCTGCAAAATGGGAATTGTACACTTGTACCCGCTTAAAAGGTTGCTATGAAGACTAAACAGGTTTATATTTGTCAAGTGCTTGGCACATATTCAGTAACTTTGTTGTTGTCGTTTTTATTACATGTACATTGCTTAGACTCCTGTAAACTCTATGAAAGGGAAATACTCTTGGGACCCCCAAAACACTAAGCTAAAGGGAAAAGTTAAGGTGGGAACTGCTTAGGGCAAACCTGCCTCCCATTCTATTCAAAGTCATCCCTCTGCTCACAGAGATAGATGCACAGCTGATTGCTTCCTTTGGAAAGGCTCATCAGAAACCCAAAAGAATGCAATGCTTTGTCTCCTATCTACCGACAACCTGGAAGCCCCTCCCTGCTTCCAGTTGTCTCGCTTTTCCGGACCAAACCAATGTACATCTTACGTACATTGATTGATGTCTCATATCTCCCTAACATGTATAAAACCAAGCTGTGTCCACGACCGCCTTAGGCACTTGTCGTCGGGACCTCCTGAGGCTGTGTCACAGGCGCGTTTTTAACTTTGGCAAAACAAACTTCTTAAATTGATTGAGACCTGTGTCACGTATTTGGGGTTCACAACTCCAGATGAATGTCGCTTTTATCATTCTGATTACTGGGCTTAAAATCCTCTAATAGCTTTACATTGATCTTGGTTTAAGGATAAAACAAAACAAACACCCACAACTCCCTAAGGGATGGAGAGCCTCCCCGACCTCTCCTTGACCCACCTGAAGCCCTGGGCTGCAGGCTCCTCACCCGTCCCTGTTCCTTAAAGTCTCAGCTCCAACACCACTGTTCCAGATAGGCCTCTGGGACGCCAGGACTAGACCAGGGGTCTCTGCGGAGGGCGTCAGCTACGTGAGCCACCCTTCCAGCACCCACTGCCATGGCGAATATTCGCTTGTTTGGCCATCCAGGGACTGTTTGAGCCCCAAGACCGCAGGGCTCGGGCTCTGTCTTTGCTCAGGACCATAACCCGGGGACTGCACAGTAGGCCCTGAGGCCTTGGGACCGCTCAACGTGAACCGGGGCCAGGTCGCGGACCGAGAGCTCTGCGGCCTTAGGAACGCCTGCGCCCCGGAGACCCAGGGGGCCGGCCTGGCCAGGCCCGCCTCTGCCACCTCCTCCCGCCTGCTTCTGCTCCGACCCCTCCTCCCGCCGCTCCTCCTCCGCCTCCTTCCCCTGCCCGCGCCCGCCCTACTGCCCCTTGCTGGGTTTCCTGTTTAAGATGGCGTCCCCCGTGGCAACGCAGGCCGGGAAGCTTCTGCGAGCCCTAGCAGTGCGGCCCCGCTTCCTGGCGGTCGGGTCCCAGGTGAGCGTGGAGGCAGGAGCTGCGGGCGCTGACCGCGGCGCCCGCCTGCCCGGGCTTCCCTAGCTCCCTGCTGCTCTTGCTCTCCGCCTGGCGCCGTGCGCGGCCCCTCGGGCGCCCCACTTCGGGAGGCGCCGCGGCGCCGCGCCGGGGTCCAGGAGGGACCCCCGCTCCAGTGTGGGGCAGGGGCGGCGCGGGGGTGGCCCCGGGTGCCTCGGGGTGTGAGCGGCCCAAAGCACGGGAGTCGCCGCTGTCTGCCCCTCCGGCTCACGGTGAAGGCGCTGAAGCAGGCGCTGGATGCAAGTTTAAGAAAACTTTCTCCGACCGGGTTTTGGAGCCCTGAGGTTTTATTGTCAGCTATACTAATTCTGCTTTTCAGACGGCTCGCACTAACCCTGAGCACATTTAGGCCACGTGATAAACATGCCTGGAAACCCATTTCAGCCCAACTAGGAACTCATCCCCCCGGGTGAACTTCCTGCGGGCTACCTGCTTCTGCAGACTTTTAAGGTGCCTGAGTTGGTCAAATCCATGTGTCAAGGAGAAAAATGGGAAACGATCTTTCTCCTCTTTTCAATGAAAAATCAGGCCTGTCACTGAAACGCATTAGACAGTTGACCCTGTCCATGTCCTCCTTGTCGATGGAGAATGAAACCAAAGAGGGTCAGTGGTGGGCTGGATAGCGATTGGAACTCGGCCTCTAGGAGATATTTACCTTGTGCAGATGGCAAGCGTTCCAGTAGTCAGAAGGACTTAAGGGAAGTTTTGAGTTGGTGATGACTCTTGGAGAAATCACTCAACCACTGAACTGGTTAGTCTCCGTAGATTATCTCTCTCCCCTTTTAAAGAAAGCACAGTCAGGGATTCAGCCACAGCAGAGTTAATGCCTTGCCTATTTCCACATTTTTAATTGATGAGAGGCAAATTATCACTCATACAATTTTAACCAGGATGTGCATAGTATAGTTTTTTAGAAAATTTAAAAAATAGCGATTGACGGTTTTTTGAGTTACTCTAAACTTTGGTTCATTATGACATCTGTGAGCTATTTTTACCCCTCTCCTTTCCCATTTCTCTGTTATTGTTAATGTAAATTTAAAAGGTGCTAATACTTACTACTGTAATATTCTTAATAGGTGCTTGACAGTATAGTGAGGTAGCAAAAGGAATGGCAGTTTTGTCTAATTAAAACTCACTAATAACTGTTGTAATACAGTAAGGAGAATACCTCCAGGTGAGTTAAGTCTTATTCATTATTTAAGTGTTAGAAAAAGCAAGAACTAGGGTGCTAACTATGAGTGTAGACTTGAATTGATGAGAAACATAGGGCCCAGGGCAGTGAAAACTCATGAATTGTACAGAGAACCCTAAAATGCAGAGTGTTTAGCTGAAGTATGTGAAGCCTATGTGCCTAACCAAGAAACAAGAGGCTGAACCCAAAACAGGAGAAAATCTGGTTGGGGAGAGATACTCTTGGTTTCTCAGGAAAACTGGGTAAAAAGATCTGTTCGCACACCCCATCTGGTTACTATGATTTGCATACTTGTGGATGATGTTATTCTGTAATGTCTTAGAAGACAAAAATAGGTTTTTTTTTTTTTAAAGATAGAAATGTATACAATGTCCAACAACTGAAAATGGATATTAGCAATCATTTAGTCCAGCCAGCTCATTTCATGGGTAGAGAGATTGAGGCCTAAAGAAGTTCGATGATGCATTCAAGGTTACAGTGAGAGTTTGTGGCATTCCAGAGTAAAGGCTTACCTTTATGTTGCTGTTACACCATGCTGTTTCCTGGTGAGTATATCCTTCCTCATGAAAATAAATTATATCAACATGCAAATTAATCTGCAGACCAGTAGTAACTGTATAACATCCAAGTCATTAGCACCACAGATACATTTTTATTTTTTTCTTTATGACCATCTTAGAATTGTCCATAAAAATGGTGAGTATTGCTCATGACTTGTAGGAAAGCCTATTTTCAAATTCTTGGGTGCTTCCTATGATCTGTTTCATGTACACTGATTTGATATTATGTCTGCATAGTCCCTTGCCCGTGGCAGACATTACAGTTAAACATGGCCCACTTCTCCCATCATACTTAAGAATCCTCACCAAGTATCCCAGAAATCTGTTGCCACTCTTGGCCCAGACCTACTTTATACCACCAGGCCTTGTGAAAAACTGTTGTCTCTACAGAAATAAAAGACCCAGTTTCTGCTTAGAGAAATAACTTTAACTGGTCTCTCAAAGATACCCATAGAATGACATTTTGTCTTCTCCCTCCCTATGGTTAAATTTAACATTTGACACATATACCTGATTCTTAGTGTCGCTGATTTTTTTTTTTTTTAACCTTTGCTCTTAGCTTTACTATTTTGACTTTTGATTGATAATGTGTCCTTAAAGGGTCCACTTTAGTCATTTCTTATCTTTCATATAGTTTTTATTCAGCCCATACCATTTGACAGGACTGTTGTAGGCCCTGGGGTTTGGGGGTGGTGAATGAGGCAGGCAGAGTCTTTGGCCATGTGATACTTTATTTTAATGGAGGTGGGAGAGAGTGAGCCAGTACACATATAACCAATAATGAAAATGATTTCAGCCAATCACAAATTCTATGAAGAAAATCAGTCAGGGTCATGAGATGGAGAATGAATAGCTTCACAGTAGGGTAGTTTAGACTGGATGATCAGAGGAGACTTATTTCACAGAGTGTGTTTTTGATTGGCATAACTTTTTAAAACTGAAATAGAAGATGTCATGAAAAATGCACAATTATAAATGAACAACTTGATGACTTTTCATAAACTGAATGCACGCCCAGCTAACTAGGTACAGATCAAGAAAATGATCATTTAACAACAACCCAGAGGCCCCCTGGTGCTCCTGCCTGTCATTACCTCTACCCTACAAAGGTCCACCAGTCCCCTGACTTATAACACTGGTTTTGTTCATTTTTGTACTTTATGTAGGTGGAATTATATATATGCATACACATACTTGACATTGCTCAGCATTATATGTGAGTGATCCTGGAGATGGCCTTTTTGACATTTGAACTGAGACATGAGTGATGAAAGGTAGCCAGCTAAGTGAGACTAAAGGGAACAGTGCTGTTAGGCAGAGCAGACAGCAAGTGCAAAGACTGAGATGAGAATGAGCTGGGCATGTCTAGGTAATTAGAGGGGGAAAGTGGTAGTAGACTAGGTCTGAGAGGAATACAAGGGCCAAATCGCATGGAGACCTGCAGGGTCTGCTAAGGAGTTTTCAGGGGGTTTAAACCCTACAGAGGCTGAATCCCAGTCCTGGCAGCCAAAGCACAAGCATGTAATTAATGTACGGTACATACCCCCTATTATAAATCTAAGTTAGGCTGACTTTGAAACTTTTAGCAGAGTAGTGTTCAGTGAATTTAGCAGTAAGAGTCTAACCATGGTTAGAAGTCTTTCCAAAGAACTAAATCGTGGTAGACAGGGGCCATATTGCTGTGTCCATATAGCCAAGTGAACAGAGTGTGCAGTACTTGGTGGTGTAATACAGCAAGGCACTGCCATGGTGGGCAAGTGCATGCTACCAGTTAAGTCTTAGGGGAAATGTTGGCTGAGGGCACTGAGTTTGAAATGGTTCTTAGTTAAGTCTAAGCACGGTTTTGTTGTCTTTTGGGGTATTTGCCCTCTCTTATGGCTAGTTGAAGTTCATGGAGCTCTCTTGTAGGAGAAGCACTGCCTTTCAGGCCTCCAATTTTATTTTACTTTTTTTTTTTAAAGCGTCTCAGTCTTTCACCCAGTCTGGAGTGCGGTGGCATGATCTTGGCTCACTACAACCTCCTCCTCCTGAGTACAAGCAATTCTCCTGCCTTGGCCTCCTGAGTAGCTGGTACTACAGATGCCCGCCACCACTCCTGGCTGATTTTTGTATTTTTAGTAGAGATGGGGTTTCACCATGTTAGCCAGGTTCGTCTCAAACTCCTGACCTCAAGTGATCTGCCCCCTTCGGCCTCCCAAAGTGTTAGGATTACAGATGTGAGCCACTGTGCCTGGCCAGGCCTCCAATTTTCGAATCATTGTTGTATGTTTTCAATGCAGCCTGGAGCTTCTGTCCAGGGACTCACAGAGGAATGTATGTTGTTGAAGAAAACTGCTTAAACCCATGCCCCTGCTGTTGTATACTCAGAAAGAATGGCTCCAGCCTAATTTTCTGCCTTTACTCAAGTGGGAGGAGAAAGATGCATGCATGGCTTTTATAAGTGAAGGACTAAAGGTTATGTGCAAGTTCTTATCAGCTAAATGAGGCTGTGGCAGCTGCATTGGAAGTTGTGACTTACCTATATCTGCCTCTTGCCTAGGAGAATACATATTTGACATTTTTCTTTTTTTAAAATGAAGTACAGCTGCAATTTCTGCTTTTAGAAAAGGGAATCCATCTCAAATAATGTAGATGCTAAACTATTGACCTTCCTTGTGGGGAAGACCATTAAGTGATAGCTTTTGTCCCAAATTGTTTTTTTTTTTTTTTTTAACTGCAAATAAGGCATTTCTTTTATGGGTGAGTGATTGAGTGCACAGACTCACAGTGGTGAGAACTTTCCTGCCATTGTACCCTGGTCTAGTTCTGTAGGCGCAAAGCCCAGAAAGTCACAGGAATATGGCATATTTGGGGGAGGAAAAGAAATTACAGAAGTAACCTCAGATCATTTGTCTTTCAACTGTCTTTACCATTCAATCTTCAATTGTCACTTGATGCATCACTTTCTATTACTTGAAGGAAAAGTTTTATTGAAGAACTTGAGAGATTTGGAAATGTTTGAACAAATGATGTGAGGAAGGTGGAGGTGATGGAGAAGGCAGTCCAGGTGAATTCATGCAGAGACAGGTGAGAGAACAGGGGGAGAATAGTTGTAGTGAGCAGTTTAGTATGGAGAAGGGAGAGGTGGTGGGTAGCAGAAGTTGAGGGACAATGGCACTTTCAGGTACACAAGGAAGTCTGAATGGGGCTTCAGAAAGCCCAGAACTCAGCAGGGAATAATTTAACCCCCACAACTGAAAATCAAACAAATATCTTTTATGTAGCAAATATTTTCTGAATGCTTATTACACCTCATGCTTAATAGAATGGTGGGCAGATAAATATGACTGAGTGAATGCAGACAGGAAGAAGAGACACATGGCTCCTACCTTAAGAGGGCACAGAGGTTATTGGTACAACTGGCCTATAAACCCGTAGTTATACTAAAACATAGTAGGTGCTGCAGTTGAGCTGTGTTCTTAGCCTTGTAAGACACTGTTGGCCTCTGTCAACCACTTACCCTGTGTCTGCAGCACTATTCCCTCTGATCATTCGTTGCCTGATCTCTCTCTTCATCAGCTTTCTGATTCAAAGTTGATTCTTCAAATAGGCTTTTTCCTAATTATCTTACCCGGCCCCGCCTTTCCAGGGATTATTCTCTGTAATCTTATCTGCTTTGTTCTTTATCACACTTGACTGTACCTGCTAGTGTTATTTATCGACTGTCTTCCCCGCTCTCCTACAAATGTAAGAATGTAAGCTCCACAGAGGCAAAGTGATACAGCTTAATGTAACAGCGTGAGTGATTCCCCAGCTGGCCCGAGTAGGTATTGAGTAAGCATTTGTGGTCTCAGTGAATGAGTGGGGGGCACAGAGAAGGGAGAGGGAGGTAAGGAACAGGCAAAGTTGAGGGGTGATGTGGCTCATTTCAGCAAATGAGGAAGAAGGAAGGGGCTATAGAAATCCTAGTTGTGAAAGGGCCTTCATAATCGTAGAACTATTCCTTAGGCATGTAGTATGTAACAAGACTGTATGCAGTAATCTCCACACATTATTTCTTTAACCCTTACAACATCACTGCAAGGGAGATTTCATAGTCTCCATGTTTTATAGAAGCAATCAGAGGCATAGAGAGGCCCTATAGTCATTTGTTTAAAATCACAGTGCCAGGGAGTTACCCGCCTCATGCTGATAAAGGACTTATGCTGTTAAATCATTAAGCTCTGTCTCTGA
Organism: Papio anubis; assembly: GCF_008728515.1. Lineage (NCBI taxonomy): Eukaryota > Metazoa > Chordata > Mammalia > Primates > Cercopithecidae > Papio > Papio anubis. The sequence continues at coordinate 72,650,598 of NC_044977.1, forward strand.
AAGATCCTGTTTGGGGTGAACTAGGCAGTTAAACTGATTGCTTACCTTTCCCCATCTCTTTGCCCTTGAGTGACACTCGCCTTTGGTCATTTGGACTTGTGCTGATGAAGGTGTGCTAATCAACTCAGCATGGTTGCCCTCTCTGAACTCTTATTCACCTTCTTCTTTCTCTGGCTTCGGGGTTTGGCAACAGAGTAGTAGGGGGATTAAAAATACGAAGTCTGGGTTCAAATTCAACTGAGTTCAAATTCTTATGGGATATCCCATTTCTTTCTCTGCAACCTGGAGCACATTATTGAACCTGACTGAGCCTCGATCTACTGCTACTCGAAAAGGGGATCGTTTGCACAGATGGTTACAAAGATTAAATAAGATGATATTTAAGACATTTGGCATATGACCTGATGGTGGGCCCAGGATGATTATTTCTCTTGCACTGAATTTGAAGCTAAATTCGCTGGCCTTTTCTAAAGGCTTTATTGAGCTAGAATAATTTTGCTTTCCCAGATTCAGTAAGCATTTATCATGTGCTCCCATCTCAGGGTTAGTCACTGGCTTGGTGCTTCCATACATTTTATTTCACTTAGTCCTTGCAGTAGCCATGTGAAATAGGAGTTATTGTTCCCAGTTTACTTCTGGGGAATCTGAGGCTTAGAGGGGTGAAGGCCTGCCTGCCGGGCTCTGATTATCCTCAGGATCCCATAGTTGGGTTTAACGTCTGGTGAGGCCTGACGTGGCAGTGGGGAGGCTCACATGGGAAGCTTAATTGTACCATCCTGGTTGTTGAACTCATTTCAAAAACATTTACACGTCTCAAGGTTGACTTAGCAGTGACGGCTGCTGGACCTCGTGCATCAAAGATTTGAGGTGAGGGAACACTTAAAGAATTGGCAGTAGCCACAGCATGAACCCGAGGCCACCTGGGACGTGCCTTTCAGTGTCCTCTTAGCACAAACTACTGCCCTCAGCATTTCAAGAATGCTGGAGAAATTGTGAAATTTCATTGCTTTTGCAGAGTGGGCTTTGGGGGATGGTGTTGGAGGACGGAGTTTCCTGGTATTCTGAGTTCAGACTTTGATCAGTGTACTGGGTATGGTCAGCTTTTACCCTTTCTGGAAATGATTCCAAAAGAATAGGACTTAGGCAGTGGCCATGAATGCATAGATTTCTAACATTTACCTCTGAATTTAATTTTTATTTTAAAATTGGAGGGATTTGGCATAATATGTGAATTGATAATGGAGACATGGCAAAGCACGAGGAATGGTTTGTGTAAGTTTGGGTCCTGGGTGGGAGTGGGGAGACTGGCATCTTTTTTCTGCTGCCATCCATTTCTCCCTGTGCTTGCTGTATTTCCATTTGTGGGCTGTCTTAGTCCTAGAGTTGTGACTTGAGAGCCCTAAGGAGGTTCAGGAGGGCTGCCTTATAGAGTTTGAAGTGAGAAATGAGGCCAGAGACAACAGCAAGGACAGGATTGCTGATCCTGGTAGGCCTGGTAATGAAGCTAAGCTTGTTCTTGAGGAGGGCAATGGGGAGCCATTGAAGGGTTTTAGACAGTGAAGTACAAGGGCAGTTTAATGCTTAGAGTACTCTTTCTGGATATAGGGTGGAGAGGGTTGGAGAAATGCAGGAATGGAGATCATTTGGGCGGCTTTGGCACTGGTTCAGTGCCATGAGTCATTACGCCAGGACGCTAGACATACACCATGAGTGGAATCAGATGGCCTGGGTTTAACTCTTGCCTTCAGCACTCCATGGCTTTGTGATCTTGTGACAATTACTTATATTTCCCTGTAAGATTCCTTTTTATTTTCTTTTTCACATTTCAGTATCTCTGAAAGCTGAATTTATTTATTTTTATTTATATTTTTTCAGACAGAATCTCACTCTGTTGCCCAGGCTTGAGTGCAGTGGTGAGATCTTGGCTCACTGCAGCCTCTGCCTCCCAGGTTCAAGTGTTTCTCCCAAGCCTCCCAAGTAGCTGCAACTACAGGTACTCACCACCACACCTGGCTAATTTTTGTATTTTTAGTAGAGATGGAGTTTCACCATGTTGGCCAGGCTGGTCTTGAACTCCTGACCTCAGGTGATCTGCCCACCTGGGCCTCACAACGTGCTGGGATTACAGATGTGAATCACTGCGCCCTGCCAAACTTTATTGTTTCAGTATTGTCTGGTTTTAAGTAAGGTATCCACCTCCATCTTACTGTCTGTGGCTTAAGTCGAGAGGCTTGTGGAGAGGAACAGCACCATGCTTTCCTCCCTGCCCGAAGCAGGGCTCAGGGCTCTGGGTACAGTGTCTGGGGAGTGGCCTGATCCATTTAGGGCACCATTTTCTCCCCTACCCTCCCTTTCCCTCCCTTCCCCATGCCCACAGCATTGATTGATGTGCCCACAGCATTGATTGGAAGTAGAGATCAGCATTTTAGCTTTACCAGAAAATATTGAGGTTTTCTCCTTATCAGTGGAGATCTCGTCACATTTTTATAAGGAACTGTTTTTTATCCTTCGCTTTTTGTCACTAGCTTCTGCTTGTGTTCTCCTACCTGTTGTTGAGATGCTGTGTTATACCACCTGGACTTGAAGGACTTATTTGAGTTAATAAGTCCTTTCCTACCTTTGAAAGGAAGAGGGGAAAACCAGTTCTCGTATGCCTTCTCATTTCAGCCTGAGGGCTTACGTAGGCCTTTAATAAGTAATACAAAGAAAGCGGAGAGTTATTAATTATTTTTGATTAAGGGAATAAACTATTAATGATGAGTGTTTCTTTGTTAAGATTCAGGGCTCTTTTAAAGTGATGTGTCATTAAAACTGAAAGCCAACAATACAGGGAAAAAAGGAATTTTTCAGTTTTTAACTTTTTTATAATTACCATGGAAAAAAATATACATGCTATTTGGCACATTAGAAAAACTAAGTAAATTTTGAGATGGCGAAGTTGTAAACAGATTATCCTCATGAATTTTAAAATGATGCAGAAGGACCGAATGGCTGAGTGTTGAGTAGGATGGTTGGATATGGAGGCAGAAGGCTTGTGACTGGTCCTAAGCGAGCCTGGGCCTGAGGGCGCTTTTAGGAGTCCCACGTCCAAAACTCACAGCATGGCATGTTGTGAGTGTGTAATGGATCCTTCCTTTTTTGTTTGATGTGAGTTTATGATGAGGCTTTTATGACCAGTATAAAATAGCTTTTATGACTATATTTTATATAAAATATAATTTTAATATGGGGGAAACTTACAGAGTTAAACTTTATAGGAAGATGAGAGAAAAATACTAAATTTTCTTTATGTTAAAGGGCCCCAAATGAGAATATTTAGTAGTGGTATTTCATTTTGCTTAATATTGGCAGTATATCAGTAATGTTATGCTTATGGTAAGCCGAGAGTCACAGTGTTCCTTTCTTGAAGATGTTTTGTCCTGTGCTACAGGATGAATCTATTTCCTCCTGCATACTTCAGAGTCCTTCTTTTCAGGTCAGTAGAATCTTTTTCCTGGAATTTTGACGTTAAGCAACATTGTCATAATTTAGGTAAAATTAATTATTGACACAAAGCAGTGTTTTGTGATCAACTTTTAGGGTGTTGAGGGAGGTGGCAAAGGAATTGCATTTTTGATTAAAAATTTGGATCATTAAGTGCCTTTTTTGTCTCTGAAACCTTGTTTTTGATTTCCAAAGCTTCTAAAGGTACTAAAACAATGAATGCGTATATTCTTTAATTTAAATTTTTTGTTATGTATTTATTATTGTATACAGGATATAAAATTGACCATTTTAACCATTTTTGCCATTTTTACCATTTTGCCATTTTAACCATACTCTGGCATTATTTTATATTTATATCGTTAGGCAGCCATCACCAACATCCATTTCCTGAACTTATTCATCCTCCCCTACTAAAACTTTATACCCATTCAATGCTATCTTCCCCCATATCCCTAGTCTCTTCCCCTAGTCCTTGCCAACCACTGTTCTACTTTTGATCTCTGTGAATTTGACTATTCTAAGAACCTTATCTAAGAAGATTCATACTATAGCTATTCTTTTATGACTGGCTTATTTCATTTAGCATAATGTCTTCAAAGTTCATCTATGTTGTAGCATGTGCAAAAATTTCCTTCCTTATTAGGCTGAATAATATTCCATGATATGCATATATATCATTTTGTTTATCCATTAATTTGTCGGTGGACACTTGGGTTGCTTTCTCTTTTTGGCTATATGAATAATGCTGCTATGAACATGAGTGTTCAATGGAGGTATACCTTATGTTAACATTCACCTGAGCAGAAATGTTGTCTGATATGTAGCTTGGGCTACATTTTCAGTTTCCCATGTCCAGCTAAAATGTCTATTAAGAAATATCTTTCCTGATACTATTTCTGTTAAATATTCATATTCATTTATTCTTTCAGTGGGTCAGATGCAGCACAGGTCCACTATTAGGCCCAGTAGATGATGGGTTTGTAGAAAGCTTGGGGATATGAGACAGTTGCTACCTTTAAGGAACCTACAGTCTAGTTTGTTGGAGACTGATGAGGAATGGGCAATTACAGTGAGATGTGTTTGGTGTTGTGAGAGCACGCCAGGCTTCTGGGGATGCTGTAAGTCCTCACTAAAGGCTTTCCAATTTGTTCTCTGCTTCCATACCCATTCCGGCACTGAATGTAGGCAGAGGATAAGACGTTAATTACACAGCCTTGGAGGACAGAAATGGTTTCACCATAAAGCAAACCAGTTTTCCATAGGCTAATTGATGTAAACTAGAGTTTTTAAGTTCAGCATACTTCAGGTCACAGAAACGTCAGCAAACTTCCAAAGACCAAAAACACCGCTAATATTAAGCACTGAATTAAATGTAAGCTCTACATATGTTTCAAAAAGATTAATAAAAACAAGTAAGATAATGATTTACCCAATTTCTGGTGATCAGTGAGTGATGGCGGTCATAGTAGTTGTGGTTTAAATCACAGAATAAATGTTTGTAAAGTGAAAATGGTAGGGAGCACCTCCTTTCACCACCAAGTTCAAAAACGAACACAAACACTGAGTACTTTTGGACCATGTTGTTTAGTGTATTTGTATGATTATTGTAGACTTGATGAATGTTTATTTGACAATCATTTATATTCATTCATTCATTTTATTCTAGTTCCGTGTCACAGGTGGCAGATGCCCATCCAGTAACTCAGGGAGCAAGGCAAGGCAGGAACCTGTTTGCCAGGAACAAGGATGCCATTCCCCTGCAGGGTGCCATCTCACACACACACACACACACACACACACACAGCCCTTTTCTGTTGGACTTGCCTGTACAATGACTATTAATAGTGTCTGGATAACCTAAAGTGAAGCACATGTACAAATAGACACCTGATGTTTATCAGGCACATTCTGTGGACCAGGCTTGGCGCTGTGCACTTGAGGAGGATTGTCATGTTGAGTATTCATGGCAGCCCTAGGAGGAAGGCATTATTATAGCCATTGCTAAGCTCATTTTATTTTATTTACTTATTTATGTAGAAATGGGGTCTTGCTGTGTGACCCAGGCTGGAGTGCAGTGGCAAGATCATATAACAGCTCACTGCAGCCTTGAACTTTTGGGCACAAGGAATCCTCTGTTCTCAGCCTCTAGATTAGCTGGGACTACAGGTACATGCCACTATGCCTGGCTAATTTTTTTTTTTTTTCAATTTTGTAGAGACAAGGTCTTGCTTGGTTGCCCAGGCTTGTGGCTTCAAGTGATCCTCCCACCTCAGCCTCCTAAAGTGCTGAGATTATGGGTGTGAGCCACCATGCCTGGCTACTAAACCCATTTTAAAGAGGAGCAAACTGCGCCTCAGAGATTTTAAACAACTTCCTTGTTATCACAGCTGTTGCCCTGCACATCTCTTCAGGATGCCACTCACATGAGTCCACTGAATTATGCCTGATAGTGGGTGGAATTGTGTCCCCCACAAAATTCCTGTGTTGAAATCTAACCTTCAGTATCTCAGAATGTGACCTAATGTAACTCGATTTTCTCTGTCAAGACTCTATCTCCAAAGGAGAAAGAAGGCAGGAGATAGAGAGACAGAGAAAATCAAGTTAAAATGAGGTCATTAGGAAGGACCCTAATTCAATATGACTGGTGTCTTTATAAAAAGAGAAAATTTATACTTGGGCACACACACCCAGGGAGAAAGCCATGTGAAGATGAAAGTAGTGACGCTTTTGCAAGCCAGGAACACCAAAGATTGCCTGTGAACCACCAGAAGCCAGGAGAGAGGCATGGACCAGATTCTCCCTCACAGTCCTCAGAAGAAACCAACCCTTCTGATCCCTTGATCTCAGACTTTAAGCCTCCTGAACTGCGAGAGAACACCTTTCTGTTGTTTCAGCCACCCAGTATGTGGGTACGTTGTATACCAGTCCTAGGATACCCAGTATGTGGTACTTTGTATGCCAGTCCTAGGATACTAATACACACATTAATGAACTTTTTGTGCTCTGTACATTTGTGAAGAATGAGAGTGACAAAGTCATCCTAGTATTATTATGAAAGTAGTTTTGACCTTACAGACCTCCAGAACCACCCTTCCTTGAGACAATGTGGATGTGATTAATTTTTTTGATCAAACATATCTGAAATTGTAGGTTGGTGCAAAAGTAATTGTGGTTTTTGAAATTTGTAATTTTGCACCAACCTAATATATGACCAGATGAGCCTTTGTTTTTTCACCTTGGCATTTCTGGAGTCTCTGAACTTATGCTGGAGATGCATGCTTTTCCGGTTGCTTGGAGAGCTAGCTCATGGACCACGGCCATGAGTTCTTTTGCTTTATGCTTCCTGCACTTGTTTTCCAACCAAAACATTGTTTCCTACACCTTATTTGCTAGTGTTGGATTTGAGAAGCTCTTTCCATTTCTACAAGCGAAATCAAAGACAGACGAGTTGCAACTGGGAAGAATATTCCAAGGAAAGGGGCACAGGCTTGATGTCATTTCCCAAACAGGAGCTCTAGAAATATTTTAAACAATAGCAAGAGATTGGAATAAATGCAGAGCCTTATTCAGATGTATGAATTTTGGTATTTTTTATTTTGAGTTTAAATAAATCCAGCAAACCTCATTATTATTTTTAATCTCACTTAGTTTTTAACCATTCTCTTTATTCAGACAGCTCACCCAAGGTTAAACAAAAACACTACATTTTAATGCCTATGTTCCAGGCCTTTTGAAATTCAGTTTTGTAACTTAATTCAGCTGATTTTTGTTAATCAGAAGCGTAACACCAAGCACTGTTTTTCTTCAGCAGTCTAAAGTTGAAATTTAAGAACAATCAGCATGCAATCAAAAGCTGATTGTAAATGAACAATAATGAACATAAAAGTGAAATCACTTCTGAGGGTTCTAATGAAAGAAAAAAAGGAGTAATAGCAGTAGTTGAAAAGGAGCATGATAAAAAGTGGGTACGGTTATGCCAGTAGGCAAATAGTGGGTGAAAATTAGCCAGCAATAATGTTCCATGGAATACTTAACGAGTTTTGGGGAGAATGGGGAAAACAAACTTAAGAGAGTGAAAAATCTATATAAATGTGTAGATTTACTGCTGTAGATGAAGTCATCTAGGAAGAGTCGTAGTGGAATTTTAGGAATGAATCACATCTCTGTTCTAGATGCGGGCAGATGGTATGCAGAGAAAAGGTTCAGTTTTGCCTGTTTCTGGCCCACTGATTAACAGGGTGGCTTTAGGGAAGAGACTCAGTTTCCTTACTAAACTCTGTTTAAAATTTATTGTACATCTATCATGTGTCAGGAATTATGCTGTGTGCTAGATACATGCTTAACTTTGCAAAATGGCTGTTGAAACAGTGCTGCCCAGAGCATGGGACACATCCATGGGCAGTACACGAGATGAGTTTAGGTAACGCAGGGATGCAGCATCCAATACCAGTGAGTCATACAGTGCTGAATTCACTGTTACTCTCTTTGGAACCTTAGGGTTTTGTCATGGAGACATTTTCCGTTTTGTGCTTGTGTGCTTTTAAGATCTTCAGCTTAGGACTTTGTACTTCAAATAATCAGAATTTTGTTTTAAATTTTTTATTTTATTCTTTTATTTTTTAATTATACTGCTATTTCCTTCTGCTTATACAAACAGTATAGGTAGTGCTCTAAAGTTTCCTCTATCTTTAAGTTAAAATAAACATCACAAAGAAACCGATACTGGTGTTAGTGTTCTCTAGATGTAGCAAGAATTGTGTATGAGTGACTCTTGTTTGGGGAACTTTGGACCATAGTAACCCTACTAGTTTTCTTATTGTTTCCTGGTCACAGATCCTGAGAAAAGGATTCATGTGAAAGTGATTTTTCAGGGAGGTATTCTCAGGAAAAACTCAACGGGGTTTGGAGAAGTTGAAAGGAAGGAGGCTGAGAAGAGTGTGTTATTAAACTGAATCCCAAAGAGGGTAACTTTGCTTAATTCCACAGGACAGCTATGGAAACTGTGTAGTTTACACCTCAGAGTTGCAGTTAGGGGCAAGAGAGTTGAAGTATTTATGTACCCTCTTCAAGTTTCTTTAAGGGCATGTTGTCTTCAGCATCTCAAGACAAAGACCTGCTGGGGCTGCTCTTGGGAGTAAGAGTACACAGTGAGTCTGTATAAAAATGGTGGAACCATCTGAGGCCCTGCAGATGGAGTGCTGAGAGCACCTGCTGCAGGATTCTTCCATGGCTAATGTGACATGTAAGCCACTTACTAGCTTTGTGCCTTGGACAACTGGTTTAACACTTCTCATCTAGGGTAAAGTAATAGTAATACCTCTTCGGGGCTTTTTGTGATGTGTAATTATCAGTATGATTGACTTCACATTTTTCTTCTAAATCTGTTCACTGTTAAAAAATATTTAAATCCTTGTTTGAGCCCCTCCATAAATAATAGTGTCCATGAAATTATGGGCTTGGTAAATTACTGATACATATACATTTTTTTCTAATGTACTTTACAATAAATTACACAGAAGAAAGCCTTGACAGAGCTTTCTTTAAAAACATACCAGGAACTATTATCTGTTAACTGAAGCCAGCTCTTCTTTTCTCTGGACACATGGCTGTGCTGGATCTTCCAGCTTGCCTTGCAGCTGGACAAGGCCACGGAATAGCTCTAGACCAACGGAATGTGAGTAGAGGAGCTGTAGGCCAGTCCAGCTTATAAAGAACTCCTGTATGTTTCCTTTATGTTTTTTCCCTTCCTGTTAGGTGGTGATGACCAAGTTGATTTGGAAGCTGTGTGGTTATGATGGTGGAGCCTCTCTGGAGGAGAGCTATCCTATCTACATATTCACCTTCCCAGGACTGTGACTTTAGCAAGAAGCATGGTTGTGTTGAGCTACTTCGTGTTTGGGCTTATTTGGTGCTGTAACCTATTGTGCATGAATTGATACACAGTTCAGAAAATGTTGGGTAAAATCATACATCACGTGACCTTGAGTCAATCAGTTTACCTTTCTGAACCTCAGTTTCCTCAGTTGTGGAATGGAAACAATTAGAGATGGGGAATTGTTAGTGAACTTTGAAAAGCTCCGCATAGACAAGGGGTTACTATGGTCTTTCACTTGTGGTTGTAAACAGTAAGGATTGGGGGTATCGCACCTTTCCAGCAGACGTCAGAAGGGGAATGCTATTTGGCTGCCATTCTCATCTCTGAGATTTCTCTAAAGTTTAACCATGTTTATGGGTTCCTGCTTTCTTGTGACCCCTGTTACACTAAGTCTGGCAAACTAGAAGGACAGACGAAGGACAGCATTTGCCTCAGTGTGGTGCACAGACTGCTGATTGGCAGGCATCAAGAATGATTTTAGGGATATCCTAATGAACATTTATATGTAATAGTAATGCATTGTATATTATGAAAAGTATATAAGTAGCATTCTAAATTTGTAATTTTATAAATACTTATTGCTTAGGATGAGGCTAAAGTAGGTATTTAAGTAAAAAACATAGGCAGTAGACTTAAACAAGTTAACAATTTTACTTGTGGTAAGCATCTGTTGTGAAAATTACTGCAGTTGGTATGTGAGTGACCTGAAGTTTGGGAGGCGCTAAGATAGGCAGAGTCCAATATATACCATCTTTATATATTGAATGAACTATATTTAATTCATTCTTTCAGCAAGTACTATTTGTCTATTTACTATGACTTTGGAACATTTTTAGGCACCAGGATACAATGGAACAAAGCATATTCTTTGTGCATTGTCTTTTTCCCAGTGACCATGTACAAGTTTGTATTGCCCGTACAGAATGGCCTTAGCTTCTGTGTTAGGATTGAATCATTTCCAAAGTTCGTTACCATCCTAAGATTCTGTAAAGAAGGTAGAGATTTTTATCTGTTGTTCAGATGACATATATGCTATTAAGAAAAATAAGGCAGGAAGGATGAGATAAGAAAAATAAGAACAGAATGTGAGTAATGGGTTGTACCTTTAATTAGAGTTTCCCAGGAAGTAGTCATCTGTAAGGTGGTATTTGAGCAAAGACATGAAGGAGGTGAAAGAGTGAGCCATGGGGAAATCTAGGGAAAGGGTGTTCCAGGCAGAGGGAGCAGGAAGTGCAGAGGCCCTGAGATGGGGGCATGTGCCTGGCATGTTTAAGTAACAAGCAGCCAGTGTATCTGGGAAGGAATGAGTAGGGGGAAGAGAGGAGTTTGGAGAGATGGGCAGGTGAGATCCATTCAAGTCTATTAATAGCTTGTCCTTTTTCATTGCTGAGTTGTATTCCGTGGTGTGAATATACCACAGTTTTTTGTTTTTTTTTTTTTAGAACTATCTCCCCACTGAAGGACATTTTATTTATTTCTAGTTTTTGGCTGTTACAAATAAAACTGCTGTAAAAGTCATGTAGAAGTGTTTGGACAAACATTTTCATTTCTCTGGGATAAATGCCCAAGAGTGTAATTGCTAGGTCATTTTTAAGTGTATGTTTAGCTTTTTAAGAAACTGCCAAACTGTTTTTCAGAGTGGCTCTTCTATTTTTGTTCCTACTAGGAATGTATGAGAGATCCAGTTTCTCTACATCCTTGCCAGCATTGGATATTGTTAACTTTTCTTATTTTTAGTTTCAGCCGTCCTAATTGGTATGTAGTGATATCTCATTGTGGTCTTAATTTGCAACTAATCGCTACTGATGTTGAACATCTTTCTATGTGTTTATTTACCATCTGCCATATGTTCTTCATTGAAATGTCTCTTTATATCTTTTGCCCATTTTCTAATTAGATTGTGTTTTTATAATGTTGAGTAGTAAAAGTTCTTTATATATTCAATTTACTAGTCCTTTGCCAGATGTGTGGTTTGCAGATATTTTCTCACAGTCCATAGCTTCTTTTCATCCTCTTAAGAGTTCTTTCACAGAGCAAAAGTTCTAAGTTTTGATGAAGTCCAATTTATCTATTTTTTGGATGGATCAAGATTTTTGTGTCATGTCTAGGAAGTCTTCATCAAGCCCTACATCGACAGCGTTTTCTCCTATGTTATCTTCTAAAAGTTTTCATAGTCTTACACTTAAATCCATGATTCATTTTGAATTAATTTTTATATAAGGGGTGAGGTTAGGTTGAGGTTAACTTTTTACTCATTGAGTTCCTCTTGTATCATTTGTTAAAATGCTATCCTTCCTCCATTGAACTGATTTTGCTTAGAAAGTTTTTAATTCTTTTGATGGAATTCTAGGATTTTAGAACTGGTAGATGTCTTGACATCATCTCTTGCATGATAAAGCAACTGAATTATAGAGAAGTTAAATGTGGGAGACCAGCTTTGCTGCTTAGAACAAAGCTTTTGATTTCCATTCCAGGGCACTTCCACCTTCTACTTCTAGTAAAGTAAGTATATATACTTGGATCTTTGGATATATTTTGTTTTCGATGCAAACTCAATGGTTTGGTGTCTCTGTGTGGCATTGCTTGGATTTTAAGATTTTTTGAGTCCAGGACCATTTGTGATTCTGGAAAGTGAAATTGAATTTGGCTTAATATTCCCATGGACTCTGGGCTAACAAAGCCAGGCTGAGCTGTTCTATCTCTCTGCATTAAAAGAGATATTAATCTCGGCTGGGCGCAGTGGCTCGTGCTTGTAATCCCAGCACTTTGGGAGGCCCAGGCGGGCGGATCACGAAGTCAAGAGATCGAGACCATCTTGGCTAACATGGTGAAACCCCGTCTCTATTAAAAATACAAAAAATTAGCTGGGCATGGTGGCACACACCTGTAGTCCCAGCTACTTGGGAGACTGAGACAGGAAAATTGCTTGAACCCGGGAGTCGGAGGTTGCAGTGAGCCAAGATCGCGCCACTGCACTCCAGCCTGAGCGACAGAGCGAGACTCCATCTCAAAAAAAAAGATATGACTCTTGAAACTTGGTATTTTGGTGAAATCAGTTTATATAGTTTCTGTTTAGAAGCTTTTTTTCCCTGCAATTTTGAAGTGTAGTGGACCACAGGAACCTGGAGAATGTAATCGTGTGATAATCTCAGTAATGTTTACAACATGTTGATTGAATAAAAAATGCTGAAATGGATTTGAATGGTTGGTAATAATGAATTTACTTCTCTCGGGTTCCTTTCTTTGGATCTCTTAGGAAAAAATTTGATAGAAGCTTAAGTCTTCTTGACTCCCTCAAGAATGGGGGAAAAACAATGCACATATTGATTGTAATTCTACTTCCATGGCGGTTTATAGAATCTTAGGATGGTAACGAACTTTGGAAATGTTTCAATCCTAACACAGAAGCTAAGGCCATTTTGTATGGGCAATAAAAACTTGTATATGGTCACTGAGAATAGAAATCCATGTGGGTTTTTTGTTTTGTTTTGTTGTATTTCCTTTTTTACACTAGAGTATGGCTGTTATATAGAATCAAATTGGTGTTTTGAAGATTTTCTTTTCATTCAGCTTTCATAACATACTGTAACTAAGACAAATACTGTAACTGTAATATATAGTTTAGTGGATTAAAAACACAGGGTCTCAAGACAAACTCCCCGAGTTCTAATCATAGCTCTGACTTTGTTGTCTATCCTCTGTTGTGAAGACAGACTGTCCTGTGCATATAGCAAGTGCTCAACAAATGTTGGTGATGGTGATGGTATTAGTAGTACTCATAATGATAATAATAATACATTTTTGTCTTTTTCTTTAATAAGTCGAACATACAGATTTTTCTGATATATCATTTTACGTATTGGCATGCTGTAAGATTGGATTACATGGTATGCTTTCTTAAAATAGCAAGCTAAGTAATAGGTGATGAATGTCACACAGAACTTACCAGTAAGCTGGTTTCCCACATTTAACCTCTCTGAAATTCAGTTGCTTTATCATGTAAGAGATGATATCAGGACACCTAATAGTTCTAAAATCCTAGAATTCCATCAGAAGAATTAAAAGCTTTCTAAGCAAAACCAATTCAGTGGAGGAAGGATAGCATTTCAACAGATAATGCAAGAGGAACTGGATATGCATAAGCAAAAACGGTTAACCGCATCCTAACTCATCAGTAAGCTGAATTCTTACTTTCCATGATATTCTCTCTGAATCATGAGAAGGGTGTTACAGAGAGTAATATTGGTACCACATTGTATATGTACAGCCTTCATATGCTTTTTCCAAACTATTATGGGCCTCATCCTCTTTCCTCCTGCTCCATGTAGACTTCCATGCAAACACAAATCCGCACGTTCTTGCCACACTGAACTATGTGAGGTCCCTTCAAACACGGGACTTGGATGTTGCACGTTAAGTTTCCTTTACTGGAAATGCCTTTTGCCAGCACTCTCCATTCCGTCTTTGGGATTCAGCCTAAATAGTACTTCTCATGATGTGTTTCCCCAACTCCCCCTCCGCTGTCAGCAGTGGCCAAGTCTCTTTCATCTTTCTATCTCCGGCATCTAGCACATGGTGGTTCTATAGCATGATGATGACGAGTTGCAGGTTAGCGGAGGCTTACATTAAACTGAAGGCTAGGAGTTTTCTGCTTTTGATGAATGATTAGTAATTTTAAATTATCCGGAAGAAAGTTTGGGCATCTGGGTGGCATCATCAGAACTGGAAAAGTTGAGAGAATAATTTTATTTCTCATTTAATGAAAAAGTGCTCATGAATAACTGGCAAAAATTTGAGAGAATAATCAATATTGCCTCCAGCCATCCCCACCCCCATCCCATTTGAAATATGAGTTGCTTCATCCTTTTACCTGAGGAGCTCTTTAATCAGTGATATTTGGAATAGTATGGAGAGGTTAAGATTTGAAGTTTCAATATCCGTTCTTAAGTTTCAGGGCTGGTAAGCTTTGTGCTATACCACAAGTTCGCACTTATTTTCTGTATTATTTACACCTATTAGCATACTTTTCTATACAGTAGAATTTATTGTACTAAGTGGCAATATTGCAAACAAACATAGACATGGTTGGAGAAGCTTTTGTTTCTAATATGAGGTCAGCTACATAGAGGACATAGAACATTTAATCTCCATTTTGTTGTTATTGTTCTAATCTTAGCTCTGTATTTTGTTTCAAGAAGTTACCTGATGGCTACTGATGTCTTAGTTAATTTCATGGTATGAAATGAAGGAATGAATGACTCAATAAGAAACTATTTGATAGGACAGCAGAGCCAGCATCTAGTCTTTCCTAAAATATTTCATTTGTATATGAAAAAAATTATTTCAGAGTAAAGCTTTTGATTAAAAAAATTCTTCTTAGCTTGTCATTGTCTGTATATTTTATGGCCCTTTGTCCTGAAATTCTGACTTCTTCTGTCACTAGGCTTGTGTAGTTTTTATTGACCTTCTCAAAATAGGATGTCTTCTAGTTTGACAGGTAGCAGTTGGCTTTATACTGAATCTTCAATTCTAGGAATTTGAGATTTTTTAAGAAACTGTTTTTGAAGAGTAAGTAATATTTTGAGGATACCAAGTTGCTGACATAAAATGACTAGTATAAAAACATGTACTCTTGGGGAAAAAAAATAAATGTATATTATATTTTTAGATACCTGATCTGAAACAGGTGATGTCATATCTTCTCTAATTTTTTGATTTAGAAAATTTAGCTTGTACTTATTTCAAAAAATTTGAAAACACAGAAAACTATTTAAAGATCCATAATAATCACCTACAATCCCCTGTGCTCTAGAGAAGGCCATTATGAATAATAATGTGGAACTTTTTACTGTTTTGCACACATGTATGTTTTATGTATATATGCAGTTTCTTTTAAAGAAAATTAGGATCATACTAATTAGACAATGTTATTTCCTTCACGCTTAACATTAAATCAGAAGTGCTCACCCGTGCATTAAAAATTTTTACAAATATTGGGCCGGGCGCGGTGGCTCAAGCCTGTAATCCCAGCACTTTGGGAGGCCGAGACGGGTGGATCACGAGGTCAGGAGATCGAGACCATCCTGGCTAACACAGTGAAACCCCGTCTCTACTAAAAAATACAAAAAATAGCCGGGCGAAGTGGCGGGCGCCTGTGGTCCGAGCTACTTGGGAGGCTGAGGCAGGAGAATGGCGCAAACCCGGGAGGCGGAGCTTGCAGTGAGCTGAGATCCGGCCACTGCACTTCAGCCTGGGCGACAGCGTGAGACTCCGTCTCAAAAAAAAAAAAAAAAAAAAAAAAAAAAATTTTTACAAATATTATTTCTGTTGCCAAAGAATTGGAAGGAAAAGAAGGCTGCACTCACATAGATGCCATCATTTATTTTGTCATTTCCTTATCAGTGGGCATTTGTGTTATTTCTAGTGTTCTGCTGTTTTAATGATGTGATTAATATCCTTGAATGTAAATTTCTCCTTACTAATCAAATTCTTGAAACATTCTGCCCTCCAGAAAATCTGTATAAATTTATACTCCTACTCATGTTGATTAATAATAGCAAAAACAATAATAATGACTACTATTTATTGACAATTTATTATATGCCATATCCTATTCTAAGCACTTTGTGTGGATTAACTCATTTATTTCTCACCAAACACCAGCTTCCTTTTAGAGGTAAGAAAATCAAAGTGCACTATGTAAGAATGTGAGTTTTCTAGTATCTTGACCAACATCAAGTATGACAGTTAGACTGGCTGCGGTGGCCCATGCCTATAATCCTCATACTTTGGGAAGTCTTTGTGGGAGAATCCCTTGAACTCAGGAGTTAGAGACCAGCCTGGGCAATTTTATGAGACCCCATCTCTACGAAAAATTAAAAAAAAAATTAGCTGGGCATGGCAGGAGGATCACCTAGCCCAGGAGTTATTACTTGCATGCACCTATAGTCCCAGATACTCAGGAGGCTGAAGCTGGAGGACCACCTGAGCCCAGGTGATCGAGGCTGCAGTGAGCCAAGATCAGGCCACTGCACTCCAGCCTGGGTGACAGCACAAGGTCCTGTCTCAACAAAACAAAACAAAACACAACACCTACGTGACAGAAAAAAGTCTTCCAATTTATTAGATATGAGAAAAACCTCTCATTGCTTTAAATTGCATTGCTCTAATACTATAAATACTATACTTTTTTTTTTCATCTGCAGAAAGCAAATGTTATTATCTTCCTCTGCCTTAGGAAAAAATTTGTTCCTAAAAATTTCCTAGGAAAAATTCTAAATTCTCCTTAGTCACAAGTATAGTTACTGTTAATTTTAGTAGCAAAATTTTGAATGCATGGCAAAATTTCAAAATTAACAC
Organism: Papio anubis; assembly: GCF_008728515.1. Classification (NCBI taxonomy): domain Eukaryota; kingdom Metazoa; phylum Chordata; class Mammalia; order Primates; family Cercopithecidae; genus Papio; species Papio anubis. The sequence goes on from NC_044977.1 coordinate 72,667,318, forward strand.
CAATTTTTGCTAAACAAATAACATAAACAGTTAAGTTTGACGTGAGCTGTTAAAATGGACACGGTTTCCTCAGGAATTACTCATCATCGCATGACATAACAAGACGTTATGCAGTCTTTACCCGTGCATTATTTACCCTGTAACAGGCCTATTACCTATGTTCCTTCAGTTTCTTTTTTTCTAGTTTTACATATAGTATACTTAATATTCTACTTAACAAATATTCATTTAATACTCAATGTTTATGTAATTGATAATCCAAGCCTCATTCAGGAAAACTATAAACCATACAGAAGAAATCAATGAAACCAATGCAAGTGATGCACAAGATAATCAGTATAACAAACTAGCAAACTATAAACACACATCAAATGTATAGATCTAAGGCTCCTTGCATGATGTGTCATTTCCCAGCTTTCAGCTGCTCACAAGACATGATGTATTTAAAATGATCCTTGTAAACGCAAATAAATGCCGTGTAAGTCAAACTAGGTTTGTTAAAATTCCTCATTAAGTTGAATTCTTGTAACCTGATATGTTATATATATCTCAGGGTCTTCCTGTGTTATAAATAATTGGGATTGGGGAGAGAAACAGAAGTTTATGTTGTGCCGCGTTGCTTAGTTAAGCTTTTTAATTGAGTGTTGCCAATGGCAGGTTTGTAGCAAAGAGGCCATGTGGTTAGATTTCAGTTTTCAAGATCACGTTGGCTGTTTATGCAGAGTGAACTGTAACCCGCAAAAGTAGAGATGGTGAGACCAGAGGTAGGATGCTGTTTGGGGAGTTAAGTGGAGAGAGCTAAGTGTGAGCCTTAGGCCACCTGCATTAGGATAACCTGGGATACCTGTTAAAATTTCAGATTCCTGGCTCCCTTTGATTTAATCTATGGGTAAAACTCAGGGAACTACATTCTAATTGACACAGGATATTTTCTTGACCCCTTTGCGGGACTTGTGACAGGGGTGCCTCATTCCCCTCGTGGGAGAGAACATGCGAGTGCAGGAACTGGAGTGAGTGCTTTTGGGTGCTGGCAGGAACAAACTGTTTATTCGGCCTGCCATCCTCAACCCGTTGTGGGAAGGAGCATGCAGGCAAGCAAGTATGGGATCCTGCTGGCTGCTTTTGGGTGTCAGCAGGAGCAAACTCTGCGTGGGCTCCATGGCAGCATCCAGGTGGGGGTGCCCGTGACACCCAAAGCCCAAGAGGGCATGTCACAATGCTCTTTTAGCTCTGCTGTCCACAGACAGCTTAAGTGTTAATAGTCAGTGGGCCCTTTGCCTCATGGGGTGGGGTGGCTGCCCTCTACCAGTGATGGCAAAGGGTCAGTGTGACAGGCTTTTTTTTGGGTATCTGCACTCGTGGCTCCTGAACTCTTGTCTGACATCTGGAAAAAATGAGGTCTCGTGAAGGAATTGAAGGATGGTGAATGTGGAGGATTTTATTGAACGATGAAAGTGACTTTCAGCAGGAAGGGGAGCTGGAAAGGGGAGAGGATGGGCAGGTAATCTTCCCCTCAAGTCTGGCCGTCTCCAGCCAGACTCTTCTTCGAAGTCAAGCTGTCAAGCTAGCCCTCTGAAGTGAAGTTGCTTCTCTCCAGTGTCCAGCCACTTCTCTGCTTCTCTCTGACTGAGTCTGGGGTCTTGATAGGCACAGGATAGGGGGCAGGGCAGGCCATGAGTAGTTCAGGATAAGGCAACATTCCAGTGGGAACACAGGGATAGAAGTTCTCACTTTGGGTCATGGGTTTCAGGCTTTTCGGCTGGAAGGTGCGGCTTTGCCAGGGACCTGCCCTTGTCTGCCTAGAATTTCTCTGCCTCCTGCTGCTATCGTTATATCATAATGAGTTCCTCACACAAAATGTCTCACATTAATGTTTTAGAACCACTAAACTAGTGATCCCTAGGGTACATTTTAGTTCTGGCAAACCCTAAAACACTTGAGCCTATTTTATAGATTTTTCAATAAAGAAAAAGATATTTTAATACTTTAAGAACTCATTTTAAGGTGTCTTCTGAAGAACTAGAGACCATTTATTGGATACTGGATAGTTATAACGCATGGTCCTAATTAATCTAGATTTTTTTTTTCTTATTTTCTTAAACTTCTAGGGGAGAGGAAGTTCTTCCTATAACCTTCCTATTAGACTTCCTGTAGGTTATCACTGCTGGGGATTAGGTCATATGCTCATTGCTGAGCCAGTTATTGGCAAAAATCGGAAATCTCCATCATTGGCTAAGCTGCTGAATAGTTTAGAAAAAGATACTGGTGAGTCACTTACAGCATCCACTACAATTGTGTTACTGGTTAGTGGCCAAGATAGGATTTGAACACCCATCTGTCAGACTCCCAAGTCTAAGTGATTTCTTCTGTGCCTTACAGCCTCTCTCTAAATCTGTCTGCTTGCTATAAAGGCTTTCCATTGAATTGATTTCTTACTAGAATTAGACTTTGATGACCAGTAATCCCAAATTATGTTCGATTGTCCACTTGCTGGCTTTCTTTATCCACCAAACTTGCCTGTCTCTCAACTATAGGGCATACCCTGATACGTGGAGCTCCTAGGTAAGGCAAAAGGACTGTGTTTGCATTCAGCTGTGTGTTGCCCTACAGCAGTATGAACAGCTGCACACTGTCAGCTAAGAGGTGAAATGCCAAGTGTAGTTGCAATCTGGAAATACATTGATGTATGTCAGCTTGGAAACAATGCAGGGGGCAGGTTTTGGGCCTTTGCAATGGAGAGACCAGCCCAGAGAGGGCCACTAAGCGCTAGGCATTCCAACAGCATTTTCTCTTTACACTCAACAGCAATCCTGTGAAATATGTGCTATCATTATCATTATCTATCATTTATCTTCATTTTACACAAGAGGAAACTGAAGCTTTGAGAGGTTGAGTAGTTTGTCTAAACTCATCCAACTTGTAAATAATAGAGTCTGAATTTGAATTCACGGCTATGAGGCTTAGAAGCTCACACTTTTCTTTAAAGCTTTTTAAAATTGTGCAATGTAGCGTAAAATACTGAAAAAAATACCTATCATATATATAGTTTAACATGTAATTATAAAGTACACACCACTTCCTAGGACCTGAGTAGAAATTTACTAGTACTTAAGAAAATCTACCTCTGTTCACTCTTTTTACTGATTTGTAACTGCATGTCTAATTTTAATGGTTGTCATTTAGTTGGGAAACTTGCCCTCTTTAATTATCCTGTTTAACTGTCCTCTTATAGCAAGTCATAATATGCTATAGGGGAAAGCTACATGGATCAAAAGTTAGAGGCATAGATGCTCCCTTTCTGAACTGGATTTACCTTGGATAAGTCATCTCTCTCCAAAAAAGAAAGGCATAGTGCCGAAATAACTTATGGAAACCTCAGCCACCATTATCCTGATAAAGAATTGGTTCCCTGGAGCATGAAGATCAGGTTGGAGGGCAGCCTTTGCCTGCTTTTTTTCTTTGTTAATTTAGTAGTATATTATATAAACCCTTAACAGTTTCAGTGACAGACTTCACTCATTTTGAACAGCAAGTATTTTGTTCATTTATGTAAGTCAGTAAATTGCCCTTACACTTTATTGATTAAAATGTCCTAGCTTTTGAAGGACTCACAAGTATAATTTTCCTGAGACAGACTGTACTTTCATTTCTTAAAATCCACCATTGAGGACTGTGCATGATAAAGTGGAAGCAAGTGGTTATTAATTTTTTATTGAAATCTTCTGAATAAGTGTTTTCTCCTAGTTGGTTTCAAAAGGAGTCATATTCCTGAATCTAATTAGAGGCAGTTCATATACTGTGGGCTTATTAAGATTCAAGGCATTTTTTTATTTTAGCCTGTCTGATATCCCTTTTTAATTTCACTTAAATTTGAATTACTCTAAACATCATCTGGGCATATTGAAGAAACTCAGTAATATTAATAATGATGATGTTGACGAATCTGTCCTATCTTATTCTTTTCAAGTCCCATAACGTTATTCTTGATTTTGGCTTGTGAATACCTGAGACTGAGCTGCCCCTCTCTCTTCCTGTTGTAGACATCAGTAATCACTCATGAGGCTGTTCTGAGTGATTATTGATGTCTACCATGACAAAGCCTTGAGGTCTTACTTTCTACATCTCCCTGGGCAGCCATTTCCAGTTGGTCAGACTTAAGAGGCTCTGCCATCCCTCGTGTGGATGTTGGCTGTTTTGGGTCTGAACGTTTATATCCTCCACCAGGATCTCTGAGTAAATTACATTATCAGCTGATTCTATAAAAAAAAAAAAAAAATTTCTGCTGGCTGGGTGCGGTGGCTCATGCCTGTAATCCCAGCACTTTGGGAGGCCAAGGTGGGTGGATCACGAGGTCAGGAGATCGAGACCATCTTGGCTAACATGGCGAAACCCCGTCTCTACTAAAAATACAAAAAAAAATTAGCCAGGTGGCCGGATGCAGTGGCTCATGCCTGTAATCCCAACACTTTGGGAGGCTGAGATGGGCAGATCACGAGGTCAGGAGATCGAGACCATCCTGGCTAACATGGTGAAACCCTGTCTCTACTAAAAACACAAAAAATTGGCCGGGCGTGGTAGTGGGCACCTGTAGTCCCAGCTACTTGGGAGGCTGAGGCAGGAGAATGGTGTGAACCCGGGAGGCAGAGGTTGTAGTGAGCCGAGATCGCGCCACTGCACTCCAGCCTGGGCGACAGAGCAAGACTCCATCTCAAAAAAAAAAAAAAAAAAAAAAAAAAAGAAATTCTGCCTTGGTTTCCATTTTCCTACCTCTTTGAATGAGAATCTTCTCCTTTTCTAGACCCTTTGTATTACCATACTTTCTGTGTGTTTTCATAGCTCTCAGGCTGTCTGCATTGTTTGTTCATCCCGAACAAGCTCCTGGACTTATTCTTTGGCCAGTCTTTACCCATTCCTTTGGAGTTTCTGCTTGGAAGTGACTTCCTCTCCTAAGGTGAAGACTCTTTGTCATTTAATAGGGTGAACTTTCAAAGTATTACCCTGTTCATGAGTTAGTGTTCCCTGGCTGTGTGGAATAGAAAAGAACATCTCCACTTGAGCTTGAATCCCTCTGGAATATGTGTCATTGACAGACCCTATTTCTTGTGTGACCATGTAAGCTGTTAACAGACTGGTCTTTGCATAGCTAGTAACTATCTTTGGAGAAAATGTAAAACAAGTACTTGAAGGTTTTGGAAAGTGCCAAAGGCAGGGAGACCCTGGAGGGGAGTTGAAATTGAAAGGAGGGGCCAGGCACGGTGGCTCGTGCCTGTAATCCCAGCACTTTGGGAGGCCCGAGACTGGCAGATCACGAGGTCAGGAGATCGAGACCATCCTGGCTAACACGGTGAAACCTCATCTCTACTAAAAATACAAAAAATTACCCGAGAGTGGTGGCGGGCACCTCTAGTCCCAGCTACTTGGGAGGCTGAGGCAGGAGAACAGCGTGAACTGAACCCAGGAGGCAGAGCTTGCAGTGAGCCGAGATCGTACCACTGTACTCCAGCCTGGGCGACAGAGCAAGACTCCATCTCAGAAAAAAAAAAAAAAAATTGGAAGGAGGGGACTTGAAATGGGAAACAAAAGGCATACTTTGAGTTTCCAGTTTTTACTTCCAGCTTTTACTTCCAGCTTTTTGGTCTTGATGAAAGAGTGCAGTGGGAAAACCTGTAGTCTTTTTGCACTGGATAACTGAAGGACAGAGTTCAGGATCCCTAAGAAGCTGGAAACTGGGAGTGGGAGGGTATCTCAGAAAGGAGAAAGTCAGAGTGGGGAGTCCTGGATTCTGAGTATAAACTGACCAAATCAGAAGGTATATCATGAACGACACAAGCATAAGGCTGACTGTAAGTGGCCCAGCTAAAGTGAAAAAGAAGTAAGACTTGAGCTGCTGCCCAAAAGACAGAGTTTGCAGTTTGAGTCTGAATATGCGTCACCCATGAATCACTCTTCACTGGGATCTCAGCTTTTTTCACTTATGTCTGATACACACAATGTAAATATTCTCTTTTCCCACTGTTCAGTTGCCTGTCTGAGTTTCATATGCTTAGTTCACAGTTTTTGGGCTTTGAGAGGTAGGCAAGAGGTCTGAAAATTTGTTAACCAGTGCAAAGCCTCAGCCGAGGCAGGAATTTGATACGAATTTTTAAGGGTGATGGTTCTGCCACAGTGCCTACCTCTTTTGCACAATTACTGGTGTGTTGTGAAGATTTTCCTCATGTATTTGAATGCCCTAGGTCACTTCATGTTGCTTTGCTGACTCTTCATGATGATGTTGGAAGCAGTGTTGAATATTGCAAAAATCATAGTATAATAGATGAGAATAACTGATATTTTCTGAGCTCTCCTTACGTGACAGATGTCCTAAGCACTTTACTCATCCTATTCTCCTAGTAATCCTGTTTATTATTCCTGTTTTACAGTTGAGGATTAAAGGCACAGAGGGGTTGAATGCACAGCTGTTATGTGGTAAAGCCAGGAGCTAACGGGAAAAGGAAGATAGGTTAGTATGATGTGTACACATGTGCACATTCTCAAGCATGTGGTTAGAATTGGAAGATAGGTATTATCTGCACTGAGTTTCAGCAGATTCCTGAGGAAGATAGATGTGAAAAAATACCATTTTCCTGCTACTGTGCCTATCAAGTTTACTAGCATGAACTTGGCAGGGAAAAGACTAAGAAATACTAGCAAGGGCCCAAAGATTGAATGAACCCTTTAGTTAAAGAGATAAATAGTGATGAGTAGTTTACTTATCCACATGAGTTAGATTCTTTAGGCAATGGTTTACTGACTCTTGTAGCTAGAATACTGCTGAAATTTTCATTCATATTGAGGAGCAGATTATTAAGTGTAGTTAATTAGAATAAAATGATGAAAATAAACTTTATAAGATAACTAATAGTTTACTTTGTTTGCACTAGAATTCTTGAAATCTGCTCCAAGAGAACCATAGACTCTTAAAAAATTTTTTTTAAATTTTAATATAATTTTACAAATTGAGACTGGGTCTTGCTGTATTGCTCAGGCTGGTCTTGAACTTCTGGGCTCAAGCAGTCCTCCTGTCTTGGCCTCCCATAGTACTGAGATTATAGGTGTGAGCCACTGTGCCCAGCCGAAGAGTCCTATAGACTCTTGATAGTAACCTTGGTGATGGTAGAGTTAGCAAAGGAAGAGAATTCCTTGCCTGTTGTGGCACCAAAGAGCTTTTTACAAGACACTGAGCACTGCAATATACTGGCTATGGAGAAGCTAAACTCAGCAGGATCATGTGGATACGAAAGGAAGTTGTAGCATTAGGCTTATATAATATATGGAGGGTGTCTACAATGGGGACATGATGTTTCAGCTCTATTCTGTATTCAACCACATCTCAAAATTTTAGTCTTCTGAACACCATGATTATAAAATGAATACTTTATTCCAGGAATGGAGTAGTCTTGTACTGGATTAACAGATAGCAGATAAAACAGTGATAACTTCTGGACAAAATACATAAAGTATAAGAAATATTTCAAAATATTGAAATATTAGTCCTTTGTCAGATGAGTAGATTGCAAAAATCTTCTCCCATTCTGTAGGTTGCCTGTTCACTCTGATGGTAGTTTCTTTTGCTATGCAGAAGCTCTTTAATTAGATCCCATTTGTCAATTTTGGCTTTTGTTGCTGTTGCTTTTGGTGTTTTAGACATAAAGTCCTTGCCCATGCCTATGTCCTGAATGGTATTACCTAGGTTTTCTTCTAGGGTTTTTATGGTTTTAGGTCTAACATTTAAGTCTCTAATCCATCTTGAATTAATTTTCGTATAAGGAGTAAGGAAAGGATCCAGTTTCAGCTTTCTACTTATGGCTAGCCGATTTTCCCAGCACTATTTTTAAATAGTGAATCCTTTCCCCATTTCTTGTTTTTGTCAGGTTTGTCAAAGATCAGATGGCTGTAGATGTGTGGTATTATTTCTGAGGGCTCTGTTCTGTTCCATTGGTCTATATCTCTGTTTTGGTACCAGTACCACACTGTTTTGGTTACTGTAGCCTTGTAGTATAGTTTGAAGTCAGGTAGCATGATGCCTCCAGCTTTGTTCTTTTGGCTTAGGATTGTCTTGGCAATGCGAGGTCTTTTTTGGTTCCATATGAACTTTAAAGCAGTTTTCTCCAATTGTGTGAAGAAAGTCATTGGTAGCTTAATGGGGATGGCATTGAATCTATAAATAACCTTGGGCATTATGGCCATTTTCACGATATAGATTCTTCCTATCCATGAGCATGACAAAGGGCTAATATCCAGAACCTATAAAGAACTCAATCAAATTTACAAGAAAAAAAACAACCCCATCAAAAAGTGGGCAAAGGATATGAACAGACACTTCTCAAAAGAAGACATTCATACAGCCAGCAGACACATGAAAAAATGCTCATCATCATTCGCCATCAGAGAAATGCAAATCAAAACCACAATGAGATACCATCTCACACCAGTTAGAATGGCAATCATTAAAAAAATCAGGAAAGAACAGGTGCTGGAGAGGATGTGGAGAAATAGGAACACTTCTACACTGTTGGTGGGACTGTAAACTAGTTCAACCATTGTGGAAAACATGTGGCTATTTCTCAAGGATCTAGAACTAAAAATACCATTTGACCCAGCCATCCCATTACTGGGGATATACCCAAAGGATTATAAGTCATGCTGCTATAAAGACACATGCACACGTATGTTTATTGCGGCACTATTCACAATAGCAAAGACTTGGAATCAACCCAAATGTCCATCAGTGACAGACTGGATTAAGAAAATGTGGCATATATACACCACGGAATACTATGCAGCCATAAAAAAGGATGAGTTCATGTCCTTTGTAAGGACATGGATGCAGCTGGAAACCATCATTCTCAGCAAACTATCGCAAGAACAGAAAACCAAATACTGCATGTTCTCACTCATAGGTGGGAATTGAACAATGAGATCACTTGGACACAGGAAGGGAAGCATCACACACCGGGTCCTATTGTGGGGAGGGGAGAGGGGGGAGGGATAGCATTAGGAGATATAGCTAATGTAAATGATGAGTTAATGGGTGCAGCACACCAACAGAGCACATGTATACATATGTAACAAACCTGCATTTTGTGCACATGTACCTTAGAACTTAAAGTATAATAAAAAAATTGAAATATTTTAAATTCTTGGAGAGTAACTAAAAGTAGGCAGAAAGCAGAGAGGATTCCATCCTTGAAGGAAAGGAACCACACTGAGCAAGACCCACGCTGGCATGGCTTTTCCTCTGAGGGCCCTTCCTAGCCCACAGCATCATGAAATAACTGTCCATTAAAATATTTCTGCCTAATAAAGTTTTGTTTTACTGTTGCCAGATAAACTTATTGAACATAGACATTGACAGGAAACATTGTTCTTTAACTGGCATTTACAACAACTAGGTATTTTCCTGGCATTTCATTATGTGATATTTATTTAATTTCATCCAAACTTGGGGAGCAAATCATTGTAATCATGCCTGTTACGTTATTTTATGGGCTATAGAACATGAACAAGTCAAATACAGAATGAAGGTGTCAGGGTATAATAACTCTGACTTTTGGTTTAGAACTTGGGGTTTGAAAACATGCAGACTTTGGTTTGCTTTTTCTGTGTTTGAAAGGTTTGACCTCTGTGTAAATGACTTTACTACAGAAACTGATTGCACTGTACTACATTGTTTATGAATATTGATGTAATAAATATTTAATGGATACATTTTGCTCGTAAGTACTTCATCTAGCATAAAATTAGAGAAATTTTACTTGAGACAGTCTGCAAAACAGCCCAAAAAATAATCATGTCCTTTTGAATAACCTTAAAAACATTTTACTTTTCATTATTAATTTGTTCTTGCATTTGTTTTCTGACTTAGGCACATTAATTAAAAAATGCACTATGTGTACCTTCATCCTCCTACACTTGTGGATTCTAGCGATGAGAATGGTGAAAAGCACAGTTGGACAAGCTCAGATTTATATCTTAATATGAAGGATTATAAAATATCTTCCTACACGTTAGTTAAATCTGTGAAAGATCAAATGAGTTCTGTGCTTGACAGTGTAGATGATTATGGTGATGTAATAGTTATAGTGAAAGCATTTTTTGAGTGTGTGCTTTGTGTTAGGTACTGTGATGTATCCTCAAAGGCAGGATCTCATTGATTACACATAATAACGTGGCAGTAAAGTGATTAAGGTCATAGGCTCTAGAAGTTAGGTTTGTATCCTTGTGACCTTGCAAACATGTCTTAATCTTTCTGTGCCTCAGTTTTCCATCTGCAATTGGAGATCATCCTTTACTTACCTTATGATTTCAGAATCAATACACTGAAACAGTGCCCCATTCCCTGGTCAGCTTGTATTATTAATAAGTGGTTGTGGTCATTATCATAGTGGGGCCAGGGCTCAAACAGGTCCATGATCCAGTGTCCATGATCTTAACCACATCACTGTATGCTTGAGCATCACTGTGTGCCCAAGCATGCCACATGGCACATAGTAGATGCTCGTTAAAAAATGAGCTTTGGGCCATGCACGGTGGCTTACACCTGTAATCTCAGCACTTTGGGAGGGCAAGGTGGGCAGATCACTTGAAGTCAGGCGTTTAAGACCAGCCTGGCCAACATGGTGAAACCCCGTCTCTAGTAAAAATACAAAAATTAGCTGAGTGTGGTGGTGCATGCCTGTAATCCCAGCTACTTGGGAGGCTGAGGCACGAGAATTGCTTGAACCCAAGAAGGGGAGGCTGCAGTGAGCAGAGATCGCACCAGTGCACTCCAGTCTAGGTGACAGAGTGAAACTGTGTCTAAAAAAAAAAGGAGCTCTGGATTTTCCCTGTAGAATTTGTGCTTGAACTGGCTTATTTGTCTATTTATTTGTACATAATATATGGCTCGATGCAGAGAGAAACTTTTAAACGTTGAAGTCTTAGAGATAAATGATGGGCATATGGGCTGAAATCTGTATTATTCTAGAAACATGATTACTGAACTGTTAGCCCTGGGAAGTGCCTAGCCTTGCCAAATAATTTATTGTCACAGGAACCATTATTATTTGTTTGCCATGAAGGCAAATCAGTGGCCCCAGTTTCAGATTGAGGGTCATTGTGTTCTTGGTCTTTGTATCTAATTAATTAATTATCATTCACCAAATACTAAAGAAGCACCAGGTCTGTCCCAGGCATGGGAGATGCATTGGTGAATGCATCAGACATGGTTTGTGCCTTTGAGACCATCATAGTCTCATGGGACGTGGCAGACACTGACAAATCACCCACGTATATAACTACACATTGAGAGGTGTTACGAGGAAAAATGAGGGATCAGTAAACTTTTTCTGTAGATGACCACGTAGTAAATATTTTATTTTTTTATTTTAATTTTTTATTTTTTTTGAAACGGAACCTCACTCTGTTGCCTAGGCTGGAGTGCAGTGGTGTGATCTCAGCTCACTGCAGCCTCCGCCTCCCAGGTTCAAGCAATTCTCATGCCTCAGCCTCCTGAGTAGCTGGGATTACAGGCGTATACCACCACGCCTGGCTAATTTTTGTATTTTTGGTAGAGATGGGGTTTCACCATGTTGGCAAGGCTGGTCTCAAACTCCTGGCCTCAAGCAATCCACCTGCCTTAGCCTCCCAAAGTGCTGAGAGTACAGGTGTGAGCCCTCACACCTGGCCATAGTAAATACTTTAGACTTCTGGGCCTTACATTCCCTGCTGCAGCCATTCACCTCTATCACTGCAGGTGACAAGAGGGTCATCTTGTTTTCCTGTGGTTTAGGCCAGTGAGGAAGACTAGCAGGGAGATTCTGATGAGAGTCAGAGAGCCTTATCATTTGCTTAGTAAAGCAAATGTCTTCACATATCTGCACTGGGAGGCTGCTGAATGCTGTCACGTAGCTAGTGAGGATCTCCTGTGGGACTCTCAGTGCTGTTGTAAGAGAGCATCAGGCTGCAATTTCCTCATCTGGACTCTCAAGAAGTTTATCTGTATCTTCCTATAGGACATTGGTCTTCTTCATAGGACCTTGGTCTGCAAATTTTTTCTTAAAGGACCGGGGAGTGGATATTTTAGGTGTTGCAGCAATATGTCTCTGTTGAGACTACTCAAAAGCAAAAGCAGCAATAGACATAAAGGGGTAGGCATGGCTGCATTACAATAAAACTTGCTGATACAGGGCTTTGTATCGTATGTGAGTTCAGGACAGTTGATTAAAGTTTAATATTCTAGGCAAGTAGGTTTCACCTTGTATTTCAACTCCTGTTGATGGTATCCATGTGGAACACTGTGTAATGAGGATTGTGAGGCTGAGGTCATTCTTTTGGGAAAAGGAAGCAATTGACTAATGTCTGTTGTAGGTTCAGCTTGTGGGAGCACTGGTTGGTACAAATGCTGGACACCTGTAATCCTTGTGGCTAGGAGTGCCTTGTGAGCAAGGATTTTGCCATCTATCTTTATACATCAGGTGCTTGGCACAATTGTTAGTTTTAAAAGGGTTTATCAAATGAATGGACATTTATCTTGATGCCTTCCCACAAAACCATATTTAAATCATTTATCCTACACAAGTACTTACTAAATGCTTATAGCGTTAATGGCAGTATCTTTTTATTCCAGTTGTTTTCGAAAGAAGGGAAATTCATTGCGTTCTATGTTTAATGTCCTTGACCATCAGTATTTAATCTTCTGTATAATAGAACCACCAAAGTCTACAGTTTAAATGATTTTTTCCTCCTTCTGTCCTTCACGTGTTTGTGCTTAAGGCCTTTACATTTCTTATAGGTAATATTAAACAACATGATGCAATTAGAATTTGTTTAACATTTATTTTGAAATATGTAGGATAGGTAATTAAGGAGTTTTTTTTTTCCACATTTGCTTTACAAAGTAGGTTTCATTCCTTTATTGTAAATAGAGTGTGCATTGCCTTGTATCCTCGTAATACATTTCTCTGAATTTATTTTTTATTTTTAGAGACAGCATAGGAATCCTTTTATAAGCTCAATATGCATTTCCTGGCTGTACCACATAGTTTATCTTTTGTGTTTTTAGAGTTGCAAGATGAGAGGGGGGCAGAGATTAGAGAATGCTGTAATTAAAGCTGATTTTCCTAGCATGTAATGTGTGGTATAATGAATATATATATATTTGGTCTTGGTTCCTGGTTCCTGGCACAGATCTAAAACCTTGAGTGGTAGGAGCTTCTTTTGTTATTTATAAAATGTTCTTCTGTTATTTATAAGCCCCTTTCAACCATACCTGGGTTTTTATGCTAATAAGGTGACTCCTGGTGGCCCTTTAGATAGTTTCAAGGGAGGGGCTAGCCATGCCAAGAAGGGTGGATAGAACTTTTGGTTTTCATTCCCCTGCCCCAACACCTCTAAGTAGGGGAGAGAGGCCACAGATTGAGTTCAGTCACCAATGGCCAATTTCTTAATCATGGCTAAGTAATGAAACCTTGATTAAACTCTGAAACACTGACATTAGGGGAGCTTCCAGGTTGGTGAACACATATGGGCACCACCCCCCATAGCATGCTCTATTGCATCTCTTCCATTTGGCCATTTCTGAGGTTTATCCTTTATAATAAACCTGTAATCATAAATATTCTCCAGAGTTCTGTGAGTTTTTCTAGTGATTTATTGAACCTGAGCAGTGGATTGTGAGAACCCCTGTGTATGTAGGTGGCCTGCCACCCTGTTTGCTGCTGGCGTCTGAAGTAGGAGCAGTCTTGGGGACTGAGCCCTTAACCTGTGGGGTTTGTGCTAACTATGGGAGTTAGTGTCAGAATTGAATGGAATTTTTGAACAACCAGTTGGTGTTGGAGAATTGGAGAATTCTGAGAAAATAACACATATTTGGTGTCAGAAAACACCACACATGACATCTGTCTTTGCCAATGCTTAACTCAATATGGTGCTCAGCCTCTCTTCATATTCAGCTGAAAATGCTCTTACACCAAAGCGTCACTGAACAGATTATGCCGCAGGTTTCAGAGAAGAAATGTGAAGGCATGTGAATCCACAACATCTGTTCTCACGCATTCTCATCACATGTGTCTGTTCTTCCTTGTTCTCTTCCCCTCTCTCTGCCTTTTCCCCCTGCTCACGGATAAGGTTCTCCTGTGTTAATATGGAGCAGTCCCCCGACTTGCTGTATTAGTTTGTTTTCACACTGCAAATAAAGAGATATCTGAGACTGGGTAATTTATAAAGGAAAGAGGTTTAGTGGACTCACAGTTCCACATGGCTGGGGAGGCCTCACAATCATGGTAGAAGGCAAAGGAGAAGCAAAGCACATTTTACAGGGTGGCAGGCAAGAGAGCATGTGCAAGGGAACTCACCTTTATAAAACCATCAGATCTCATGAGACTTACTATCATGAAACGCCCCCATGAATCAGTTACCTCCCACTGGTAATTATGGAAGCTACAGTTCTAGGTGAGATTTGGGTGCGGACACAACCAAACCATATTAGTTGCATGTCCACTCACCAAAGAGTCCTGTGGTCAGCTAGACACCCTTCTCTTTGATGGAAGTTTGCTTTCCATCTCTGGTGGCTTAAACATGCCCTCTGGGTGTCTCATCTGCTCATTCCAAATAGTGTATCAAAATATTCTTTACAACTGCATATAGGGGTAAATGTACCTTTGACCATCTTATACATTCATACTTGCCTTCATTCAATGAAAAACTAAGTTGAATGCCTACAATGTCTCATGCAGTGTTCTGGGCACCGGGCACTCATCAGTGAACAAAACAAGTGTTTGCCCTATGGAGCCGGTCTAGCCGTATACATACATAAAATTAGTACACATAAGAAAATAGGAAACAGGGAAGCATTTACTAAATTTCTATGTATTTATACATTTCTTCCTATTCCTGCTTTTATCATTTGGGGTCCAGTTAGAAAGAGACTATGTTATTTTAACAGATAAAATTTAGCATAGAGAATTGAGTAAAGAACTATTGGAGGACTAGAAGGGCAAAAAACTCCAAAAAAACCACCACTAACTAAAACAGAGATTATAACTTGCAGAAAGCAGTGCTGCCCACCCCCAACCTCCACCCCCACCCAAGATAAGAGGAAGAAGTTGAAGCTTTCCAAGAACTTGGAAACTTGGAGGAGAGGTCCTGCAGAGCTGGGACCCAGAGTTTTAGGAAAGACTGCTGCTTGGCTGGTTTCAGTGGCTCCGAGGCTGGTCAGGGAGTGCTGGTAGCACCTGTAATCTGGACCCAGCTAGTCTTGAAACCAACTTCTTTTGCCAGGGTGAGGAGGTGTGGGACCAGGGGCTATGGTGACAAAACATTGGAAAGGAACAGATAAACCATCTCTTATCTGCCAGCCCTTTAGTCTCCCTATAGTGTGCCCCATATGGGCAGACCCTAATAGGAAGCCAGCTGGTGAAAGAGAAAGTAAATTTGCAGGATTATCAGCCCCGCAGAGCAATGGGCACCTAGAAAGGAGAGTTTGGAGCTGAGACAAAATAACTTCATAACTGGCACATCACTGATAGGGCCCAAGTCTGGGTCCTCTTCATCTTTCTTTTGATTTACTACATTGAATCCCAAAGATGCTGTTCAGATCCATTGAGAAGATAATTGTGAAATATCCGAATAAACACAAGTATTTTCACACAAATGTGCAACAGCTCCAGTTTGCTTCTATATGGTGTATGGTTAGTTGTGTACTTTGTCCTGTTTTGCAGTCTAGGGCATTTCCCAAAGGAGTAACTAATTCCATGGGATTTAACACAGATGCCAAGTCAAAATTGGTTGGGGGATAACTGTGCAAATATAGTTAAATAGATTTTTTTAAATGGTTGAGCTCCTCAGAACCTTAAGTAAAGCATATATTGAGAACCTCTAAGTGAAGAAAATAAAACTATGTATTTCCCAGATGTTTGACCATGAAATTCCCCCATCTTCAATTTTAAGCTCACTGATTTGTCTTCTGGTTATAGTCTGTCTACTTTCAACCCATCTCTACTAGTCATTTTTTGAAAACAAAAACATTTCAAACTTCTAGTTAAAAAAATTTTGATACATATACGAACCTCTCACATCTCTCTGATGCATGATGCTTTTTAAAAATTTTTATTATTTTTTTGAGACGGAGTCTCCCTCTGTAGCCCAGGCTGGAGTGCAGTGGCGTGATCTTGGCTCACTGCAAGCTCCGCCTCCCGGGTTCACGCCATTCTCCTGCCTCAGCCTCCCAAGTAGCTGGGAC
This sequence comes from Papio anubis, assembly GCF_008728515.1. Classification (NCBI taxonomy): domain Eukaryota; kingdom Metazoa; phylum Chordata; class Mammalia; order Primates; family Cercopithecidae; genus Papio; species Papio anubis. The sequence continues at coordinate 72,683,576 of NC_044977.1, forward strand.
TACAGGTGCGCGCCACCACGCCTGGCTAATTTTTTATATTTTTAGTAGAGACGGGGTTTCACCGTGTTAGCCAGGATGGTCTCGAGCTCCTGACCTCGTGATCCACCCACCTCAGCCTCCCAAAGTGCTGGGATTACAGGTGTGAGCGACTGCACACAGCATATACTTTTAAAAAACAGTTTTGTGCTATGTCCTCCTTCAACTTCTCCTCCAGCATTAGTTCTTCTGTTTCTCTTTCATGATATTGGTGTGTGTTGTTTCATCATTCTTGCTGTTGTGCCTTAGAGCATCCTGTCATCAGTGACTGCCAGTAACTGGTCTTTTCCTATTAGTAGTCCCCTGAGGCACTGTTTCATCTCTTGGGCCCGTGTACCCTACAATTGCTGTTTTTGTCCAGCATACTGCTTGCTACTTGATGCTGATCATTTTGTTGGTTGCCGGAGCCCCCGCTCTGCTCCCTGGGTGCCCAGCCTTCAGACTTAAAATATAACCCTGGCGGCCAGGTGCAGTGGCTCACACCTGTAATCCCAGAACTTTGAGAGGCTGAGGCAGGCGGATCACGAGGTCAGGAGATCGCGACCATCCTGGCTAACACGGTGATACTTGGTGTTCAGCAGATTGCTTTTGGGAGGGGGCTTGTTCTCAAGGCCTCAGGTCATTTTCCCAGCCATCAATATACCTCCTTGGTGTTTCTTCTGTCCTGAAAAGGTGAGTAGCTTTTATATCTAGTGTTTTCAGAGGCAGCAGGAGCTTCAGAGATCAATTTTAATTTTAAGCCGACTCTCCTCCTTTAGAGGCAAAGGTCCTCAAGAGAAGAGAGTAATGGCCAATAAGGGGGAGTTGTTTAGAATCTATCTTCCTCCTGCATTGGGTAGCTACTTAGATGCTGGCTGGATCTACCTGGTGGAAGGTCATGGAACCAAATCCCCATTGTGGTGCATTTCTCGCCTCCCTGGTGTTGCTTCTTGATCCTGGACAAGGTGGAAAAGAGATTTCACAGAAATCTTTCATTTTACTTTGCCAGCAAACTTGTAAGGTCATGGTGGTTGATATCCTCAGTTAACATAAATAAAGGTCACCTGTGAATAAATGGCAGGGTGAAGATGACCCACAGAGCCTTTGACGCCACTCACTTAAGCTTATTTCTCAATTATCAACTCCCAGAACTGTCATCTTGACATTACAGCATATTTTGATCCTTTCTGCCTCATTCTCTGTTCACTTCTAGTTTGGGCCAGTTGTTAGCTTGTAGCAATATCATCTAGCATTTCACTATGGGTTCCTTAAAGAAGAATCATTAGTATAGAACTTTCTCTATGTTTCTTAGGTTCTTTGACTCCTTCGATTTTAAAAGGGTGTAGTATGTTTAGGATATTGTTTCCTTTGCTGCTTAGATACTGTGTCAGATTGTCTATTTGTAGGAGTCTTTTTGTGTGTGCTTTTCTGAGTTCTCTGTCATCACAGTGGACTTTTCAAATGAATGACAGTATGTATTTCACACGTTTCCTGGACAGTGTGGCAGGCTCATTTGATTATCGTGCATTCTGCACCTGGGTATAAATGTTTTTTTTAGGGATTATTTTGAAGTTTCTTTTTCGTGATATCTAGTTTTCTGAAAGCTCACCTTGAATTTAACTTCTATGGATTATTCTTATAGATAAAAGTAATATTTGGATAATTTACCCTCTCCCCCTCCCTGGCTAAAGAAATTCAAATTACTATAAGGGAAGAGATGACTAACATAGATGGAAATATTTGGCATGTGATTTTCTTGTTTATAACTAGGGCATTTTATGTGGAATATTGGGGAGGGCAATGGAATTTAATCATCAAAATTATAATTTCTCCTATAAATGGAGATTTTGACAATGAAATTGTGAAAGAAAGGGTGCTCTCTACAATATTTTATTTTTCTTTAAAAGCATCTAAGATCTAGTTTTCCATAGCAATAGTATTTTATTCATCAACAAGAATGAAATGTCTTTCTAAACACAAATAGTGGACTTCAGACCTCACAGACACCAATTATCATTCTGCACAGAGAACATTCAAAATGTCAGAGAGATGATCTCAGGAATTTCCCCAGCAAAGGTCACTCATTTCCTACTCTGTAAGTCATTTCTTTGGCACGCCAGTGTGACAGGCAAGCTTGTGAGATTGAGTTAGCTAGGTCACTCAAAACTGCCACTATAAAGAAGTGATGAGAAGTCTATTGCTATCAGGTAAATCCCATTAAACTCAAATGTATCCTAAACTATTAAGCACTATTAGATCGTTAGAAGGAGCTGGAGTAGGTTGATTGAAATAAAGTCTGTCCCTTGCAAGCTTTCATCTGGATTTATTGGAAAGGACTTTGGGGAGTAATTTAAGGAGGGCTAACAAATTGGTAACTGCAAGGTGTGGAGAAGGTAGCAGGGCCCTGTGAGGGAATCAAACCTGATGCACATGTTTGACCCATGGTAATGGTGATGGTGAATGTGCACGTAGGTTCTTTAGGGTTTACAAAGCACCTCACGTACATTATCCCAGCCACCCTGGAAGCTTGTGTTTTGCTAATATCTCTGCTTTACCCGCTCAGCGTGCAAGCTCATTCGATGTAGAGATCTTGAAAAACACTGCTGTTGTTCCTCTCACACCGGTGATATGTTTGGGCAACGTGATTGAATAAAAATATCTAGTACTTTCCCTTCTCTGAGTATTGTAAAGGATCTGCTCTGATGGCATGTCTAAGTGTGTGAAATAGTTGGGCAGGTTTTAACGAATAATGAATGGCCCCAGAACAAGATTTTTTCCCCTCTTTGAAAATTTAGAGAATGAGTCCGTGACCTAGTATCGTACTCTTTTTAATTTGTTTTCAAATGAACACTTTGCATGGAGATGATTCTTGGAACACAGACCCCCTTTTGCCACCACAGAGACTCACCTGAGTGGGTGGACACATACATGCATATAGGTATATATATATATTTAAATGAGATGGAGCAGTGACTTAATTTTCGGGAAACGTCTTCTAGAGTTATTTGTGCCACAAGTGAGCAGAGACTCAATTTTTATGAACATGAACCTGACATAAGACCAAGCTACTTGGCACAAATATCCTCACCTTCTTCCATGAGCTCACCTGTTCTACAGAGATGTGGTCTTGGCAGGCTGCAAGGGCACTGCCTAGGCACAGGGATGGGCACTTAATGGTGGCCTGTTGAGGGTGTGTCAGTTACTCTTGTAACTTCAGGCCTCAGTTACTCATGTGTCACATGGACCTTTGCCTGGTCATGATCTCAAGTTTCCTTCAGATCTTATTAGTCTTTTCAAAGTAATTAGAAAATTATTAATTTTATTAAATGTAATTAGAATTCTTGTTTTCTTTTTCTAGCTTGCCTTCTTTCATTTTATTAATAAACCCATCTTTGGGAAATTAAATGTAGTTATTAAATTAACTACATTAAATAGATAACTTTTTATTCAGGTAAAAACAGAATGTAGAGATTAATATCACAGTCATCTGTGGGTCCAGTATGAAGAAGTTCCAAATAATATTTTCTCAGATTTGCTCAGATCATTTTAAAATAAAAAATGTAAAGTATAAGTGATAAAATTGAAGTCTATTGTTGTCTCTTCGGAAAATCCATGATCCCTTCTGACCCTTTAACATAGTCAGTGTTCTAAACTTGGCATGTCACTTTCCAAATGGTTTTGATATATCCATGTATGTATCTTCCTAAGATTGTTTACTGTTATTTTCTATTTAAGTGTGCGTAAATACTCTTATGTGTTCCTCTTGTTCTACAAGTTGCTAGTTTTTCCCATATATTTTGCTTTGTAAATATATTGGCATTGACATGTTTAAAGAGCTGGTTCATTCATTTGAACCATTTTACAGTATTCCATTGGATAGGCCACATTGTATTAATCCTTAGCTTTAACGTCTTTGGTTTTTGTTATTTCTATGTAGCATCTCTTTAATCCAGGGAGGCCTTGTGTTCTCTCCTAGGAGAGAATCTCAGATAGGCCACTGTAGCAGATAGAGGTACTGCAGCCTGTTGCCCGCTGAGATTGATATTAAATAATGAAAGAAGGTTATAAGATCAAAGGCTCAGCAGCTCTGATGTGGTGGAATGATGTACAGAAATGTCAATAATTAAAGTAATACAAAGGCCATGTCTTAGTTCATTTTCTGTTGCTTATAAGAGACAACGTGAAACTAGGTCATTTATAAAGAAAAGGAATTTATTTCTTACAGTTATGAAGCCTGAGGAGTCCAAGGTCAAGGGGCTGTATCTGATGAGGGCCTTCTTGCTTCTGAGAACTCTTCTACATAGTCCCCAAGGGATGCATGGTGAAGGGACTAAGAGTACTAGCTCTGATCTCTCTTCTTTTTCTTAGAAAGCCACCAATTTCATTCCTGTGATAATCCGTTAACCCATTAATCCATTCATCCTTGAATGGATTGGTCCATTCATGAGGGCAGAGCTCTTATAACCCAGTCACCTCCTACAGATCCCATCACTAGTACTGCCACGTTGGAGATTAAGTGCCAATATGAGTTTTGGAGGGGAGAAACATTCAAACCATAACAGGCCAGGTTGGGCAAAAGATTTGACGTTAAGATTGTTTTGAAAGAAGTGCCTTTTTTTGACTAGCAAGAACATCAGATTTACCATGTGCATATAAACTAACATTGTAAAGTGTGTGTGTGTCTAATACTAGATTTCTTTTTTTTTTTCCTTAAACCCACATCTAATCCACAAGTAAGCTTTACCTCATCACCAAACTTTATCCATAATCCCCTCATTTCTTTCTATCCCCACCTCTACTGCCCTTCTCTGTAGTCTAGTTGAGGGATCAGCACACTGACCTGCTAGCCAAATAAAGCTTTATTGGAACACAGCCATGCCCATTAATTTGTATATGATTGATGGTAGTTTGCACTACAAAGGCAGAGTTGAATAGGTGCAACAGAGTCCACCTGGCCTCAAACCCTAAAATATTTACTATCTGACTCTTTATAGAAAAAGTTTGCTAACCTTAATCTGGTTGAATGCAGTTCTCTCCAATTGGTTTTATTCTCCAAAGAGAAAACAGTGACTTTTTTAAAACGTGAATTTGATCTTCTCACTTCCCTGTTTAAAACTGAGTGAATGAAGTCTAAACTCTGGATTTATCTTTCCAGCACCCGCATTATCTGGTCCCTGCTGGCATTGTCATGCTCCTCTGTCACCATACTCCCTCGTTCGTGCACGTACCAACCCCTTTCCTGCCCCAGAGCCTTGGAACATGCTGCCCTCTCAGCCTGCTGTGCTTTGCCTCAGTTCCTTCACAGGTATACCTCTTTTCTGTCTCCAGGTTTCTGCACAGATGTCATTTCTTCAAAGGTGACCACTCAGTCTAAAATTGACCTGCACAGCTCATCATGTGTCTTTCTTTTTTTTTTTTTTTGAGACGGAGTCTCACTCTTTTGCCCAGGCTGGAGTGTAGTGGTGCAGTCTTGGCTCACTGCAACCTCCGCCTCCTGGGTTCAAGCTATTCTCCTGCCTCAGCCTCCCGAGTACCTGGGATTAAAGGTACGTGCCAGCACACCCAGCTAATTTTTGTATTTTTAGTAGAGATGGGGTTTCACCATGTTGGCCAGGCTGGTCTTGAACTCCTGACCTCAGGTGATCCACCTGTCTTGGCTTCCAAAAGTGCTGGGATTACAGGTGTGAACCGCTTCATCCAGCCTCATCATGTGTCTTTCATTTTCCTCATAGCACTTGCTACTCTGTAATTACACTCTTCATTTATGTGTTCATGTCTTTCTTCCCTGCCTCTCCTCCTAGGGCGAAAGCTTGGTGACCACAAAGAACTTGTCTGTGCTGATTACTGCTAGATCTTGGATGTCAAACACAGTGACCACATTATGGATGCAGTGGAAAATTATTAAATGAATGAACAAAGTATAGGTTCTGCCGATTTCCTTGGTAGGAGTTAAATGCCAGTATATGTTTATATTACCTTAATTTGTTTTCTTTATCTATAAATAAATCTTGCCTACTTCTGTTCACAAGGTAAAATTAAGGTGATTTTCTTCTGCAATGTGATTGAGCTAGCATACTCTCCAGGAGGGAACAGACGGATTCTGAAAGGATGCTCGGTATTTTTAGAGCCGTTTATACGTTTGTTTCTGCTATTGTGCTAATATGCTAATGTTTATCAAGGTTGTATTTTTTTTCCCTCCCTTTCTTTCTTGCTGCTGGCAGAGCAGCAGTATAGAGTTATGCAGCAAGCCCTCCTTTGGGCATTTGTCCTTACTACAAAGTGCTTTACATTTCTTTGCTCCTTAAAATACATCCTGCTTTTCTGCTGAACCTAGGATAAAAAGAACAAGGCAGTATCTTTGTGAATCTTAATTCTTTTGAGTTGGTGAAACCCATCCAGCAACCTCTCTTTCACACCTTCCCATTTTCCCATTGAACCTCATATTCGGTACAACTCTGTACCTTCCTGCAGTGAAATCTATAAATCAGAGCCTCCTGCTTCTTCTCTTGCCCCGGTTGACTTCAAGGCTCAGGGCCCATGTTTGTGCACTGGGAGATGATACACCAGCACTGCCTCATTAAAGGGCACGGGTCCTCAGTCAGACGTACCTGTATTTGAATTATGGCTTTGCCTCTGACCAGCTGTGTCACCCTGAGCAGGCACTTAGTTACTCTGAGCCTTCATTTGCTTATCTGTAAAATGGACTTCTGCTGGTATCTTCCTTTATGTGGAGAATTTCACGAGGTAATGCTTTCCAGGTGGAATAACACAGTTTCTGGAACTTCATGGGACTCAGAAATGTTCACTAGTATTTGATTTGGTTCAACAACGTAAGAGTTTGCCAAGGCACCCCAAGAAGAATGAATTCTAAAATAGCAACCTGCTATGATCCAGTTTCTGGATAATCTGAAAGCTCAACTGTCAATTCTTTTTTGGAAGTACAGATGATTTTATTACTATTATTTTAAACTGATGCTGTTTGCTTTACTGCTGGAGGCCTTAGATAAGACATGTGGTACTATCAGAGATGCGTTGTCAATGGAATAAAAATGGCCTCAGGCAGCTGGTCTGATCCTAGTCTGATGTCCTATAAAGAATAACTCAAGTGTTGTTTCTCTTGATGCGGGAACTTTAAAGCACTTTTTTTCTCTAGCCATCCACCCTAATTAAGTTTTGCATCCCTTCAACACTGGCTTTTCAGGTACCATATCATCATTATTATCATTACCAATTTGTCAGCCACTTTATTTGTTCATACTTTAAAATGGAAAACAGTAATTTTAGGTCAGGAATGGCAGTATAGTTTTTGTCTGTGGTGGTTCCAAGTAGTTTTTAGTTGACACAGCATTTACAGACTGACTAAAAAGAGAAAAAGTCAGATGTAATAATAGAAAGCTCCTGAGCTTTTTTAAGGCCGGGGGACCTGGGTTCGAACCTTGCCTCTCTCTTTATCAGATGAGTGGCCTTAGACAAGCTATTTAACCCACTTCTTTCACCTTCAGACTTCTTCTGTGAGATGGGATAACTTTGTTCAGATGAGATGAAAAGTGAATTTACTTATACTAATTAGCACAGGTTTTCTTTTTGAGACAGAGTCTCTCTCTGTCGCCCAGGCTGGAGTGCAGTGGCACGATCTCGGCTCACTGCAACCTCCACCTCCGGGGTTGAAGCCATTCTCCTGCCTCAGCCTCCCGAGGAGCTGGGACTACAGCTGCCTGCCCACCATGCCCGGCTAATTTTTGTATTCTTAGTAGAGACGGGGTTTCACCATGCTGGCCAGGATGGTCTCAATCTCTTGATCTTGTAATCCGTGCCCCTCGGCCTCCCAAAGTACTTGTATTACAGGTGTGAGCCACTGCGCCCGGCCCTAAGTAACACATTTTAAGATGCTTTCTGAATGTGCGATTTTTCTAGTTCTTCCTTTTGCCAATTACTGTTCTTTTTCTGTGATTGTTGAGTGATTCAAGTATAGAAATTCCATGATTACAGTTTAAAAATACCTCCCCAAATGTATTTAAAACAATGAGCAGGGCTCAGTGGGTACTATTAAAACAAAATTATTTATATGATCACCTCCTATTTTTATCTTAATGATTGCCAGATATCTACTTGTTACACCTTTCCTCCACTTTTATATTTCTGAATTAAATAATAATGGGTAACTTTTTTTGAGTACTTGTCATGGGCACCATTTCAGTTTATTTGCATATATTAACTCATTTAATCTTTACAACAGCCTTTGAAGATGGGCCTGTTGGTATCCTCTATTTTATAAACGAGGAAGTGAAACTCATGTCAGCTGCCATTTCTGCCATCCATAGGGTAGGTAGGATCTCTCTGTACCCCTTTTAGAGTTTAAGAACTCAGCCACAGGGAGCTAATTAATTGGTTGATTCATTTCCTTATAGTGTGCAAAACAGGGAGAACACAAGTGGGGAGTGGTGAAGAGTATTGCAGTGCTAAACAAAAGTGACGTTCTGTTTTCAATGAAGACCACTCTTCAGCCTGAACGTGGAGGGAAAAACAGCAGTGTCAGTACCCACATTCCTACTCTTCCTTCTACATCTGACATTATTATTTTGTTCCTTTCCATAGGCTTAGGCTTCTAATCACAATAGTTACTTTTCTTACCTATTTCTGTAGCATGTTTTCATGCTGAAAGAGAAGTTGACATGCTGGTGTCATCATATTAAGGCCTAAACGGAACAGCATTATTGGTATTATTTTTTTCCTCTTACAAACAGGATTCCACTTAATCTCTTTTACAGGATGGCACAGTTAAAGTGCCTTCTTCATCAGAGCCTGTTTTAAACAAGCAGGCCTTTTATTTTATGACACTTATATTGAGACACATTGAGTTATATCTGTCTTTTCATTTGCACCAACACGTTTATTTGAGGCCTCATATTTCCTAGGTAACGTGACTAAGGTAGATTTATCGGTGCTAATTTGCATACAGAACAACATTGGCGAAACTAAAATATAACAAACACATACTAACTTTTGACTTGCCACAGCCCACCAAGCATCTGCCTTCGTTGCCATGCCTGTAATGAGAGGGAAATATATTTTCCTCTGAGTTTACAGCTAATTCCTTGTTTGTATTCCACTGTCGTCACTGCTGTTGAGAGCTAGAAATGAGGTTTAAGAGCCTCTTCATATCTAACAGCAGGAGTTTATATTAGAGGTGGTAGTTCTGTATAACAGAAAATGCGACTTTTGCTCACCCACCTCGATTTCATACCACATTTGAAGAACCCCGCTTCATTTAAGTAAGGGGCAAGCCCTTTGTTTTGCAGACAAGTTCATAGAGACTTAAGGCTACACCATTGTGTTAAAGCCTGGCTTGTATTTCTTTTTCTCAATGTTGCTTTTAAGTAAATTGATATTTATGGAACAAATAATAAATGAATTTATTTAACAAAATTTTTTAAAATTACAGATTAAGTTGAAATTTCTTGGTCTGCCCTTCCCAAGTTTACTGGCAGTAGGTTGGTGAACATTATCTGGACCTTTTCTTATTCATTTACTTATGCATTTATGTATCCTTAGAAGATACACATTATTGCTTCATGTGTGAACATGTGTGTCTAATATACATTCTCCTACTGTATATATTGTTCTGCAACTTGTTGGGTTTTTTTAGTCTTGTGCCTTGTAGAATAATCAGTGCTACTATGTTCAGACTTAATAGGCTAGATTAGTCAATGCTGTTATAATGAGTTATTCCTAAGATCTCAGTGGTTAACACATCAAGCGTTTATTTCTCAGTCATGCATATGTGGGTCAGGTGACATCCCCCATGTTGTAACTCTTATAATCCAGCCTAATCTCACCTGTGACTCCACCATCTCCACATGTGGCTTCCAGGTCCTTGTAGCTAACAAATAGGGCTCTGGAGGGTTGCACATGGTCTCTTAAAAGTTTTGGCATACTAGCTACAAGGAAACTGAGAAATGTAGGGGTACACATGGTTACATGGTGATACTGTGTTGCTATAGATAATTTTAAATACTTTACACAGTCAGAGTATATTATAGTTTGTTTTGCCAGTCTCTTATTTGATGGGCATTTGGATCATTTCCAATCTTATCCTTTTGTTATGTACAATTCTACAGAGAAGATCTTGCATGTATCTCTGGTACATGTTTTGCTAGGATAGATACCCAGGAAGCAGACTTACCAGGTCAGAGGATGAGGGTGCTTTAGTTTTCATAAACACTGTCAAATTGATTTGGAAGGTGGTTGCACTAGTGTTCTGTTGTAAGGGTAGTATCTGAGAAAGTACATTTCACCAGACCTTCAACGACAATAGTATCAGATCTCGTGTGTGTGTGTGCGCGTGTGTGTGTATGTTTGTGTTCAGTAGCATCTTCATTCCTTTTGGCAAAATGGCTTCTTCTGTTTTGTTTGAATTTCTGTTTTCTTGATTACTAGTAAGTCCTGGCCTCTTTCTAATACTGCTTTATGCTGCCTTCCCAAGTGAGCAATACTAGTGTGCAAAGTCGGGCTGAAGAAGGATGGAGCAAGTGCAGAGCCAGTGGGTAGACACTTTTCCCTTTCGGGGTACCCAGCTCAGGGACATTTCTTTTGATATTCTCTATTGATTCCCCCACCTCCCCACCCCAGGTGCTATTTCAGTTGTCTCTACACCTCTAATTTTAAAACCATGGGGCGAAGGATGATTTCTTGGGCATGTCGTTTTTTGTTTTTTGGTTTTTTTCTGTGTAGCTGTCTAGTTTTGTGCTTGGAGTTTTTATGTCAGTTTTTGCCCACTTAGCCATTGTCTTGTTATCTCCTGGTTTTCTTTGTCCCCTGCCTCATTTTTCATTCTTTTTCTTCTGCTTCTGCTCCCTTGTTCCCATAGGCCCTTAAATCTTTATGTGCTGCTTTTCTTTTAAGTTGTATTTTTCCCGTTCCCCTCCAAGCTTAGAAATGGTTGCTGTATCAAAGAAACACAGGAAGGAAGGGAAGGATGGCAAGGATATTGTACAAGTCCAAAGGGAACAAAACCTAGGTGCCCACCTACCCCAGCTAGTTTAAGAACATGATGCTGTTCCTAAGATGGTCACTTTGCCAAAATCCATGTGAAGAAAGGAAAGAAGCTAAGAATTAGTTCCAGCTTTCATCAGGCCTCTGGCTTACTATATGATCCCTAGGCAAGTCACTTTCCCTCATTAGGCCTCCAGGTTCCTGACTGTAAACTGAGGACCCCAGTGGTCCCTTTGTATCATGAAACCCCAATATTTGAAAGATGTGACTAACTGGGAAACTTCTCCAGTATAGGGTCCCAAATACCTTTGTAAAAGTGGATTCTGCCATTCCCCTTCACCTTCAACCTGCGAAGCACTGAGTCAGTAAGGGCCCGGTCGGGAAGACAGGGATTCCTTGAGGTCATTTAATAGAATTTAACAAAGGGTAGGAAAGAGTGTAAGGCACACAGGCTGGGAAGGCAACACAGAGATGGATGGACAACAGCAGGAATCTTCCGTGAGCCGTAGGAGAGGAAGGAAGTGGTGTTGGCAGAGTCCAGGGCCAGCTGTTGGAAGCAGAAGTCATGGCAGGGGAGGCAGTGGGAGCTGGAATGTGGAAGAAAGAGCTGTCTGGAGAGACCTGGAGCTTCAGAGGAGATGCCGTTGCACCCACAAAGAGGACAACAAAGCCTGGTGTCTTCCCCCTATTGTTCAGTCTCTGAACAGAGTGCCAAGTTTAGGCAGAAGAGCCTGTGGAATGGTCCTGAGGGCAGGCTGGCAAATGATTGGCAGAAACAATCAAAAGGCACGGGGCAGATGATCTTTATGCTCCATTCCATTGCTTGCATTTTAGAATTCATGGATTCTCTGGGAGATTCTTCATGTCTCCTGCAGCAAAGATGTTAGTTTAGGGTCATAACAGGTAGCTCTTCTTAGGAGTTGAAATAAACTTCTACCATTCTAGCATCTTAGGACAAGACCTACTCACATCTCCACCTCCCTCCCTCCCAAAGCCTGGAGTAGTTACATTTTACCTTACATGAGCTCTGTCAGCATTTCATGAAAGCCCTATTCCTGGTAGACTTTTGACAAAAGGGACAGTATTTTACTTATCTCTTTTCTCAGTCTGTATCACCACAGAGCCTCTGGGGCCATAATACAAACACAGGGAACCAACAATGTTACCCAATTGATCCAGAAGCTTTACTGTTTCTTAGTAACCTGTGATCTTAGGCAAGTTCAGCCCCAGTTTCCTAATTTGTAACATGGCTTTATTGGTCAGTGAAGCCGATTGGGCAAAAAGGTTGTGCAATAGTAACAACCCCCAGAATTTCGGTGGCTAAAAATCCACAAAGGTGTATTTTTTACTACACATTTATGTAAAGTCACTTGGTATATGACCATCCTTACTCTGGTCCCTGGCTGATAGATTAGCTGCCATCTTGAATGTTGCCATTCCGCATATCTAGAGAGGGCGAACTTGGATGGGGTGGGAGGGATGGCAATTAACTGTTGGCCTGAATGCGTCACGCAACTTATGTACTCACAACTTACTGGCTGGAACTAGTTAATTGATATGATACTGTGATATAATAAAAAAAATAACATATTTGGTCTTTACCTCTGGTTCCTGACACACAGTTCCTAAGACCCTTGGGATATCTGAAGTGATGAGTGTCTTTTGTACCTTAATGAGATGACTAGTGGTTGGAGTCCCCTAGGTAGCTTCAGGATTGTGACTGGTTACTAGAAAGCCCAAGGCATAATTAGAGGATTGAGACTTTCGGCCCCATCCTCCCAGTCTCTGGGGAAGAGAGAGGGACTGAAAGTTGACTTAATCGCCAATGGCTAATGAGGTAACAATCATGCCTATATAATAAAACCATAAAACCTTAAGAGGACAAGGTTTGGAGAGCTTCCAGATTGCCAAATATATGGTGGTATCTGGAAGGTGGTACTCCCAGAGAGGTCATGGAAGCTCCATGGACTTACTTTGTTATGTACACCTCTTCCATCTGGCTGTTCACCAGTGTCTTTTGTCGTATCCTTTATAAATAACTGGTAAATGTCAGCAGTGGTTTTTGTGAGCTCTGTTAGCCATCCTATAAAATTTATTAAACCCGAGGAGGGGGTCTTGGGAACTCCCAGTTGATAGCTGATTGGTCAGAAGCACAGGTAAAATAACCTGAGGCTTGTGCCCGGCATCTGAAGTGGGTATAGTCCTGTGGGACTGAGCCTCTAACCTGGGAGATCTGATGCTAACTCTAGGTAGTAGATATGGCATCACTTAACTTCAGCTGAAGTAAGGAAGTGCCTAGAGCGAAGAAGACTGGGCATATTTCTTGATTTACACTAATGACAGCTACAGAGAGAGAGAATAATTCTTGACATTTCCTGATTGTTTTAACCATGAAACATGAATATTTAATATAATGCCTAACTCAAGATAAATGCTGAATTAATAGTAGATGGAACTGTTATCATTACTATTCAGCAGTTTATATTACATTTCCAGCATACTTTCTACCATCCATTTGCATAGCAGATTTCTCCTCACCCTTTTTTACAACTGAAAATGCAGAAGTAAACGTAAATTATTTTTCTGTAGATTTATCACAATTATGTTTTTTTTTTTTTTGAGACTGAGTCTCTCCCTGTAACCCAGGCTGGAGTGCAGTGGCATAATCATAGCTCACTGCAGCCTCAGCCTACAGGCTCAAGTTATTCTCCAGCCGCAGCCACCCAATTAGCTGGGACTATGGGCATGCACCACCACACCCAGCTAATGTTTTTACCTTGTGTAGAGGCAGGGTCTCACTATGTTGGCCAGGCTGATCTTGAACTACTGGGCTCAAGCAATCTTCCTACGGCAGTCTCTCAAGATATTGGGATTACAGGTGTGAACCACTGCACCTGCCCACACCCAGCTACAAATTCTTAGTAAGTGGAGTTGTCTTGAAGCTTTAGAGCCAGTCAGGGTCCTACTCTTCCACGTTTTGGATTGACAAAAATAGGTGATTATTCTGTAAAAGAATTCCTTTGTGGAGTGATAGCCGGGTATCATCAGTGGTTTTGGAACTGTGCTCACTGTCCTGGTTTTCAATTTAAGAGCATCAGACTTTAAGCTGGCTTTCATTTGAGTCAGTGTGGAAATAGTCAATATATGTTATATGTCTGTGAAGCTGGCCTCTGGATCAATTGCAATTAGTTTTCAGCAGATTGCATTAACATATCTAAAATTAATACGGCAAGTGTTCTGATGAAAAGGAATTGACCACAACCACATTGTGGCTGTTTTTAGTCTCCCTCAAATGCTCTTTTCAAACTATATTTTTTCTTCTTTGGTTAATGGCTTTAAATTGGTACGTCAACGTAGACATAATCTATTGATTGTTCCCATTTGCCTTTTAAGAGTGGTCCTAGATAATAGCACACAGCTAATGTTTAATGTTTTCTTTCACTAAGGAGCTTTTTCGCTAAATGCCTTCAACTTGTATTTTTCTTTGTATGTTATATAACACGCTATTAAGACTATAAAGCCTTTGAGTGTGTTCATTTACAGAAGTTTGTGTTTTTCAAATTACTAATGTTTCATCAAGACTTAAAAAGTAAGATTAAGAAATAATGTATAGTTAAAAAATAATATATAGTAAATGATGTGAGCATTGCTTGTCTGGCAATTTATGTTTATCCCAGTATTATTTATTTCTAAAGAAGAAGTATAGGCAACTTCAATGTTAAAAACAAAACCAAACCATCATTACCAGCGGCTATAAGGACAGAACAGAGAGCTATCTTTAGGCTTTATCATGTTGAAATTTGATTTTTTTACCAGTGTGTATACATTATATTATGTTTATTTCAGGTCTTAAGGACTAACTTGTACTTTTTTCTTTTTAGAGGTGGCCAGTTTCTGGGAATGAAAAGTTGTCTGTATCAGGAGACAAAAGGCAGGGTTGATTCATTTGGCCATCTAAGTGGCATTTTTTGGATGTCTTTCGTATGTCAAGCACTGTTACCTTCTTCATAGAGATACAGAGAAGTTTAAGGCACACTTTCTACCCTTTAGTGGAACACAATCTAGTTGTGGGGTTCTAGAGCTTTGAATCACCCTATTTCAAAAGAGCTCCATGAGTACATCATAGCTTGGGGATACCAGAAGAAAATGACATTGTAAGGACACAGTAGACGTCCTGAAAGGTAATGGCTCCATGTGATGAAGCCCTGTGGGCCTCACTTTTATGGTGTGTGTGACACTGCCTTGGACATCCACCAAAGCCATGGACAGAAGCCAGTAGGGATTGTATCAGGTGATGTCCATGTACTACCAGTCTTGTGATCCAGTTGCGTGATTGATGTTTTGGTTTGTGCATTAATGATATTGTCATCCTACCTCATGTGAGTAGTGTTTCCTTTGCCTAGGACTCATGGATGGAAAGGAGCTTACATTAAGTGTATTCATTTTTCCTTTTTCCTTTTAAAAATGGGGCTTATGGATTTGGTAGGGAATACTGTTGATATTGGATAAAATGTAAAGAATTTATTTGTTCATGTTATTGTGTCCTTTGACTATGTCCTTTTAACGCAGATAAAAACATGTAGTGCATGTTGGAAAACCACTTCTACTGGAAACTTAAGCAAGATTCCTTTAATACACAAGTTGCAGTTTAGGAACTAATTTAATTAATGGTGACTCTTTCAGGTTATTGCACTCAACCTTGGCGCATGAAAGAGATAATCTCGTTAAACACACAATGGCCCTACCTAGACTCTGTTAAAAACTATGGTAAAGAAATGAACTAGTCTGTGGCCCAGTGACTTCAGAGTGTTTAAACAAATTTCCTGAAAAACCTTACAATGATTAACAGTCTATATACAGTTATTAAAATAATGCTATGCTCTTTATTTATTTGGGGTGAGAGGTGGGGAGCCATATCCATATAATAGAGTCCTTAACAGTTTTTAAGATAACTTATTGTGAAATACTTGTAGACTTACAGGAAGTTGCAAAAATAGTATAGCAGCCCCATGTACCCTTCATCCAACTTCCCCTAATACTGACACCTCATGTAGTTGTGGTACAATATCAAAAGCAGGAAATTGATATTTATGTAATATTATTAACTAGATCACAGACCTCACTCAGCTTTCAGCATTTTTAAAAAACCTGCGTTCATTTGTGTGTATATAGTTGTCCTTAACAGTTTTTGTTAAAAAATAAATAATTAAGCATGAATTTAAGTGGATTTTTTTTTTTTTTTTTTTTTTTTGCTTTTGCTTCTCTCAATTCTGGGTTGCTGATTGCCAGTCGACATTACCTCTAAGCCTGGCCATATAGGTTGACTTTTATTTTTCTTGTTATTAATGAATGTTCTTACCTCTCTCCTTCAATTTCTGTAGGCAGTTCAATTAACCTCCAGAAGATGGCTGAACCTGCAGGAATACCAGAGCAAGAAACTGATGTCTGACAACGGAGTGAGAGTTCAAAGATTCTTTGTAGCAGACACTGCGAATGAAGCTCTTGAGGCTGCTAAGAGACTAAGTAAGCTTATTCATAATGGGTGAAATACACTTGCCCAAATCAGTGAATTCACAGGTAGCGGTTTCCCAGTAGTTAATTTTTTGTTGTTGTTGTGGGTTAAACTGAGAGGGGCAGATACAGGGGAGAGCTTAAAATTGCAAAAACAAAAAAGTCCAGATTGCCTCGTGTACATGTGTGTAAGTGTGCAGGAATCACGTGGTGACTGCAGGATGAGGGGAGGGGTCTGCTTTCAGAGCTTTGTCCCTGTGAGTCTTCAGTCCTGCTGACCTGGGAGGAGATGTGGAATCACAGAACAGCCTTCAATGTGATGGCCTGGGTGTAGGAGAATAGAGCCCTTCTTCCCTGGCGCACCTAGAGGTTTCCTCTAGACCGGGCCCTGCCTAACCCATGCTGCATGAGATTCACAGACACCTCTGTGTCCTCAGTTCCACCAGGATCACTCACTGGAGGCACTTGGCCTAAGTGTCAAAAACCTTAGAACAGGCTCTGTGGGGTGGCTCATGCCTATAATCTCAGTACTTTGAGAGGCTGAGGAGGGAGGATCACTTGAGTCCAGGAGTTTGAGACCAGCCTGTGCAACATAGCAGAACCCATTTATACAAAAACTAAAAAATTTAGCCTAGTATGGTGGTATATGTCTGTTGTCCTAGCTACTTTGGAGGCCTAGGGCAGGAGGATCACTTGAGCCCAGGAGTTTGAGATTGCAGTGGGCTATGATCACACTAATATACTCTAGCCTGGGTGACAGAGTGAGACCCTATCTCTTTAAAAAAAAAAAAAAAATTTAGAACAACAGACAACTTCCCTTTCTTTTCAGTATCCCTTAGGGAGGGTGTATCCTTAGAAATTCTTACAGTATGAGCATGAGGGTGTTTTCATCCCAGCTGTTTTTGAAATGAAGAATCATGCAACAGTGGAGCATGGGTCAATAATGTGTGGAGGGAATGGATGGAAGCCTTCAACAATATTTGATGACACAAAAGGAAATTGTGATCCATGTTAACTAACAAAGGAAATGATAACTGCAATTTAAAGAAGCAAAAAATATCAATTTAGGAAAACTTTATTCTTTTACATGAGATAGCAGCACATGGAATGTCACTCCACGGTAGTTTTTTAGAGATTTTAGTCACTATTTCACCCAGTTTTGTCAGCTGTGGGTTAGTGGCTGGGAGAAACATGGCTGAAGGGCTTGAGAAGCCATTCATTGCAGGATGAATCAGTTGTTGACATCCTTCTTTAAGTCCCTTAGAACATGGGGGAGAGTGCCGTCTGAATGACTGGAGGAGACCAAAGGCAAGAGCATGACTTTAAAGTCAAGCTAACTTTGCTTCAGTGTTTTGCCCTCCCTTTTACCAGCTTTAGAATTTTGCAGAAATACCTTCTCCGTCCTTGCCTCAGTTTCTTTATCTGTAGGCCAAAGCTAATAGTACTTATTTCCCAATGCTATTGCGAGTCTTTAAGAGTGTATTAGTCTATTCTCGTGCTACTAATAAAGACATACCTTAGACTGGGTAATTTATAAAGGAAAGAGGTTTAGTGGACTCACAGTTCCACATGGCTGGGGAGACCTCACAATCATAGTGGAAGACAAAGGAAGAGCAAAGGAATGTCTTACTTGGTGGCAGATGAGAACTCGTGCAGGGGAACTCCCATTTATAAAACTGTTAGATCTCGTGAGACTTACTCACTACCATTAGAACAGTATGGGGAAAGCTGCCCCAGTGATTCAGTTATCTCCACCTGGCCCCACCCTTGACATGTGGGGATTATTACAATTCAAGGTGAGATTAGGGTGTGGACAGCCAAACCACATCAAAGGGAGATTGTTGTGTGGTAGAACATCTAGCCAGTTTTCCTACTTATACATCCAGATATTAGGGATCAGGTCCTGCTGTCTGCCTTTCAGTGAGCATCCCCCTCTGTGTGGCATGCAGACTCTCTAGGTATCAGTCTGGATTGCCACTGTCTAGTAGGAGTATAATGTGAGCCACATAAGTATTTTAAAGTTTTCTAACAGTCACGTTAAAAAAATGAAAAATAAATGGGTAAAATTAATGTTCATAATACATTCTGTTTACTCCAGTATATCGAAAACAACATCATTTCAGCATGGATTTAATGGAGTTACCAACGGGATATTTTGTGTTCATTTCTTTGTTCCGATCTTCGGCAACCTGGTTGGAATTCTACACTTCCAGCACATCTCATTTCAGACCAGTCACATTTCAGGTGCTCAAGAGACTTATGTGGCTAGTGGCTACCATCTAGCACAGCGCAGATATGGACACCAGAAGGATTTGCATGTGCATCCTTCAGCCTTGGGAATGCAGTTGTTTCCCACTAAAAATAAAGAATTGTGAGTAACAACTTAGTTTTATCCAGGGATCAGTAGCAAAGGTTGAGAGTGTAAGATAGAGGCACTCTCCATATTTCAATTTTCTGATTTTCTATGCTCTTTTAAGAGTAAGTGCGTAGGTACTTCAGCTAGTAATTGTTGTTCTTTGAACTTTTTGACATTCTTCCAGATGCTAATACACCAGACCCTCTCTATGTTATGTCAGTTGAAATGTATATGTGTTCTTTTCTGGAACAAATATTTATTGAGAGTCAACCATGTACTAGGCACTGTGGACACAGCTGTGGAAGACAGGCAAACCCTTTTTCTTCATAGAATTTACGTTCTAGAAATAAAATTAATTTGTAATTTTCAGATTAAATGTAGAAATTGAAGTGACTTATATTTTAATAAATGAAAATTAATTTCATTTTTAAAAACTATCAAGATTGGTTTTTACCATGAAAAAATCCCAGTAAAATTAGATCTAAACCTGGATGAGAGCTCCTCAGTGAACTGTGATACTAGACTCAGTAAAGGTTAGTACTGTATTCCAGCCTTTTCGTAAGAAAGGATCATTTTTGTTTTATACTCTTGTGGTTTGGGGATTGGGAAGTGAGAGCAAAGAAATGTAAAGTTCAAGTTGGTCTTTGATCTTATTTCCCCGTTATTTTCTTTGAAGCACTAGCATTACAGGTATAACTAAGTTTTTTAAGATAATTCTGGAAGCCAGTTGATTACTCCCCTCACCTCTCTTAGGCATAACAGCTAATCTCTTTGAGATATTCCTGGAGATATGTACTTAGTGAACTAATTGACTTCTTAGTTATGGGTTTGTTTTATGAACATTTAGCCATTGTATTGTGGTTGGGGATTGTATACTATGCTTTTTATTTTTATTTGTATTTATTTTTGACTTCTTTTAGAGACAGGGTCTCACTCTATCACCCAGGCTGGAGTGCAGTGGTATAATCATAGTTCACCGCAATCTCCAACTCCTGGGCTTGACTGATCCTCCCACGTCAGCCTCCACAGTAGCTAGGACTACAGGCGCACACCACCATACCTGGCTAATTTTTATATCTTTATTTTTTGTAGAGATGGGGTCTCTCTGTGTTGCCCAGTTTGGCCTCAAGTGATCCTCCTGCCTCAGCCTCTCGAAGTGCTGGGATTACAGCCGAGAGCCATTGCACCTGGTTGTATCATGCTTTCAATAGAATTTCTGCTCTGGAGAAATGAGCAGTGTTGCATTGACATGCTGGAGCTGGGACAAGGGAGGGAAAAAAAAGAGACAATAAAGCAATTTTAAGTAAAAGAAAATTAGTTCTTCAGGTATGCTTTCAAGAAATACAAACTGGATAAAGGGTTGAGAATGATAAAAGGATTGACAAAATCAAACTGGATAAAGGAATGGAGAATGATGCATGGTTGTGTGTGTGTGCATATAGGAGCGTGTGATTGTGTGTGCACGCAGGTTTCACCTGTGCATATCTGTGATGCTCCTTAAGGTGGTATGGCCAACAGAGGGCCTGTTCCTGTCTAGGGCTAAACAGCAATTTGGAAAATTCAAGCTCCTTATTTGGTGAATGAATGAGTAATCCTTCCTGTACTCAGTGAGTAGTTTTGGTAGAAGGAAGGACTCCTCTGATTTCTGTTGTTGAATCGTTTTGGTCTAAGGGGAAATTTATAGCATTAGAAGAGGATATGGAACCAATTCTAGTTGGTTAAAAGTGAAATGAGTTGATCATAAATATAAAAATTGTGTGCACATCACTGAGATTAGCTGGAGAGAGCAAAACAAGAAGAATCTGGCAAAAATTCAGAGTATTTACATTCTTGTCACCACAAGATTGACAGAACCAAGAGCACAATTGAAATTTTAGCAAATAGATTTGAGGTTAAGATTAAAACTGGATTTTGCACACATCTTCCTGATTGTAATGAAAAAATGGGACCTTCACCCTATAATTACGATACTATCATGGGAGAAAATTGCCTAGAATGATAATGTGTTTAACATTCAGAAAGTGCTGTCATCAATCATCATCATCATCATCATCATCATCATCATCATCATCGTCGTTGTCGTCAATGGCAGCAAATTCCGGGAGGTTCATTACTGTTGTGATTCTAACTCACAGAGAGATCAGAGACATCATAATAACTATCCTGCTAATCATGTGTTAGGAGAGTTCATATTTTAATTAGAAAGATTTGTAAATAATTGAAAGGTATTTGCTTACCTTTCTACTTTATTCATATTTTGATGTGTTTTGAAATGACATTTTATAAAATATTTTGAAAATAAATGTGATGTTAATCATATCTGTGATTTCCAGGGTGACCTCTGTGCGAATTGTCTCTTTCTTTGTGCCTGAACCTGCATTCCTACTTGTCTGTTGACCACTTGTTCATGGGTGTCTTTGGCACACTTGACCCAAATGGAACTTGTCATCTCTTGGTTGCTCCAAACCTTCTCTTCCTCTTCTCGCCACCCTGCTTAGCCAGCTGAAATAGCTCTGCATCCTTAATATCTCTCATGTCTATTATATTCAGTTAGTTGCCAAATTCAGTCATTGCTTATGTCATTTTACAAGCAAGGAAACAGGCAAGATAAAGTTAAAAAAACATGCTGAGATTATAGAGCTAATTGACAAAGATGATGGGATTTTAATCCAGTCAGATTAGATTAAATCTCCCCTGGCATTTTCCTTTTTGCTAACTTGGTGATGATATTCTTGGGAAATTTTTATGTGTGGGTCAGCATTTTAAAGATGGAAAATGCATATTAATCAAATTAGAAGATTGGATTAAAACTAGACAGGCAGGTTTTAAGGTGCAATATATAGAAACTGTGTAATCTGCAGATATTTTCTTAATGATTCATTTGGTTTTATCTCTGAGCAAATAGAACCTTTTGCTGTATAGTTATGGAAAGCTTGTTAATTTGAACATTTGTTTAAAATGGGTAATGCAAACATTTTGTTTCTGAAACATTGTTCCTAATGGTAAGATATTGAGTGAGATCCTCATTTTCTTGCATAGAAAATGGATTCATATCTGAGAGAGCAAATTTAGTTTGAATTAAGTTTTTAATGTGTGGATAATATTCATTGCTGCTACCATTTTTCGGAGCCACCTTTTATAATCACGCTTTAAAGGAGGAGTTGTTTATGTTGCATACAATTTTCTTAGGAGGCTTATTAAGTACATACTTTTCTTCTCTTATGGATTAAATTAATGAATACAGCCAGCAGAACATTACAGAATACCTACTGTGTGAATGACTGATCTTCATGTTACCTTTTCAGTTCTCTTTGAAGGTGAATGAAGGATTGTGTCTCTCATATCACTGGAAAGACCTGTCTTAAAAAAGCATTGGTATATAAACTTAGATGAATTGTGTCTAGGACTAGTACCTTTCAGTTTTTAGAATCTCCACAATTTATTAATTATTCCATGCATGTTGACATGAGACTCTTGCCATTTGATTAAGCAAGAAAATTGCATTTCAAAAACTCACATTTTTATTTTTTGTCAGGAAAGAAAATTGAACTATGAATGGAGAAATTAATCTTCTCTGAGCTAATGACATGCATCCTAAAATGGAGATAAGGAGCTTTTATTGAACTTGGCTAGTTTTTGATTGCTTTCAGCTATAACATGTTTCCATTCGTCAATATGATAACTTGCTCTTTTGGTTTTATGTAATCGCGTCCTAAAGCCTGGTGAATTACTTAACACCATTAAGGAATTGTATTTTATGTAAAAAAGGAATTGCTGCCCATTCGCTACTGATTGACATGTACTATTAATCCCATAGGCAATTAAATACATTGCAAGCTTCTTTGATTGTCGTGGCTTTGTCCTATCACATGTGGTTAGGATCTTGCAAAAAGATCTTAATATCCTTTTTGTTGAGATGATGGTCATTTTTGTCTTATAATGACAGACAAGGATAACATTGATTTTTGTGAAGTAAGTTTTCATTTTACCAACATATCAGCTGCCCATTATTTTGCCTTTGGAGTCAATAATATAAAGCTGCTCCTAGGGTAATGGCATATGTGGTCCATCAGAGGTTGAAGCGGTATCTGCTTTCTAGGAATAACAGTCGTGTCCTCACCAGATAGATGGTTTCTGTGGTGTGGTTTGATTGCGTTCCTGGCTGCTGTTGGCCTCTTTGCTTCCTTCCCATTTTTTAAGTCTGATTCTCCTGACTTCTTGGTGATTATGTGAGCCTTCCAATTTCTTTTTTGTAATTTAGTTCATGCTTATTTCACCTAGAGTTAATTTCTGTTGCTTGCTGCTAAGAACCTGGTCTCATCCAGATAGAGTGCTTCTCATAGGTCCTCAGAGACAGTAGATGCTCACAAATAAATATTGTTATTCAGAAAATGTTCACTTGCTCATGCTCACTTGCAAATGCTCCTTAAAGGAGCACCTGAAATGAAATTGATGGTTTTCCCTAACTGTATTTATAAAGAGGATATCCCATTCAACAAGTTGTAGCTTTTAATGACATTTTTCTATTGTATGTATTTTTGCAAAGAGATCCCCCTTTTATAAAATGTTATTTTTTCTTCTTCCTAAGTCCGCAAATATAAATGGTCTTCTCTGGTCATCTCCTTAGAATTTCTCTGTGCTAGAATATCTTTTCCCTAAGCGTCTTGTGGTATTCACTGAATAGAAGCAGCAGGAGACCTGCAGAGTGAAGGGAGAGATCAAGGCGGGTTGTGGGCAGGCAGGCTTTATGGGCGTGTACATGTAGCTTCCTTTCAGTTTCCTAAGAAACAAATGAGAACAGTACTTTGAAACTCAATGCCTTAACTTCAATTTTAACAGTCTACTAAAGCAAGCATTAATTCTTCTTACAGTTTAACCAATAAAAATAATAGTGGTGGCATTTAAGCTTTGGGCCTTTACCATGTGCCTAGTATTGTGCTGAGCATTTCACAAATATTATCTCCTGGAATCTTCATCTAAACCAAAGGGAAAGACTTTCGTTTAGTGACTGGTACTGAGTATCACCAGATCTCTTCATGCCCATGATTGTGTATCCACGGTAACTAACATAATTTTACTTTCTGTCTTTTCAGTGTGTCATTAATGGAGTTATGTATTATCTTGTGTTTATTCTTATTTTTTTAATTTTTAATTTTTTAATTTTTTGAGACACAGTTTCTTTCTGTTGCCCCAGCTGGAGTTAGGGGGTGCTATCTTAGCTCACTGCAACCTCTGCCTCCTGGGTTCAGGCGATTCTCATGCCTTAGCACCCTGAGTATCTGGGATTACAGGCGTGCACCACTATGCCCAGCTAATTTTTATATTTTTAATAGACACGGAGTTTCACCATGTTGCCCAGGATTGTCTCAAACTCCTGGCCTCAAGTGATCTTCCCACCTTGGCCTCCCAAATTGCTGGCTTTTGGGAGGTCAAGGTGGGAAGATTATAGGCCTGGCTGACTTGTTTTTTTAAAGCTACCTCATTGAGAATGGACAAAGAAGTTATGTTGGCATATGGTCTCATCTTCCAGGACTTTCCCATGAAATATTATTCCCTGGGGCCTTTGACTCACCCCAGTGTAAAGTTTGGCAGTTTTGAAAGTTCAGAGGATACTTTATGGGCTATAAATGCAGAAAAACTTTACCTAGGGTAAATGACATAGGACCTCACTGCTGTAATCTGTCTGGGTGGATTGCCCCTTTTAAAGAAATCTTAAACATAATTACACAAATCTTTTCTGATTATCAAAGGAACATGCTCATTATTTTGATATTGGAAAATATAGGAAAGTACAAAGAAGTAAAAAATATCTTCTAATCTCATTACTTAGAGGAAACTTGTACTAATATTAACATATTTTCTTTCATTTTTCTTATGCATGCCTTCATTCAGCAATATTAATTTCTGTGTACATATGTATATGACATAATTGAGAGAGAATGAACTTGTTTCTAAATATGGTAAGGTACTAAGTACAGTTTTGTTTATAATTTTTGTTTTAAAATTCTATATTATAAAATGAACATTGTCTAAATATTAAATTTTTTTTTCCAAAATATTATTTTAAGGTTTTATGATAATCTCTAGATTGTGTTATTTCGTCTTGTAGCTATTTTTGGATTGTTTTTCTCTGTACTGGCATATTAGGTAATGCTAGCATCTGAAGCACATAAGCTACCCCATTCCCAGTAGCCTGGTGCAAGAAGGATTTATTTCTTATTCACATAAACATCTAGCATGATGTTCTTGGTCTGCTGCAGGAACCTAGGCTCCTTTTGTTTTTCATTCCGCTGTCTTCCACACATGGCTCCCAAAGATGACCTGGAAAGTATGCCCATTCCAACCACTCAAAAGGCAAAACAACCATGGAGGATTGCATGTAGGAATTTGCACGGACTATATCATTTCAGCTAAAAGTGATCGCATGATCTCAACCAACTTCAAGGGTGGCTGGGAAATACAGTTTCAATCCATGCTTAGGAAAAGGAAGAATGGGCTTGATGATCATGTAGCAGTTGCTTCTGAAAGTAGTGTTTGGAATCTTGAAAACGTTTGTCTCTTTGCTTCAAGGCTTAGAAGAAACATGGGCTATACAGTCAGAACAGAGCTCCCACTCCAGCTCTACTTTGACTGATTACCCTAAACCACAATTTACTTGACTATAAAATAGGGGACAATACGTACTTCAAGGAATGATTGAGATAGCAACCAAGATAAATGAAACACATGTTTCACACAAATGAGGCACTCACCAAGTTCTCTTTCTTTTTTTCTTCTTTTTTGGATTGAACAGAGCCAGTGTTTTGAGCTATCGTAAACGAAATACAAAACAACTATTAAAAACATCAACAGCAGATAAAAATAAAAATTTTCAATACTTTTCAATAACACCCAAGTGTGAAGCTATATTTTTATACAACTTGTCAGATAACTTGATAATGAATATATAATGACTCGTATGCTGTTGGTTGATATTTTCTAGGTAGATGAGCATGTAAGTCAAATGTTGCATAATTTTTAAAGAAAATGAGAATCATACTTTCTTTACATTGCAACAGAATAAGTATTACATATGGAAGTATGCTTTTAAGATGCTACGCTATTCCCCAAGGTGGTTGTAACAGGCATTGGCAATATTTAACAGATGTTCGCAAATAGTACTAAGGCTTCACTTGAGTTTTCTAGGCTACGGACAAAAAAGTCAGGAAATGAATTGAGAAGGTTTAAAAGAGTTATATTACTTGATCTACCTTAGGATGAAAATTGGGTAAGTAAACAAGCTATCTCAATTATGTAATTTTTTTTCTTTCATTCAACATGGAACAAGCTAAGAGATTTGGGAGTCTGTTATTTCTCTCAAATTAAATGTGAGCCAAGTATTAGAATTTTTTTTTCGTCTTCAGGCTTTTATTTGAGCAAATATACCAGTCACTTCAGTATGGGGAAGAGGAAACAGATGGGATGTGGATAACAGGGGGAAAATGACAGTGCTAAAAGTATTTGATATGCAAAAATCAAATTGTTCCCAGAGTCATCAGGTGCTAGATGTAGCACTGAAAAACAACTTTACATAAATATATATTTTCTTTATAAATAACCTGTCCATTAACATCATAAACATGAGAAAACCTGGATCCCTTTGAGACACTCTTGCTCAGAATTTCTTACTACTGTTCCTTGTTTAGTGGATTCAGTTTTAACTCACTGTGGCATATACAGTCAGCTGTGCATGACACAGTCACAATTTATCTTTCCCTCACTGTCCTCTCTTTATGCCTGTTTCCCAGCGTGTGGCCACATCAGTTTCCTTCCTGCCTTCATCCATATTCTTTCTTCCATAGTGCACCTTCTGACATGGTGAAGATGACTCTGGAGTTTGCCTTGAATTCAAATCCTGCATTTGCTCCATGATAGCTGCACAACCCTAGGCAAGTTACTTAGCCTCTAGAATCCTCAGTTTCGTCATCTGTAAAACGGGCTTAGTAATATTGCTTCCTAGGAGAGCCAGGAGAGTAAAGGTTTAGCATACATACATAAGGTTTAGCAGAGTTGCATACTCTAAAGTTTCCAATAATGGATAGTTAGGATCATTATCATTGTCATGATCTCCCAGTTTTTGTGGCTCAACTTAATCATCACCTCTTCAGTGATGTCTTTGAGAAGGTACTGTGGTAGTATTTAAGAAGGTGGGCTCTGGAAGAGACTGCCTTAGTTTGAAGCATAGTGCCACTCCTTTTTAACTGTGTTGTAACTTCTCGAAGGCTCCATTTCCTCATCTATAAAATATGGGATGTCAGTAGTGTCTACTCATGGCTTTGATAGGAGGAGTGATCTAGGCCTAAACAGTGTCTGGCTCATAGGAAACATCAGTAGATGATGTGCTTTTTGCTGTTATGATAAGTAGTGTGTTCCACATCACAGCATACACTGGGTGGTGCAGGGGCTGAAATTTAACCTGTTGCCTCTGTACCCAGAAAGAGGAAGCACATTCCTTATGACATAGTTGTGAGGTGACCTTTCACATGATACTTTTCATATACAAAATAAAGCATAGGTGTTTCCGGAAATCTGGACAGGCTTCAAGATTCATCTGGCATTTAAGCTTAGAATTTCTGTCTCTAAGTATAGGTGATCATCCCTATTGGTTTGCTTGGGACAGACTTGAATACATCTGCTACTCCAGAACTATTATTAACTGCAAATCCCTTTTACTCTCAAAGTTGTCTCCATTTAAAGAATAAAGTTTGTGGTTACCTGAATAAGATTAAGGATGACTCTTTGATAGCAGCTGTCATTAACAGGAAGCCTGTTTTGTAGGAAAGACAATGAGAGTTTTGGCTGGGCACGGTGGCTAACACCTGTAATCCTAGCACTTTGGGAGGCTGAGGCGGGCATATTGCCTGAGTTCAGGAGTTTGAGACCAGCCTGGGCAACACGATGAAACCCTGTCTGTACTAAAATTCAAAAAATTAGCTGTGTGTGGCAGCTTGCGCCTGTAGTCCCAGCTACTCAGGAGGCTGAGGCAGGAGAATTGCTGGAACCCGGGAGGCAGAGCTTGCAGGGAGCCGAGATCGTGCCACTGCACTCCACTCTGGGCAACAGAGCAAGACTCCATCTCCAAAAAAAAAAAAAAAAGAAGGAAAAGAAAATGAGAGGTTTTTTGTTTGTTTGTTTGTTTTGTTTTCCGTTTTTGTTTTTTTTGAGATGGAGTCTCACTCTGTTGCCCAGGCTGGAATTCAGGGGCATGATCTTGGCTCACTGAAACCTCTGCCTTCCGGGTTAAAGCGATTCTCCTCCCTCAGCCTCCTGGGTAGCTGGGACTACAGGCACCCGCCACCATGCCTGGCTAATTTTTCTATTTTTAGTAGAGATGGAGTTTTACCATATTGGCCAGGCTGGTCTTGAACTCCTGATCATGTGATCCGCCCGCCTTGGCCTCCCAAAGTGCTGGGACCACAGACGTGCGCCACTGCACCCGGCCAAAGATGAGAGCTTTAAATATTATTCCATCAATTCATACAGCTTTTAAATGAAGGATGAACAAGAGAAGAAAGGGCCTTCCAGACAGTTTGGGATGACTACTGGGAGTCGGGTACAGAAACAGATAGGGAGGACGAGGCTGGATTTGTTCTAGGGCTAAAAGTTTCCCATTCACCTTTGCATTCCTGGTACCTGGACCATAGTATGAATTCCGTAAGTGGTTACTGAATTGAAGAGTTAATAAGAGAACAAAGACGTCCAGGAACCCTCCATCTAGGCTAAAAGTTGCCAAGCAGGACTTCTGGTGTGCATGCCCAGTGGCTTTTCTCTAATGTCATTGGGTCATGTTTGTAAGCTTTGTTTAAGGGAGAAGGTAAAACTAAGGAAGCAGCAGCCCTATAGACAATGGTGGGAAGTTGGGAAATTATGAAGGGACATATCAACTCGGTGGCTTTGCCTGTTGCCATCCTCGTGTCCAGGGTTCTCTTCAGGCTGGTCCTCCTGTCTGATGCCACAGAACAGCCTTAGTTGAAATGTGGGGATGGTTAGGTCTGGTATTACTAGGAATGAATCTCCTTAGACAAAGACAGCTTCACCTTCTGTGGGTTCTCTCTGATCCCTGGCAGGTCATGTTAACAAAAGTCCCTGGTCCATAGTAGCTTTTTGTTCTATTTACATTGATGAGCTCTGCTTTCAGTTATAGGATCTTTGGATATGTGCTCATTTCAGTTTAAAGGTGTCCCAAATATACTCATCTCAATGCCATTTTTGTCACTGCCTCCCCTACTTCTGGAAAAATAAATCAATATTCCTCAGGATTAGACAGTAGCTCTCCATCCTTGCCAGAGTTGTGTGTATTATAAGTGAGGGGACTATAAGGAAAACATGAGAGGGCTCAAAACCCCCTGTGATTTAAGTAACCCCTTTCCAATGGGACATTAATTCATTTAACAGTTATTGAGTACCTGAAATGATCAGGTACCGAGGTTGGTTGGGCACAAGGATGACTACAAATGGTTGGTGCTTCCAAGACGTTCACTGCTTGGTAGAGAGACAGATGTGTAAACCCATAGGGATACAGGGATAGTAAAGGTGTGCCCAGATATCATGGGCACCCAGGGAAAAGGGATGCCTATTCCACTGTAGATGCTGGGTGGCCAGGGAAGCCTTCTTGGAAGAGACGAAAACTACTTTCCCTTTCTGACTCATTATTAAATATAATACATTTAACAAACAGAGTGTTTCTCTGACCCAAAATAGAAACCTTGTCCTTAACTTTCTTTCTTTCTCCTTGGCTCTCATGAAATTTATCTTTCAAAATGATTAGCAAGAAGTTGGCAGTTCTAGCTTTAAACAGAAGTAGTAACTGTGGTCGTCTTACTGTTTGTGTATAAAGCTAATTACTTGTGTTAAGGGTAAGAGAGAGGTGTGTTTCCTGATGGAAGTATAGATGGCTGCTTTCTGAGATAGATCCTATAGACAACCGGTCAAGGAGTACTACTTTAAGTAAACCAAACCATTCCTTGCCTTTTAGGTCAGGAAACTTATGGGTACCCACCCAGAGTTCATCAAACTAAGGAAGTTGGATGTTCATCAACCAAGCCTATGAGAATGATGTATACACCAGAATGCCAATGGTACATTTACAAAATGGAATGATTTTCTCATGACTAGAATGTTCAGATCTGCCATCGTGGTGTCTTAGGAGACACATTCATCTTGCTTTATCTTTATGCAATTCTTTTCCTTTTCAAGACAAAGAGCACATTTCAACAAAACCTTAGACTTTCATTTACTTATGCTCTCATCAAATATTGATCTGGTGTGTGTGCTAGGTGGTAGAAAATACAATGGCTGAAATGTTTTGAAAACTCAGTGTATCTATAATAAACACTGTTAAGTGTTTATCCTGCTTTATCTCACTGAATCCTCATGTGCCTTTTCTGAGATATGCCATTGTCCTAATCCATAGTTTATAAAATAATCATCTAAGAGGCCCAGGCACAATGGAGCTTCTCAGAGTGATAGAGAAACAGTCAATGGCCTTTGCTTCCAAGCCCAAAGTCCAGGGACCAGGGCCTCCAGCGTCCGGAGCCATGTTCATGAGGTTGCTTACCTTCACTTAGGATGCAGAGCCATTTCTTCACACCCTCTTTCTCCCGAAGTTCAAAACTCCCTAGACTGGGCAGACTCCCACCCCGGCACTCCTTTCCTGCTTGAGGCCTGGCTGACATTCTATGTCTTCCCTTCTTGGGGTGGTTTTATTAGTCAAAACTCTCAGGAGCCCTGGTGCCTCCTCGCCTCTGTCTTGAATACTGCAAGCAGCCCCCTTTAGCTGAACAAGGAACTGGTCTGTTGTGTTTCACATTACAAAGGTATTCTCAATATAGAAACACAGCTACTTTCACTATTCACTGCCTTTTAACTTCACAGTGGTTGGAATTTAAAGGGGTCTTTTGTGAACATTGAAGTCCCTGAAGAAGTGGATAGCTAAAATTTTCCACATGACCAGTAGTATGGAACTGTAACTAATGATAGAGAATGATACTTTCATTGCTTCTATTCTTAACTTCTGTCACTAAAGGCTTGTGATTTCATACCACATCAAACAAATTTTTATTTGTTCAGCTTCCTTTGACTTAAGCAAAGTATTTTTTTTTTGGGAGGGGGAGGGGGTATTGTTACTGGAGTCTGATTTTGAGGTATTATTTCATTTGGAAAGACTGATACAACTAAAAATCTGGTGTAATTCTTTCTGGTTTTAAAAAAGTTATATCCAGCTAACTCTTAAAAAATCAAATCCCTTTTGAACTTTTAATTTAAAACAATATCAATGATTGCTAAAAGTCATCTATAGCTTTACTGTCTTACTGATTTTCAGTCTGTTTTCAATAATAAATATCTTCTACCCATCACACCAGAAGGTACCAGGCTAAGGGATTTTCTGAGCCTTTGGGTACCATTCAATTGGTATCCACTAACATATGCAGAAGATAGTTTGAATATTTGAGCTTGGTGAGGATGCAGAGTATAAGCAAACAAATTAGCAAATAATTGACAGATTGTGAGAAATACTGTGACAGAAATACACAGGTTTCATGTTATTAAATCATCTAGGACTTAGGATAGTCAAGGAAGGCTTCTCTGAGGAGGTGATTTTTAAGCTGGCCTGTGAGGATGAAAAGGAGCCAGTCATGAGAACTGGGATGAAAGTGTTTCAAGCACAGGTGACAGGAGAGGCCAATATCCTGAACTAGAAACAGCTTTATCAATTTGATAAACAGAAAGGAGATCAGTGAGAATGAAGTTGAGAAAAGGATAGTATGGTGAGGTCTGGCAAATGGGTTAGAGCCCAGATCATATAAGGCTTTGTGCTCAGGTAAGTATATTTGATTTTACTCTTGAGTGAAACGGGAAGCTACTAAAAAGTTTGGATGAAATCCATGTCAGTTAGGTATTGCCTCGATAATGCTAGATAGCAAACCATCCCCAAACTCAGGGAGTCATTTGTTCTTGCTCAAGTGTCTGCATATTAGTGGGTTGAGATGGCCCTCTTTGGGCTTGACTGCAAGCTGCAGGTTGGATCCAGGCCTGCACCATGTGCCTCTCATCCTTCTTGGACTTGTGGGCTAGGTGTGGGTGTAGTTTTCACAAGGAAGTGGCCATTAGAATGCAAGAGAGCAAGCCCATCTGCAAGTGTGTTTCAAGCTCCTTGCTGTATCACATCTGCTAATAGCCCATTGTTGGAATCCAAAGACAAGGGGTCAAGACCTCTAGTGGGAAGAACTGCATGGTCACTTGGAAAAGGGATCCAGGGAGAGATGAGGAATTGTGGCTAGTGATTTCTGCAATGACCTGATCTTATCTATCTTATAAAAAGTTCACTGTAGTCTGGGGTGACCAACTGCTCTTGATTGCTCAAAAATGAGGAGTTTCCTGAACATGGGACTTTCAGTGCTAAAACTGAGAAAGCCTAAGGCAAACCAGGATGAGTCGGTCACCCTATGGACTGTCCTGTGGTAAATGGATTAATGGGGCTGCAGGAGAAGTGAGAAAGAGATCAACTGTCGTTATGGTCTTCCAAGTGAGAGAAGATGGTGGTGTGAATGAGAGGTTTACACAGGAGATGTGGTGGAGCAGATGTCTTTGGGATGTGTTTTGGATGGACAGCTCAGGACTCGTTGATGTTTGGGATGTGGTAGATGAAGAAAGGCATTGAGGATGTGTTAGACCAATTGAATATGCTATTTGCTGGAGTATGATGATGCAAATATCCTATAGGGTAGAAGAACAACTTTTAATTATTATTGCAAGAATATAATAACAAGCCACTATTTGAAAATACATTATATATTATAGACATGTAATGTGGTATTTATCTTTAAAACCATGTTAAAGGAATTGGTGGAATAAACGTGGAGGTTGCCGTGTATCCACCTGGACTATAGTAATGTACACAAATTGTATCAGAAGAATGGTTGTCACTAACAAAGGTAATTTTCCTAATAGTCTTCATTGACTACCTAGGTTCACCATAGTGGTTTGCTTCTATAGTAAACAAGGAAGCCATGAACATTGGGAAATGAGTGTATTTTCTTCATTTTGATTTGTCAAGGCCTAACCCATCAGGATTTACAGTTTACAATTGCATCATGGGTTTTTCTATACAGTATTGTGGGTTGACAGTGCACCTGGTGTGGTAGAAACAATATTTGAATAGGATTTAGAACGTCTGGATTTGAGCTATGGCTTTGATATTCAGTATTTTTTTTTGGAGGATGTGGGAGTTACATATGCTTATGATTAGATATTACCAATTTCCTTTCCCACTCATTGAGTTGATGTCTTGAATAACAAGGAGGACCTATTCTCCAGACTATTTGGGGATGCTGGTTGAATTAATATTGAATTAACACCGTTCATATATGGGGAATGCCGCTAAATACTTTTGTAACCTTGAATAACTTGCTTGGCATATTTGGTCTCTGTTTCTTTCTCTATGAACTGGGAATAACAATTCAGGGATATTGTGAAGCGATATCATATGAGAGATTGTATACGAAGCTGCTCCGTAAGGTCTTATCAGTATGATCTTCTTCCTTCTCTGCTAGGATAGTGAGTTTCCAGGCCTGGATTCACATTAGCTTTATTTGTGTTGTTTGTTTTTCCTTGCACCCTTGAGTGTGATAATGATGAACACAGATTTGTTGAAGGGCTGGCTGATCAAGTGTCAAGTTCCTGGCAGTTCTTCACTGTGTCCCTTACATGTGAACCATTGGCTACCTCTATAAAGCCAGACCTTCTGGAGTCTAAATACTTTTCTTTTAATTTTCCCACATGAGATCTTGGGCAAGCTTCTTAACTTTCCTGTGTCTTAGTTTCCCCATCTACAAAAGGAACTAATCATATTTCTTGAATCAGATTGTTGCTGAGTCCTCATTAAATTAACAGCGATAACTCAGATCAGTGTATGGAAATCAGTCAATCAACAAAAAAGACAATAAATGTTAAATCCTTTATTATTATTGCTGTTATTATTTACAGGTAGGTTTCCTGCTGCATTTATTTGATTTGTAGACTTCAGAGACAAGGTAAAACTATTTAATTATATAGAAAATTGGAAAGTTCTGATATGATGAACTCTAAAGGGGAATGTGATACAGATTTCTGTTGTTTACTTTTAGGCGGTTTATGATTTTTCTACAGTGACTAGTGTACTCCATGTGGTAGATCTAATGTATTGTTGTGTTAGTCCGCTGATAAAGACATACCCGAGACTGGGAAGAAAAAAAGATTTAATTGGACTTACAGTTCCACATGGCTGGGGAGGTCTCAGAAACATGGCTGGAGGTGAAAGGCACTTCTTACATGGCGGCAGCAAGAGAAAAATGAGGAAGAAGCAAAAGCGGAAACCCCTGATAAACCCATCAGATCTGATGAGACTTACTATTACAAGAATAGCATGGGAAAGACTGGCCCCCATGATTCAATTACCTCTCCTCGGTCCCTCCCACAACACTGGAAATTCTGGGAAATACAATTCAAGTTGAGATTTGGATGGGGACACAGCCAAACCATATCAGTTGTGAAAAGGGGTTTTGATTTTTTTCAATCTCAGTCCATTGAAAACTCATTCTGGCTGGGCGTGGTGGCTCATGCCTGTAATCCCAGCACTTTGGGAGGCCGAGGCAGGCAGATCACCTGAGGTCAGGAGTTTGAGACCAGCTTAGCCAACATGGCGAAACCCCGTCTTTACTAAAAATACAAAAATCAGCCAGCTGTGGTGGCAAGCGCCTATAATCCCAGCTACTTGGGAGGCTGAGGCGAGAGAATCGCTTGAACCTGGAAGGTGGTGGTTGCAGTGAGCCGAGATCGTACCACTGTACTCCAGCCTGGGTGACAGAGCGAGACTCCATCTCAAAAACAAAACAAAACAAAACAAAAACCAACTCATTCTGTTTTCCCTTGCCCTGCAGAGTCTGTTTCATCTACTGCTATACCCTAACCCACCTGCCAGCTCATTTTGCATTTCTCTTTGTTTGTCCTAGCTTCCTTGTGTGCACTATTTGTGCTCTTGATTTATTAAATCTCTGAGATCATCCTTTCTCTGGAATGGGAGGAAAGGCTTCTGGACAGACAGCTGGAGAGATCTAAAACAGCCCCAGGGGTATATTTCTTGTTCAGTTCAACCCAGCAACCGATTAGAGATCAATAAATGCATAGCACTAGTGTATATTATGTACTTTTCCTGGAAAACAGGTCAGTATTCAATAGGCTAAATAGGAGATGAGATATTTTTTTAGTTGGCACCTCTCTACAACTATAAATAATTAGAAAAGATTTTTTTTTTGAAATTTTTACTTTAAAAATTTTGTTAAAGAACTCTCTCTCTCTCTCAATGTCCAAAGTCTTAGACACTTGGACATCTTTTTCTTCTGGAAAGATGTGAAACTTTGTAGAATGGAGAAGAAATGTAGAGTACTTAACACTACAAAAATAGGCAGTGAAAAGCCAAACCCTGTTGTGTTAGTCTGTTCTTGTGTTGTTTTAAAGAAATAGCTGAGGCTGGGTAATTTATTAAGAAAAGAGGTTTAATTGGCTCATGGTTTTGCAGGCTGTACAAGAGGCATGGTACCAGCATCTGCTCAGCTTCTGGGAAGGCCTCAAGGAACTTAGAATCATGGCAGAAGGCAAAGCAGGAGTAGGCATGTCACATGGTGAGAGAGGGAGCATGAGTGGGAGGTGGGACGTGCCATAGTCTTTTAAACACCAGATCTCACGTGAACGCAGAGGGAGAACTCACTCATGTCTGCAAGGAGGGCATCAAGCCATTCATGAGGGATCTTCCTCCATGACCCAAACACCTCCCACCAGCTTCTACCTCCAACACTGGGAATTACAATTCAACATGAGATTTGGAGGGGACAAATATCCAAACCATATCACCTGTCTAGTTCAAAAGTTTCTCAAAAGCCACAGTTGCTTTGGAATTGGTAATGGAAATTATCATGGTTCTCACTTGCTTGAATACATAGGGAGGTATGTGGGACACAACATAATAGAAATGTTTTACAATTATGTTTTATATTTGTATGTATTGTTCTTCACATAATATAAGGTGTTGACAGGACAGGAATTATTTCTCTTTCTCAAATGAAGAAACAGACTCAGTGAACTGAGGTACTTGATGAAGTTCTCAGAGTAGCAGTTAGGCCTCATCCCTAACATTTACGGGACCAAAGGCAGGAGTACAAATAGAGGCCCATACACCATGTGTTCAAAATACAAAATTTTATAAATGCATGTATAAATCAAGCTAATACTGTATCAAGTAGACTAAAGTATATCTGAAATTGAATAAAATGTCTTGCCCTGACAAACATACTTTCAGAGTGACCTGTGAGGCCTGGCTTCCATTTTGCATTCCCAGACTTTGTGGAGTTTAGTGCAGGAAAATGCAGCACAGGGATTAGGGATTACCACCCCCTAGCCTGTGGTTCCTCTTTCCACCCCCAGCTTCATTCTGCATTGTGAGGTGCCTCATGAGTATGTGTGTTCAGGTCCATCTGCCTCTCCTGCACACAGCCAACCCTTGAGCATAGGAGTGTAATTAGAGGACAGCACATGCTTCCCTCAGAAGGCCCCATCTTGAGAAGAGGCCCAAAATGGGCCATTCTGGTAGACTTCTGGGGATGTGCATGGGAGGGGATATATAGGCTCTGGACAATCCCTTAGGCCTTGAGGACTTATCACCTCGTTCTATGATTAAGTCTAATTATGAGGCCAGTAGTGGGGTATCCAAGATACAAGTTGGATTCCATTGGATTGTTTGGCCACTTCAATCGCATTATTAGTCAGTTTAGTGAAAAACAGTTTGTTCCTTCATTTAGTATGTATTATGTACAGGTACTTGGTGCTGGAGATATAACTGGAGTAAGGCATCTCTTGGGAGTGGCCTTGAATTCTAGTGAGAGAAGACAGAAAACCATGTAAAGAATTACAATATATTGTCCTCAAGTTAGCAATGCTATGAATAATATAAAAGAGGGAAGTGAGATAGTCATGGAAAATTAAGGGTGGGACTAATGGTGGGAGAAGTCTTCCCTGTGGAAATGACATTGTGATGCGAGATGTGAATGCTCAACAGCTGCAAGAAGATCTAAGGGAAGGGCGTTCCAAGTGGGTGGATCACATGGGTGATAGCCAGGAGCTTGGTGACTTCAAGGATTAGAAAGATGATCATGGAGGCATGGCGTCAGGGAGTGGAAGGAGATGGGGTTAGAGGGATGGGCAGGGTCTTAGAGGTCACCAGAGCCTTGTAGGCCCTGTAAGGGGCTTGGATTTTGTTCCAGCGAAATTCACTGGAAATTTTAAACAAGGGATTGATAGGAAAACTTCTGGTCAAATTCAATACTTAATAGTTAATTCAAAGTAGCCTGTCCAAATTGTAATCATTTTGCCAATATTAAAGGAATCCCCCTGCTGTACATACCCCATCTGTTAGAGTAGTTGAATGTCACCAATATATTTTGTAGACATTTTGAAGACTTAAACATTGGTGCTTCTGGCAAGTAATGTGAAAAAGTGGTCATATATTTAGCTATCAAGTTTCATGTCTTTTGCTAAAAATATAGAACCAAGAGAGCTCTGAGCATAAATACAGGCATGCTCTTGGTGTTGGGTATTTCATAACTATTCTTAGGTGCCAAATGTCTTCATCTTCACGCGATTTATAGTAATGTAAGTAATGTGTTGGAGACTAACAAATCAAAATCTCATTTTGGATGTGTGACACTAATGTTGTGTTGACTTATTGTTTCATGTGTTAGATTTCTGATAAAATTACTAAAACACCTTCTTGAAAGGAGTAACAGGAAGAAACAATTGGCGTGTCAGATATTCAGCTGTGTGTACTTTCTTATGGATAGGAGATAACTGATAAATTCTTAAATGCATTAGATAGCATATTAGAGTACCGCAATTTAGGAACATTTAGCAACTTAAAATTTTTTGATAGCAAAGCACTTACAAGTAGCATGATACTTGTTAAGGGAAAACAAAGACCAATTTTAGTTCTTATTTATTATAATGACTTTCATTTTACTATTAAAGATGTTTCTTCAGCAGTAACCAGATGTGTAACATAGAAGCAGCTGCATGATATTTTCATTTTTATGCATAATATTGGAAATCTTAGACAAGGTTCATTGTCTGTTATGGAAAATGAAATGATCTTTTCCTAGTCTGAACAGCTGTGTAAAACAGAATGCTAACATCTTTTCCTGTCTCTAAGTGACCATCTGTTTTTATGGGATTTGACAGGTAATTTATTAATTTTAAGTGGTTTGTTTTAGGGAAATTTTGGCAAATGTGCATGTAGCAAAGTAGTAGAAAAATATTATAAAGCTCTGGAATTTTTAAGGGCCTTTTTAAAGGTCTGGTAGAATCTTTGAGTCTTTTTTCCTTGTGTGTTTTGAAATGGATAGAAATATTTGTCAATGAATGATACCATAGGGACTGGATTATAGGATTCGGTGACACATTTGACAATCATTCTGGTTTCGGCTAATTTAGAAATATTAATTGTACAATGAAAAAGAGCTTTTTTTTCTCCTTTCAGTACAATCTTCTGTTATTTCTGTGGTCTTAATATAAAAATTAAACACAAAAAATAAGTGGTAAGTTGCTTTTTAAACTCTGTCCTCCTCCATTCCAGCTGTCACTGCACTTTCCTAGGGTCCTTCTGGCATCTTCTCAAATCTTGGAAGAAATGTCAGCTCTTTTTCAACATTCATTTGTCACTTTTAAGGTTTCACTGAATTACCCAGGCTGAATGCAGAACGAAAAGAAATGCCACAGTTATTATGCTGACTGCAGACGCAACATGGGAATTCTTTATGATAGGCCCTCACTCATGTCTTAATACTTTATTTATTCCAATGTGCTTAGCAAGCCAGCTTGGCCTTGTTTGTCTCCAGGTAGATCAGACGGCTAGAAATAGTCCTACCTATTTTCATTTGGGAAGCTTAAATATTTTTAAGATGAGTGATAATGCCGAGCAAACAGAGCCGGGTGTCATCAGTTCTGTCTCAGCCTCTCAGTCACCAAGGGAAGCTAGGAGACTTAATCATTTTTAGCTCAGTTCCCCAATCTGGAAAATGAGTTTTATGACATTTTCTCCCCTAGTTCACCGGAATAGCATTAGAAAAACGAATGGATGTGGTGACTGTTTATTGGATGACATTTGCTGAATGTGGCTTTTTGGTGTTCAAGACTGGATACATTAATAACAGTTTTAATTGTTATGTATAACCTGGCTGTCTGATAGTGATGATGATGAGGAGGAGAAGCAGGAGTACGAGGAGGATAATGGTGGTGGTGATGGGTGAACAGTAGTAATAACAGTAAATGAGAGGCAGCTTAGGGTACTGACTAAACCCATAGGAGTCAGACTATCTTGGTTCAGATCCCTTTCATGTCAATTATTACTTGTGTGACCTTGAACAAGTTACTTAAATCTCCGAACGTAGTAAATGTCACATTTGGAATTGGAACCTCCGCCTGTCCCAGCATGTGTTCCTAACCACCATACTGTGCTGCTTTAAACCAAAAGCAACAAACTTTGGTCTAGAGCATTTCAAAAGGTCATCCAACAGAACATATAAAAAGAGGAGAAGCCAGCAACATCCTTAATCTTCTTTATTTAAAATACTTACTTTACTTACTTTAAAAAACACCCCATAGGATCATGAACATCAGACCAATTGGGAAGGGTAGATTAATTGTCTGCCTAAGGACTGAAATTGGCACATTAGACTCTGCTACAAAACTTACCTGTTTCTGATCTCTCAAAATCAATGAATCTCATTATTATTCATACCTCTTTCTTTAAAAAAAATAAAACACATCATTTGTAAAAAGAAAATTTTGTCTCATGCAGTCTAGGTTGTTCCAGGAGCTTACTGAGAAACTACAACAGCCGTCTGAGGTTAACTGGTACTGTTCACTGAACTCTCAAGTTTCTGCCTTGTGAATCTGGTGGTGGGAAATTTGGCTGTGGTAAAGAAGGAACCTCACTTGATCTCTGTGGAAATCATTGAGAATTACAAGTAGGATGCTTCATCCTTGTTTAGAAAGTAGAAGTAATTGTTTCTTTTGGAATCAGCATGCTATTTATTTAACTGCACACATAGTTCTGTTAAAGTGAGTGTGATTTTTTTGGCTAGTTTAGGATATAGGTTG
Organism: Papio anubis; assembly: GCF_008728515.1. Lineage (NCBI taxonomy): Eukaryota > Metazoa > Chordata > Mammalia > Primates > Cercopithecidae > Papio > Papio anubis. The sequence goes on from NC_044977.1 coordinate 72,723,672, forward strand.
GTTGATGTCAGCATTATTTTACAAATGTGGAGGAAAATCTACAAATGTGGAGGAAATAACTGAAATAAAGCAGGACTCCTTTTTTTAATTTTTATTTTATTATTATTATTTTTTTGAGATGGAGTCTTGCTCTGTTGCCCAGGCTGGAGTGCAGTGATGTGATCTCAGCTCACTACAACCTCCACCTCCTGGGTTCAAGCAATTCTCTTGCCTCAGCCTCCCGAGTAGCTGGAATTACAGACACCCACCACATGGATGCCTGGCTAATTTTTTGTACTTTTAGTAGAGACGGGGTTTTGCCATGTTGGCTAGGCTGGTCTTGAACTCTTGACCTCAAGTGATCTGCCCACCTCAGCCTCCCAAAGTGCTGGGATTACAGGTGTGAGCCACCGTGCCTGGCCTAAAGCAGGACTCTTAGTGGACAAGGGAACATGAGTGGTAGCAGGGAGAAAGCATCAGCATGATAGTGACATGTGCATTCCTGGTGTAGTCAGCTCTTATATTCTAGTGGCTTATTGGCATCCAGTGGCAGCTGGAGACAGATGATGGAATATCCCTTTTCTGAAGAATGTCCTTTGCCTGCTCTCTAAGCATCATAATACTTGTACCAGTTTTTACAGTGCCATCATTTTTCATTATATCTTCCCTTATCCCATTGGAGCACAAAGGGAGCAGAGAGGAGCATTGAGTATCCTCTTCATGTTCTTTCCATGGTCAAGACCATGTGTATTCACAACTAATTTAAGGGAGAGCTGCAGCCAAAGCAACTTTAACCTAATTCGAAAGATTGGGTTGGTGGGATCAATTGGAAAGGTCCTGAGGGAGGAATGTTCCTGGAGGTATCAGGTGATTAGAGAAAGACAGCAAGCACGCTGTGGGACATGAGGTGAAATTGGAGTATGGAGATTATCCTGTAGGGCTCTGTATGCAACTGGAGAGTTGCTGGCTTTAAATTTGCATGAAAAAGGAAACTATTTTGTGATGGTTTTATTTATTTATTTTTAATTTTCTAACAGGCTAATTAAGTTACATATTATATATCATGAAATTTACCCATTTCAAGTATATACTTCAATGGACAAAATGTACTGTATCCATATGATGTGGTTTGACTGTGTCCCCACCTGAATCTCATCTTGAATTTTAGTTCCCATAATCCTCTTGTGTCGTGGGGAGGTACCTGGTGGGAGGTAATTTAATCATGGGGGTGGTTACCCTCATGCTGTTCTCGTGATAGTGAGTGAGTTCTCATGAGATCTGATGGTTTTATAAGGGGCTCTTCCTCCTTTGCTCGGCCCTTCCCCTTCCTGCCACCATGTAAAGAGAGATGTGTTTGCTGCTTCCTCTACCATGAAAGTAAGTTTCCTGAGGCTTCCCCAGCCATGTGGAACTGTGAGTCAATTAAACCTCTTTCCTTTATAAATTACTCAGTCTCAGGCAGTTCTTTATAGCAGCAGTTACCAAAGAGTATTCCATTGTATGGACTAATACACGACACAATGGAATACTCTTTGGCAACACAAAGAACAAACTATTAATACATTCAACAACATGAATGAACCTCAAAAACATGATATCATGATATTAAGTGAAAGAAGCTTAGTTCCCTGATGTTTAGTAAATTTACCAAGTTATATAACCATCACTGTAGTCCAGTTTTAAAACATTTCATCCTCTGATAAGATTCCTTATGCCCTTTACTGTTAATCTCATTACTGCTGCCAGCCCCAGCGACCATTAATCTACATTGTGTCCCTATAGATTTGTCTTTTCTTTAAATGGAATGCTACAACATGTGGTCTCTTGTGTCTAGCTTCTTTCACTTAATATCATATTTTTGAGGTTAATTCATATTGCTGAATGTATTAGTAGTTTGTTCTTTGTGTTGCCAAAGAGTATTCCATTGTATAGATACAGCACATTTTGTCCATTTACTAACTGGTAGATATTTATGTTGATTTGAATTTTTGGCTATCACGATTAATGCTGCTATGAACACTTGTGTAAAAGTCTTTGTGTGGAATGTATTTTTATTTCTCTTGGGTGCTGCGATAGACAGAATTCTGGCCCCAAGACTTTTGCCCCTAGTTTTGTGCCCTTGAATATGTGGTATTATATGGCAAAAAGGACTTTGCAGATGTAACTGAAGTTACTGTGCAGTTGACCTTAAGATCAGGAGATTATCCTGGATTAACTAGATGGATCAGTATGATCACATAAACCCTTAAAAGCACAAGATGAAGTAGAGGAAGTCAGAAGAGAAATTTAGAGAGGTGTAGCAGAAATCAAAGACATTTGAAGCCTGAGAAGGATTTAATGTACCATTGTTGGCTTTAAGATGAGGGCCTTGTGTCAAGGAACTGGAAACCTCAGTCTTGTAGCTGCAAGGAACTGAATTCTGCCACTAACTAGTAAGGTGGGAAGAGGACTCTGAGCTGCAAATACGAATCGTAGTCCCAGCCAATAGCTTGATTTTAGCCTGGTGAGACTCTAAGCAGAAAATCCAGTTACATCCTGCCAGAGTTCTGACTTGCAAACACTGTGAGACAATAAATGAGCATTGTTTTAAGCCTTTAAATTTGTGATAATCTGTCATGACAGCAAAAGTAAACTAAAACAGGTAGATCCCCAGCGGTGAAATTGCTGGGTCTTGTGGTAAATTACACTTTGAGAAACTTTGCTGTGGTTTTGAGCTCAAGGTGACATGATATTTTAAAACGATCCTCTAGCTGAGCTGAAATTGGCCTGTATGGGGGCCAAGAGCAGAAGCAGGAGACCAGTGAGGAGGCAGGCAAGCGGAGAGGATGGTGGCTCTCCCTAGGGTGGCTCTTCCAAGTTGGAATTTGGACGGGGCAATGGATGACGGAGGCATCTACAACAGGTTTGGCCCTCTGCTGGAAGTGACATGGCCAGAGATGGTGTGGCAGGAGGTGGTGTCCCAGAGCCTTGGTGATTGAACATACCAGGACCACTGGTGAGTCTCAGTGGGAGGCTGAGGCATCAGAGGAGAGGGAGCTATGTCATGGACTCAGTGGTAAAAGAAAGACAATGTAAGGTATGTAAAGTATTTCCCCTTTTATCACTGCATACAAATAACTCCCATTCACTACCCTGAGACAGTTGAGTTACTGGAGGGAGGTGATGGAAGTTTGATGGAGGAAAACAAACATCAAAATGAATAGACTGAGAATTGCCTTATGGGAGAACGATCATGTGTGATGTAATAAAAGGTGTTTTTTGGGGGAGGGGAATGTCATTCCACTGAAATGAATGGTTTAGATGTGTGGTGTAGTCAGTCAGAATGGCTACTAGTAAAAAGTCAAAAACAGCAGATGCTGGCAAGATTTTGGAGAAAGGGGAACACTTATACACTGCTGGTGGGAATGTAGATTAGTTCAGCCTTTGTGGAAAACAGTCTGGCGATTTCTCAGAGAACTTAAAACAGAACTACCTTTTAACCCGCATGATTGGGTATATACCCAAAGGAATGTAAATCATTCTGCCATGAAGACACATGCACACATATGTTCACTGTAGCACTATTTACAATAGCAAAGACATGGAATCAACTTAGGTGTCCATCACTGGTAGATCGGATGAAGAAAATATGGTACATATATACCATGGAATACTATGCTACCATAAAAAAGAACAGGAACATGTCTTATGCAGCAACATGAATGGAGCTGGAAGCCGTTATCCTAAGCAAACTATCCTAAAGAACAGAAAACCAAATACTGCATGTTCTCACTTATAAGTGGGAGCTAAACATTGAGTATATATGGACACACAAAGAAGGGAACAACAGACACCAAGGCCTACTTGAAGATGGAGAGTAGGAGGAGGGTGAAGATTGAAAAACTACCTATCAGGTACTATGCTTATTACCTAGGTGACAAAAAATGTATACACCAGACCTCTGAGATGTGAAATTTACCTATATAACAAAACTGTACATGTACCCCTGAATATTAAATAAGTTTTTTTAAGGAAATATGGTATATTGATATGTCATGCACATGGCAAAATTTCTGTGGTACTTATTAAGTGTTAAGTACAAAACTTTCAAAGGATCTAGCTTGGTTTAACCTGAGAACTAAACAGAGTTCCTAATTTGGCTTCTTAATTTGGGTATTGTAAGTTAATATTTACTGCTCCAACTTTTTGGGAGCTAATTTACAACTCTTACTGATTTACCATTTCTGCACATTAAATGCATGTCTGGTGATTAACTGTATTGGTGGAAGTCATCCTTACCTGACTGAATCCTATAAGCTGCCTTACATACCACCGGGTCTTTCTGTAATTATTCTTCCCTCCCTTTGGTACTTTAGTGCTCACCTCTCCTTAGCCTAGTACTCCAAGAAGTGTCTCTGACGTTCCATACTGGAGTTAGGCATCACTTTGAGATGCTGCCACTGCACTTTATACATCTTGCATTCTTTTGTCTTTGCCTTCTTTTCATCTGTCTCCCTAACTTGATTTTGAGCTTGAAAAGTTCAAGGCTCACTTTTCACCATCGCACCTTTGGTGCAAAGAACTTGCAACAGGAAAGTGCTCAGTAAATACTGATTGAATTAAAGCAAAGAATTGCAACCATTACTTCATTGCATGTCCTCCTCTTCTAAAAAATACTGAATGTTTCATCTCTTAGAGAACGATTAAGTGTCCAGAGAAAGTCACTTCTCATTGACAGACCTTCCAGTCCTTTTGACAAACAAATACGGCAGAAGACAGCCCCATTATGTTGACCATAGACGTGTGTGACACATCTGCTTACCAAGTCTTATTTTCAGTATTAAAAAATAACTGGGTACTATGTACTTTTGATCTTTTGCCTTCTTAATTTGTCTGCATTTTTGGAATTTAGTCTTGAGAAAAAGACTACCATGGGAATGGCTAAGCGTTGGTGACGTGCTCAGTAACTCCCTTTGTATCAGCACACAGAGATACATGTGTGAGAAATATGTTTATTAGAAAAGTGACTGGATATCCAAGTGTTAAAAGATTAAGTACTCTTCGGAGGAAGTTAGCACCATTTACCTTACAAGGTACCATGAGAGGGAGGATCCTTGATATCAGGAACACAAACACAACTCTTGATAGATACAGGTGGTCATACTTTCGGAAGGTATTTTCTAGGCCTCCTGTTCATATACCCATGTAGGATGATTGCATGTTTTCCCCCTGTTATAAACAGCTCTAAACAATTTCCTAAAAACAGCTCAATTTAATTTGACATATATTGGGTTACACTTGACATTTCTAAGTGCAGTAGGAATTTTTTTTTCTCCCTGACAACTCAGTTGTGAAATTATGATTGACAGTCTATAATATTCAACTCAACCGTGTTCAAAACTGACCAATGGTTTTGGAAGATGAAACTGCTTCAAATTTTGTGACCTATAGATAACATTCTCACCCTAGAAGTAGAGTTAATAGTTAATCAAGGGACAGTCTCTGCCATTTGTCTGTTGTCTCAGGCTTCATTTCTGGACTCAGCTTTGGCCAGCTTTGGTGCATCTCTCCCAGTGCCCCGAGGAGGCACTCAGTAAATTCTGGGTGAAAGGATAAATGTAGCCACTTTGAAGATGTATCTTTCATTTATTTAACTTTATCTTTTTAGCACTATTTCCCTCAATTTAATCAAAAAGATCTTGTTGCAAAATTGTTCAAAAAATAAAATATGAAGAAGACCAAGTAAAATTTTCCCACCCAGATGTAATCACAGTTGTCAGGTAGTGGTATGACCTTCCAGAGACTTACATATGAATGTGTAAGTACATACACACAGCCACAAAACATGGCTGTATCTGTGCGTGTTATGAATGAAATACAGATATGGCAACAGGTACTGGTGTGGGCTTCTCCTATGTTGCTTATCTGAATATGCTAGAAAAAAAAGTGAGGGATTTTTACGTTGTATTCTTTATTCTATGAAGTTTGATTTTTAAAAATGTATTAGAATATAGTTATATAGTAGTAACATAAGAAATAAAGATGGACAAAACCATAAAACATCAATATATTGAGATTTGCTAGAGTATATTCTAATTTGATGGTTTCTCATTTATTTTATTTTTTCTTTTTGTTGACTCACCTCGATTTTTAAGTCATGTGGAGTTGTACTGACATCTGCGACTTAAATATTTTATAACGTGTCTTTCTGTTTATGTATCTCAGACTAATAGGTACTATTTTACCTTGTAACTCAATGTCATGTGTTTTCCTATAAACAAGATAAACAAGGTAATTTTTTTTAAACATACTAACCTCATTTCAAAGGATAACATTGCAGTATCTTTGACAACTGACATGGACTTTATTTTCCATTACCCTGTTCAAGTTTTAAAAATTTGTTTTTTTCTAACCCCACCCTGATTTGTTTGAAAGGTGCTACACTGAAGGACATTAGTGCCCAGCTTGGAATATCACTGTGTTCCTAGAACAGTCTTTCTAATCAGGTAGAAAGAGAAGCCAGGACAGAGACCCCTCTGGAAGTTTCTTGGTTTATAATTTAGTAGCAGTAAGCTTATTAACATCTGTTTGGATTTTACCCCTGATTTTATATTACACGTAGTCTGAGTAATAGGATTTTTAAAAAAATGATGGGCAGTAAAACTTGTAGTTCTGAAGGGCAGGGTGTCAGACTATGATTATTGTGTTAGTCTCATCCAACTTCGAGTTTCATCGCAGAAAAACAAAGCTCTATGAGCACTCGGCATTAATTAAATTATGTGTAGAGAACTTATTTCCACTTAAATTAATGCCACTTGACATTCTAAATTCTTCTACTCTTAATCTTGTAATTGCCTTGTCTTGCCATAATTTATAAATTGTGAACTTTGACCCTTTAACTTACCAGAAACTCAACTGTAAAATGATCTATTAATGAGGAAGGAAAATTTTTATTTAAGGGTAAAATACTTTTATTTTCAGCTTTATTTTAATTATAAATTCTGATATTGCACATAACATACCAAAATTCCTAATTCCTTTCTTTCTGAGGAAATTTTAGGACTGCAAGATAGAAATTTTGGCCTTTGGAAAACACTGTAAAATCCTAGAAAATATTCTGTATGTGTTCCAACTGATGCCAGGCCAGGTGCTCCTGGATCTTCTTCGAGAGCTGTAGCACTCGTGCCAGGTCACCCCAACCTCCCTGGGCCTCCCCATGTTGCTATCCTGCCTGGGAACGCTTTTTCTCCTCTGAGGTCCAAGTTCAGCCCCATCAGACCCTCTGGGTTTCAGGCTGTTCCCACCGATGTTTGGCTGACTTTGACCAGGGAGAGAAAGGAGTCAGAAAAAGCCTGCAGATAAATTCCTTGCCTTGCCTTTCTGCCTCATCTTCACCCTTCTTCTTCCTTCAGAGATGATTTCCAAACACAGTGGATCGTATGGCCTCTCTGGAGACACCCATCTCCCGTAACCAAGCTTCCAGCTGTGGTCTCTGGTTCAGCCATGGTCACCTAGGCAACATCCCATTTTGCATTCCTTTCCTTCCTCCCTGGCCTCACTGCCCTGTCCTCTCTCTTTCTGGCTTCCCTGAGATTCTACCCTCACATAAGTATTGGCATACACATTTTTCACATGCTTTTGGTTTTTAGGTAAGCCAATCTAAGACATTTTGAAAACATAAATTCTCTTAATTATTTTGTCTAAATACTTACTGGAAAAATAGATAGTTCCAGCAGGCACCAGCTTACTCTTGATTAGGTGCCACTATTTCTCTACCTATTGGATATAGAAATAGGCTTTAAAATTATATATTATATGTTTTTATATATATAATATGTAATACATATTACTGTGTATTCCTTATATTATTGAGTTTATGCTATTTATTCATTGTGCAACTTATAAAACAATCATCTTAACCAAAAGTAGATGTGATTTTGAAACGTTAGGAATTAAAAGTGTTGACCAAATCAGAGATGAAAGCCCAGAGAGAAAGGAAGATACAAAATAAACCCCTGGTCTTCCCCTCTTACTCCACGTGCTCTCACCAAGCTCTCTGCAACTGATGATACTTTTTGAAATTCAGATTTGACACCTTCTCTTCTTCCTATTGCTGTTAAGATCTTGAGAGGGTATCCTTCCTGATCTTGGCCTTTAGGTCTTTGGGCAAATGGAAATATAATTCCATTGTTCAGTAAAATTGAAGGAGAAAGTGCATATAAAATATGTAGCATGACGGCTGGCTAGACAGTAGTGTGGATACCTCTTTACAGTAGGCATGTACCTGGCTGCCCTGGTTGCGTACCACTTTCTGAGGCTTTGAAGAGTTCCTTGCCTTCTTTCTTGCCATTCCTGCCCTTATTTGAGGAGAAGGATCCAGTGAAGCAGAGGCTCTGGCAGAGATTCTTTTGGCTGCCCAATTTTTGCCCTGAGCAAAATGTGTTAGGTTTCCACAGGTTGAAATGTCACCAGATTTTAAGAACTCTATAATATGGAAAGTCTTTTATTTAGCATTTAGTACCTATGAAAATTTAATGTTTACGTCAGATCTCCTCCTGTGTCATTTCTATGTATGTCTTCTTTTACTTAGTGCAATTCTTTTTTTTTCCCTCTAGCTCATGATTCTACTTAAACTTATGAACCAAACTCTGCTCTGAGTCCCAATTATTTTGTAGTAGAGAGGATTCCTTAAAAGTCCTTTTATCTTATTTATTTGTAACTTCAGTATAAGCACTTCACTTTTTTTTTTTTTGAGACTGTCTCACTCTATCACCCAGGCTGAAGTGCAGTGGCACGATCTCAGCTCACTGCAACCTCCGCCTCCTGGGTTCAAACTTTTCTCCTGCCTCAGCCTCCTGACTGGGAGTACTGGCAAGTGCCACCACGCCTGTCTAATTTTTTTTTTACTTTTTAGTAGAGGTGACATTTTGCCATGTTGGCCAGGCTGGTCTTGAACTCCTGACCCCAAGTGATCTGCTCACCTCAGCCTCCCCAAATGCTGGGATTACAGGCGTCAGCCACTGCACCTGGCCAGCACTTCACTTTTGAGTGTCCTAGTTGGACTTAATTCTTTCCTTAGACCATCTAGCTGGGTCGATCAATCAGGAGAGTTCTCTCAGGTAGTTAATCCATTTTGGGCTTTTTGGAAAAAAATAAAAATAATTAAATCACTGTTTGGTATTGACAGTGAAGTTTATCTGAAACATTTGGTTATCAATTCTTAGTGAGGATTGGAAGTGTTCAAGCTCTGAATCAGGTGAACCTGTAGTATTTTCTGTCTTCTCAACTTACATGCTTTTCGCCTCCAACCCAGTTTGAGATATTTTTATTTAGTTGGCAAATGAGAGTAACTCTCAGCTGAAATTAACAAAAATCAACAGTTGGGAAAAATGTGGCACTCAGTAAGTTTCTTCGAGAAGGTTTCTATTTCCTTAAGATGATCTCCATCTTACAGAGCAGAGCAGTTTTCTCAAGCGGAGGGTGTTCTTGACATTTCCCCAAACTGTTGCAGCTCCTCAAGATTGCTCTGGAAATTTAAATATGTTTATCTCAAATCATCTATTTTCTATTTAAAGAGGAAAATGTTTCAACACATTTGTGAATGGGAAATACTTCTGAAAACTCTGTTCGATTCTGAATCAGGAAAATTTCCTAAGTCTACCTTTTTTATTTTTTATTTTTTTCCCCTATTAAAACTTGGACAGATTGTTTACTGGCCCATATGAAATACTTTTGTGTTTTGCTTTACACAAATCCTGTCATGGCATACTGTGTCTCTCTCTTCAATGAGAGTCGCTGGGTTATAAAGGAACAATACCCCTGCAAACTCAATGAGACTGTCTTTCAGACAAGACTTGATCTGGGATTTCTTGAGGAGACCTATGTTGACCTGTGTTATCTGTTTGCTACTCTGTTGATTGGTGAATATTTCTTACTTATTATTCTCATGGCAATAGTCATGTCCACAGAAACTCTGCTGTGAAAATACCAAGGAGGCCCATCTTTTCCAATATATTCAGTCAGCTGCAGTTATATGGAAATTCAAGATAAAGAGGACTCAGCTGTCAGTGAAAGAGGATTCCAGTCAAGCCCCCTGCACGGAGGTACCTATATTTCATGTGACAAGAATGGCCTGATAGTAAGTGCCTAGTTTTTCTGTTTCAGTCCTTTAGGAGTCCAGAGAACAGCCGCCCAGAATCCACTAGAATTCCACTAGATTCATGTTATATCACTAATTTTCTTCAAATCTGTCTAAATGAGATGGACTTTTTTTATTCTTAGGTTCAGTGGTAATAGCATAATTGCGACAATTTCCCAAGAACACATGCTTCCTATTAGGATAATCCTCATAGGTTTCCTTGTTGGCTAGCTTTCTTTTTTAATAAGTTATTCTTAAAACAACTTTATAGAAATGCAGTTTACGTATCATTAATTTACCCATTTCAAGTGTATAATTGAGTGATTTTTAGTAACTTTAGTGAGTTCCACAACCATCACCATAAATTACTTTTAGAACATTTTCACCCCCCTCCCATAAGATCCCTAATGCCTGTTTGATGTTAATTGCCATTCTCACCCATAGCCCCAGGCAACCCCTCATTCACGTTCAGTCTCTAAGTTTGCCTTTTCTGGACATTGCATATAAATGGAATCAGACGATATGTGGCTCTTTGTATCTGGCTTCTTAGCATACTGTTTTTGAGGTTATTCTGTGACTTGGCATATATCAAGAGTTATTTGTTTTGTAATGCTGAATAGTATTTTATTATATGGATATGTTATATTTGGTTTGTAATCTGTTCACCAGTTGGTGGACATTTAGATTGTTTGCACTTTGAGGCTACTATTAATAATACTGCTGTGAATATTCATGTAAGTCTTTGTGAACAAATGTTTTCATTTCTCTTGAATAGATACCTAGAATTGGAATTATTGGATTACATTAGCTCTATGTTTAACTTTTTGAGAAACTGCCAAACTTTTTCCAAAGTAGCTACACCATTTTACAGTCCCATTATCAGTGCATGAAGGTTTCTATTTCTTTATATCCTCACCAACTTTTGTTGTTTTCTGTCTCTTTAATTTTAGCTATTGTAGTAGGTATAGAGTGATATTTCACTGTGATTTTAATTTACCTTTTCTAACTAACTAATGCAGTTGAATATCTTTTCATGAACTTATTGACCATTCATCTAAATTCTTTGGTAAATTATCTGGCCATATAGTTTGCCCATTTTTTGATTGAAGTTTGTCTTATTGAATAGTAAGAGTTATTAATAAATTCTAGAGACAAGTCCTTTATTAAATATGTATTTTGCAAATACTTTTTCCCAGTGCGTTGCTTGTCGTTTCATGTTTCTAGTAGTGCCATTTGACGTCTATAAGTTGAATTTTAACAAAGTCCAACTTACTAATTTTTTTTATTTTTTGGAGAATGCTTTTGATGTTGTATCTAAATTTTTTTTTTTCTTTTTACCTGAGTCACATCTCAAAGATTTTCTCCTGTATTTTCTTGTAAAAGTTTATTATTTTAGCTTTTACATTTAAGTCTGTGATCTATTTGGGGTCATTTTTGTGCATGGTATGTGGTGAGGGTCTAAGTTAAAATTTTGTTATTGTCTCAGTACCATTTTTTGAACAGAGGATACACTCCCCAATGAATTGCCTTGGCAGTTTTGCCAAAAATCAATTGACTATGAATGTAAGAATTTATTTCTGGACTCTCAATTCTGTTCCATTGATTTATGTATCTATCTTTATACCATGTGGTCATTAGAAAAGTAGTTCCCCAAAGATGTCCATGTCCTAAGCCCTGGAACATGTGAATATGTTATTTATATGGCCAAAGGGACTTTGTAGATGTGTTAACAAGTATAAACGTTTAGATGAGAGATTATCCTGGATTACTAGGGGGACCCAATCTAATCACAAGTCCTTAAAGGCAGAATACCTTTCCATATTAGGTCAGAGATGAGAGATGAAAGGAGGAGGAGGTATCTGAGCATGACAGGGGCTTGACCTGTGGTTACTGGCTTTGAAAATGGTGGAAAGGGGCCACTAGCCAAGGAATGTATATGGCCTCTAGTAGGTGAGAACTGTCATCAGGAAAACAGGGGTCTTAGTACTACAAGCCCAGGAACTGAATTCTGTTAATCACCTGAATGGAGCAATGGCACAGATGCTACCTAGTGCCTCCTGGAAAAAATGCAGCCCTGCTATTGTTGCAGGACTTTTCCTTAGTTCAGCTAAAGATGGGGTTCTTTGTCCCACAGCCACAAAGTAATTCAGGCTCACAGACAATTTGAATTGTAAGACAGGGTTTTATTGGTTGAAAAGGAAAAAATAGGGGGAACCAGGGACTTTCACCAGGCCAGAGTCCTTGATAGAGCATTTCCCATCAGGTCATTTGAATCCCAGGTTTCACACAGGAAAAGGAGGGGCCAGGTTCCTTTCTACTGGAAAGGTCCTGAACTTCTCCAGGCTCTACCCCAGTGGGCAGGCTGGTTGGAGTTTCTCCAGGGACCCCTCCCATGCGGCTGTCTCAGTAACACCTTGATTTTAGCCTGGTGAAACCAATGTTGAGTTTCTGACCTACAGAATTGTAACATAATACATTTTGTTAAGCTACTAAATTTGTGGTAATTTGTAATGGAAGCAATCAAATCTAATATATGTCAGAAACATGCTGACTTAATAACTGTTAACTTTATTAGAAATTTTGAAATTTGAAAGTGAAAATCCTCCAATATTCTTTCCCTTTTTCAAATCCATTTTGGCAATTCTAGGTGTTTTGCATTTCTGTATACATTTTAGGATCTGCTTGTCAATTTCTGAAAGTAAACCTGCTGGAATTTTGATTAGTGTTCGTGGTGATCCTGTACATCAATTGTGGGAGTATGGCCATCTTCACAATATTGAATCTTCCGGTCTGTGAATGTGGAATATCTCTCTGTTTATTTAGGTCTTTATCTCAGCAATATTTTGTAGTTTTCAAGCATATGTCTTTCATTTCTTTTGTTAAATTTATTTCTAAGTATTTTATTTTTGATGCTACTGTGAATGGAATTACTTTAATAATTTCATTTTTAGATTATTCATTGCTTGTATATTGAAATACAATTGATTTTTGTGTCTTTGATTTTATATCTTGTGACCTTCCTTTTCTTGTTTATTCATGCAAATTGTGTTTAAAATTGATTCCTTAAGATTTTCATTATACAGAACTGTGTCTTCTGTGAATAGGTCATGTTATGTCTTTTTGTTTTCTTCCAGTGTGAATGCCTTTTTTTCCCTTCCTTGCCTGCTTGCACTGGGTCAACCTCTAGTACTATGTTGAGTAGAACTGGTAAGAGGAGACTTCGTTATCTTGCCTTCTATCTTAGGGGAGTAGCATTAATTCTCTCCCAGTAAGTATGATATTTGTTGTATTCCTGGCTGTTTTAACCTGGAGTCTGTGGTGTGGTGTTGCAAAATGGAGAGTAGCTTCCTCCCATTAAGAATCTAACCTGTTCTTACTGCTTTGGGTTAAATCACTCATTAACATTGAGAGAGTACTTTTTTTTTTTTTTTTTTTTTTTTTTTTACCGTTTAGATTATAGCTGCAAACCAAGTTCTTTTGTTGAACAATTGTGTCCTGCTTATATATTTGTAAGAACACTGATATTTTAATGTTGTTGAAGCTCAAGCAGAAATTAGTAGTACTGCTATTTATAGGCTAAAGAACTATTTAATTATTCATTTATTCCTTCTTTTATTTGTTCCTCCATTTGGTCTTAAATTTTTTCATCCATTTGGCCATCTGTACATCTTTTCTTTCATTCATCCAAGAAAGATGAATTAACATATACTGTGTGCCAGGTGTTGTGATAGTTTGGGGGTCTGAGGGAAAAGTTATTCCTGTTTCTTGGGGAATTCACCTAGATGGAGGATTGCAGGAGACACAGACACAGGGGAAATAAATTAAACCTTTTTAGTTCTCAGATATAATATGCATAGATAGGCTTTTGACTTGAATAATGTCTGATGTGGGGCAATTTATAATTTCCTTGAAGAAGATCATATGGGAAGGAGCTGCCTACCTGGCAGTTGCATTTCACAGGAGGTTGTAATAGGTGGACTACAATCTCCTTTCTGGATTGCTTGATTGCTTCCTTTGTCATTGCCTCTTATGGTAACTCTTATATGTGGTATAAACTTTGTTTCTCTGAAGAAAATGGATGCATGAGGAAGCCACCAATAAGAGGTGATATTGGAAGGAAAGAGCAATAAGTGAAGAGAAGACAAATTTTGCATAGAAAGAAATATTTAATTTATTAGTAGCCCACATTTATGATATCCAGGAGTCCCACATCTGTTCTAAACCAAAGAAAAAGTGATTTGTGACCCTTTACCAGTAATCTAATCAGTGCAAATATTTTTTTTATAAAATGTTTTACATTGTACAAGGAAAATTAAATGATACAGGGTGAACATTTAGCCAGTGTTTACTTTGGTCTAAACAGTTTGCTGACTTGTTCTAGTATATGATCTTATTTCTTCTGTAAATAATTCTGTGGAATACATCCTATTTTAGTTTCATTTACAAATGAGATAGTTGAGGGCCAAGGGTTTGGATGTTTGCCTGACATTAAACAGAAGTGATTTATGTGGAATTGGCATTTGGACACTTGCCCTTGGAATTCAGGGTGCTATTGTCTCACTGCTCCAAGAGTTGTCTCAGACCTGGGGTTCATCCAGTAAATGTCAACAGTCTAATGCAGGGTTTCTTAAACTTGACGATGTAGACATTTTAAGTCAGATGATTCTTTGCTATGGGGGCTGTCCTGTGCATTCATAGGATGGTTAGCAGCATCCCTGGCCTCCACCCGCTAGATGCCAGTAGCATCGCCCACTTGTAACCACCAGAACTGTGTCCAGACATTGCCAAATGTTCTCTTCTATGGGGGGCAAAATTTCCTCAGGTTTAGAATCACTGTAATTACCAGATAAATTAGGATTACATGCTGTGGAATACTGAGAAGGAAGGAAATTATGATTAACTCTGTTTAGGGTAGGTAGAAGTGTTGCTGAGATGGTAACATCTGAGGTTTCATCCCTACATGGAATTATCCAAACTGCAAACTTAGAGGGTTCAGTGTCCAAGACTGTCTTTACTTTTGACACTGACTTCAAGTGTGAGGTTCCCCCAAACCACCCTCAGTTTCAACAGTTTGCTAAAAGGACAAACAAAACTCACTGAGTGCTCATGATGGAAAAGATACAAATTCAAATCAGTCAGGGAAAGAGGAGACATCTAAGGTGGAGTTTAGGAGGATTCCATACACCAGGTTTCTGTGTCCTCTCCATATGGAGTCAGGATGCATTACCCTCCTCTCATTAATTTGTAACTGTATGTACAGAGTATTGCCAGCCAGAGAAGCTCACCCGAGCCTCAGTGTCCAGAGTTTTTATTGAGAGCTTCACTATATAGGCATGATCGATTGACCGATTGCCCATGTGGTTGATTTCAGCCTCTGTGTTACCCAAAGCCCCACTGTAAATCACACAATTGATCTTTCTGTCATACCCAGCCCCTAACCTAAGACTACTGGCTGTAGCTGGCCCCAGCTTAATAGTTCTTTCCCAAGACAAACATATTCCCATAGGGGTGACATAGATTACCTCCTAGAAGTTGAGGACAAAAGCCAGACCACCCTTTGGGCAAGGCCAGATTTTCTACTACACAGTCCTTGACAAAAGGAGCAAATGTGCATTTGTAGATGAAGTAGTGTGGCACGTTGCCACAGGACTGACAATTGAGGGAGAATGTAAATGACAGGCATATTGGTTAGCTAGGGCTGCCATAACAAAATGCTACCAACTGGGTGGTTTATGTAAAAGAAGTTTATTTTTCACAGTTCTGAAAGCTAGAAGTCCAGGATCAAGGTATTGATTCCATTCTGAGGCCTTTCTCCTTGACTTGCAGATGATTACCTCCTTGCTGTGTCCTCTTATGTCCTTGCTTCTGTGCACACCTGTCCCTGGTGTCTCTCCCACTTCTATAAGGACATCTTCTTATTGGATCAGGTCCCTCCCTAATGGCTTTATTTTAAATTAATCTCCTCTTTAAAGACCCTGTCTCTAAATATGGCGACACTCTGAGGTACTGGGGATTGAGAATTCAATATATGAACTGCCCATAGCAGTCTGCCTTCTGCACGCCCCCTCCCATCCCTGATTTGTTTCCTCTTGCATGTAAAATACATTCACCCTATCCCAACGGCCCCCAAAATCTTAACCCATCTAGCATCAGCTCTAAGTTGAAAATCTCATCTAAATTAGCCATGGATGAGGCTCTAGGTATGATACATCTTGAAGCAGAATTCTTCTCTAGCTGTGAACTTGTGAAACCAAACAAGTTATCTGCTTCCAAAATAGGTGGACAGGCATACAATAAACATTCTAGTCCTAAAGAGACAAGCTAGAAGGAAGAAAGGAATCCTGGGTCCCAAGTAAGTCCAAAACCTAGCAGGACAAAGTTCATTTTTTTTTTTTTTTTTTTTGAGAAGGAGTTTCGCTCTGTCGCCCAGGCTGGAGTGCAGTGGCTGGATCTCAGCTCACTGCAAGCTCCGCCTCCTGGGTTTATGCCATTCTCCTGCCTCAGCCTCCCAAGTAGCTGGGACTATCGGCGCCCGCCACCACGCCTGGCTAGTTTTTTGTATTTTTTAGTAGAGACGGGGTTTCACCGGGTTAGCCAGGATGGTCTCCATCTCCTGACCTCGTGATCCGCCCGTTTCGGCCTCCCAAAGTGCTGGGATTACAGGCTTGAGCCACCGCGCCCGGCCCAGTCCATTATATTTTAAGGCTCGAGAATAATTCTCTTTGTTTCCATTATTCTCTGCTTTTGGGCCCACTGAGGCCAAAGTCCAGCCTTCTGGGCCCACTTGGGCAGCAGCCATGCCCCTGAGGCTCTGAGTGATAGCCCCACCCCTAAGAGTCCAGGTGAGAGTACATATGATCAGATCTATATATAAGAAAAAGAAATATTGAATCCTACTTGATCTGTCTTCATTTGCTTGGAGGTTACAGCCTAGTTGGGGAGACAGGCATCTTACGTGAATAGTTGTAACAAACTAAGAAATAGTAAACTCTATGAGTGCTAGAAAGATTATGTTCTAAGAGTTTAGCATTTTTAATCTGGAATGTCCTCAGGGATATTTTGAGATTTTTGTTGGCCATGTATCTTGCAGGAAATTACTGAGTTAATGAATCATGAAATGAGAGAATTAATACATTAGCTTTGGTAAGCTTGATAATTTCAGGATTCCAGTTAGGATAGGGGTGGGGATCATAATTGAAAAGCTCAATAGTCCAATCATCTTTCCTAAACATGTTTCTAATACAGTTTCAACTATAATAATCGTAGCTCTCATTTAGGAATTGAAAACTGAAAAAGTGGAAACTCCATATAGCTCTAAATTTGTTCTTAGAGCTTTCAGTCTTTATTTCTTAAAAGCTTGCTGTTTTAGGAATAATGAAGGAAGGTAATTTTAATGATTCGAAGTTTGTGTTCAGAAAATACTTGTGCTTTTCTTTTGAAAAGAAGTCACTTAAGTTTTCTTTAAGACCAGGATGGAAAACATTCATTTTCTCACGTTTTCTCTCTCATTTATCTCTTTCTGTGTTGCTGTGGAATCTTAGGCTTACATAGGATCAAAGAATCATATTACTTTTTAGTCTTTTATTTATTTGTATCCCTTCCTTACTTTGCTACTTTAAAATCTATTCGATGCTTTCTCTTCAGAGTTGTAGCCAGCTGGGTCTCTCCACTTGGCCCAAAACCATGCCCCTCAGTCTGATTCATTTGATGGATCATTTTGGATTCTCCTTATTCTGTTGCCTTTTGTGTCACATGAATACCCTTTTCTTCAGCACATTTAAGCCCATCGATGAATGTTTCTTAAATTGTAACCAGTTCAGTGACTCTAATACCACAGTTCTTTTACTGTCCTGGTCTCTCTCTCACACACAACAGAAGTCACTAAAGACTGCTCTCCACGATGCCCTTGTTCTTACATTTTGGTGGAATTTAATTTGTGCAGCTTTTCTTAAGAGAGCTGATCAGTGCATATCTTTATCCTTTGTTGAGGCAGCTAATAGCGTTGTCATCATCATCTTTTCTCCCTCTCTCTCTCTGTTTTCAGTCAAGTACAATTGAATTAACTTTGTGGAATGATAGCTTCTGAAAATATTTTCACAAGAACAAAAAGACAGATTTTCTTTGTATATAAATAAAGAAGATAGTTTATGCTGGGAAATGAAGAATCTTTTAATAAAACATTGTCCCTCTTCCACTTTGGTTCAACTGGGGAAAAATCAATTTTAGGGTCTTTGAGTGTGAAAAAAGAACAAAAGGAAAAGTTGATCATCTAAACTTAGGCAAGGTCTGATATTTGACTTGGGTTCCATTATTCTGGTAGCCTCTTTCCAAATGCAATAATTTTTTTTTTTTTTTTTTTTAGAATAGAGTCTTGCTCTGTCACCCAGGCTGGAGTGCAGTGGCACGATCTGGGCTCACCACATCCTCTGCCTCCAGTGTTAAAGCAATTCTCCTGCCCTCAGCCTCCTGAGTAGCTGGGACTACAGGTGCCCACCTCCACATCTGGCTATTTTTTTGGCATTTTTAGTGGAGATGGGGTTTCGCCATGTTGGCCAGGCTAGTGTCAAACTTCTGGCCTCAGGTGATCCGCCTGCCTTGTCCTCCCAAAATGCTAGGATTACAGGCGTGAGCCACCTTGCCTGCTGCCAAATGGAATGAAGTTTTTCTGTAAAGTGGGAATAAAGAAGGACTTGAATATAGAGGTTGCCAAAAATGTTTTCAAATTACTATTTTCCTTTAGTCTTTAAATTCCTGACATAGGAGGCTGGGCAAGGTACCTCATGCCTATAATCCCAGCACTTTGGGAAACTGAGATGGGAGGATCGCTTGAGGCCAGGAGTTTGAGACCAGCCTGGACAATAAAGTAAGACTCTGCCTCTATAGAAAACTAAAAATGAAAAAATGTAGCCAGGTGTGGTGGTATGCACCTGTAGCCCCAGCTACTAGGGAGGCTGAGACAGGAGGACTGCTGGAGCCCAGGAATTTGAGGCTGCAGTGAGCCATGATTACATCACTGTACTCTATCCTGGGTGACAGAGCCATACCCTGTCACTTAAAAAAAAAAAAATCCTGATATAGGAAGTATAGTTCTGCCACATTAAAATGCAGCATTACTTTATATTTAAAAGTATTTTTAAGTTTCCACTGATATTTTTCCTCCTTTCCCCACCTTTTTTTCTTTTTCTTTTCCTTTTTTTTTGAGACAGTATCTCACTCTGTCACCCAGGTTGAGTGCAGTGGCACAATCTTGGTGCACTACAACCTCCGCCTCCCAGGCTCAAGCAATCCTCCCACTTCAGCCTCCCGAGTAGCTGGGACCACAGGCACATACCATCATGGACAGCTAATTTTTTTGTGTTTTGGTAGAGATGGGTTTTGCCATGTTTCCAGGCTAGTCTTGAACTCCTGAGCTCAAGTGATCCACCTGCCTTGGCCTCCCAAAGTGCTGGGATTACAGGCATGTGCCACCATGCCCAGTCTTTCTTGCCTTTTAAAGTAGGTTAGACATACTGCAATTATGAGGCATAAAAACATAGGATGGAAGGAATCTATAATTATAAATGAAACTATTAATCTTTAATGTCCTAGATAATTATATTTTTAAAATTTCTTAAAAGTGTAATTTATTCACCACAGAGAGAAACATAGTGGTTCATCTTTACTTCTGGTATATGCATTCTTCATGAATAAGATATAATTTAAAAATGTAAGAAAAGTGAATCATTGGAAGATAGTAGAGGAATTGTTACTTTGCAAAATCCACCATAAAGCCTGTTAAGAAATTATGTTTTTTACTTTAGAAGAAAAGCATGCATTATTTTCAGAATTTTTATAAATAATACATGATCATAGTTGAAAAAGTTGAAACTCCTTTAAGTTATTTTTCTGTGTGGAAATACATATGTATATGTAACTATTTTCATATAGATTTATTTCACAAAATTTTGATTATACTTTATATACAGTTGTATTCAGCTTTTTTTAACATTAACATGGTATATGAGATTTTTTCCATATTTTAAAATATTCCCCCTAAATGTAATTCTAATGATTATACTAAAGTCTGTCATTTGATGAATTAAAACTTACTTAACCATTTTCCTCCAGTTAAGTTTTTAGGATGATTTTTACCACTCTGAATTTGCAACCTGAGAAGTAAAAATACAACTTTGTGAGGTCAAAGATAGAGCAGAATATGTTCACCATATTCAGAAAATCAGTAAGATCACAGAAAAGGCTTATCAGCTGCCTGATGCTTGAGTAGCTCACTCAAATGCTTGTCGTTGAATGCAAAATCTTGTCTTAAGTGGACAGGTGTGTGAATCCTTCCACCATGCTATACTCTCCTTGCCTGATTGAGTCAAGGTTGTTACTGTGGTCCCTGGAATAGAGTGTGCCTCAGTAAATCAAAGATAACAAGAGGAAGGAATGATTTTCAGATAGGATAGACAGCTGAGTTGAACAAGACTTTTAAAACATTTCCAATTTGAGCAGTGAATCTGCCTTGTGGAAGCTCAATATGTACTTTAAGTGACAGCTGCCGTGTAGTGTTTAATTCCCCCTTTTTCACCAATGCATTTAGTAGACCAGTGTGGAGAGGCTGCAAGATGCTAGGCACTAGTGAGAGTGCTGGGGATACGTAGTGAATGAGACAGTGTTCCTGCATCTGAGGAGCTCACAGGTTATGGAGGATGACAAATTACTCTTGTACAATATGATAAACATCACAGTGGAAATTTGGATAAATTATCATGGCAACCAGAGAGTTTACAAACTTTACCTAGAGAGTCAGGAATGCTTCTCAGGGGCAGTGGCATATCTCATGCTGATGGCAATGAAGGGTTTTTGTGTACATGCCAATGTTACATAGTTTGTACTTAAGCCAGTGGCCAATGAAATAGGTTTTTAATTTTTTAAAAGTATGGCATATTTGTATTTTAATAGCTAATACTGGGTTATAAGGTTGGAGTAAGACTGAAATAATAAAATAATTGGTTTTCACATAGATATCTCCAAGGTACCCTGTAGTGCTACAGTACATTGATTTAAAAGAAGACTATACTGTATTTAGTGGAGTTTTTATTACTAACTCTATATAAATAAGGAACTATGTAGAGTATATATGACTAAATCAAATAGTTTATGAAATTATTTGTGTGGAATGACTTTTCTCCCCTAGACATAATCCTAGTGAAATCAAGGAACCTGTCTGTTTTATTTGCTTCCTTATACCCAGCACCTAGTGCAGTGACCAGCACGTAGCACATATTTAATGTGTTTTCATGTCAAAATTCTGTTTAAGATAAGGCTTGATTGATTCTGTTAGGTACCACAGTCACTCACTTATTACTTTAATTTCAAATGCTACAGTTTGAAAACTTAATGTATGTTTGGTTGTTAAAAAAAAAAAGCAGTGGGAAGAATAGAAGTTGTATTAGAATACAAGATACATTTTATTTTCACCACAAAGGAAAAATATTGTTCTAAGATTATGAATAGCAGGATATGCTTATTTTAATTATTTAAAAAATATGATACCTTTCCACTGCAGTACCTGGATTTTAAGCTCTAACTCGGGGGTGTCCAGTCTTTTGGCTTCCTTGGGCCATAATGGAAGAAGAATTGTCTTGGGCCACATACCCTAAAACATACTAACAATAGATAGCTCATGAACTAAAAAAAAAAAAAAAGTGCAAAAAATTCTCATAGTGTTTTAAGGAAGTTTTCAGTTTTGTATTGGGCCACATTTAAAGCTATCCTGAGCTGCATGTGGCCTGTGGGCCACAGATTGGACAAGCTTGCTAACTGTTTTGTATAGAATCAGAAACACAGATGATTAAGACAGGGATGCATAGTACCTGTAGGAGAGGATTTTGTTTAGTAACTCCTGTCCATTTTGGTGAATATAGAGTTTATAATTGTGGCATTTTGTTTCTACCCAGTTTCACTAATACAGTTTGCCATGCTGATATATTTCTTTCTCTGTTTTGGTAGATTACTTTGCAGGTTGCTGAAAGTCTAAGTCAAAGTAAAGCATGAGGTAAAGATTGGAGTGTGTACTATTAATAGCAGGGGAAAAAACCAAACCAAAACAAAACAAAACGCTGGTGAGCCCTGTAAGTCAGCTCAACAAAGTGTATATGCTGCAATCCAATACTTTGGAGATAATCTTCCAAGGGGAAAGCCGTCCAAAAAATGGACACTGTTACTTCCTGTGCTGGCAGCCTGCTCTGTTTACAGAAGGAAAGAGTATGTTCGATTGGTCAAATTGCATTGCTATTGCAGATATGCTTGATTTTTCTAGAAGGAAAAATTATAATATTCTTAATGATTTTCTTTGTTATCCCTCTCCCTCTATTCTTTCACAGATATTACTTAATTGGCAAAGGAGAGCTTCAGGGACAACTAGTACTTCTTTTCTGACATCTGCTAAAGTTCAATTGCAGGCTCCTTAAGAAGTTCAGTGAACCCCATTCAGTCTAAAAGGTAGCATACTGTACATTGTGTTCTGTACTTTGCCATTTTTTCACCGAACAATATTTTAGAGGTCAGTATATAGGGAACAGCTTCATTCTTTTCACACTGTTCATGGTGTTCCAGTTTATGGACGTATCATATTTACTTACACATCCTCACGGTCTCATTTTTCTCACTATTCTTGTTAAAGGCTAAATGTATTATTCTGAACTAGTTGAGGACTTGCAACTTAGGGAATGAGGAACAATAGAGCATTTTACACATGACGGGCCTTGTTAAAAGTCAGAGCAAGAGGCTTGGAACTCCTTAAGAGACCATGCTGTTTTTCGCTGTTCATAGCAGTTAGACTCCCAGAACTAATTTTCTAAGATAGTGATTTCTGGCTCTGGCTTTGGGAGTACACAAGGTATTTTCCAGTCAGATTTTGTGGTATTGGGAAATTTTCAGAGAACACATTTTTTAAAAGTATGTATTATATATTATGTATATATGTATTATATATTAAAATTATAAACTATAATAAAAATAATTAAAATAATAAATAGAACATAAATCGTACACATAATTCCTAAGCTATATCAAACATATCATTACTTTATTAATTTAATCATTAAAATGAAAAATAAAGTGTAAATTATGTAGTTTTCCATTTTAGAAATTACAGTATTAAAATATATAAATAATTTTTGTGTCTGTGTACATACATATACAGTTCACTAAGGTTTGCAAGACTTTTTAGCCTTAATAAGGATAATACTAATAGCAGTAATAGTAGGAACTTACACCTACTGAGCATTTAACTATGTGCCAGATGTTGTATTAAGGCAATTTATAAAAATCAAGTCATTTAAATTCTTCAGCATCATTATGAGGTGACCGGAGTGGCTGTCTTCTTATAGACAAGGAAATTAATGTTGAAAAAGTGTATGTAACTTGCTGTACACTTACCCATTAACCATCATGTTGCATCTTTATTACATAAAATTGGGGGAATGTTTTGCCAAATAAAATCTAAATTGGGGACTGGGCGCAGTGGCTCATGCCGGTAATCCCAGCACTTTGGGAGGCTGAGGCGGGTAGATCGTTTGAGGCCAGGAGTTCGAGACCAGCCTGGCCAACATGGCGAAAACCCCATCTCTACTAAAAATACAAAAATTAGCCGATCATGGTGGCCTGTGCCTGTAATCCCAGCTACTTGGGAGGCTGAGGCAGCAGAATCGCTTGAATCTGGGAAGCGGAGGTTGCAATGAGCTGAGATTGCGCCACTGCACTCCAGCCTGGGTGACAGAGCAAGACTCTGTCTCAAAGAAAAAAAAATCTAAATTGGAGAACTTGGGCATTTAGGGTATATTTAAAGTGCAAACATGAAGGGATACCACCATGACTGAAGATTATACAAGGAAGAGTTTACAGTGAGAATGTTTGTGCTCTACTGGGCTCTACCCTAAGGGAAGAGGGGATGAACGGTCAATTGATGTCTTTAAGTATTTACAGTAGTCATTCATTCTCTCACTCACCTGTTCCCATTTCCCCCATTAAAAATGCAAAAGGGCGTAGGGGCAGGGCTGTAGGGAGAGGGGCCAAAACCTTGCTGGAAACCAAAGGCTTCATGGATGAGTGACTGAAAAGTAGAGGAGGAACCTTTTCAAATGATGTATTGAACTTTTTTTTTTTTTTTCCATATGGCAAAATCCAGTGGGCACTTTTATTTTCTTTTTTTGTTTTGAATTGTATCTCTCTCTCTCTCTTTTTTTTATTATTATCCTTTAAGTTCTAGGGTACATGTGCACAACGTGCAGGTTTGTTATATATGTATACATGTGCCATGTTGGTGTCCTGCACCCATTAACTCGTCATTTACATTAGGTATATCTCCTAATGCTATCCCTCCCCCCTCTCCCCTCCCCACAATAGGACCTGGTGTGTGTGATGTTCCCCTTCCTGTGTCCAAGTGATCTCGTTGTTCAGTTCCCACCTATGAGTGAGCACATGTGGTATTTGGTTTTCTGTTCTTGCGATAGTTTGCTGAGAATGATAGTTTCCAGCTGCATCCATGTCCCTACAAAGGACATGAACTCATCCTTTTTTTATGGCTGCATAGTATTCCATGGTGTATATGTGCCACATTTTCTTAATCCAGTCTGTCACTGATGGACATTTGGGTTGATTCCAAGTCTTTGCTATTGTGAATAGTGCCGCAATAAACATACATGTGCATGTGTCTTTATAGCAGCATGACTTATAATCCTTTGGGTATATCCCCAGTAATGGGATGGCTGGATCAAATGGTATTTCTAGTTCTAGATCCTTGAGAAATCGCCACACTGTTTTTCACAATGGTTGAACTAGTTTACAGTCCCACCAACAGTGTAAAAGTGTAACTTTTAAAACCTTATAATGTAATAGAAAACTAACAACCACAAGATTTATTTGTAAGAACTCTTCAGAAAAGTGCATCATGTGTGCATTTGTCTGCCTTTTGAACTGGTATATACAGGGATAAAGAATCCTAGGATACTCATAATAATGACAGCTATTTAATTTCATTTGAATTTTGATTATGCACCACTGAAAAGTGAAACCCCAAGAATTTCTTTAGTAATTTTCATGGAAGGGATGGGAATAGAGTAGGGGGAAAAAAGACAAACCAAGAGGGAATGGTTGATTGAATGTTGAAGGGGGACTTGTTTGACCTAACATGTTTTTCTAAATATTTATTTTTGCTGGAATATAAAGATACACTTCATCTTCCAGCTCATTTTTTGTTGGAATGGTTATTTAACAAAGCAAGTAGGGTGCTGCTGTTGCTAAGCTTTTTGTTATTATTTTGCCAGACAAGAGGGTATTTTTTTTTTTTTTTTTTGAGACGGAGTCTTGCTCTGTCGCCCAGGCTGTAGTGCAGTGGCGCGATCTCGGCTCACTGCAAGCTCCGCCTCCCGGGCCCACACCATTCTCCTGCCTCAGCCTCCCGAGTAGCTGGGACCACAGGTGCCCGCCACCACACCCGGCTAATTTTTTGTAGTTTTAGTAGAGACGGGGTTTCACCGTGTTAGCCAGGATGGTCTTGATCTCCTGACCTTGTGATCCGCCCGCCTCAGCCTCCCAAAGTGCTGGGATTACAGGCGTGAGCCACCGCGCCCGGCCAAGAGGGTATTTTTTAAATAGTTGAGAACTTTAAGACTTGCTGAGCAGGAAATGCCACATGTAAGGATGTCTTAATGTTGGCAGTGTTTTTAATGCAAGAAAGCAAAAGATGTTAAAGACCCACTTCATTTTCTCTGTGCTCATCCGTGTCCACCAGCATGAGAGTAAATAAATGTAGTATTTAATATTCATTAACCCTTTACTACAAAAAGATAATAGGCACAGTGCTTGTTAACGGTAGTTCTGACCAGTGCAATTTGTAGGAGTCACTAAAACAAGGTGCAATCAGCCCCTGGGAATAAGACAAAGCTAATATAATACTAAATGACTGAGAGTATTGGGTTGTTCTTACCTTAAGGAAGAAGATGTTAGCCATCAAAGAGGATTTTTTTGTGTTCTTTTAGCATCTCGCAGAGTCAGAAGCCTAGCATTCTAGATGAGCAAAGTATACAATTGCATTAGTATTAACTTGCTGAGTTTGTGTTTGTTATGCTGGTTTTATATTCACTTTGTGAGTATGGGTAAAGAGGGAAGGGAAAAAAATGGAGTTGGGAGGGGAGATTATCTATTTTAATTGATCACTGCCACCTAAGGCATCTCAAGGTTGGGCAGAAACTCCCACGTCTTGCTGTTTCCTAACTTGAAGGAGGGGGAGAGTTTGTGGTTCCAGGAATATGAAAAGGAAGACCTGGTGTGATGTTCTGTGTATGAAGGAGTTACTTGGAGGAGGCACTAAAATTGCAGGTGAGGTTCTCCCACACTCTTAAAGGCTGAGTTTACTCCTGGGGTTGGGAACATGGTGAAGAGAACCATGCAGGTATCCTACACTTACCTGGACACCAAGACTTGTGCATTGTACCTCATCTGCTTTGTGTATTAATAATTGAACCCCCACCACAATGCTGTGAGGAGGCTACACTTACCTTCCTCATTGAAAGAGGACATCTAGCTTAGAGACATCTCTTGCATAGCTAAGTGGTTGGCAGACTCAGGGCTTGAACCCAGATCTCACATTCTTTGCCTAACATGGCCATATTTATTTCCTAGGGCTGCCATAGCAAAGTAGCACAAACTGGGTGACCTGAGCAACAGAAATTGGTTGTTTCATGGTTCTAGAGGTTAGAAGTCTCCACTCAAGGTGGTGGCAGGGTTGATCCTTCTGAGGCTGTGAGGCAGAGTCTCCCAAATTTCTCAGTTTTTAAAAGGTACTATTGTATTGAATTGTGGCCTACCCTAATGATGCCATTTTAGCTAACTGCATCTTCAACAACTCAGTCTCCAAATAAGATCACACTCTGAGTTTCTGGGGGTTAGGACTTCAGCCACTGAATTTTCAGAGGTCCGGGGGCATAGTTCAACTCCTAACATGGACTTAGAGTTTGTCTTTCTTGTAGCCATTGTATAGATATATTTTAAAGATTTAATTTTTTAGAGCAGTTTTAAGTTCATAACAAAATTGAGAGGAAGGTACAGAGAGTGTTGTACAAATATATATATATATATTTATTTATATATATTTGTCCTTATAGCATTATACAGAGTAGTTTTATTGCCCTGAAAATTCTCTGTGAAAAATTCTCTGCCATTATAATTTTTATTGGTAGAAATTTTGATGTCAGTTTCACAAAGTTTCACCTCTGATAATTTTATTTTTTTCTTTACAATACACATATAGATGGTAGTCTGGCTCTACCTATGGGTGAGATATCCTCACCCATATCTCATCTTGCATTGAAATCCGAATTGGAGTCCCCTCCCTGTGTGGAGGGAGGAACTTGGTGGGAGGTGATTGGATCATGGGGGTGGTTTCCCCCATGCTGTTCTCATGATAGTGAGTGAGTTCGCACAAGATCTGATGGTTTTAAAGTGTGGCACTTCCTTGGGCTCGCTCTCTCTCCTGCTTGTGAAGAAGGTACTTGCTTCTCCTTCACCTTCTGCCATGATTGTAAGCTTCCTGAGGCCTCCCCAGCCACGCGGAACCGTGAGTCAATTAAACCTCTTTCCTTTATAAATTACCCAGTCTCAGGTAGTATCTTTATAGCATTGTGAAAACAGACTAATACAGGTGGTTTTCTTACTTGTTCATACTAGAATCTCAAAAGACCTCTGACTTCTTACTCTACCTTCTCATGGTTCCTTCTGCCACCCTTGTGCACATTTATTAGCTGTAGAAGGGATTTGTCATAAAATAAAAAGTAATGAGATTTAGTCATGTTTTCAGCAAAGTAGTTAAGGTATTCTTTAGAGTAAATCTATTAATACATTGTGATATTATTTGCTCCCACATAAAAACTTGAGAGTTTTAAGAGTTGAAACCTATGAGAAAGACTAATAAAATCAAGGATTTTAATTTTTTGTCACAGTGCTTATCTTGAATAGGGTCTTGATATGTTTCCTTTATTTTTTAACCCCCCAGCTGATAAATTTGATAAAATAGGGCCCTTGAGAATTAACAAAATTGTACTGTTTGATAAGGGTAAAAGGATCATCGATCTGGTTAACAAACCAGCCGGAGTTTCCAGGGGAGGGCCCTTTCTCCAGTCCTCCTCAGCCTTGGACAGTTACATTATTGCTTAACAAACATCACCTGCTTTTAGTGGAACTGCTTATTTTCTCCTTGGCTTGGGCAGATTGCCCCGGTGTTTCAGATATTGCCTTTTGGAAATGGATCAGTAGGAAATTTCTATTACCGGATATCATCTGTTTCTGCAGGAAACGAACTATTCTTTTTTTTTTTGTAACTTATAAATCATTTATTATTGCCCACAAGAAACTTTATGCTTTTAATGTATGCAATGAATTATGTGTAGCAATAAATGTGTGTCATTAAAACATATAGAGCTATTAATTCTGGATTTTACATCTTTTTTTTTTTTTCTTTGTCCATCTCCTTTTTTTTTTTTTTAATTTATTTATTATTATTATACTTTAAGTTGTAGGGTACATGTGCATAACATGCAGGTTTGTTACATATGTATACTTGTGCCATGTTGGTCTGCTGCACCCATCAACTCGTCATTTACATCAGGTATAACTCCCAATGCAATCCCTCCCCCCTCCCCCCTCCCCATGATAGGCCCCGGTGTGTGATGTTCCCCTTCCTGAGTCCAAGTGATCTCATTGTTCAGTTCCCACCTATGAGTGAGAACATGCGGTGTTTGGTTTTCTGTTCTTGTGATAGCTTGCTAAGAATGATGGTTTCCAGCTGCATCCATGTCCCTACAAAGGACGCAAACTCATCCTTTTTTATGGCTGCATAGTATTCCATGGTGTATATGTGCCACATTTTCTTAATCCAATCTGTCACTGATGGACATTTGGGTTGATTCCAAGTCTTTGCTATTGTGAATAGTGCTGCAATAAACATACGTGTGCATGTGTCTTTATAGCAGCATAATTTATAATCCTTTGGGTATATCCCCAGTAATGGGATGGCTGGGTCATATGGTACATCTAGTTCTAGATCCTTGAGGAATCGCCATACTGTTTTCCATAATGGTTGAACTAGTTTACAATCCCACCAACAGTGTAAAAGTGATCCTATTTCTCCACATCCTCTCCAGCACCTGTTGTTTCCTGACTTTTGAATGATCGCCATTCTAACTGGTGTGAGATGGTATCTCATTGTGGTTTTGATTTGCATTTCTCTGATGGCCAGTGATGATGAGCATTTTTTCATATGTCTGTTGGCTGTATGAATGTCTTCTTTTGAGAAATGTCTGTTCATATCCTTTGCCCACTTTTTGATGGGGTTGTTTGTTTTTTTCTTGTAAATTTGTTTGAGTTCTTTGTAGGTTCTGGATATTAGCCCTTTGTCAGATGAGTAGATTGCAAAAATTTTCTCCCATTCTGTAGGTTGCCTGTTCACTCTGACGGTAGTTTCTGTGAAATAGAAATCCCAGCACTTTCTCACAGCTGCTCTAAGACATTCCAACAGGGTAAGAGCAGTGAGGAATCAAATGTGCGACAAGCCAGGTGGGACCATAGTCCACAGCCAAGCAAGAAACCGGAATATCCATGCCACAAATGTGGAAAGTGGGGCATCTTCTTTCTAGAGAGCTACAGATGCTGTTCAAGTTTCAATTTTCTCTGTGGCATTTAAACCGTATGATTTTTTTTTTTTTTTTTTTTGTTAGTGTCAAAGAATAGAAAATTAGTTTTAATTGTTACTTATGAGGCACCATATGGCTACTCTATAATTTTGGCTTCCCATGGAGCTGTATGTGCATATGGAAAATGAAATTAATTGGAAATCACACCCTGAAATCTATTATTAAGTTAATATAGCTAACAGCTTGTGGGGTGTCCTCACACTCAGCATGATGTAATTGCATATAATAATAAGTAACTATAAACTCATATCGGAGACAAGCCGGAATAAACAGAGGTCAAAGGGACAGACTTTGGAAGGGAAGAGCATTAATAATGGATGGTGCAGCAAACATTTCAGTTCCTCACCGTTCACAAACCCGGGTAGAGGGAAACAGTTTAATCATATTCAAATGAATTAATCAGCAGTCTTGTGAATTTCACAGCCAAGGGACTGATTGTTATTTTGCAAACTAGTGTTCTGCGAGCTAAGGTCACCCTTGGTAGAATTAGTGACAGTGATTTTTCAGAGGTGACCAAATTTGCCTGTGCATCAAAACCCTCTGTGGAACTCTTAGAAACACTGAACTCTGAATCTAATTCCTGGGATTTTGATTTGTTCATTTTGGATTTCTCAATTATTAAGGTGCACTACAAGTGATTCTGATGCTGCTCAGCCATAGACCATGGAAACCACTGATTTAAGTGATACATCATACAGCTCTATGTATTTAAATGATAAAGACTACAGCTAGTTTGTGTTCAGTTTCCCTACTGTGGTTCCTAACTTTATAATAGAATAAAGTAAGTTAAAATAAAAATAGAAGGTCTGGAACTTCATTTGGTAAGCCCAGAAACAAATAATTTGATGTCATCTGTGCTTTTTATGAAATTTGTTAGTTTATGGATCTGTCTCCTTGGGCTCAGTAAGGGCACTGGCTGTTTTATTCATCTTGGTGGTCAGGACGTGGTCGGAATTCAATAAATGTTTATGGAATATAAATTTGAATGTGAAAAGGAACAAAATGGATATTCTCTTCATTAGGAACATCAGACACGATCTCTGTTCATCACAAATTGATGCTAAGAGCCGTGTTATAAATGTCTATGTAATTTGTGATATTAGTATTTCTTAAAATGTCACCTGAGTATTATAGAGGTAGAGTTGCATGCATTTGATACTAGGAAGGAGATTCTTCCTATCCTTTATTCCTCCTCCGGTGAGGGAGAAGTCTGCAAACATTAAGTTATACCTGTAAGAAACATGTCTAGAATTCTAGTTGGGAGATTCATTGACCAGACTTTTGGAATAAACACTAGTCCTCATACTAGCAACAGGTGGTCTTGTGCATGGTAGAAAGGCAGTCCAAGCCTATGTCTCTGAAACCTGCTCTCATTTCTGTTTTCTACTTTACAATTTATGTTATCTCATACTCCCCACATTGCCCGAGTATTATATTCGTTCTCCAGTTTTTTTACGTGTGTTATTTCCATTCTTCTATTCCTGCTCAATTTCTGCCTCAGGGCAGAGTTGTGTCGAAAAGCTCTTAAATGCAGCACAGAAACTGTGATGTTAAAAACATCTTGTTATCTGGCCCCAAAACATGTTGCCCTTGGTAACTCTGACTGGTTTGTACATAAAGCAAGTTTGGATCTCATTGATGGACTAGTGGGAAGGAGATAATGGTGTTATAGCAAACAACTGCAGCAGAGACAATGGGAAGAAGGACTGTGATTTTAGAGCTGAACAAAGCCAGGAAATATATGCAGATACAGTAGGATGTTTTGTGGCTTGACCAGCAGACACCACTAGCTGTCTCTCAGGGCTCCCCCTCTTCCTAAATAATAGAGCCTTGATCTTTTAAAAAAATTAATTCTCTGTTTTGAAATAAATTCAAGCTTAGGGAAGAATTCCAAGTATAATATAGACATCTCCCATATCATTTTCATCCTGATTCCTCAACCGTTAGCATTTGAGAGGAAGCTACAAACATGATACAGCATTTCTCCTAAACATTGTGGGTGTATATTTCCCAAATAATAAAAACACTGCTACGTCGTCAGCATTCAGCCCTCCAAGTCAGGAAACAGTGTTGATGCACTGCTGCCACCTGAGCCACAAAGCCCACTAAAAGGTCACCAGCTATCCCAATGGTGATTGTCCTTCTTTTCTGACCCAGGATTTCAGTGAGGAACACATGTCACATTTAGGTATCACGTCTCTTGGATCTCTTCTACTCTGGAACATTTCTTTGATCTTTCCCTGTGTTTGATCAGTTTTTTTAAAGTCTTTTTTAAAGATGAGTCTTTGATAGTTTTTTTAAAGTCAGGTCTTCTCTCTTTAGAACGTCTCTCAACCTGGATCCATCCAGTATCTGCACATGACCAGATTCAGGTCCCCCACTCGGGGAAAATGCCATAGAAATGATAGTCAAATGTTTATAGATGTCCCATCAGAAGGCATGTGGCCTGTCCTACTCTGTTCACATTGGTACATGCCAGGTTTCTCCACCTTGTATTTGACATTTTTCCTTTGTAAGTGATTAGAATTTTGTGAGGAGATGTTCTGAGATTATGCCAGTATTATGTTCCTTATCTACCTTCCACCCACCTGTCTTGGCTTTCTTTGTCAGTTGGTATTCTCATTTCCATCATTTGCTGGTTGGTATTTTAGTATAAGGAAGAGCCTTTTCTTCTACCTTATTTATATAATCAAAGACTTACAAATTCTTGTTTTATTTAGTGGATTGTCTTTCATTTCTAAGCCTTTTTGACATGGCTTCATCATTTCTTTAAGCACTTCCTTACTTTATGGCACAAGATATCTCAATGTCAACTTGTCCCTTTTTTGTCCCAGCCCTGCTATCAGCCATTTCTCTAAGAAACCCTGGTTGTTTTGGGGAAAGATTATATTTAGAATCTAAGATCTGGGCACTTGGTTGTGATCATTATTGTTGAGGCATTACTGCTTTTAGGCCATCTCAGGAGGTAGTATGTGTGTATACACATACACATACACACATATATGTATATGTAAGTTTACACACAAATATATGTGAGTGTAAAATATACACATTCATTTTACTCTCCCTAGGTACATTTACATACATAAACATGAATCTGCAACCATTTATCTGTCTACCTGTGTTACCAAAAATACTGGGTTTATATTGATACTTCCAATTCCATTCCTAAATCTCAGGGTTCTTTCTAGCTTCCTACATTTCCATGTTTGGAAGTTCCTCCAACAGCAAGAAACTTGGCTCTCATCTTTTATACATTATTTCCTTAATTTACTGTTATTAATCAATGTGATCAATTTCCCAACTGTTCTGTCTCTTCTGCCCACAACCCCTGTGCTCTCCAACATCTTCAGTTTTGGGGTGCTGTCAGCTATGCTACTACCGTGTCTTTGTGAGGAAGCTCCCCAACATCCCTCAGTGCCTGGGTGCTTGATCTCCAGTATGCATGCCGCCAGTATCTTCACAACACTTCTTCTCCCCCTCAGCACTTGTCCTCAGGTACTAGGGGACCTCTCACTTTTTCACTGAGTATATGGCTACCTGGAATAAATTATTTCCCAACCTCCCTTGTAACTAGCTGTGGGCGTGTGATTTTATTATGGCTACTGGTAGCCAGTGTGACCATGAAGTGGAAGCCATATGTTGACGGACTGTGATCATTGCGAAATTGCAATTCCAGCCCTCTAACTCACCTTGGGACTTCATGTAAGAGAAATAGAAACTTCTCTCTTATGTAAAGTTTTCAAAGTATTATTTTAATTTTTTGGTCTCTTAACAGCCAAACCTAATTCTAACTAATATTGCCCCTTCTAGACAAGAAGGAAATGAAAATAATTCTGAATTCAGTCAGGCAGTAAAGAAATTCATACAGGAGTCTGGCACCAAATTTATTGAGGTTACATTGACAGTGCTGAATTTAAATCTCCCTAAATCAAGTGACACAATTTATAGAAGTTTAAAAGAATTACAGCTGAGCGTAAAGAATTCTACTGCATGGCATCAAGGTTCTCAGGCAATTAGAAAGCAACTGAAATTCCTAACAACAACAACAACAACAACAACGACAACACTCCAGTGGAACAACATTCACATGGTAAGTAAAGGTAATAGCTTTGGCCTTACAGAGGGTAGCTGACTTCTCTCTGCCAAAATCAGATGGAATTTGGTAAAAACAGGTAGTAGCACGTCCTGAGGGAACCCCGGGATGCCATCTTTGAGATCACTCTGTATGGGAGTTCCCATTTGTCTTGGAAACTGGTAAAAATAGCTCCAATCTGGCTATCAAGAGCATGCAAAAAATCACTCCTACCCTGACCGAGAGGGCTACCCCAGCTCCTTAGAGCTGTGACCTTGTCTATGACACGGAATTCACAAGTATTCAGTTACTGGTTATGTTACTTTTAACCCAAGGAACGTTTAGAATTTAGTAAACACGATACAATTTCTGAAACCCATGATAATTAATGCTTATCAATTATTAGTGTTCTGCATACATTTTTTAGTTGATGTGTTTCTACTGTTTAAGATAACACAGCATATTAAAGTAACGGACAAAGTGGATATTGATTCCACTTTCTATGTTTAGTTGAGTAATTACCATGACTCTTGTAATTTTTATGTTGAAAGATAAAGTTTTTGACAAAGATTATAAACAATATTGCAGTGCTTTTAAAGTATATGGAATCTTTTATTTTAATTTGTTAGGGAATTGCTGGTGCAATTTAGTACTCAGTAGATTTTGCTTTCCAGGTCAGAAGTTGAAGTACTTTAAGAAAAGAAAATGGATATAATGAGTTTGTAAATGCAGTTTACAATGTTTAAGAAAAATTAAAAGTTAAATTAAATTTGTAAATGATACTGATTGCTTAAGGGAGTTTAGTGTATCTAACTTGAATTGTTTAAATCCAAAAGCCCCCTTGAAAGTGAATTACATTTTAAACTTACAATTTTAGGCTTTTAAGTAGAATGATAAGATTTGTAAGTTGAACTCAAAAGCTACAGAAAAGGTGAGGTTTTAAACATTTGTCATTTTATTAAAGCAAATGTTTAATTGAAGGCCACAAGTGGACCTTTTGTGGCAAAGCCACCATGGACAAAGGGAACAGTTCCCTGCTGGAGTGGCCATAATGGAAGATCTGTGGTGGACAAGAGTACTGTCTTCACAGGGGCTGGATGCCACATTGGATGGCAAAGCTAATTTCTAGTGTCGTTGTCTGGGCTAAGATGGCAAGATTAGGGATTGTTAGCCTTCAGTACCTGATCTCGATGCCCTAGGCAGCAAGATAACATTCATATCCACTTCTTGGTTGGGATGGGAGATGTCATAGAAAAAGCATGGGCTGTCTTACTGTCTGTTGAATTCTGGTGTTTTAAGCAATTAATTGATGACAGTAGTTTCTAAATTATGTGATTATTGAGTGGATTAGAAGTAATAGATATACAAAGCATTCAGTATATTTCTTGTCACCTAACAAGTGTTCAGGCAAGAATGGCATTTTTTAAAGGAAGATGATGAGACCACTGAAATAGCTTACAAATGATTTGGGGCCAAATCAGAGAATTTAAGGTATAAAACCCACACGGTAGTTTACATTTATCAATCACTTAGGATGTTGCCAGACATTGTGCAAAGTCTTCACAGAGATTGCATCTTTGAATTCTCCCAATAACCCATGAAATATTTATTGTTACACTCTGTTTTGCAGACAAAGAAACTGAGGTTTACAGAGGTTAAGTGACTTCCAGTTTTACACAGCTAAGTAGAAAGAGTTGAACTGGAATGGTAATCCACAAAATCTAATGCTAGACTATTGAACTGAAATCCATGTTCTTGTATTCCTATATTATAGACATCCATGTCTGCAGTAACAGTGTTGTAGAGAAGTTAAGACCAGCCAGTATTGCCTTTACTTTGCAGAATTGCTTTCTGACTTTTGTACCTCATCAATTCAGACTAGTGTCTTTTTTCACATGCATAATAAAAGTACTACAGGAATACACCAATAGAGTGGGCCTTGTTTTATTTTAATTTGGTATATTAAATCACAAAAATGTTTGGTTAAATAGACAATAAAAGAAATTGTCCTTGAAGCCGTTAATACATGTGAGCTACCTGATGGGCACAGCCTTTCATATAGCTTGAAAGGAACGGTTTTTGTTTTGCTATTATTGGGTCATTGTGTTTTCTCTTCCTCCCCTCCCCTCCCCTCCCCTCCCCTTCCCTTCCCTTCCCTTCCTTCTCTCTCTTTCTCTCTCTCTCTCTCTCTCTTTCTTTCTTTCTTTTTGATGGAGTTTTGCTTTGCTGCCCAGGCTGGAGTGCAGGTGTTTTCTCCATTTTAATTGGCAGGCAGTTTCCCCAGAAGCCATCATCAGGAGTTCTGGTCATATTTGAAACTGGGTAGCTTGGCTTCTTGCTGACGGTCACATCATGTTCCCAGCAACTTCTTATATTTACCTGAGCTTGAACAGATGAGAACTGTGGGCAGCCTCTTAGCACCATGCTAAGGTGGTGTGGATAAGGTTTCAGCTCTGGCTGGATCTTGTGCTCTGGAGTTGACAGCTATGTGATATTGGGCAAGTGACTTTATCTCTTTGAGTTTCCTCCTATAGAGGACTGCTGTGAAGATAAACGAGGTGAGGTTTGTAATGACCTTTGAATAGTTCCTGGTGCATAGCCAGTGCTGAATATGTGGTCTCCTTAAGACATAGAACAACAGTCCCAACCATTATAGTAACAATAATGGCGACATCAGTAATCACACTAAAGGACAGATAGCTGTGTATGCTCACTCTGCCGCACAAAACGCCAGCCAAGCTTCAGTGTCTGGTTGCTTCCCAGCTCATTTTCTCTCCTTCCCAGGCTGCCACAGGGCTGGATCAGTCCCTGCATCAATGTTGGGGGAGGGATGTGCTGTGCTGGTACAAGCCTCAGCCTGCTAATGAGACCCAAAGTTGAGCAGCTCCAGAAGGAGTCAAGTGTTGTGTTCTCTGCCAGAAAATGTGGTGGATTTCCAAGGCCACCAACACTAGTGACAGCCATGGATATCACAAGGGAGACTAGCGAAAAGCAAGACAAGACACAGGCCTTGGAACAAAACAAACTATCAAAACATAAATAAAAACATGATGTGCATTTGTAGCAGGCGAATCCTATCTGGGATCCAGAGGTACTCATTTTATGTATAAAAGCATTAGTCCATCGGAAGGTGGCAGGGCAGTACTAAATGTCTTTAGAATTTGGGCAGCTTTTGAAAGCATCTAACCCTTTTTAGCTTTGTACCGTCTCATCAACCATGAGCGCGTTTTACTTATTTCTGAATACTTGCAGAAAATACAAGACATAAATAAATAAGTGTTTTATATGTTTTTAACACTTGGCAAAAGTCAGTAATAGATTACTTACTACAAAAATTATTTTACCCAATGGGCACCATATTTATCATTATCATCTACCATTTACTTGATACGTATAAGCCAGTATAAACAAGCATTGTGTTAAGTATTTTCGATGCCTTTTGGCCCTCCCCCCCCCCCCATTTAATACTCATAGCAACTCTTAAAGGTAAGCACTTTTATTATCAGCTTCATTTTGTAGATAGGAAAATCAAGCCTGTATTCCCTTGGCCAAAGCCGCTCATCCAGCTAGAAGGCGACAAAGGGTGAGTTCTAATCCAAGGCCATCTGGCCTGTGGCTCATGAACTTATCACTGCACCTGATTATCTCTGGTAAGTTACCTTCTTTAGGAGGAATTTAAGACAGATGGTAAACTTGATAAGACAGATGTACACAGAAAGGAGGCGTTTTGGCTGGGTGTGATGGCTCACACCTATGATCCCAGCACTTGGGAGGCTTGAGACCAGAAGTTTGAGGCCAGCCTGGACCACATGACAAAACACCATCTCTATAAAAAAACAAAAAAATTATCCAGGCATGGTGGTGTGCACCTTTGTTCTCAGCTACTCCCAGCTACTTGGGAGGCTGAGATGGGAGGATCACTTGAACCTGGGAGTTCGAGGCTGCAGTAAGCCATCATCATTTCACTGTACCCCAGCCTGGGTGACAGAGTGAGACCCTGTCTCAAGGAAAAAAGGAAAAAAAAAGGAAGATGTGTTAACAGTCCTGCTTGTAGATCTTAGACGTTGGTGTTGGGGGACACCTCAAGAGAGTGCATCACCCCTTTCTGCTTCACGAAAGGGGTCAATGACTTGAGATGCAGTAATGTGGCCCGAGTTTCACAGAGACCAATTTTGTTACCCACATGGAGCAGGTCAGATGTATGTGCCCCAGGCCCAGGGAAGAATACGGCTGGTGTTCGACCAGAGGATTAGCAGCTGAATTCAGAAGTGTCAGTTTTGCCTGTTACTTTGAGTCACTCCTCCCATGAAATGAAGAAGTGGTGTTAAGCCCAGTAGAGCTGAATGGTCTCTGTGTACACATCTCAGGCAGCTGATTTAATCTAATGTGTACTAAGCTCATTTAAAAATAACTGTCATTTTCTCCACTTGCAGATATAATATACGTTTCTTGTAGCAAATTTGCAATCAAAAAAAAGAAAAAATTATCCATTACAACCTTTCTCTACCAGTAATCAGAGTTAATACCTTGGCATATTTAATTCCAGATTTATCCTCAGTTATAGATGTGTATATGTACATATATTTAATGTTATATATTTTGCACTATACTAGGCTTTTCCCCCTCATAGCAATGTACTGTTACTCTTCTTACCAGGTCAAAGAAACATCTTTTATTTAAATTCGAAAATAGTTTTTCTCTCATTATAAATAGTCATTGTAAAGAATGCAGGTTATAACAAAACTATAAAGAAGGAGGTGAAAATCAACCCTGACTCCCTATAGATAACCACTGTTGATGTGGACTTTATATTAATATCATTTCAGACTGTGTTTAGACATTTATATCTGTATTTTCTAAAGTTTGCAAAAAGTAACGTACTCTAGTTTGTACCACAGATATGTTTTGGCTTTTATCTTCTAAGTACTTTCTGGTGGTTTCCTTTCAAAAATCCTGCAGGCTTATCAAAAGTCTGAAGTCCCATGATGTCAAGCTTCAGGCAGGTGACAGTGACATTAACAGCATAGAAAAGCTTTTGGTTAAAGATAATCGTTTTCGTCACTTCATTGCTTAAGTATCAGTCTTAAGCTCCAAGCATCATCCTGGGTTTTCCTGAGGTTGCAAGTATTTTCAGGAAAATTCAATCCCTTGTTGAAAATGGAAGAGCCACACAAAAATACTTGGGCAGGTGTGGTGGAAGGAAACTTGTGGATGCAGCTATTTTTGATAATTTCCACTGAGCTTACACAACATCATTACTGTAAAAACTTATGTGTAAATAATGAATTGTTTCTATTTCTAAAGAGTTACTGTGTTCATGGTTTTAAAAAAAATTCCTTTTGAACTCAGTATTTTGCATATAATTGGCTATGACTGATTTAGGAGTGTTTCAAGCAGTATTCTGATTTGGAGATGATAATGGGG
The DNA here is from genome assembly GCF_008728515.1 of Papio anubis. Classification (NCBI taxonomy): domain Eukaryota; kingdom Metazoa; phylum Chordata; class Mammalia; order Primates; family Cercopithecidae; genus Papio; species Papio anubis. The sequence continues at coordinate 72,763,000 of NC_044977.1, forward strand.
AAGCTGATTCCTTTTTTATACACCTTTGAATAGTCTCATACCTGTTGGGGGCCTCTTGTAGGCCAGGCATTGGACATTGAGCTTTGTGCTAAGGTGTATAAATTAAATATTTTGTTATGCTTAGTTTCAGTAAGTATTTAGGAAGAGACTTGTGATCCCTATTGTCAATATTTTCGCTAGTTTGTCCTAAGGATACTCTTGTAATATATTCTCAGAAACAATAATAGATGTATTGATTTGGGAATTAAGTCATGTAAGTATATGCATTTGTTAACACTTATTGATTGGCACACATGAGATTTGGGTATTTCCCTGTAGTTAAATTTTATCTCTTCCCCAAAGGAGCTGTACCTTATTTGGTTCTTAATCTTTATTATAAATTAATATTTTTAAACTCTAATATTTTTAAACTCTAATAACTGATATAGATACTGAAGAGTTTAAGAGTAACTGTACTGATGCATGGAACTTACTTTGAATTGCATGAAAAAATAAGATGGGTTGTGCTGATTGAGAGATGTGACAAAGCAAATGTGCAAAATGTGAACAGTTGTAGATCTAGGTTGTATGTGGATATCGACATTTCTATGTGATTGAAAATTTTAATAATAAAACATTGGGGAAAAATCAGTAATAAGGCTCTATGTGAGGAAGTTAAAGTACAGTCTCTAAAATGATCTTTCTGGCTTAAAAATCTCAACTCTGTTTCTTCCTAGCTGTATGACTTCGGGAAACTCCCTTAACTTCAGTTGGGTCATTTGCTAAACAGAAATGGTGAATACGCTCAGCACAAATCTTATTTTTCAGTAAGCTCCTAGCAAACACTGTGATTATGATTTCATAGAGTAAAGGAAGTGATGATTATGAATGAATGACTGTATGCCGAGGGCCTACTGTGTGCCTGGTACTGGTCATTTTCAGGAGAATGAAGCGATTTTGTTTTGCATCATGCCGTATGTGTCGTTTGGTGGAAACGTTCATACTAGAGGCGGTGTAAGGGGCGTGATTAGCGAAACTGGAGAGTGGCTTCATTAGGTTTGACAGAACACCTCCCTGGCTTCGTGGATCCCCCTTGGTATAGCATCTCCTTTGAACTCCAAGGGCCTTCAGAGGAAAGGTGGCATCTGCTTTGTTAGACTTGATAGCATTCCCAAGTCAATGTTAATTTAGTTGATTCATAAAAATTGTTCCCTTTGCATAAGGCTAGGACATCTTTTTTTCTGGAGTTATTCTGTTTTTAGCTTTTTGGACAGGTATCCTGGGAAATTCTTCTAGGGTAGCAAGATCTGCCACCTCCCCACAGTCAAACTATGTTTATGCATTATGACAGACTGTTCCACCTCGTGCTGGGAGGCAATGAGAAAGGGTCAGGAACCTGGAAGAGGCTACAGCTGGGTTTAAGGACACCAGCGCTTGAGGACGAAGGAGAATATTTCAGCTAATTCTGTAGATGTGTTGTTTACTTCTGGATGTCAGTGCTGCTGAAAACTAAAGTAGAAAATGGAGTAAAACACTATGTGTTCAGGGAGTATCTTAGTTCATTCTAGTTGCTGTAAGGAAATACCAGAGACTGGCTGGCCTATAAACAACAGAAATTTGTTTCTGATAGCTTTAGGGCCTGGGAAGTCTAAGACCAAGGCTGATGCAGTGTCTGAGGCAAGCCTGCTTTCTGGGTAACACATGGTGCCTTCTAGCTGTGTCCTCACATGGTACAAGGGATGAGGGAACCCTCTGGGGTCCCATTTAGAAGGGCACTAATCCTATGCAGGAGGGCTCTGCCCCTCCGTCCCCAGTACTATCACCTTGGGGCATAGGATATCAATTTATGAATTTTGGAGTACAAGAGACCCAAACATTCAGACCATAGCAGAGAATGTGAGGGCATAGAAAAAATATTAGCCATATTAGAAAGCTGTCTGTGGGTAGGAGGAATAGACTTATATGCTAGTTCTCCAGCTGTGATGATGAAATATGAATCTTTTTTGTTTGTTTGTTTGTTTTTTGGGACAGAGTCTCACTCTGTCGCCCAGGCTGGAGTGCAGTGGCACAATCTCAGCTCACTGCAACTTCCACTTCCCGGGTTCAAGCAGTTCTCCTGCCTCAGCCTCCCAGGTAGCTGGGATTACAGGTGCCTGCCACCGTGCTTAGCTAATTTTGTTTGTTTGTTTGTTTGTCTTGAGACAGAGTCTTACTCTGTGACCCAGGCTGGAGTGCAGTGGCACAATCTCAGCTCGCTGCAGCCTCTGCCTCCCGGGTTCCAGTGATTCTCCTGCCTCAGTCTCCCAAGTAGCTGGGATTATAGGCATGTGCTACTATGCCTGGCTAATTTTTGTATTTTTAATAGAGACGGGGTTTCACCATGTTGGCCAGGCTGGTCTCAAACTCCTGGCCTCAAGCGATCCACCTGCCTTGGCCTTCCAAAGTGCTGGGATTACAGAGTGTGCGCCACCGCGCCCGGCCTGAAATATGAATCATTAGTGCAAATTTCTTGTAATGATTGGAATTTCAAAGGGTGTCTTCCTATCGGACTGCTTGGTTCATATGAAACAGGACTTGATTTCTCTGCCACCCTAATACCATTGAAGAACTACTTAAAAGCTGCCAAATTTTATTTCAGTTTTACCAGATATGGATGCTATCTCTTAAGTATTTTCCTGTGCTGTCTTGGGTGGTATAATTCCAAACTCAAGTCAAAAAATTTTGTATTCTTTTACTCCAAGAAGTAAAATTTATACCAGCTTGTTAATTCCCTCATTTCCCATTTATAACACTTGGCCTGACTTCCCCCAGTATGAATTGTAGCTCAAGCCAGGCATTGAAAAATAAGATGCAGAAAGTCCCAGAAGAGATTTGAATGCTCACATATAATCAGAAATGTCATTTTGAAAACAATCCAGGAAAGTAGATGCAGGTTTTATGGCTTCTGCGGTTAGGTGTAGCACATTGATAATGAGTGTTCCAATTCACAGGGATTTAAGTGGATAAATCCTTATTTGGGAGTGGTTCTGAGGGAGAGTGTAATGGAGGGTAGAATCTGAAGTAAATGCTGATCTTTCTGGCTGCTGAAACTGAAATTAGTTATCTCAGATATAGTCGAACATACAAATTAAATAACTTGGAAGCATTGCAGGGAAATGGGTGAGAAAAGGAAGAATGAAAAGGAGAGAGGAAAGGAGGGAGGGAGGGAGAAAGGAAGAAAGCATGAGGCAGGGAAGGAGAGAAGGAAGGAAAGGAGGAAGGAGGAAACCAAAGAAAGTGGCATAAAGAGAAAAGGAAATAGCTATTTCTCAGGCCTGCACAACCCTTGAAAGCCAAATGTAAACTCTTCCAAGTTCATTGATACTGCTCAGTTTCATCCTCCAGGATGTAATCTAGAGTCCCCTCTGTGTTTAGCATTCAAGCAATAGACTTAGATTTCAGACACAATGAATGCATCAAGACAGGCAATAAAAGAGCAAGACATTGCAATTTAAAACACAGTGCAATTTGAAAGCAGCATAACAAATTATGCTGGACCTCAGTAGATGTGTGTATCATGGGAAAGTGGTTCTGAGATCTTTCATCTCTCTTGGGGTAGGTCATTCCTGGCTTCTGCTTAACTCCAGCATGTCATTGACCACTTTACAAACTTTAAAATTGAAGATAAATACCTCCTGGATTCCTTTTTATGGCAACAATATCAAGCTCTTGTCTGGAATTCTGTATCTCTGGCATTTGGAATTACAGCAGATTTAAAGTGTGGAATATGTGTTTCTTTGCAGGATGGGAGGAGGGGAGCGTATACTTTATTATTGTTGCTAATAACTAATGCTTAGTATGAATCTCACTGAGCCCTTGAGGAACTTTTATAGGAGAGTTAGCTTACCTGGTTGGAGGCTGTTTTATCTGAGAGTTTGCTTACCTGGTTGGGGGCTGTTTTAAGACTGGCATGATAAAATTATTAGAGCTCTTAAAAACATTTGGGGTAAAATACCTAAATTTAACAAAAATGATCAATGTATCTATTTATATGCTGTTCTTGAACATAGGGAAATAAACTTTAATCTGTAGAAGTTTTCTGAATATCTGAAATAGCAAATTTGAATGATTTATAGTGCGGGATTCTGGCATGATTTGCTGCTTTATTTGAAGTGGTGCTATAGCGATTTCTAATTTAAACAGGAAACCAAGAAAGCCAAACAGAAATAAACAGAAGAGCAAAGTAGCCTTTTTTTAGTTGTTTTTCCCTCCATGTCCTTGCTCTCCAATCCCATCTTCCTAGAAGTCTCACAGCTCTTCTTCCTGACAGTGGCCAAGTACTCTTCTCCTTATAGCTGTATTAGTCCATTCTCACACTGCTTCCCTGAGACTAGTAGTTTATAAACAAAAGAGGTTTAATTGACTCACAGTTCTGCATGACTGGGGAGGCCTCAGGAAACTTACAATCATGGTGGAAGACGAAGGGGAAGCAAGCACCTTCTTCACAAGGTGGCAGGAGAGAGAGAGAGTGAAAAGGGGAGTGCCACTTCTAAACCATCATATCTTGTGAGAACTTACTAACTATCACAAGATATGGAGGAAACCATCCCCATGATCCAATCACCTCCCACTAGGTCTCTCCCTCCACAACAGGGGATTACAATTTGAGATGAGATTTGGGTGGGGACACAGAGCCAAACCATGTCAATAGCTCTTCTCTCTTTTTTCCTTCCCAGCTTTACTTGACACCATTTCCCCTTCCTAATTTGCTTCTTAATGCTTATTCTAAATTAAAAATTTTCAATAATTTGTTTGTGTCTATTTCTTCCAGTTTTAAGTTTACAAAAGGCAATGGCCATGACATTTAAAATCTTTTTGAATTCCCATAGAGTAAGTAAGTGCTCACTAATATTTTAATAGGGCAAAACGTTTTCCTCTTTAGGAGGTCATGTTATAAGATATTCAGCCATGTGTCGTTAAGAGATCTTCTAGAGACTTCCTCAAATATAAACACCCCTGACTCCATGTGGTATAATGGTAAAGGCTCATATAGAATGAGTAAATATTCAAGACAAACTACTATGAATAACTGCCCATATTTTATTAAACTCTTATTTTTTATTTTTCTAGCACATGATAATTGCAAAAAAATTAAATCAACACAGAAAAGATATAATGTTGTACCCATAATACCACTCCCTACCCACTCAAGGTAACCTCAGTTAATAGTTTGGTTATTGCTCATTTATTTGTTTTTGAGACAGGGTCTCACTCTGTTGCCCACACTAGAGTGCAGTGACACAATCATGGCTCACTGCAACCCTGACCTCCTGGGCTCAAGTGATCCTCCCACCTCAGCCTCCCGAATAGCTTGGACTACAGGTGTGCCACTATGCCAGGCTAATTTTTGTACCTTTTTTAGAGACAGGGTTTCACCATGTTGCCCAGGCTTGTCTCAAACTCCTGGGCTCAAGCAACCCCCCTGCCTCAGCCGCCCAAGTCAACGCACCTGCCTCGGCCTCACAAAATGGCTTACAGGCATGAACCACCACACACAACCTTGGTTATTTAGATTTTATTATGACTATGTAACTATTTTCAAGTTTTTTTTTTTTTTAAATACTAGTCATTAAGGTCTGCTTAAAGCTAAGTTTGTGTATGGGCATTTTCTGACATTTATACTTAAAAGTATACTTAATTTACCCAGTAGTCATTCAGGAGCAGGTTGTTGAGTTTCCATGTAGTTGTGTGGTTTTGAGTGAGTTTCTTACTCCTTAGTTCTAATTTGATTGCACTGTGGTCTGAGAGACTGTTTGTTATGATTTCCATTCTTTTGCATTTGCTGAGGAATGTTTTACTTCCAATTATGTGGTCAATTTTGGAATAAGTGTGATGTGGTAGTGAGAAGAGTGTGTATTCTGTTGATTTGGGGTGGAGAGTTCTGTAGATGTCTATTAGGTCCACTTAATCTAGAGCTGAGTTCAAGTCCTGAATATCATTGTTAATTTTCTGTCTCATTGACCTGTCTAATATTGACAGTGGGGTGTTAAAGTCTCCCACTATTATTGTGTGGGAGTCCAAGTCTCTTTGTAGGTCTCTAAGAACTTGCTTTATGAATCTGGGTGCTCTTGTATTGGGTGCATATATATTTAGGATAGTTAGCTCTTCTTGTTGCATTGATCCCTTTAGCACTATGTAATGCCCTTCTTTGTCTCTTTTGATCTTTATTGGCTTAAAGTCTGTTTTATCAGAGACTAGGATTGCAACCCCTGCTTTTTTTTGCTTTCCATTTGCTTGGTAAATATTCCTGCATCCCTTTATTTTGAGCCTGTTTGCTCGTGAGATGGGTCTCCTGAATATAGCACACTGACGGGTCCTGACTCTTATCCAATGTGCCACCCCGTGTCTTTTAATTGGGGCATTTAGCCCACTTACATTTAAGGTTAATATTGTTTTGTGTAAATTTGATCCTATTGTTATGATGCCTGCTGGTTATTTTGCCCGTTAGTTGATGCAGTTTCTTCATAGTATTGATGGTCTTTCCAATTTGGTATGTTTTTGCAGTGGCTGGTACCGATTTTTCCTTTCCATATTTAGTGCTTCCTTTAGGAACTCTTGTAAGGCAGGTCTAGTGGTGACAAAATCTCCCAGTATTTGCTTGTCTGTAAAGGATTTTATTTCTCCTTCGCTTATGAAACTTAGTTTGGGTGGATATGAAATTCTGGGTTGAAAATTCTTTAAGAATGTTGAGGGCTGGGGGTGGTGTCACAGGCCTGTAATCCCAGCACTTTGGGAGGCTGAGGTGGGCAGATTACCTGAGAGGAGTTTGAGAGCAGCCTGACCAACATGGAGAAACCCCATCTCTAGTAAAAAATACAAAATTAGCCAGGCGTGGTGGTGCATGCCTGTAATCCCAGCTCAGCTACTCAGGAGGCTGAGGCAGGAGAATCGCTTGAAGCTTCTCCGAGATAGCACCGTTGCACTTCAGCCTGGGCAGAAGGAGCGAAACTCCATCTCAAAAAAAAAAAAAAAAAAAAAGAATGTTGAATATTGGACCCCCTGTTCTGGCTTGTAGGGCTTCTGCAGAGAGATCCGCTGTTAGTCTGATGGGCTTCTCTTTGCAGGTAACCCAACCTTTCTCTCTGGCTGCCATTAACACTTTTTCCTTCATTTCAACGTTGATGAATCTGACGATTATGTGTCTTGGGGTTGTTCTTCTTGAGGAGTGTCTTTGTGGTGTTCTCTGTATTTCCTGAATTTGAATGTTGGCCTGTCTTGCTAAGTTGGGGAAGTTCTCCTGGATAATATCCTGAAGACTGTTTTCCAACTTGGTTCCATTCTCCCCATCACTTTCAGGTACACCAATCAAATGTAGGTTTGGTCTTTTCACATAGTCCCATATTTCTTAGATGCTTTGTTTGTTTCTTTTCACTCTTTTTTTTCTAATCTTCATTAAGTTGATCTTCACTCTCTGATATCCTTTCTTCCGCTTGATCTATTTGGCTACTGATATTTGTGTATCCTTCATGAAGTTCTTATGCTGTGTTTTTCAGCTCCATCAGGTCATTTTTGTTCTTCTCTAAACTGGTTATTCTAGTTAGCAATTCATCTAACCTTTTTTTCAAGGTTCTTAGCCTCTTTGCACTGGGTTAGAACATGCTCCTTTAGTTCAGGGGAGTGTGTTGTTACCCACCTTCTGAAACCTACTTCTGTCAATTCGTCAAACTCATTCTTCATCCAGTTTTGTTCCCTTGGTGGCCAGGAGTTGTGATCCTTTGGAGGAGAAGAGGTGTTCTGGGTTTTGGGATTTTCAGCCTTTTTGCACTGGTTCTTCCTTATCTTCATGAGTTTATCTACCTTTGGTCTTTGATGCTGGTGACCTTTGAATGGGATTTCTGTGTGGACGTCCTTTTTCTTGATGTTGATGCTATTCCTTTCTGTTTGTTAGTTTTTCTTCTTACAGTCAGTCCCTTTTGCTACAGGTCTGTTGGAGTTTGCTGGAGGTCCACTGCAGAACCTGTTTGCCTGAGTATCACTAGTGGAAGATGCAGAACAGCAAAGATTGCTGTGTGTTCCTTCCTCTGGAAGCTTCATCACAGAGGGGCACCCGCCAGATGCCAGCCAGAGCTCTCCTGTATGAGGTGTCTGTCGACCCCCGCTGGAGGTGTCTCCCAGTCAAGGGGCACAGGGATCAGGGACCCACTTGAGGAGGCAGTCTGTCCCTTGGGGATCAGGATCAGGGACCACTTGAGGAGTCAGTCTGTGCCTTAGCAGAGCTCGAGCACTGTGCTGGGAGATCTGCTGCTCTCTTCAGAGCCGGCAAGCAGGAACTTTTAACCCTGCTGAAGCTGCGCCCACAGCCGCCCCTTCCAGCAGGTGCTGTATCCCAGGGAGATGGGAGTTTGAGCTATAAGTCTCTGACTGGGGCTGCTGCCTTTCTTTCAGAGACGCCCCGTCCAGAGAGGAGGAATCTAGACAGGCAGTCTGGCTACAGTGGCTTTGCCAAACTGTGGTGGACTCTGCCCAGTCCGAACTTCCAGGCGACTTTGTTTATACTGTTAGGGGAAAACCACCTACTCAAGCCTAATGGCAGACGTCCCTCCCCCCACCAAGCATCCCAGGTCAACTTCAGACTGATATGTTGGCAGTGAGAATTTCAAACCAGTGGATAAATAAGTTCTTTGAAACCAATGAGAACAAAGACATAACGTACCAGAATTTCTGGGACACAGCTAAAGCAGTGAGTGTTTAGAGGGAAATTTATAGCACTAAGTGCCCACAGGAGAAAGCAAGAAAGAGCTAAAATAGACACCCTAACATCACAATCAAAAGAACTAGAGAAGCAAGAGCAAACAAATTCAAAAGCAAGCAGAAGACAAGAAATAACTAAGATTAGAGCAGAACTGAAGGAGATAGAGACATGAAAAACCCTTCAAAAAAAATCAAAGAATCCAGGAGCTGTGTTTTTTGAGGAGGCTAACAAAATAGTCAACTAGCCAGAGCAATAAGGAAGAAAAGAGAGAAGAATCAAATAGACACAATAAAAAATGATAAAGGGGATATTACCACTGATCCCACAGAAATACAAACTACCATCAGAGAATACTATAAACACCTCTATGCAAATAAACTAGAAAGTCTAGAAGAAATGGATAAATTCCTTGACATATACACCTTCCCGTGACTAAATCAGAAAGAAGTTGAATCCCTGAATAGACCAATAACAAGTTCTGAAATTGAGGCAGTAATTAATAGCCTACCAACCAAAAAAAGCCCAGGACCAGATGGATTCACAGCCGAATTCTACCAGAGGTACAAAGAGGAGCTGGTACCATTCCTTCTGAAACTATTCCAAACAATAGAAAAGGAGGGACTCCTCACTAACTCATTTTATGATGCCAGCATCATCCTGATACCAAAACCTGGCAGAGACACAACAAAAAAAGAAAAATTCAGGCCAGTATTCCTGATGAACATTGATGCTAAAATCCTCAATAAAATACTGGCAAACTGAATTCACCAGCATATCAAAAAGCTTATCCACCACGATCAAGTAGGCTTCATCCCTGGGATGCCAAGCTGGTTCAACGTACACAAATCAATAAACGTAATCCAGCATATAAACAGAACCAAAGACAAAAACCACATGATTATCTCAATAGATGCAGAAAAGGCCTTTGATAAAAACCAACACCCCTTCATGCTAAAAACTCTCAATAAACTAGGTATTGATGGAACGTATCTGAAAATAATAAGGTCTGTTTATGACAAACCCACAGCCAATGTCATATTGAGTGGGCAGAAGCAGGAAGCATTTCCTTTGACAACTGGCACAAGACAAGCATGCCCTCTCTCACCACTCCTATTCAACATAGTATTAGAAGTTCTGGCCAGGGCAATCAGTCAATAGAAAGAAATAAAGGGTATTCAAATAGGAAGGGAGGAAGTCAAATTGTCTCTGTTAGTAGATGACATGATTGTATATTTAGAAAACCCCATTGTCTCTGCCCAAAATCCCCTTGAGCTGATAAGCAACTTCAGCGAAGTCTCAGGATAAAAAGTCAATGTGCAAAAATCACAAGCATTCCTATACACCAATAATAGACAAACAGAGCCAAATCATAAGTGAACTCCCATTCACAATTGCTACAAAGGGAATAAAATACCTAGGAATACAACTTATAAGGGATGTGAAGGACTTCTTCAAGGAAAACCACAAACCACTGCTCAAGGAAACAAGAGAAAACATAAACAAATGGAAAAGCATTCCATATTCATGGATAGGAAGAATCAATATTGTGAAAATGGTCACACTGCCCTAAGTAATTTACAGATTCAGTGCTATACCCGTGAAGCTACTATTGACTTTCTTGAGAGAATTAGTAAAAACTACTACTTTAACTTTCATATGGAACCAAGAAAGAGCCCCTAAAACAAAGACAGTCCTAAGCAAAAAGAACAATACTGGAAGCATCACACTATCTGACTTCAAACTGCACAACAAGGCTACAGTAACCAAAACGACATGGTACTAGTACCAAAACACATATATAGACCAACAGAGGCCTCAGAAATAACACCACACATCTACAACAATCTGATCTTTGACAAACCTGCCAAATATAAGCAATAGGGAAAGGACTCCCTATTCCTAAATGGTGTTGGGAAAACTGGCTAGCCATATGCAGAAAACTGAAACTGGACCCCTTCCTTACACCTTATGCAAAAATTAACTCAAGATGGAGTAAAGACTTAAACGTAAGACCTAAAACCATCAAAACCCTACAAGAAAACCTAGGCAATACCATTCAGGACATAGGCATGGGCAAAGACTTCATGAATAAAATGCCAAAAGCAATGGCAACAACAGCCAAAATTGAGAAATGGGATGTAATTAAACTAAAGAGCTTCTGCACAGCAAAAGAAACTATCATCAGAGTGAAAAGGCAACCTACAGAATGGGAGAAAATTTTTGCAATCTATCCATCTAACAAAGGGCTATATCCAGAATCTACAAGGAACTTTAACAAATTTACAAGAAAAAAACAACCCCATCAAAAAGTTGGTGAAGGATAGAAACAGACACCTCTCAAAAGAAGACGTTTATGTGGCCAACAAACACATGAGAAAAAGCTCATCATCACTGGTCATTAGAGAAATGCAAATCAAAACCACAGTGAGCTATCATCTCACACCAGTTAGAATGGCAATCATTAAAAAGTCAGGAAACAACAGATGCTGGAGAAGATGTTGGGAAATAGGAACATTTTTACACTGTTAGTGGGAGTGTAAATTAGTTCAACCATTGTAGAAGACAGTGGCAATTTTTCAAGGATCTAGAACTAGAAATACCGATTCACCAAACAATCCCACTGAGTGTATACCCAAAGGATTATAAATCACTACTATATAGACACATGCACACATATGTTTATTTCGGCACTGTTCACTATAGCAAACACTTGGAACTAGCCCAAATGCCCATCAGTGACAGACTGGATAAAGAAAATGTGGCACATATATATCATGGAATACTATGCAGCCATACAAAAAGATGAGTTCATGTCCTTTGCAGGGACATGGATGAAGCTGGAAACCATCATTCTCAGCAAACTAACACAGGAACAAAAAACCACACACTGCATGTTCTCATAAGTGGAAGTTGAACAATGAGAACACATGGCCACAGGGAGGGGAACATCACACATTGGGGCCTGTCAGTGGGCTGGGGGCTAGGGGAGGGATAGCCTTAGGAGAAATACCTGATATAGATGACGGGTTGATGGGTGCAGCAAACCACCATGGCATGTGTATACCTGTGTAACAAACCTGCACTTTCTGCATATGTATCCCAGAACCTAAAGTGTAATTTTAGAAAGTATACTTAATTATTGTTAATGACTGTACCTATGGCATTTTATTGTTTTATTATTTGGATACATAAAATTTATTTTCCCAATAGTGTCCAAATGTTGGTGGACATTTGGATTATTTTTAGTGTTTCACTAGTGTAACTCCATTGCAATGAAAATCTTTAATTCTCATGTCAGTTTTCATGGAAGTATGATTGTGCTATCAAAGGATTTTTTGTCAGTCTTGAGCAGATGGCCTTCCTAATTGCCTCCAAAGATTCCAGATACTTTTTAACTGTTATGAATTTTTCAGCTGTATGAAATAAGTTGCCCAGCCTGATTCCTTGATTTGCACTGGGCTCAGGATCTGCGAGAGGGAGTTTGATTTCAGTCTGCATTGACTGTCTGGAGAATGAGTTCCTCTAAAGAGCAGAATGGGTTGGAGAGGTGAAGGGTTCCTGAGGGATGATGTGTCTGAATGAGAAGGAGATGACTGGGCAGCAGGGCCTGGTGATCTGCAGGCACAGAGGTCTCAGGTTTAGCGTGAAGTGGTGCCTGATTGAGCCAGAGTCTTCCCTGGAGGGTGTTCATATAGTCCATGCTGTAGAGGAAAAAACTGACACTAAGGGCTCAGCCACAATGCTTTAGGATCCCCTCTGAAAGGACCTACTCATGTGAAGGTGAAGGATTGTCCTCACCTTCCTTGTGGACAGGAATACCTCGAGAACACTGGCAGGAGTATGGTCCAGAGACCATAGGCAGTGAATGATGGCGATGAACAGACAGCAGGGCAAAGATTCTCTACAGTAGTTGTGATTGCCTATGAGGGTGCCCATCACTAATGGAGGAGGGTCTGAGAGAGGAATGGATTTAAATAACAGAAATTAAGGAAAATATAAGATTTCTAATCAAGAAGGTGGATGATCTCTGAATATTAGTAATATTGCTATAAAAGTGAAACAAACATCTTTAAATATAGGTGCAGCAAGACAGTGTATATATTGCATACATTTTAAAGTTCACAGTCATTCCAATTGGCTCTGAAAATGAAACCTTCATGAGTTTATATTCCACCAGCAGGATATGAGTGTGTGCACACCAAGAGCTGTTCTGGCTGTGGCCACCTTTTGTTCTACCCTTCCTCATCACTGGTTATGGTCGACAAGAGAATCCCCTTAATGTCAAGTAGCCTTCAGTAATATGCAGCTAACGGAGAGATGGATTCTCAAGCCACTCAGAAACGTTTCAGAGCTGTTCATTTTGAACCCACAACACTTGTGGGCTCTGCTGTCAGATTTTTAGCTATCAGGTGTGATGACTTGTACTGTGTCACCTTGTTTAAGCTGGAACAACATTTTCCAGGATTCCCTTCCCTGTATAGTTTTGGGTTCGAGTTGACTAAAAGAGGAGTTTGCACAGAATTTGTGTGAGTATGGATTATTTATTTATTTATTTATTTATTTATTTTTAAATTTAATTTTGTTTTAAGTTCCAGGTAATCTATTCATAAGGGATCCTCTCCCATGACCCAAGCACCTCCAGTTAGGCCTGCCTTCCAACACTGGAGATCAAATTTCAACGAGAGATATTGTGGGGACATGCATCCAAACTGTAGCACTTGGTAGCAAGTCCCAAGTCCTTTTCCCCACCTCCTCCTTTGCCATCCACTTCTCCATCTGGAGGTGCTGATACCTGTGCTTGACTGGCTGGGGGCTTCTAGGATCCTCCAACCTCACTTTTAGACCTGCCCTTTCTCATCTCCTCTTGTAATTGTGCAAGCTTTGATCCCTATAATAAATCCCTTGTCTATAAGTCATAGTAGTTCTGCTTCCTTAATTGAACCCTGGCTGACTCACATCTTTGGTTTGAAAATCAGGGGGAAACATGATTTTTTTTATAGCTAATTTGCCTTTATCCTTCCTTCTCTTTAAATACGTACACATAATGCAGTAGAAATGCTTTTGGCTTTCATAAATGCTTTTCATCTTCCATGACTGTTTCCAGCATCTCTTGAAATTACAAGTGTTACACAGGTATTTTTACTGTCAATGTATATCATAATACGATTGCTCTAAACTGTAATTAATCAGTAGAGATTTCTTCTGGAAGTTTGTTCTTTTGAAGAAACTTGTATTCTTCTGAAAAACTGTCATTTCTTCAAGTGGCTTCATCTGCAGAAGATTTGTTTAATGTCCTGTGGTTTCATTCTTACAGTGTTAAAAATTCTTTAATTAGTTATGGGTGTTGAATGAGGTCACATGAGTATTTTTTTTTTTTTTTTTTTTTGCATCAGTGTTAGGGAGTTCTGTCCTAAGGCTTTTGTGTAGAAATATATCTTTTAATATAATTGACACAGTGTAAGATTGGCTTACTAGTATTAAACTACATGAAAAGAGCAAAACTGTATCTTTTACTGAGGAGAAATAGTAAGATATTACAATTGAATTGGGTTTTTCTAGAGGTAATTTTTATCTACCTTTAAAAATTTTATCACCAACAAAATGTATATTAACGGTTATGAAAGCAATAAAGTAAGATCAGTGACTAAGATCAGAAGAGTAGCCTAATTTATATTACAGATTTTAATGTGGCCTATAATACAGTAATAAATATACAATATTTTAAAGAGTATAGCAAATATGAAAAAAACAATGATTTAATAAACGTTAGGAATTTTTATAGGGACTAAAATTAAAATTATTCCATCGAAAGCATAAATATGTTTTGTGTTAAGATATTATCATTTTTAAAGACTCAAACTCTTCAAAATGGCATTATCATGCCCCCACAGTATCCGAATAAAGGATTTTTTTTTCATAATATGGAATCATATTCAAAAGGAAATTTTAGATTTAAAACTTACATGAAAGCGTTATCAGTTAAGGGTTTCTTGATTTGAAATAATATCTCCCGGCCGGGCGCGGTGGCTCACGCCTGTAATCCCTGCACTTTGGGAGGCCGAGGCGCGGTGGCGGGCGCCAGTAGTCCCAGCTACTCGGGAGGCTGAGGTAGGAGAATGGCGCGAACCCGGGAGGCGGAGCTTGCAGTGAGCCGAGATCGCGCCACTGCACTCCAGCCTGGGCGACAGAGTGAAGACTCCGCCTCAAAAAAAAAAAAAAAAAAAGAAAAAAAGAAAAGAAATAATATCTCCCTGGATAACTTCTTATTTGTATCACAAAAGCCTTGTCCTGGAGATGGTTCTATTTCTGTCTTTTACTTATATTTGAAAGTGGCTGTTTTAGACATATACGATTCAAATCTCTGATGGGCAGCAGTCTACTGGGAAGCCACATATCTCCAGTCTCATTCAGTCAAGTGATGTGACCAGCGGTGAAGTGGTTTATTCTAATGTGCTGTGTGTTTGAAATTCTCTCCCAAATTTGAAAAGTCCATGTCGGACATGTTGAAAACTGAAATAATTATTTCAGTCTCAAAGATGCCTTTGGACATATGGAGAATTATCACAGTATCATCTTATTCCCACCAACCCAGTTGCTACTTGAGGAAATATGTGTCAGTCTATATGTGATATTATAGTAATGATTGAAGATTGGTAACTCTCTATTTTTGTGTTTGGGTTTTGAAGTCATAATGCAAACATAGAAGTGAGCTCATTTCCTTCAGGAATTTGGCACCGAAACTCTAGCTTATCTCTGTATAATTGTATATTCTTTATTAAAAGTTCGTCTTTACCCAATATCTTTCGACTCTTCTCTTGCCTTTCACTTTCCCTTCTCCTTGCCTTCTGGTAATAGGTAAGTCTGAAATTCTGCAATACAATTTAACTTTCTCAATTAGGAATTCTATCAAATCTCATGAAAGGTGATTGCCATGCTGTGTGTTATACAATGCAATTGTGCTGAGAACTGGGATATTCCAATTTTGCTCCAGTCAGTGAACCATGGAAATCAGTTTCCACAACAAGTCCAACATTATTGACTCCAAATAGATGATGGTTGTAGTAGTCATCTCATTGCAGTATCAGTGATACATTTAGCATTTAGGAAAGTATTATATTTTAGAAAAGAGCAATGCTGAATAAAAACCAGCTCAGTGACACAAATAGTTGATTCATCACTGAACTGTTTTTAAAAAGTAGTTGAAAATAACTTGCTTTTGTAAATATATTTGATTAACATTTCAGACATTTACTATGATTCCCATTATGGCTCTGAAATATGTCTTGTGAACATTACTTTGTGTAAATATGTTTTCAGAAAGCCATCTCTAAGAAAATTAAGTGAACCACATTTTACAGAGCTTGCTTAATTAAAAATGTGTATTCTATTTAGATTATGCTTTTCTTAATGAATTGATTTTTTCCCTTTAGATCCGCTGCTTCCAAGAATGTTTATTATCCAGCATGTGACTATTGGGGATCTATAAAAATTGGTATAAAACTGTATTATAATTAGAATAACACTTGTGGTAAAGAATGAAAAGAAAACATTTGCAAAAGCATTGTTACAATTCAGCCAATAAAGTAAAAAAAAAAACCACAGAGTGAGGTTTTGCTTAGACTTTTTAAATGGCTCTAAATATCATTCTCTTAAGTGATACTGTGTTTGAGAGTCTTACATGTTTATAAGTTTGTCAGATATGTCTTACAGTGTTTTCTACGAAAATATATGTAAATTCTAATAAACTGGTTCCCATTAAACTGAGTGAAAACTTAACCATGAGTACTGGTTATTTTCAGAAACTCACTAGGAAAGGAACAAAATTTAGTGAAGACATTGCATACTTAGGCTACTGCATATAAAAATAGCAATTAAGAGCGAAGACTTTGGAGTTATCCAGACCCGAGTTATACCAACTCAGAGTCCAATAATATAATTATCAATGTCTAGGTTGCAGTCCACTTCTATATAAAATCTATTTTATGCCTGTAATCCTCACACTTTGAGAGACTGAGATGGGCAGATTGCCTGAGCTCAGGAGTTTGAGACCAGCTGAAGCAACACGGGAAGCCTCGTCTCTGCTAAAAATATAAAAAATTAGCTGGGCATGGTGGCACGTGCCTGTAATCCCAGCTACTCAGGAGGCTGAGGCAGCAGAATCGCTTGAACCCGGGAGGAAGATGTTGCAGTGAGCCAAGATCACACCACTGCACTCCAGTCTGGGTGATAAAGTGAGACTCTGTCTAAAAAAAAAAAAAGAAAAAACCAAAAAAACCCCCAATACCTATTGGGGTTTTTTCCTGTGTCCTGTTAGCTTGTTTTTCTAAAGGATAGTTAAATCATCTTATTCAGACAAAAATTGCATTTCATGTATTGGATTTTTTTTTTTTCTTTTCTTTTCTAATATTGTTCAGGATTGGGGCAAGAGGCAGTGTTAAAAAAAAAAAAGAAATTTGAGCTTTGGGAGAGATCAGATCTTTAAATAAATAGACACAGTGACATTTAGTACATGTGAATCAATTTGGTAAATACTGAATGAAGAGACGAGTTACTGTTGAATGGGATTTAGTCATTTTACTTAATTTTCAGCACCTTGAGTAAATAAGCATTGAATTAAATTACTTCATGAGAGTTTTTCTCAAGATGAGAAAAACTTGCTTTACTTTGGGCTGCTGACTTGCTGACTTGCTATATTGATTTAGCACTTGAGATGTAATCAGAAGAGATGATTTTAGTGAACTCATTTTTGGCCTGTGGTGTATGTTGCAGATGTGCATAGGTTGTTGTCTTTTTCTGTTTGTCCTGATCTATGGTTTCAGAGTCTCTGAACTGGTTGATTGGTCTACCAACTGTTTTGCATGGAATGCTTTTGACTGGAGGTCAAATAGTGACACGTTCAATTGACAGCATTTCATTGAGGATACAACTGTTTCTGTGTCTTGATGGTTCGTGACTAAAGCTGATCTAATCAAGCCTATGTAGTGCCAATTAACAATGCCCAATTAGGTATTCTCTCTGGCTTTCAGGTTTTGCTGCTGGAAAGCTCAGAGAGGAAAGCATCTCTTTGGGATGACAAGGATATGAAAAATGATAATGGCAATGGAATGCCAGTTATTTTAAAGAATTTGAAGTGATCACAATTAAAAATTTGAGTAGACAGCAAAAAGTATTTTTTCCAGTTGATGTCTTCCAAAGAAAAATAGGAAATGTCTTCCTGTGTGCCATTTTTTCTTAATTGCTGAAAATTATTATAATGATGATAGCTGTCATATTTTCACTTAAAAAACTGTGCCAGACACTTTACTATATTTCATTTATTCTTCACATCATCCTTACACTGTAGACTCCTTTAATATGACTGCTTTACAGAAGGGCATGCTACTTTTACCTTTCTGAATCTCAGTTGTTTCTTCTCTACAAAGAAAGTGACAGGTGCAGTTGGAGATTGTAACCAGGTCTGTTTAACTCCAATATCCTTGCTCTTACTACTGTTCTTACAGTATGCTAAATATGCAGTGCATTCATTTTACTTGGTTGCTTTCCTTGTAAGTTTCTGACAATTAATTTGTCTTCTACTCAGCTTGATGGAAACCAGTTTATTTTAAGACAGGGCTTGACCGATGTTGTGATGGTCCATATCCAGGGCAGAAATTATTGCCGGAGGGTACATAGGACAGCATTCTAAGAAAAAACTGTGTTTGCTTCTGAGAACAAGGTGGGCTTCAGCTTTCTGAGTGTAAGCAAATATAGGAGACAAGAAGACTAACCAATAAAGACAGTGAAGGAGCCTCAATGGTGTGACATCAGCTGGCCGAATGCCTTCTGTAAAATATTTCTGTAGCTCCCCATTGCCTTCATGATAAAACCTTTCATGGCTCTTTCCATTTGAACCTTTACTTGCTTGCCTGTGAGTAACAGTGATGATGACAGTGACAGTAGTAGCTGAAATAACCAAACTTAATGGAGCGCTTGCTTCATTGAGCAGTGGCAGATACCAACAAAATGTTAGTTTTTTGGTTTAGCCAGCTCTGTAATGATCCCTTTCATTCTTTACAATATACAAAGGTAATGAATGAACTAACTGGTCGAAGCAATAGTTTTTAATTAATCATGAGTTTCCAGGCTCTGGTATAAAGCATTCATGTATGTTCATTTAATTTCTAAAACAACCCTCATCATCATTTCACAGTTGAATAAACCGAGTTTCAGAGACATTAAGTAACTTGCCTCATGTCACACAGCTGGGTGAGGGATGAAGGCCAGATTGAAACCTGGGTTTGCAGATTCTAAATCTGGTATACTGAACCAGAATACTCTCACGGCCTTATAGAGGATCGATTGGGTTCTCTGATTTTAAATAAAGATGACTCACAAACAGAGGATATCAGTATCAGCTGTGGTCTGCAGATGTGTGCTATTTGGTTTATTAAACATATTTGATTTGGAGGCTTTTTTTTTTTTTTTTTTTTTTTTGGTGGTTGGGGAGGGGAGCTACCCTGTTTGCTAAAGGCCCCATTTGTCACTGGGCTACTTCACGCACCCAACTTCCCTGCAAGGGAACATACTTGTGTTAATAACTCTCATCTAAAAAGTCAAGATTAGAGAGTTCTTTCATTCCTGGAGTGTGAAGAGAAACAAAGATTCCACAACCACTTTGCCCCAGGATATTTTGTTACCTTGCCAATAATTTTAAAATACTGCTTGCTTTTAGTTTTAATCCATTTCCTCCTCCCTTGCCTAACCCTATCAATATATAGAACAACTGCTCAGAAAACTGTTGGTTTCTAATAATGCAGTTATTAACTATGACCTTTGTGTCTTGTCTTTAAACCTTCCCCCACATAATCCAGTCTTCCCTTTGACATCTCTGATGGTTACCTCCTCTTACTGGCAGACTGGTGCCTCTGCCATATGGGAGTGCCATTGCACAGGAAAATTAATACCTCCTTCCAGGATTTATTTAGCTTCTTCTGACACACTCAAAAGAGCAAGGGAACACATGCCTTGCTTTCCCTTGGGAAGGTCAAGTATTCGATGATTAAACTGGTAGGAAGCATTTGAATATCCTCAGTAAACAAGCTTTGTATTAGGCACATTGATTTTTTTTTTTTTTTTTTGAAGTTCTTCATTGCATTTGTTTTCAAAGTTAGTTTGAGAGAGCTTTTACCAGTTACTCGGAAGTTGTGTGCCATTATTGCTTTCCTTGTTGCTTAAAAAACAAAAAAAAGAATTTAAAATCAGCTACCAACTCTGGATTTTTCTTTTTCAGATGCAAAAGAAATTGTTTTAAAAGCCCAGATCTTAGCTGGAGGAAGAGGAAAAGGTGTCTTCAATAGTGGTTTGAAAGGAGGTGTTCATTTAACAAAAGAGTAAGTCTGGAGGTTGTTATTCCTTGTCTTTCGGCCAAGCAGTTATGGAAGATCTTGCTCAAGATTGAAAGGCACACTGAGGATGCTTGTGGTGGGGTAGGAGCGGGCCAAAGTAACTAGAACAAACTGAAATCATAGGTAGAGGGCTCTGGCAGTGGCCTAGTTTCCCTTCTGCTCCCACAAAATGATTTTTCTTACTAATTGGTGAAAACTTGACAGTCCTTCTCTCCTAGACAATCAATGATTCATAATAAATGTTGGAAATGATACCACTTCCAACTGAAATGCTACTTCCATAATGTCACTCCTATTCAAGAACCTGCAGTGACTCCCCATTACCAGTGGCATCTGGGGTACCTCCCCTCTGATAGTCCAAGCCTTCCTTTATTTGAGCCTGTCTTTTCACCTTCATCTACTGTGTCTTGTAGCACTGAACACTTTCCTCTCCTCCCTGTTCCTGTCACACACCTTTTTACTATTTACTTTGATCTTTACCCTCTTCCTATCCCTCTCATTGTTCAATATCTTCCCAGTTTTCTGCTGCTGGATGTTCAGTCAACTCTTATCTGATTCTGGTATGCATTTTAGCATTATCTCTTTACTATGACTGTAACTTTTTTGGGTGAAGAGGTCACAAAGCATCTTTTGTTTCATTTATTCATTCATGAACTCATTTTTATTTTGCTCTCAGTGAACCTCTAGTACAGTGCTAAACACGCAGCACATAAGCAGAAAGACCCATGGATTTTGTGAGGGTGAAGGTGAACCCTTTGCAGTGTAGACATGAGACTCTGTGTAAGGACTCTGTTTTAAAATGATTTTCAACAAACATTCATTTTCTCTTTGTTTTCTCTTTCTCTTAGCCCAAATGTTGTGGGACAGCTGGCTAAACAGATGATTGGGTACAATCTAGCGACAAAACAAACTCCAAAAGAAGGTGTGAAAGTTAACAAGGTAATATGGATGCTTTGGGTCATTTTCTATGTATGTGTTAAAAAATAGAAAAGAAACCCATCTTTTAGTTTTTGACAAAATCTAATGAAATACTGCTCTTTGGCAATGTGCCATTTTATTTTTTAAAGCTCATCTAATCTGTTTAGTAAGTGGTATGTCTTTGAAGAGAAATAAAAAGGGCTCTATGATAGTAATATTATTTATTATCATTAGCATTTAGCAAAAGTGGGTAACGGTGAGTGACCAAGCAATGGCTGTCCCTCTGAGAACACAGATGTATTCTATTTAGTTGAGAAGTGCTTGCTATGACAGCCTTATACTCAATGAGGGACATTTGCTGCTCCCACACAGTGGCCCTCCACTCCAGGTGTGTCTGTCAGAATTACCTATTGTGGTTGTTTTTCTAAATGCCCCATTCCTTATTTTGGGATGACTACAATTTTGAGCCATTTTTATTGCTGGGAGTATATTTCATTAGGAAGATCAGCTGAAGCAGCCAAGTATGTATAGTATGTGGACACACACCCCCTCATCCACACATAGAAAATAAAGCCCACAGGAAAGTGGCCTGCCTCAATCATGAAATTGTGAGTGGTAGAGCTGAGACCAGAACCTAACTCTCCCTCCTGCCAGTCTGCCTTTCACCATCCCTTTTGTGTATCCAGACACTAGAACTAGCTATCTGGGTTGCAGAATCCAGTGCAAAATAAAAAGGCAGGGGACCCATGTTAAAATTTCAAGACAGCTATTGCTAAACATTAAATCCCTATACAACTACACAGATCACATGTGTCAGCCCTGAAAAGCATCCATGGTTAGAAGGTCCTGTCCTAGCAGCAAATTAGGGTCCCGCCTTTTGGGATGGCAGCTGTCTGCTCCATTAACATGGCATCACAGATCAGTGGTCTCTACCAGTGCACCATGCTGCAGGACAGTGCAGTGATAACATGCTGTTTTTACTTTTCAGGGAGAGTTTTGTGGAAAACTCTTAAGTTGTTGTATTTATCAGTATTTAGTTCCATTTTCTTGTGTTAATTTTTGTGGGTACATAGTAGGTGTATATATTTACAAGGTACATGAGATGTTTTGATACAGACATCCAGTGTGTAATAATCCCATTATAGTCCTTTTTCTTGCTATGTAGCAGTCTATGATATGGATGTACCTACCACAGTTTGTTTAACCATCATCTGTCAAAAGACATCTGGGTTGGTTCGTTTTTGGTTATTACAAATAAAGCCACTCTGGACATTCATGAACACGTTTTTGATATAAATATAAATGTTCATTTTGGGGGATAATTGTTGGACTATATGGAAGTTGTATGATTAGTTTTCTTAAGAAACTAACGAATGTTTTCCAGCATGGCTGTTCCATTTTGCATTGCCATCAGCAATGTGTAAGTGATCAGGGTTCTCCACATTCTAGCCCGTATTTGGTGGTGGTGGTATTATTTTAGCTATTCTTATGCGTGTGTAGTGATATTTCATTGTGATTTTAATTTGCATTTCCCTAATGGCTAGAGATGTTGAACATCTTTTCATGTGCTTATTCGCCATCTGTAGATTGTCATTGGTGAATTGTCTGTTCATGGATGCTATGGTCTGAATGTTCCCTCCAAAATGGGTGTTGAAATTTAATCCCCATTGTGGTGGCATTAAGAGGTAGAGCCTTTTGGGAAGTGATTAATCATGAAGGCTCTGCCCTCATGAATGGATTAGTGCAAGCTTGTCCAACCAACGGCCCACAGGCCACATGCATCCCAGGATGGCTTTGAAAGTGGTCCAAGACAAATCTGTCACTTTTCTTAAATATTATGAGATTTTTTTCAATTTTAGTTTCTTAGCTCAATTATCGTTAGTGTATTTTATGTGCAGCCCAAGACAATCCTTCTTATTCTGGTGTGGCCCAGGGAAGCCAAAATATTGGACATCCCTGGTGGTGCCTTATGAAAGGGCTGAAGGGAACTAGCTTAGACCTGTTTTGCATTTCCACTTTCTGCCATGTGAGGATGAAGCAAGAAAGGCCATGTCACCAAATGGCAGTACTTGGACTTCCCAACCTCCAGAACTGCAAAACAATATGTATTCATTTTTTCAACAGGGTCATTTGCAGGGCAAAAGTGTTTAATTTTGATGAAATCCAATACATCAATATTTCCTTTATGGATTATACATTTTTAGTATCAGGTCTAAGTCCTGTTTACCTTGCCTTACGTAATAAAAATTTTCTCATATTTTTTCTAGATGTTTTATAGTTTTCTGTTTTATATTTAGGTTTGTGATCCATTTTGAGTTAACTTGTGAATAAATTGTGAGACTTAGGTCAAGGTTATTTTTTAAGGGGCAAGGGGGATATGATATTCAATTGTTCCTGCACCATTTTTTGAAAAGGCTTATCTTTTCTCCATTGAATTGCTTTTACATCTTTGTCAAAATTCAGCTAGGCATATTTCTTTGGGTCTGTTTTGGGGTTCTCTATTTTGTTCCATTGATCTTTGTGTCTGTCCCTCCACCAACACCACAGAGTCTTAATTACTGTATTTATGTAAGTTCTGAAATTGAGTAGAATAACTCTTCTTGCTTTATTATTCTTTTCCAAAACAGTTTTACCCATTCGAGTTCCTATGCCTTTTTATGAACAATCTAAAACAATTTTGTCTTTATGAAAAAATCCTGCTGAAATTTTGATAGGAATCTTATTAAACCTGTATATGAATTTGGAGGGAATTGATTTTTTGTTATATTAAGTCTTGCAACCCATGTATATGATACGTCTCTCCTTTTTTTTTAGGTCTCCTTTGATTTATTTCATCAGCATTATATTGTTTTCAGCATACACGTTTGGTATATGTTTTGTTAGATTTACACATACATTTTTCTCTTTTACAGCAATTACAAGTGGCACTGGATTCTTAATTTCAGTGTCCAACATACTCATTGTTAGTTGGTGTTGATTTCTTGTTAAATGCTTGGTGAACTTCCCTAGTGAAACCATGTGAGCCTGGAGATTTCTTTGTCTGTGCCTGTTAATGTTTTTGGGTTGCTGGTTTCTCTAGCACCCAGCACCCTGCCTAAGATTTATGAGGCCAAAGAAAACACAGGAGACTCGCTACCATGTGCTTCCTTGGACCTCAAGCTCCCTAGCTAGTCTCCCTTCTTCTCTATAACTTTCAGAGTCACCTTAAGTTTTATGTGTATATATATATATCCAAGGTTTTTATTTGTACTTAGCAGGAAGAATAGGGAAAAATATGGCTACTCCATTTTCTCAAAAGTAGAAGTCCCCAGATTATAGAAGCTTTTGATTCTAAATTTATTTGAGAAGCTGTTTAAACACATACACACATTTATACACATCAGATATTTGTTTCCTAAGTCTGTGCCAATGTGTTATGTGTTCCTGGGGCTAGTACTAGGGCCCGTGAGACAGCGCTACTCATCATGTGGTCCAGGATTCAGTACCAATAGTGGTTACTGCTCTGTAATGAATTTAAAATTCAAGAATGTACTTTTAATCTTCTCTGTTCATGGGTGTGTTACAAATAGTTTGTGTGCTAGCACTCATCTCCTGACCACAATTCAAGTAGCATGATATTTTTAAGAAAACAGATTCAGTGGTAGATAGGTCAAAGAAAGTTAAAAAGCTTTCTATACTGGTGGACTCCGCAAAGAGGATGTGTCAACATATTCTTTGTGTAACTCACAGGTGAAGCTCTTTTGAAATGTATCTAATGGAGTTGCTCAGGGATGAGTGTTTGTGGATTCCATTTAGATTTCTCTATAACAATTCCTAAAATACTCTGTCATCCTCGGTCATTTGGAAGGCATGATGGTGTCAACAAACTGGTCTTTGTTGTGTAAAATTTCTTGAATTATCTCTTGATAATTATCATTTTCCTGGTGACATTGTCTTAAAGAGTCATACATTATTCCTATGAAGCAAGAGCTGTTTCAGACAGCAGCTGGGCTTCACAAATAGAAATTTGGTGGAATACAGAGCACATCTGTCCACATTTTTGAAGATTAAGAATAGGACTCTTGAATGACACTTATCCTAAAAAATTATAATTTTGTGTTGCCTTTAAGAATAACTACTGAAAGTCATTAAGTATTATTCACTAAACTAACTCTGTATTAGAAAATGAAGTGTTACGTCAGTAGACCTGAAAGCATATACCAAACACATTCCTCATTTTGTATTTTGTGCCAAATTTCCTAAAAAAGCTTTCTCTTCTAGAGAAAGTTTTAGAAGAAATGACTATCTTAATTTCTTAAAATGTTTGTATTAATGTTGATGCTTAGAAAGGCAAACTTTATGTTATTTCTATAAACGACGAGTTGTTATTATATTTTATAAGGAAAGAATAGGGCTAAGTATTTTTGCTTCAAATATTGTCCTACTCCTCAATCAGAAATTCTAAAAGAATTGATGGTTTCAGGCAGCCTGAAGGCTGAGAGAATTAAGTACTGACTGATGGTTTGACCTTCATTGTTGGTGAGAAAAATCAACTTTAAATCAGAGTGGTTCTGTGCTAATTCTAACACTGTGTGCTGAGAAATAGTTTTTATATACTTATGAACTTCCATTTCTGATAAATCAATAGGAAGACCTGTATGTTTTATTTTTAACTAATGGTAAATTCAAAAAAAGTTTGAAAAAGAGGAGTTCTGTATTCATTCCATTATAGCTTTTTAGATCATCATATATTTATCCCATTTCATGTGACCTAAAACTTAAGTATTTTTGTGGTATCTGAGTAGTTAAAATCTAATGCTACTTAATCCTTAATCTGTAACTTTTTTTGTGGAACCCATCACCAAACTACTTGTAAGAAAAGCAATGTGGCCGGGTGCGGTGGCTAACGCCTGTAATCCAAGCACTTTGGAGGCCCAGGTGGACGGATCATGAGGTCAGGAGATTGAGACCATGGTGAAACCCTGTCTCTACTAAAAATACAGAAAATTAGCTGGGCGTGGTGGCGGGCGTCTGTATTCCCAGCTACTCGGGAGGCTGAGGCAGGAGAATGGCGTGGACCTGGGAAGCAGAGCTTACAGTGAGCTGAGATCGTGCCACTGTACTCCAGCCTGGGCGACAGAGCGAGACTCTGTTTCAAAAAAAAGAAAAGCAGTGTAACTGCTTTCATTGTTTTCACATCTATTACTGATTATTTATGGGATTGTTTTTATATTCTTTAAATATGCAAGACATCTTTCACTGTTCTCTTTAGGTGTGTAAGTTGGAACAGCCTCTCTCAAGCACTTGGACAGTACTTATCAAAATTTTAAATATTCACAGTTTAAAACCTAGACATTTCACTTTTAGGGTACTTATCTACAGGGATACTAAAAGTAATGAACAAAGATATATGTAAAAAAATACTCACTAAAGTGGCATTTTAGGAAAATTGAAGTTCATGTAAATGTCTATCAGCAGGCCAGGAACCATGACTCGTGCCTGTAATCCCAACACTTTGGGAGGCCGAGGCGAGTGCATTGCTTGAATCCAGGAGTTTGAGACCAGCCTGGGCAACATAGCGAGACCCCATCTCTACAAAAAATAAAGCAAAAATTAGGTGGGTATGGAGGCACGTGCCTGTAGTTTCGGCTACTCAGGAGGCTGAGGTGAGAGGATCGTTTGAGTCTGGGAGGTCAAGGCTGCAGTGAGCCATGATTGTGCCATTGCATTCCAGCCTGAGAGCAACATAGCAAGACTGTCTCAAAATAATAATAATAATAAAATAAAAGCAGGAACATGGTTAAATAAATATTGTCATATAAGTACCATGTAATCACAATGAAGAGAGAAGACCTTAGCAAGATATTTAAGTTGTAGTATTAAGATTTAAAAAAAAAGGCTAAGTGTGGTGGCTTATGTCTATAATCCCAGCAGTTTGGGAGGCCGAGGCAGGTAGATCACTTGAGGTCAACAGTTCAAGACCAGCCTGGCCAACATGGTGAATCCCCATCTCAACTGAAAATACAAAAATTAGCCAAGCATGGTGGCAGGCACCTGTAAGCCGAGCTACTTGGGAGGCTGAGGCATGAGATTCGCTTGAACATGGGAGGCAGAGGTTGTGGTGAGCTGAGATCGTGCCACTGCACTACAGCCTGGGTGACGGAATGAGACTCTGTCTTAAAAAAAAAAAAAAAAAGAGATTTAAAAAAAGAAAGGCATCCTAGTGTGTATAATATGCTTCCTGATGATTCCATTACTGCAGCGCTTGCAGATACATAGAAAAGGACTAGAATGTTAGCAGTGGTTTTCCCAGTGGGGCTGTTACATGCAGTTCAAGTCCTACAGAGCAAAAGGGCACCTGGCTGAGGCAGTGAGTCCCCAGTCACTCATGGAATTGAATGACATTCTTCCATCCCACTTGTCCCTTGCCCAGTCATGGTCCTGGCAAATGACCACATACTCCCAGAGGAAGGGGTGCCTTTTTCTAGTTATCACAAAGGTTCCTGCTAGGCTCCTATCTGCGCTGACTTCTGGGGCCCAAGGGGTTTGTTTGAGGTAGAGCTATGTGGCAGGGGGCTGCTTTCGCTTTCTCATTTATATATTTTTGGTATTGTTTCCATTATTTTTGAACAAGTAAATATTCTGTTTGTAAATTAAAAGAAAGTATAAAACAAGATAAAATATAGTGATCAAAGAGACAGAAATATACAAACATATGAAGTATCAGACATACTGTAAAAGAATCCGTCTGTGGCCATCATACTTGATTTTCCACCAGAGAAATCTGAGAAAAGTTAGTGTAGTTATATATATATATATATATATATATATATATGTACTGTTAATATCTCAAATGAAAATAACAGCCACTTCTCTAGAGTATTTCTTAAGCGACACAGTTTCTTGAGGAAGGAAACAAAGAAGATTAAAGTGGGAAGGTTCCTTGAGGCAAACCAAATGC
Source organism: Papio anubis (assembly GCF_008728515.1). Taxonomy (NCBI): domain Eukaryota; kingdom Metazoa; phylum Chordata; class Mammalia; order Primates; family Cercopithecidae; genus Papio; species Papio anubis. The sequence goes on from NC_044977.1 coordinate 72,790,952, forward strand.
GTGTCACTTGAACAAGTTAACAGGATCAATTAAGGAGGTGAAAATGGGCATTGTGTGCACCATGAGAGCAGAACTCTCAAAGCTCTGCAAACTCACTCACTGGGCTTTAAGAGCCTGAAAATGAAGCCGTTTGATTGGTGTAGCAAGTTTGTATAGATTTCCAAGTAGAAATCAGCTTAATGCTGAATTAATTTGACTTTCCCACTAATGTGGTAGGTGATGGTTGCTGAAGCCTTGGACATTTCCAGAGAAACCTACCTGGCAATTCTGATGGACCGGTCCTGCAATGGCCCCGTGCTGGTGGGCAGCCCTCAGGGGGGCGTCGACATTGAAGAGGTGGCTGCTTCAAACCCAGAGCTCATTTTTAAGGTATGTTTAAATTCCTGGCTACGCGCTATTAATTGATTGTTATTGTAGAAGATGTTAAATATTTAATGTGGAGTCTAAGGCCAGGAGCAGTAAATCTGTCTCTACAATTTAAGGTATGAAGATGTTGAGCCCTTTTTCTTTCTAAGTATCCAGTTGAAAGTTGAGTGGAATCAAGGTATTTAGTGTTCAAGGACTTTTTGTCTTTGCTTTTCCCATCCTTCCTTCTTTCCTTCTTCCTGCCTTTTCTTCCTCCCTGATTCCTTTCCATCCAATCTTCCTCAAGAATTAACCAATGGGAGAGGACTGCTATATTTTCATTTCTCATGGTTAACTCTCTTTCATTTAATATTATATATGATCTAGAAATTCTCTCCTAGGAGATGAATGAATTGTCTTTTAGTAAATGTACTAGAAACTGCCTTGAGATCTCTCAGTACTGTTGATGTAAACTAGAATCTTTATGAAGTCCAGATTCTGTCAGTTTTTTTCAATCCTTGAAATCTTGACTCATTTATTGATATTAAGATTAGTTTCAAGTCAGAGATGTAGGATCAGATTTAATCAGAGCACAAGTTTCTCGAAGTCTCGAAACCTCATTTTTAAATCAGTAAAATGAACATGGGGTGATTTCTACCCTGTGGGATTATAAGGATTAAATGAGGTGCTATGTATTAAGTGCTTCTTAACCTACCTCAGCTATAAGGAGAAAAACATAAGTTTTCAGAACTAAAATTCAAGCTTTTAATCTGGGTTCTTGGGGTCAAAATTGCATTAAAATTTTCCACCAGAAACATTCATTATTTCTTTTAGAAAATGATTTTTTGTTTCCCTTTGAAAAGGGGAGATTTTATTTCTTAAATCTCTTTGTCTAAATAATGTACAATAAACACCCACTTAGCATCCTCAACAGGTTCTTGGAAACTTCGACTTGAATGGAAACGATGTATAAGGAAACCAATGTTACCATACATAGGCTAATTGATATAAACAAGAGTTAAGTTCCTATGGCATATTTCTGCTCACAAAAACATCACGCAACTCCTAAATAAAGACCAACACACTTCTAATGTTACACATTATAATAAATAGGAGCTATGTATACATTTCAGAAAGATTTCATAAAAACAAGTAAGGTAATTATTTATCCAGTTATTCCAGCTCAGGGTCTCTGATGGCCAGAGCACAGGGTACAAGCAAAGAACCCACCGTGGATGGGACACCATCCCATTGCAGAGCACACTCACACACCACACCCGCACCCGCATCACACCCACACCCACTCAGACTGGGACTGTGTATACAAACCGGTTGACCTAACCTGTACAGATTTGGGATGTGGGAAAAAACCGGGGGACCTAGAGAAAACCTACTCAGACAAGAGGGGAATTTGTAGACTCCACACAGACAGTGGCCTTGGCTGGGAATTGATTTTTTTTTCCTCAACCTTATAACAAAACAACCTTGAATGAAGTAATGTTATTTGAAGACCTACTGTACTCATACTTCAGTGATTGCTTTTAAAATATTTTCACTAATGTTATATATTTAAGTTAATTACCTTGGAAACTGAATTGAGACTTTACATGCAGACTTACCGATAACACCTAGCTGTTTTCAAAGTTCACATTATTTAAAGCAGGCCATTCCATTTGTTAAGAGGATTCCTGAAATAATGTATAATGACAGTGCTCGGTGTCTTTGAGACAATAGCATTTTGTAGAGCTAAGGTATCAGTAATCATTATCATCAATAGAGTGCTTAAATCATAAAGTAATATTTAACCTATCTATGACAGGCTTTAAACTTAACTAATAGTAGGCAGGAAAACCTCACTTTGGAGGTCTTCCAAAAGATGTCATAAAAATTAACTGACTAAATATTCGTCAATGCCATCTGTATAGTAATTAAAAGCGAAAACTGGCATCAGAGTTTCTTGTCAGCATGCCACCATGAGGAATTATATAGTTTTTGGAAGAGCTGTTTTATAGATGGTCTGCTAATTAAAACATACCCTACAGGCATCTGCGGTAGCCCTGCTCAGAGATCTCTGGATAGGTGCCACACTTTAATTACTCATTTGCAAATAAATACAAAGCATTTTCTTTTGAGGTTGTAAATCTTCTCAGTTGACTGTCTAAATTTCGTTTATTTGATTTATTTTTTACTAGGAGCAAATTGACATTTTTGAAGGAATAAAGGACAGCCAAGCTCAGCGGATGGCGGAAAATCTAGGCTTCGTTGGGCCTTTGAAAAGCCAGGTATATAAGCCATTGGGGGATGGTGTGTCTGACTTGTTTCAGAAAACATTTGGGAACTTGCTTAATTGCCTCTAGTGTTTGTGATTACCAGGAAACAGGATTATTTATTGTTTTCTAATTTCTTCTTCCAGCTGTTTATGATGAAGAAAAATATTTCCCTGATGTTTTAAAAGAGGATGTTTATGATGTGTCTTCGAATGTATTTTGGTATGTGTGTGCATGTGTATTGCATGTGGACACATACACTTTATGATGGATGGTAATCTGTATTTTTTCTGTAGCACTGCTGGTACTTAGCCACCTGGCAGGTAGGTGTGTGATTCAGCTCATTCAGACTTTAGTTTCATCTTCTATAAAACGGGAATGATGACAACACCTGAGAGGCTTATTGTGGGGATTCAGTAGAATAATGTGTGAAAGTCCTTATTATAGTGCTCCATAAAGGTCCATTCTTATTGGTATTAATATTAATAATACATGTTATTTAGGTAATTGCTATTCTTTCATAGCTAATGGGCATTTGAAATGAATATTGATGGCATAAAGTTGATGTTTTATTGAGAACAGCTTAAAATATATCAGTTTTGTAGTAATATCCCTTGGCTTCAAAGACCAAAACATTGGCCTCAGAGCTGTTGAGGGACAGAATCTGTCCTAGCATCGTGCCCTGTTCTGCCTTTGGTCCAGCGCATGGCACCTGATTATGTGTCTAGCGGAGCAAGCTTCCTAGTCCCACAGCTAAATCAGATAAACTTACTTTTTCCTTCCTCTGTTACTCAGAGAGGCCACCTTAATGGCCCTAGATTGTGTGCATGTGTGTATGTTCTCTGGCCTGGGACTTTATGGAGAGGTTACAGAGTATGTCCTTTGGTTAGGCAGTACTATTCCCATAAGACAGTAGATGATGCACTCTTTTCTTTCCGTCTTGTCTTTTTCTTTTGATTGACTCTGTCTGGAAGTTTAATGACAACAGTAGGCAAGTCAAAGAGGGGTAAAGCAGAATAAGGTTTTAAGAAATATATATGCTTTAATGAAGAGAAACTACTTACTTGAAAATGAATAAAGGCTCACTTTGAAAGCAAAAGATTGAAGATGGTAGAATGGGACAGGGTCGTCTGGAACTAAACCTCAGGATGAGAGAGAAAGGGCCAGGATTCAATGGACAGTTAGAGGAACTAATTGCCATTTCTGAGACTAGCAAAGAGATGCCAGGAAAGTGATCTGTTGAAAGGAAGATCCTGGAAGATTCCTGAATATGTGCTACAGTGGTTGGTTTCATCTCCTGCAAATGAGGATACCAGCTACATTAGCCATTCATTTGATGTTTATTAAGGGGCCTCTCCTGGGGCAGTGGTGGTCACCAAGAGCCCGTTTTCCATATAGCCACTGTGGTCTAGCTGCACTGTCCAGCAGTCAGCTCCAGAATGTGTGCAGTTACCCTGTCTGCCTCCTCCATATCACTTTGGACATCTCTATTTCTCTTATTTATTTGCAGTCACCTTTGCTAGATCCTAATCTTTACCACGGCAGGGACTTTGTCCATCCTACTCAATGCTGTGTTGCCAACAGCTGGCAAAGTGCTTGGCATCTATTTTTATTGCCCAAGAAACATTTGTCATGTGCCTGACTAGGTGAAACAACACATCTAGTTGTCCACTTTGAAGAGGTTCCTAGAGACTCAGCAATAGGTGGCTTTTCATGACAGAAAAATAAATCTGGAATGGGCAAAATCTGCTGACCACATATTTAAAAGCTCAGGAGGTGAACATAATAGAGAGTTCTAGAGAAGTTAATAACAGTATAATGTACATCACAAGATACTCCCCCCTCACTACATATTATAAGAGAAAATTAAGAGTTATTTATAGCTCTTAAATGGCTTACTCTTGTTTTCCTAGTACCTGAAACACTCTAGGTTTTAAATGAGTTACCTACGGAAGGAAGATGAAAATGTGAGAACTCAGGGGTCAGTAAGTGGCCATATTGTCAGTATACCTTTGATTTAATTTATTGAGGAAAGGAAATAAAATGTTTTAATTTGTTTTTTTTTTTTTTCTTTTTTCACTGCTAACTCCATGAAGGGCTTTAAATCTTCATTTTCTCAGCAGCTGGGAGTGAGCACTGATTGGTTACTGCTCAGGGTGTTATGCCCTGGGGAACAGAGACAATGAAAAATAACTATTGTTCCTCAGGGGCTCACAGACCAGTGGACATCTGCCTGCTGGCTGAGAGGATACAGGAAGAGGGATGGATAAAGGAATGTGAAGGAGAGAGCAGGGGCAGAGGGAGAGAGAGGTTGATCTCAGCTGTAGACATGTTAGAAGTTGTTCATCTAGGGACACGTAAGTGTATTTCTACAGTAGAAGGGATATATGGCTTGGGAGCTCAGGGAAAGCTGTGCATTGGAGTTGTAGGCTTGGGAATCTGTGCTTTATGGGGCTTGCTCAAGCTGTGGGGATTAGTGAAATGCTCTAGAGAGCCAGTGTACAATGAGCAGATGGGACAGTGTAGAAGGAAAAACATTTAAACAATCATCAATGATCTTTTCCTAAAAAATTGTATCTTAGAGGCCCCTTAGGTTCAGTGTGACTTTGAAAGTTACTTAATTTTCATCTAGGATGTGGTTTAGGCATTTGGAGGTACCTCACTCATGGTTGAATATCATGTAAGATGATAGTCTTGTAAAATTATTAATATCGTTCCTGTGACTCATGCCTGTTGTCCCTAAAATGTGATTAATATTAGACACAACAAAAATAAAGATGATATCTTACTTTTCATAAAATTACCAAGTATTTGTTCCCAACTAAAGTCTATTTCTGTGAGAATCTGTTGAAAAACGTTAAGACTTAGAAAAGCTTGATATAGTAGTTCCCCCTTATCTGTGGAGGATACGTTCCAAGACTTCCAGTGGATGCCTGAAGCTTACCTGCTACCAAACCCTACATATACTCTTTTTTTCTGGATATCTATACTTTGCATAAAGTTTAACTTATAAATTAGGTACAGTAAGATATTAACAACAATAATAACATAGAGCAATAGCAATATACTGTAATAAAAGTGATGCGAATATGGTCTCTTTCTCAAAATATCTCATTGTACTATACTCACCCTTCTTGCGATGATGTGAGATGATACAATATCTACATGGTAAGACCTGGGGTGAGTAATGGGAGCATTACGATATAGCATTGGGCTACTCATGACCTCCTGGCAGTAATTCAGGAGGGACATCTACTTTGGATGATCGTGGATCATCAAGCCATGGGTGTCAATGGCTGGATGTCAGGAACAGATAATGTCAATGGTTGGGGATCCTGGATAGTTGAAGGTTTTTCACGATAACCTTTTAGAAGAACATCATAATTAGAAGTTTGTCTCTTTCTTTTTAATTCATCAAAGTGTGGCTGTAGAGGTTGTAATCTGTCAGTGACTTTAGTGCTGTGTTCCATCCAAGGATCTTAGTCCATGATTTTGTCCTTCCCATTTAATAAATTGGACTCACAGTAGATCATGGTTAACTAAAACCACAGAAAGGGAAACTGAGGATAAAGGGGGTCTATCATATGACTGAAACTTACAAGTTTGTCAAGTGTGTCTTAATTATCATCTATACTGTTAGTTTCTGAAAACATGAGTGCCATGAATTGTCAACATGTGCCTCTAGGATTTAGGCTGATGAAAGATCGGATGCTCCAAGTCAGTGTAAGATCACTAACACCTCTTGAAGTGGTTTGTACTTCTGGCTAGATTTGAGAGCCGTATGTGAATATTGATGATAATTTCTGGAATGCAGGAAAGATATTTAAAATTCTTAACCTGTTGAGACTTTGTTTTGATTAATAGACGATTTATTTCAGCAAGAATACACATAGTCATCATTGCCAGACTTAGATATTAAATGTTCGATCCAATTTGCCTTCCTGGATAATTTTTTCTTTCCTATCTCTGTCAGTTTTGAAATCATAAAACGAGAAGAAGAGGTGCCTAATTCCACACAAAGCTCCCAAGAGTGAGTTTTTAGGGGTGAAATTAGGATAGACATTTGCTGATCTTGCATAGGTCCAACAAATCAAGGCAGGATATTCAATGAACTGTCAGCGGTTAGGGTCGTTGTACTGAAGCAAGTACTCTCCCGTTTCAGCTGGGCTCTTATGGCCAACCGCTTGGCTTGCGCCCACTGGGTTTCCAGGGATATGTCATATTCCACTGGGTGGAGGGTTGAGGGTGGAGTGGCCAGGCATGATGGAATAGACTTTAGGAACAATATCTTGGTGATGCAGCACACAACTGTGCCTGCGTGGTTCTGAGGCCCTTCCTCATTATGCTCCTGTTAAGACATTTTTAAAGATTTTTATAAACTTGTCAGGTTTTCATTTACATATATTTGATTTTACAGATCTTAATTTTTAAAAATTGCTTAATAGACAAAATAATAGTTGGTGGCAAAAGTGCAGAAAACCTTTGTACACAGTGGTTATGAGCTGAGAAAGTAATGGCAATAGTAAGCGACTGACTGCAAGTTGACCAGGAGAATGTTCTCTTTGACCTGTGCTTATTTTAAACATTTGAACCCATGTAGAAAGCAGGAAAGCTAATTTCAACTTGCCACATGCCATGCCATTCCATGTCACACCTGGTCACACTTACACATTCTGTCTGCCTAGCCCTTATAACCATTTAGTGTATAGCCTCTGGAATAAGACATCTTACAAGAGTTTGTCATTGTGAGAGCTACAAGGGAGAACCAGCTTGGTTTGGAGATATCTCCAAGATCAAATTATGTTTTAGTCTTGCTCAAAAAATTACAGTCTGGCTTTGCACAACAGTAAAAATTAAAACAGAAAATATCCCCAAAATGCTGTGCTACTGTATAATTACAATGGGATTAATGTGTGGAAAACACAGGCTTGTACTAAACAAAGTTGGTGTAGGCTTAAGAAGTTCTGAAACAGTTTAAGTGTATATCTGTGGATGAATTCATAAACAAAATGTGGTATATACTATAATGGAACTTTATTGAACCTTGTAAAAGAAGATTCTGACACATGCTGCAGTATGGATGGGGCTTGAGGATATTGTGTTAAGTGAAATAAGCCAGTCACAAAAAGACAAACACTGGATGATTCCACAGGTATCTAGTGTATGTATATGTGCATATTCTTTATTTTATGTATGTATGTATCTAGATATCTCTAATATCTATATGTCTGCTATCTATAGATATCTATATATGTGTGTATATATATATCGAGAGGAGTGTGTGTGTGTATGTGTGTGTGTATATATATATATGGGGAGATGGAGAGCGAGACAGAGAGAGAGATGCTATCTAGAATAGTCAAATTTATAGACACAAAGTAAAATGATGTTGCCAGAGGCTGCGGTAAGAGGAGAACGGTAAGAGGAGAACAGGAGTTTGTTTAGCGATACAGAGTGAGGGAAGATTAAGAAGTTCTAGAGATTGGTTACACAACAATGTGAATATACCAACTTGACCCTGCAGAACTGTGTAGACACTTAAAAATGGTTGAGATATGGTGAATTTTATGTTTTGTTTATTTTATCACAGTTTTTAAAAAAGTTTTGAAGTAGCTGGATTAGATTATACATATATATATATATATATATATATGTACCCAGAAGTTATTTCTATTATATAGTCCCCCTAGTCCCCCTTAGAATTGAATTAATCTTTAATTCAACCAATATTTATCAAGTATTGACTCTGCAGAGGTTGTATGACGACAGTGGATGCCAAAGTGCCCAGGCTACATAAGATGCCTGCCCCATGCAACTCACATTGCAAGCTCACATTGATGACCTAGAAAACCCCCTAAAATACAAAAAATATTCAGCAGTGAAGTATTTACTGGCTTCACACTTTAACTCAAATTTTATTTGGATTAAAAAAAATGGAAACATTAAATAAAGAAATTATAAAGAATACTAGAAAAAATAATGGGAGAATTTAAAAAAAATATTCTCAGAATGGGACTAGCCTTTTAAAAGTCTGACACAAAGCCAGAAGCCATATAAGAATGACATTATTGTGAAATTGCCATGTGGCAAAACTAACAAAAGAATGTTCAAAAGGTAAATGTTAAAGGGGCTGAGGCAGGGGGATTACTTGAGACCAGGAATTCAAGAGCAGCCTGGGTAACATAGCGAGACCCCCATCTCTAGAAGAAATTAAACTAAAAAAATTAGCTGAGCCTAGTGGCATGTGCCTGTAGTCCAGCTATTTGAAAGGCTGAGGTGGGAGGATCATCTGAGCCCAGGAGTTCAAGGCTGCAGTGAGCCATGATTGTGCCAGTACACTCCAGTCTGGGTGACAAAGCAAGACTCTCTTGTACACAAACACACACACACACACACACTCTCTTCCTATAAATTAATAAGAAAGAGATCAAAATCTCAACAGGAAAATAGGCAAAAGTCACAGAAAAAAATAAGATATCTCTTAAACTCATAGAATAATGTGCAAACTCATTCATAATAAAATATGTGAGTGTACTCATCTGTTCTCACACTGATAATAAAGACATCCCTGAAACTGGGTAATTTAAGAAGGAAAGAGGTTTAATTTACTCATAGTTCCACATGGCTGGGGAAGCCTCACAATCATGGTGGAAGACGAAGGAATAGGGAAGGGACTTCTTGCATGGTGCAGGCAAGAGAGCTTGTGCAGGGGAAACCCCCTTTATAAAACCACCAGATCTTGTGAGACTCATTCACTATCATGAGAACAGCATGGGAAAATCCTGTCCCCATGATTCAATTACCTCTCACTGGGTCCCTCTTGCAACACGTGGGAATTATTACAATGCAAGGTAAGATTTGGGTGGGGACACAGAGCCCAACCATATCAGTGAGATACCCTTTTTCACCTAACCCACTGGCAAAGATACAAATGGCTAATGACTGTGAATTGGAAAATAGTGTCTCTGATAATTTTCACTTTTTAGGAGTGGAAATCAGGGACGACTTCTATCAAGAACAATTTAGGCCAAGCGTGGTAGCTCACACCTGTAATCCCAGCACTTTGAGAGGCCAAGGCGGGTGGATCATGAGGTCAGGAGATCGAGACCATCCTGGCCAACATGGTGAAAACCCGTCTCTACTAAAATACAAAAAACTAGCCGGGCAGGGGAATCGCTTGAACCCTGGAGGTGCAGGTTGCAGTGAGCCCAGATGGCGCCACTGCACTCCAGCCTGGCAACAGAGCAAGATTCCGTCTCAAAAAAAAAAAGAACAATTTAGCAGAATCTTTTGGTGTTTAAAATGGCTATAGTCCTTTTTGCTTCACTCTGGGTAATTTATCCTACAAATGTTTAATCAAGTGTATGTTAAATATCCAGAGATAAGTAAGGCAGTGCTGTAATGTCAACCTATTAGAAACAATGCAAATGGTCATTATTTAAGTGAAAGGTTAAAGGAATTATAGCACATCAATACAGTAAGATATTATTTAGTCAATTAAAAGGATATGCTTGATATACCTGTGTTGCTGATGAAGTGTCTCTAAAAATCTGTTAAGTAAAGAAATGAGGCATAGGAACAAGTTTGCTTTTTTAAGACAGATGAAGGAGGAATGCATACTGTCTTAGGCATAGAATATCTCTCAGATGAAGGGCACATTTATGAGTGTGCTGCCACTGGGGGCCTGTGTGGTTGAATGGTACAATCAGGGAAAACCCTTAAGTTCTTTGGGAATTTTGTATCATATACATGTGTTATCTACCCATACAAATATTTAATATTAAAAATACGTAATCATACTCGTTATGTGGGTTCTTTTATATCTACTGGGCCTCAAATTTGGATTTAAAGATGTTTGTAGGTAAACATAAAATACATTAACATAGCATGAATTAAATCTGGAGTTCTTCAGCCAAATCTGGAACCACCTGCAATATTTACACCAGGGGGGATTTACTTTAGGGATGCGTTCATAGGTGCTGCAAGAGCTGAGTAGTTTAAAAGTGGACAGGGCCGGGCGCAGTGGCTCACGCCTGTAATTCCAGCTCTTTGGGAGGCCAAGGCGGGTGGATCACGAGGTTAGGAGATCGAGACCATCCTGGCTAATATGGTGGAACCCTGTCTGTAATAAAAATAGAAAAAATTAGCCGGGCGTGGTGGCGGGCGCCTGCAGTCCCGGCTACTTGGGAGGCTAAGGCAGGAGAATGGCGTGGACCTGGGAGGCAGAGGTTGCAGTGAGCCGAGATCCCGCCACTGCACTCCAGCCTGGGCGACAGAGCGAGACTCCATCAAGAGTGGACAGAAAGGCAACCTAGAGCATATCCATCCGCATGCTCCAGGAACAAAAATGAGGCAGTGGTGTTACTGGGCCTTAGATACAGAAGCTAGAACCCTGGTGGGCTTCTCCAGTGGGAGCAAGAGCCAGAGGAGGAGGTGCTGCCCAGATGGAAAGAGAGGAGTGGAAGTACCCTGGTTCTTCCCTTCTTCCCACCTCCATCTCTCACCGCTGCTTCTCATTGGCTGGCCCCAGCTGGAAACCAGCTGACCCAGGAACATAGAAAGCTTAGCCTGTAAGCGTCAGCTTTCCTGATATACAGAGTAGAGTTGGAGAACTGAAAATGGATCTGCTGCAAATAATCCAAGGCTGGCACAATGAGTGAAATGTGGCAGTGGGAAAACTTTGGCTTGGAAAATGGAGCCGGGAATGAGACTGATAGCTAATTCTTCTCCATGATCGACCCTCTTGCTCTGTGCATCACATGCTCCTTTCGTTATTGACAGGAGCTTTCTAGGGTGGGGGCATGGCTCATTCATGTTCTCTTTTCTAGCGCCAGCTCTCAGGATACCAGCCAGCTGTGTCATAGGCAGTGAAGAAATGTTGGTTGAAAAGAATGAATGAATGAGCGAATTTCAAGCAGAGTGAGAAAAATGAAGTCAGGGCATAACAGGGCGACCTTGGATATTGCCCTTTGTGGTTAATGCCTTTGGGACAAGCTATTTTCAGTTTGAATTGTGCTGTTCAAAGACTACACTATTGAACACTTTCATCTTCCTGTTTTGCAACAATTTTCGTTAGACACTCAGTAATTGTTGTTTCACAGATTATGGGTTGGATTGATTAATATAATAACTGTTTTATTTCAGCACAATAAGGAAAATCTAGTCATTATAAACTCTCAAAATCATGTTTACCTTTTACTTAAATGGAACTTGTTTGTATTAATGATTGTAGCTTATATTGCAGCATAACTCTGCTAATAGAGACATGTTAATTTACAAAAAGATTAACAACGTTTTAGGCCGTACTGAAAATATTTTGTTTTCTTGATAATGGTCTCTTCTGGTGTCTGGAGGAGAGTTGAGCAATTCCTTTTAATGAATAGCAGCGGAAATTAAAATAATTATGTTTTTCTGTTTTTCCCTTCAGAAAATCTAACTGAAAATAAAGACATAACTTGCTATTTTTAAGGTTTCGTTAATCCAGCAAAATAAATTTTCTTTTACTGCTTTGGTGTAATTCTATTTCACTTGATCACATTTAGGCTGCAGATCAAATTACGAAGCTGTATAATCTCTTCCTGAAAATTGATGCTACTCAGGTGGAAGTGAATCCCTTTGGTGAAACTCCAGAAGGACAAGGTAAGAAAAAAAAAAAGAATTGAGAAAACAAATGAATGTATTATAATTATTTATGCAAACTATAAATTGCACAAAAGACTGTAGCAGCAGCTTTGCATAAATTTCTTACAGTAATTTAATTTCTGCCATAGTTTGAAATGCTCCCATGATGCAGTTGAACATTTCAGCACTTAGGTTTGTTTGTAGCCAAATGCCAGGGCTCTAAGGAAGCTACTAAAGCTACTGCTTGTTTTACTTAAAAACATTCAGGCTTGGTGTGGTGGCTCATGCCTGTAATCCTAGCACTTTGGGAGGACAAGACAAGAGGATCACTTGAGGCCAAGACTTTGAGACCAGCCTGGGTAACATATTGAGACCCTGTCTCTACAAATAATAATAATAATAATAATTTAATAAATTAAAAGAGAAGAAACATTCGTTCACATCTTTCTCTCCACCTTATTTTTTTAAGCCTATCACTGCTGCTACTAAGGTAAAGATTTGTGTAGAAATGGGAGCCACACACTTGGGTATAATGAACGCATGTGCCTTTATGGAACTGGAACTTTTTGAATGTCTTTAGTTTGCCTAAATCTGTATATAATTTCACCTTGTGTTCTGGGCTGGATTTATATCACCTTGGTAAAGCCCCAATTCCCCCCCAGTTGAGCTCTTTCACCTTACTTGGACAGCAGTTTCTGCTTCAGGCAGGAATAGGTGGCATTTTTGTGGTGAAGGTTCCTCCTATCCATCAGGTACTTATAGAGTATAAATAACTGTTTTATATCTCAGTACCTACCACCACGGCACTGTTTCTTGCATACAGCAAATATTCCATAAGTTCTTATTAATATGGTAGGGAAAACTTGTGAATGCATGTGTGGTAAGGGGTAAAGTGGAGTTCCACACACACATTCACAAGCTTTTGCTATCAAAACCGTGGAATAGCAGATGGATAGGATAGGGATACCAGACTGTAAGCCCCATGAACCTCTCTTTTTTAGTACATTTCACCTCCAGTGTCTTGCATGTTGTCTAGTATGTTACAGTCAGTAAAGAAGAATTTCAATTGAATTGGTAACTGGGGTGAATCATTATGTGTAAACACATCAACTTTTGGACCAAGGCGGATGAGACAATATTTTCTCCTTAGCACATTTCAGTTTCAGAGATTCTGTAGCTAGACTCAGAGAAACTACACTATTATTTCTTTGAAACCCAGAGAGGCCTAAGTATAAATTCTGTATCTGCCATGTTTTGGCTACAGATCTGGGCAAGTTACTTAGCCTGCCTAAGTTTCAGGTCTTTTTTTTTTTTTCCCCCCAATAAAATAAGTGGTAGCAATGATGCCTAGCTCATAGAGTGTTGTGAAAATAAGATGAGATCATATGTGAGTAAGCATGCAGTATCAGATACAAAATAGGCTAGTCCCTAACATTCATAAAATGAAATTCCTCTTCTCAGGTAGTCTCAGAGTAGCCCAGGAATGGTATAGATTTTAGACAAGAACAAGCAAAGATTTTATGTTTAGGAAGCCATTGAAAATAATATATTTCATGATTTATACAGATGACCATCCGATATAAATCTGTGCTTGGTCATTTATAAACAAGCCACCTTTATTCATAAATACTTTTTTAAAAAGTTGCTATGGCTATAAAATTGTGAGTATTTTATAAAGTGAAGAAAGGAAGGGGAAGAAGCTGCTTCTTGAGCTTATATGCCAGGCACTGTGATAAGCTTATACCTATATTCTTTCATATTGTTTACCACAATCCTGAAAATTTAGGAGTTGTTATCCCCATTTTATAGAGGGTTGAAAAACCATTGTAACTGTCCCAGGGGCCAGTCAGAAGTTACAGAAGCTGGGATTTGAACCCATGTCCCTCTGAGTCCAGCATGCATGTTGATTCTGATTCTCCAGACTCAACTGCAGCTACCTGCCTTTTTTCTACTTTCTTCCATTTAAACTACTTATTTGCTTTCATGGACATGACCTAGAAGTAGTCTCCAGTTTGGCAGGGAATACCAGTCAGAATTCATGTTGATAATTAAGTCCAAGAAATGAAGGCAGAGGCTTAACAGAAGTTCTTAAAGGTCATATATTGCTTTTTAAACTAGTATACACAAGCAGCCTGTTTGCTTCATATTAAGAAAAATGGAAATTCAGCTGTAGCTATGGAGTGGGATAAAAATGGCTGCAATACATTTTTTATTCAACCCTTTGGGAAGCAGTCACAAGCTGTGTTCTGGCTTCAGGGAACAGAGGTATGGAAACCTTTTCTGAGAGTGTGTTTACAAAACGTCGTGAGTCTGAAGTTTGATTTTTAATTATTAAGAGAATGGAAGTCTTGAGGTTTTTTTTTTAAGGGAATCATCGTAAAACATTCTTTATATACAGTTCATTAAAACATAAGTCTTATGTGATATTTTTAAGAGCAAAATTATCTTTCGTTATTAATTTGTTCATAGTACTATAAAAGTTCAGCGATTGAATTATAATCACAATTAAATGACTATGTTGGTTTATAACTCTAATGAGCAGTAGTCAAATTAAACCCAATTAGGAAATGGTGATTAATGACCAAATGTACAAATTGATCTTCATCATTATCACAATTCCCTAAAGCTATCTTTTATTTAGAAGCTGTAAAAGCAGTCATTTATATTTTAGCAATATTGATAATCTTAATATTTATAATCTGAGTATTCGTTATTTCTGTTTAGATCAGTAGTAGCAGAACATTTCACATTAAAATTTCCACATTGCAACTTTGATTTAATAATTATTCTTTAAATTTAAAAGTTTAAGGAGCTCAGCATCACATTGCACCAGCTCTTTGTTGTTGTTGTTGTTATTTCTTTTTCTTTGTTTTTTTTTGAGACAGGGTCTCTGTCGCCCAGACTGGAGTGCAGCGGTGCAGCCTAAGCAAACTGCAGCCTCCACCTCCTGAGTTCAAGTGATTCTCCTGCCTCAGCCTTCCGAGTATCTGGGATTATAGGTGCCTGCCACCGCACCCAGCTAATTTTTGTATTTTTAGTAGAGATGAGGTTTCACCACATTGGCCAGGCTGGTCTCCAACTCCTGACCCCAGGTGATCCACCCGCCTCGGCCTCCCAAAGTGCTGGGATTACAGGTGTGAGCCACTGCACCCGGCCTGTACCTACCTCTTTGTAGGAAAATTTTTTTGGCCTTCCATTGGACAGTGAGTGCTATTTTTAATAATTCAGGTTATTGTTCGTATAGTTGTACAGCAAGTGATGCCCTGTTGAGTGAAGAACAAGGGCCTTGATAATATCTATGCTACTAAGTCACCCATAGGGAATTTTCGACATGGAGAAAGAACTGCAGTCCAAGAACTCTTTTTTCCTGTGTGATTAATAATCTGATTCAAAAAATATAATTTGACACTACTAACTGCAATGTAGTTAGCTAGGATTATAATGGTTGCTAATGACAGGAACCTATATTAGCTTTGTTTTTGTCAAAAAGTTATATTCCTGTAACAGGGAAGTCCAAGGTGTGGACTGGCTTAAGGCCTGAAGAGAATCAGGGATTTGCTGGTTCTCCAGCCCTGCTTCCCTCCAAATTGGCTTCTTTCTCAGTAAGGCTCTCAGAAGCTGGCAGCAAAGATGTCTCCCAGTGCTCCATAACTGTCCCTCAGCAGCCCCCTAAATCCCTTCAAATGATTCTGATTGGCCCTGCTTGGATCATATGTCTATGCCCATGCCAGCCACTGAGCAAGAATCATATGGTATAGGAGACATACAGTTTCTTAATAGAAGAAGGGACACTGAGTCAAAACATACCTATCAGAAAGATGGAACCTTATTGAAACAAAAATAAACTGTTAAATAGTCAATAGAAATTAATTGTTATTTTCCTTGTTTGTCCAAATGCAGTGCCAATTCATTCATTAATTCTGTAGCCAAGCAAGAAGCAATGTTTTATCATTATTTACTTATCTACCTGCCCATTCATGTATTCATTCATTCATTTTGCTAGCCACTGTGAGATTTCATGTCATATTTCTTCCCACCTTCAGCCAGCTCTATCTGTACACAGACTCCTTTCTCTGATGTCTTTACAGCAAGTTGTACTCCATGGGAAGGGTGGGCATTTTGTTCCCCCGGGGAACATTTTTAGTCGTCACAACTTGGAGGCTGTGCTTCTGGCATGTATGACGCTAAACTACAATACACAATACTACATTCCCCGTTCACAGAGAATGACCTCACCCAATCTGTCCATAGTCTAGAGATTAAGAATTTCTGCTTTAGGGCATCTTCATCAGTTGGAAGCTGAAATTCATTCATTGGGCCAAAGAAATGAGATCCAATTTGAAGCAGTGACTATCTGGCTAAGATTTCATGAGAATTAAAGCTGGGTGATCCACAGTTAACTGGCACATCAAATTCCTTTCTTTTTTCAGATTGATTTCCCTAAATAACTACCCTGTTGCTTCTTGTTAGCAAGTGCCCATGTTGTTGGTGGGTGTTTCTCTGTTTCTCTCTTTATACACAAGACTATTTTCAAGAACATTTTCGGTTCTCTACCTCCACTAACCCCCCTACCCACCCCATATCTATTTTCTCTTTTCACAGCCAGTAAAAAAAAGTTCTAAAAAGTATACAACTCTCAGAACATCAATATTTAATGGGAAGTGGGACTAATTTGAAAGTATCAGCATTTTAAGGCCATTTTGGCAAGACGTGTTTCAATAGCACATTATGGTTATTTATCACAAATCAAACACAGTACATTGCTTGAAGACATTATTTTTCAAACTAATTATGACAATCTTATTTCCTGCTGTTTTTATGTTTCTTTTATGTGTAAGTTTCCCCTCTGAAATCTACTTTTCTTTTGTTTAATTCTGTGACACATTCTTCTGTTAAAATTCTAGGGTCAGAGGCCTCTAACTGCCAGTCATGTTTTCCATCAAGATTGTTGAATTAGCAGCTCACAGAATCTCACACTACTAAACAAAACAACAAAACACCCTATGCATATAAGTACCACAGCTTTCTTTGGTATTTGTTCAGAACGAAAATTCATTTGTATAATCTATCAAGCATGTAACAATGTGCTTTTGATGGTGAAAATTGTTTTATAAATATTAATAGGTATGTTTCTTTCACCCACTTTGTATAAAAAATGGCCTTTGTTCAAGATGAATTTTCTATAGAATTGAGGTTTCATTAATGTGACATTGAAAATCTTAAGGTCCGGACCAAGCTCAGCACCTCTGAAAATGTATTTTGTATTGTTTGTTGTTTGACTAAATGAGAAAGCTAAGGGTTTAAGCAGGCAAGTTTATTTTATTGCCCTGTTGTTGACAAAGACATCAATCCATTTTTAACACATCCGTTCAAGCAGTGCATTTAGAAGGGTCTTACAGGGGGAAATAAGCATCTAAGAGTCAGTTAGTATTCAAGGATTAATCTACTCCTTTTGTGTAGACACAAGTTTTTATTTCTTTGTTTGTTATTTTACTTTTTTTTTCTGGTTTTCATGTTAATGGAATGCACTTTTTCTAAGTTTCTCCTTCACTATAAAACATGATACCTGTGTATCTATAACTTGGTTAAGACAAGTGGATACAAGTGTGAGAATTGTGACTTAGCAGGGATTGGTAAACTTTTTCTGTCAAGGACCAGTTAGTAAATATTTGGGGGTTTGCGGGCCATACAGCCTCTATTGCAACTACTGACCTCTGTTTTTGTCTTGGGAAGGCAGCCATAGGCAATATGAACAAGGCTGTTATCCATAAAAACAGGGCTGGCTTGAGGGCCTTAGTTTGCTACCCTTGGCTTAGATCTTCATTTGGAGCTGCTCTGTACTAATCTTTAGCCTTGGCCTTATGCACAGGTGTGATATCATTTGAGAGTCACCAACAGCCTGTTTTACCCTCATCTTTTAGACAAAAATCTTGCTTTCTACTATTTATGATACCTAAAATGCCAACTATTAATATTCTTCCTTTGGGAAAATTCTTATTTATTCAGAAGATGGCTTTTTATTGAAAACATGGGTAACCTGTACATACGTAAAATATGGCTGACATTTGCTTAGATTTGCTTTAAACAGAAATCTCATATTATAAAGGAACAGATAACTTTTATTGTTAGGAAGAGAGGAGAGTTCTGTAGCCTGGGCTGCAATAATGAGAAGCTCTTAAGCATAAAAAAGCATGTGCATATCAAAGGGTGGTGTGGTCATCTAATAACCTGCTAGGACCCACTGTCTAGGAAGCTAAGCGCTTTGCATACAATCTCTCCTGCCACCAACACCTAGAGTAGAACATACTCTGATCCCCATTGTATAGACAAAGCTTGGGTTTAAGACAAGTTAATGTGCTAAGGGATGGCTGGCTAAAAAGTGCCAAGAGTTGTCATTTATACCCTGGTATTTTTGATGCCAGTCTACATTAAGTGGTCAAGTTCAAGGAAAAGCATTTAGATGGTACAACATTGTAGATGGTAAGACAGGAAAGCACTTTGTTTGTTTGGAACTATGTGTAATGGGAAAAACAAACATTTTTCTCCTACCAAATTCTCAACACAGAAGAACACTTCTTGGACCAGATATGTGAGTTTTTCCAACACTGACTAATCTCTGACACTAGCTAGGTATCCTATGATCAATTCAGTTCTTTCACTGTCTATCTGGAACAGATCCTATAGGTTAAGGGGTCAGTCTTATGGGACTGACTTCACTTTAGATGTCAGTTGTAAGACCAAGCCTCTGGTACTTCTGATGAGCCAGCTATAAATTGGGGGTTCTTAGGACTCTCTCTACGTGCCCCATCATTTACTAGAAAGGCTCTCAGAACCCAGGGAAGCACTTTACTTACTACTGCTGATTTATTATAAAGGTTATTTTATTTTTTATTTTAGTTTTTTTGAAAGGATATTTTAAATGATACAAATGAACAGCCAGATGAAGAGGTAAATAGGGCAGGGTATGCATGAAGGGGTGACAAGCTTCCCTATACGCCACAGATGAGCCACCCTGTAGCACCTCCCTGTGTTTGGCAACCTGTAAGCTCTCCAATCCCCTGGAGTTGAGAAATTTTTATGGAGGCTTTATTACATAGGGATGATCCATTATTCTTTCTGGAGCATGGAGGTGGGACTGAAATTTCCAAGCTTCTAATCATAGTTTGGTCTTTATGGCGACCAGCCCCATACAGAAGCCTCCACCAAGACTTACCTTAATAAAACAAAAGACTCTCCTATCTTCCAGAAAATCCCAAGGGATTAGGAGCTCTGCATCAGGAATCAGGGTCAAAGGTAAAATGTTAGAACACCACAAGATTCTCTTAGAACCCCTATTGCTTAGGAAATCAAAAGGGTTTTAGAGCGCTATGCCAGGAATTAGGGATGAAGACCAAAATAATATATTTCTTATTATAAATCACACTACCACGGTCTACTTTTAAAATATAAAACAGGCGTAACAAATGTGTCTAAAAGAATCCCTTTACATCCTTAAAGTTTTTCATCCCTTACCCACTAAATAAAGACTTAGGTCTTGAAGGTGGCAGTTCAATTAGAATCCCCTTTCTTATCTCCTAAGTCCTCTAAATAAATTACTTCCTATTTAGGTAGTGTTTTTAACTTCCCAGAACACTTAGACATACATGCAATGATCCAATTCGGTTGTTTAGTTTTCTCTACAGAGAGCTAACAATTGGCACAGGACCATTGTAGATATACACCCCTTTTATCCCATCATCACCGTCTTGAAGCTCTGGGTTAACTGCAAAGTTCTGTCAAGATGGTTCCCTGGAGAGCACGTCATACCACAGGAAAGCATCCTCTGAAAATCTAGCTTTGCAGGCATTTAGTTGGGATTGCCTTTTGAACTCTGCATACATACCCATTAATTATTCTTTCTCTGAAGCAGCTTGTAACTATAGTCCTTGCAAGGAGCAAAGGTCAGCTTGAAACTCTTTTGATTTACTTGATTATTGATCTCAACCAAGAATGCCTTTATTTGAAACTCTTCCCTTAGGAAGTCAATTTGATAACCTTTGTCCATTCATTTTGAAGGTGTCAGTTATAAGTAGTCTTGCCAATGAGTAATGGAGGAGCTAAAATTACTAATAAATTAATTAGAATGTATTTATAAACCTAGTGGAAAGCCAAGTATGAAGTTGCTTTTTTATTGATTATTATGCTGGTCATTAACTGCTGAGAAAATTCCACTGTAGCAAGCAGAGAATATTGGCCAATTCCTTTAGTAATTATAGGATTCTGTCATTAAGCTTTCCATATTCTGGAAAGTAATTACTCATTCACTCCAGCTATTCACAGTGTGTGGACAAAGTGGTTGGGCATTTTGGGGCAAGACTAAGGATTTAAACAGATATTAACTTCCATATAAGATTCTCTCTTGTCACTCAATGCTACTTTAAGTCATGTGTGGTCTGTGTATATACTTATAACAAGCATTCTTAGATGTTAGTATGCCGGTCTACACAGATTTGTATCAAAGTGCTTGAATATTGTGGTAGGAAAACCCTCGGAGAAAACCCTCTACCTAGGGTCTCTAATGCCAAGATGCCATATACAGCCATGTTTTATTTTCATAAGAAGCAAGTAGAATTAAGAGATTATAGCCACTGCTTTACAGTAAGTGAGAAATGCTCTGTGGCTGTTTCCCTTTCAAGAGTCAGGTGCCTGTCAGCAACGCTGGAGGAGAATAGGTAGTATCTATAAATTATTGGTCAAAGATTCGTGGCTATCAATATCCCAAGTTAAGTAAAAGAACATTGGCCGGGCGCAGTGGCTCACACCTGTAATCCCAGCACTTTGGGAGGCTGAGGCGGGCGGATCACAAGGTCAGTAGATCGAGACCATCCTGGCTAACATGATGAAACCCTGTTCTCTACTAAAAATATAAAAAATTAGCTGGGCGTGGTGGCGGTCACCTGTAGTCCCAACTACTCAGGAGGCTGAGGCAGGCGAATCGCTTGAACCCGGGAGGCGGAGGTTGCAGTGAGCCAAGATTGCGCCACTGCACTCCAGCCTGGGTAACAGAGTGACACTCCATCTCCAAAACAAACAAAAAAACATTATGATGACATGTCATCACAGAACACTAATTTCTACACTAAGAGAGATAATAAAAGGGGTCAGAACTCAGACACAAATAATGCCACCCTCTCCACTGCAGTCTCTCCCTGATTGTATGTATAGGAGAGCCGTAAATCAAGGAAAGTGCCCTGTAGTCTATCTCTATCACGGATTGAGTTTTGCAGGGTCCAGGAGATTTCCACCAGCACCAGAAGCTGGAGACAATTGTGCAATAATGCCTGGCATCCTGGCATTGTAACTGACCAGTCTTGGTCTTTTCGTGTCTTATAACTTGAATCTGAAGTGCCATAAGATGGTCCTGCACAGGCCAGGCGCGGTGGCTCATGCCTGTAATCCCAGCACTTTGGGAGGCCAAGGTGGGCAGATCACCTGAGGTCAGGAGTTCAAGACCAGGCTGGCCAACATGGAGAAACCCATCTCTGCTAAAAATAAAAAATAAAAAATTAGCCGGGTGTGGTGGCGCATGCCTGTAATCCCAGTTAGTTGGGAGGAGGAGGTAGGAGAATTGCTTGAACCCGGGAGGCAGTGGTTGTGGTGAGCCGAAATTGCGCTACTGCACTCCAGCCTGGGCAACGAGTGAAACTCCGTCTCAAAAAAAAATAAAGATGGTCCTGCACAGATCAAGGGCATGGCCCTAGTTTTAAGGATTGTTACTCCCATTTTTTCCAATTAAAAAACCAAGGCCCAGAGAAGAACTAGGTTATTTTATCAAGGTTGCAGAGTTAGTAATGTATGCTGGAAATTGCTAAAAGAATATATTTCAAGTGCTCTCCCACACCAAAAACAAAAACCAAAAACTATATGAGAAGATGGATGTGTTAATTTGCTTCAGTATAGTAATCATTTCACTGTGTTTAATTATTTCACTGTGTTAGGTGTATATCAAAACATGATGTTGTATGCTTTAAATACAGTTGTCCCTCAGTATATGCAGGGAATCGGTTCCAGGAATCTCAAATATACCAAACTTCATTCATACTCAATTCCTGCAGTTGGTCCTGCAGAGCCCGCGTATGTGAAAAGTCAACCCTCTTGGGCTTTACATTTTGAGAATAAAAATACACCTGTAAGTGGACCCTCACAGTTCAAACCCATGTTGTTCAAGAGTCACGTGTATACAATTTGTATTTTTAATATATGTTACAGAGTTAGTTAAGGATCAAATAAAGATCGAGTGATTCTAGCCTGGCATTCTTTCCACTAAATCTTTTGGAAATACTAGAGAGGATACTGATTTAATAAAAATTTCACTTCACGGTATCAAGAAAAGGACAAAAGAGGACAAAATAATTAATAGTATTATTTAGTCTCTCTTTACATAGAAGAGAAAGTTGATAATTAGTGGTTAAATACTAAAAATATATAATAAAAATAATGAATCAAAGCTGTATCTATGAAGCTGTGCCAGTCTGTAACTTTTGATGGTTGATGGCAACTTTTGTTGTTATTCTATTGAAATGAGAACAACAGATACAAATTACTATGTTCTTTACTAGAACGTAAGTCCCTTGACAACAGGGACCAAACCCTAAAATTTAAAGGTCAAGAAAGCCACAGTAGCCACTCCTGCCTGTAGCATGAGAAAAAAAATGACAGCACTTACTTTCCCTTCTCTTGTGCCTACCAGCCTGAATAACTTAATTTATAGATCCTCAAGAGATATTCAAGTATGATTGTTTTCTTCTTTATTTAGTTGTCTGTTTTGATGCCAAGATAAACTTTGATGACAACGCAGAATTCCGACAAAAAGACATATTTGCTATGGACGACAAATCCGAGAATGAGCCCATTGAAAATGAAGCTGCCAAATATGATCTAAAATACATAGGACTAGATGGGAACATTGCCTGCTTTGGTAAGAAGCAGTTATATCAAAAGAATGCTTTGTGGATTTTTATAGAATTTAGGAACCCTTGATTTCTGAAATGTCGTTTACCAAGAAGAAGTAAGCATACAAGTTTTTTTGTAGCTGAAAGGTCGTAGGAAACAATCCAAGTTTCTTCTCAAAGTTTGTTTTGATTAATGGTTACTGGGTTAAAGCAGAATTTCTCAACTCTGGCACTATTGAGAGTTTGGGTGGGATAATTCTTTGCTATCCTGTACATCATAAGATGTTTAGCATCCTAACCTCTAGATACTAGTAACAACCCCCAGTTGTGATGACAGATAAACCCATGTAAATCAATAAATTAAAATGAAAGTCTTCAGACAGTTCCAAATGACTGTGGTATACAAAAATCACCCCAATTGAGAACTACTGACTTAAAACATCTCAGTTAAACTTTACTTAGTAAAAAATTAGAACCTTTGCTGCTCAACTCAGTATTAATATGCTAGAACTCTTCTGAAATTTAGGTTTAAAACAAAATTCCTTTATCAGAGGAAATAGAAGAGGACATACACTTTAATCACTTTACTAAAGTTTCAGATTCTGTGATAACCAAATGATAAAATGTTTAATCCATTATGCTAGTTTATTAATAAAACAATTGATTTCATCACACTCATCTAAATTTGTGAAAATGGCTTCTCCAGCTGAGATAAGAATGAGGCTATAGAGGCAGTACAGCTTCTATTATTGTTCACAGCTTATAGTGCTCAGATTTATACGCTTCTGACTTAATTGCACAAGACTGTGTTTCTGGTAGAATCAATTCATTGTACTGGAAACTGAGGTCTTAATCTTAATGGAATTAAAATAAAAATGATTTGTAGCTCATTAAACCAACAATATCATTATATTCAGAACTGGAAAGACCTCATCCAAGAGTTTGCTGTTCAGTACAATAGAAAATGACATCCAATTACAAGTGATACCAAAAGCTCTTGCTTTGTATTGGAGCAATAACTGTAATGTACCAGATCACTCACATCATTCTGATCCTGATAAGCTAATGCACTCTCAATATTTGTAGGCATTTGGAAAGGGGAAATGTATATGGGTTTAAAACAAATTAAATACAGATTATTTATAGCCTCTGTAGGAATGTGCATGGTTTGACCATGTAGCAGCCTCAAAATCTATGATTTACGCATTTCAAATTGTTTTAAGATTCTGTATAAACCATTTTTATTTGAGTTACTCCAAATTTAATTAGTCACAGTTCATAGGCTTTTCTAGGGAATTGGAGGGTCAGAAAAATGAAGGGTACTTTACCTTGTGAGTTTCTGCTGTGTTCAGGAGATTTTTTTTTTTCTATCTTGAGGAAAGTAATTTTATATCATTAAGCTTAAGAAGCAAAATAAGTGTAATTGATCAATAAAACTTAGCCCTGGAAAACAAGAATTTTGATGTTAAAACTCTTCACCTACTTTCTTAAGAAGGGCTCCTAAGATGTTGGCACATTTTGGTTCCAGTTTTAACGATTGGGTTGCTAGTGAGCATTGCTTATGTTAATTTGAAAAAAGAACAAGGGGATAAGAATATTGTTTTTGTGCTGTCATTTGTTCATTTGTTTCTAAGTTTATCCAGGTAACATTATATAAACATGCATGACTGTACTAAGTGTAGAAAGGTATAAAATCCCACTGAAGTTGGGACCCCTGTGCTTCAATCCCAGAGATGCCACATTCAGAGGAGCGTATTCTCAGCAAGCAAAACATTAAGAGAATTCCATTCTTCATTCACTGTTTCTTAAAGTATATTAAAAAGAATGTAATTCATAGGCCCTAGCAACTTCTCATAGCTTGTTCCTCTGCCTCCTGATTCTCTTAAGCTTACACTTTCCAGAACCTAAAACGTCCTTCTTTACTACTGGCCCAAATCGGTTACTTACTTAAAGCTTTCCTTCTTTCTGTTTCCCAGATTGATTTAACTTCCCAATACATCCTGTTCCTCATTCTCAAGACTTTTTTGCTTCATTGTTTGCATATACACGTCCTGATTCTTTATCCTAAAAATCTATGCACTAATCTGGTTTGATGGAATTCCAAACAGGACATAAATTGGCCTGGCAATGACAGGGTTCTCTCTTGGCAATATGGGGGAGGGAAAATGTTTATGGACCATTTCATGTTGCTAAATTTAGCCTGTCTTGTGTCCCATTTGCATTTCACAGTGAATGGTGCTGGGCTAGCCATGGCTACTTGTGATATCATTTTCCTTAATGGTGGGAAGCCAGCCAACTTCTTGGATCTTGGAGGTGGCGTAAAGGAAGCTCAAGTATATCAAGCATTCAAATTGCTCACAGCTGATCCTAAGGTAACCTTTCTTTTTGTAGGGAGATTATATGTCAGTTTAATTTCTTACCGTCAAGAGCTCACTTGTTCTTCCTGGTGAGAGTTGATAAGTCAATATGTGTACTTTGCAGCCCCAGATGCAACTTCTATCTTTTTTTTGAGATGGCGTCTCCCTCTGTTGCCCAGGCTCAAGTACAGTGGCATGCGATCTTGGCTCACTGAAACCTCTATCTCCTGGGTTCAAGCGATTCTCCTTCCTCAGCCTCTTGAGTAGCTGGGATTACAGGTGCATGCCACCACGCCCAGCTAATTTTTGTATTTTTAGTAGAGACGAGGTTTCTCCATGCTGGCCAGGCTGGTCGAACTCCTGACCTTGTGATCCGCCCTCCTCAGCCTCCCAGAGTGCTGAGATTACGGGCATGACCCACTGCGCCCAGCCTGCAACTTCTGTCTTATATCGCATTGGAATACATGATGATTTAACTCTCGTTTTGGGTAAAAGGCTTATAAATAGCTCCTGGGATCTTACTTCAGAGGTTGTGTGTACAGTCCTGAGAAGTGGAAGGAAATAAAAAAAATACAGTGTGCCAGTTGAAACATTGGTTGGCATGAACTTTATTTGGGTAATTTACACAGAAGCGACTGGTCCTATGCTTACATGATTTAGAGGGAAGGTGTACTATGATTCCTTCCATAAAGATGCTGAAGGTATTACCAAATATTGGAAAATCTTAGGGTTGTAGGATCATATATCACTGGGAAATAATGGCCCCACCTTCTTTTGTATGCTTTCTAATTTTTATCACTGACCATTAGTTTGTAACATATGCACTAAGTAGCAAGTAACTGTACCTGGTTTCATAGTTTCTATTGCTGCTTCATGTGCATCTTTTTAACTTGAGGGTAGCTGACTAGAATGTAGCTACCACACCCATGCTAGGGGCAGTGTGGGCATTCAGTTAATATTTAATCAGCTAGTTTAGTAACCAAGTTAAATATCAGTATGCTTTGTTTTACCTGTAGATACTCAGTTGACTATAACGTGGTTTAGGTAGATGCTTATTACATAGAAAGACCAAAATATTTTGAAAGACTAGTGTATATGGTTTTCATTTCATTCTTTTAACAGGCCTGTGAAGTACGTATATGCCACAACAATTTGATATAAAACTTTTTCTCTATTTTTTTAATTACTTTTTTTAGAGACAGGGTCTCATTCTGTCACCTAGACCGTAGTGCTATGGTGCGAACATAGCTCACTATAGCCTCGATCTCCTGGACACAAGCTATCCTCCCCTCACAGCCTCTTGAGTAGCTAGGACTACAGGTGCATGCCACCATGGCTGGCCAATTTTTTTTTTTTATTTTTTGTCTCGCCATGTTGCTCAGGCTGGTCTCAAACTCCTGGCCTCAAGTGATCCTCCTACCTCAGGCTCTCAGAGCACTGGAATTACAGGCATGAGCCATCACAATTGGCCTAAACTTTATTTGAGAATCATTTTCTCAATATTGTTAGAGTATCTAATAAATTGAGTTGGTTACTAAAATATCTGAAGATGTAGGAAATCTGAATCGTTACTAAGAAAATCATAAATGAAAATAATACCAGATTTTTAAAAAATGAAATGTGGTCTGAACTAAATATGGAAGCTTCCCATTAATAAATATACTGGCAATAGCCTGTTTTGTTTTGCATGCATAAAATTTTGTCTTATATTGGTAGTACACTTGTCTGTTTTTCTCATGACTTAAATAGTTGGTGGCCTTATAGTTTTGCTTATCTTTTCTTCTGACTCACAAAACAGACGGCAAGGTATTATTAGCACTTATTTTCAATTCTCCAGTGCCATTCAGGAATAGCAAAGTTATTGAAGTTCAAAGGCAGCCAGCCATGAGGAAGGTATTCGCCAAAAGAACAATGTTTCCACTTACATAAGCGCTTTGTTTTCATTGGTTAGGTAGAAATACCTATCAGTGGCTCTCTAATCATGTATTAATTCACTTATTCTCTTCCCATCATTTCTACAAGAGTCATTTCCCGGTGAGACTCCCAAACCACCAAACCCAACACTGCAGGAGACACACAGCTCCTTAAGCTGCTCGAACCACAAAGTACCCAGAGGACAGACAACTGTAATAAAATACTGATCTTCCAGCATCTGATGAAACTCTGTGCAAAGAATAATAGAGAGTAAACATCATGGGAGGGGAGGGATTGCATTGGGAGCGGCAACGACAAATGACGAGTTGATGGGCAGACTGGAACATGGCACAAGTATACACATATGTAACAAACCTGCATGTTATGCACATGTACCCTACAACTTAAAGTATAATAATAATAAATAAAATTAAAAAAAAAAAAGAAAAAAAAAAAAATAAATTCACGATACTATTAATAAAAAAAAAAAAAAGAATAATAGAGAGTCATTGAAAGATGAAATCTACCAGGACAATCATTGGATTTCGCTGAAATAGCTTTTCTTAGTGCCTCACCTCAAATTTTAATTTTGTAAAACCTATAGGGTGGGGAGGGAGAGTGGAAAAATTACTGTCAGAGCCATTTTTTCCTTTTTAAAAAACTATTCTCTTCCAAAATTTTGACTTTATGGAATATTTTCAAATGCTTGGATTATTTCAACTTTTTTTTGAGATTAGCTGTCATCTTGGGTAGATAAAGGTATGTGGGAGTTATTTTATTTTTCTCATGCTATATCAGGAAAATGAATGCACAGCTCATCTCACAGTACTTTTTCCAAATCTTGAAATTTCAAAACCGGTTAAAAAACATAGAAATGTAATGAGTATTTTCAATCCTGGCTTCGTTTCACAAAATTTAGAGAACAGAACCTAAAAAATAGTATAGATGAGTTGATGTGATTTTGCAAGGAAACTGGCTGTAGTTTTTGGCAGTAATTATTTCGTGTCCACATGCCCAAAAGTAGAGGTTCCTGAGAGCCCAAAGCTAATTATTTCAAAGGTATCGATTGTCTTGTTAGATAAAATGATTAGTTAGTTGAATACACAGAAAGTCAAAATTACAGAACACCAGTTTTTGTTAAACTTTTATCAGCTGATGTTAACAACTGCTTATTTGCAGTATGTCTAAGATAATTCTGTTGATTAGTAAACACAAAGTCATTGAATAAAAATATTACAGGTTGACATATATTTCCACTCATGATGCCAGTCATAGAGCAGAAAATGTTACTTCTTTTGCTTAACTGTTAACCCAAATGCTGATTTTCACTTGGACCTAACACAAGTATCTCTATAACTAATGTGTTTCTTATTATTTTTATCGTATATATGAAATGAAGTTCCTCTACCAAGCTGAATAAAACAAGAGTCTTTTCAAGATAAACTCACTTACTGAACTGAATTCATATGAAGTGTATCATTAAATATTTTATAATTCTCTTATCTTGCAGCTGAGCTTGAGATGAGAGAAAAGTAATAGAGTTTGTTCTGCTGGTGGTCTTCATCACTAATTCTAAGCATTAGTATTCTTTAAATCATAAAGAGCAAAAATAATATAAAATAGGAAATAGAAGTAGGGTTTTGTGGTTTTCTGTTAAGAATTTGAAGACATTTAAAAGAAAAGCACTGTATAGAATGTTATCCTTGGGTTTTTGTTTTCCAAATTATACCCTGGTTTCTATTTTAGTTCTGAACTTAGAATTCCAAAGGTGTAGCAAATGTAACAAACTTTTGTGTAAGTTTGCATTCACTTACACAAAACACCTTGTGTTCACTTACACGAAACATCTTGTGAAGTGAATACAAGGAAAGGACACTTGGCACGAATCTCCCCAGTGACCCCAACTCTGTTGGCCAAAGATAAACAAATCTTTTGCTCTCTGAGGGCCTAGTTTTGAAAAGCAAAAGTATATGATTGGCATTAGTAAAGGCACCTCATTGGATTTGATTGTACTTCCTGGTTTAGGTCCAACTTTGAGTCATATTTTCAAAGCCCTTGAAATATCTATGAAGAAATGTGCTACCTAAGCACCAAGGACAAGTTGAAGAATGGAAGGGACTCTTAGTGGGATTCTCATGCCAGACTGCCTGGGTTCCAGTATTGTCTTTACCACTTACTGGTTGTGGGACCTTGGGCCCGCTATTTAACTTCTGTGTGCCTTGATATCCTCATTTATAAAGTGGTGATAATAGCAGTGCTTAACCTCAGAGGGTTGTTTTGTTACACAAATTGAGACACACATGCACACTTGCCATTTAGAGGGAAAATAATTTCATATGACAGTATCATTTAAAAAATTTAATAAACTTTTATTAAAGTATAATCTACATATAGAACAGTATACAAATTTTAAGCATACAGCTTGATGAATTATTACAAAGTGAACATATCATCTAACCTCCAGCCAGATCGAGAAATAGAACATGGCCGGGCGCGGTAGCTCACGGCTGTAATCCCAGCACTTTGGGAGGCCAAGGCGGGCGGATCACTTGAGGTCGGGAGTTCAAGACCAGCCTGGCCAAAATGGTGAAACCCCGTCTCTACTTATAATACAAAAATTAGCCGGGTGTGGTTGCAGGCGCCTGTAATCCCAGCTAATCAGGAGGCTGCAGCAGGAGAATTGCTTGAACCCAGGAGGCAGAGGTTGCAGTGAGCCAAGATCGCACCATTGCACTCTAGCCTGGGAGATAAGAGCGAGACTTCATCTGAAAAAAAAAGAAAAAGAAAGAAAAGAAAAAGAAATAGAAATAGAACATAACAGGGATCCTGGAAGCCTCCTCATGTAGTCCCCATCATTTTCCTACCCTGCTTTCTCTCCAAAGGTAATTTCTTTTCTTTTCTTTTTTTTTTTTTTCTTCTGACTTTTAGCCTCCTGAGTAGCTGGGACTAAAGGCATGTGTCACCATGCCCGGCTAATTTTTGTGTTTTTAGTAGAGACGGGGTTTTGCCTTGTTGCCCAGGCTGGTCTCGAACTCCTGACCTCAAGGGGTCCTCCTGCCTTGGCCTCCCAAAGTGCTTGGGTTATAGGCAGGAGCCACTGTACTTGGCCCTCAAAGGTAATTTCTAATATCACAGATTTGTTTTGCCTATTTTTAAACTTGGTATCACTGGAATCATGTACTGTATACTCTTTTGCATTTGTTATCTTTTACTTTACTTTTGCTACTCGTTAGTCTTTTCAATTTTAGTCATTCAGTTAAGTATGAGGCATTATCTCATTATGGCCTTTCTGTCATGACTAATGAGGTAGAGCACCTTTTCACGTATTTATTAGCCATTTGAATATACTCTTTAAACTTCTATTGCCTCATCTATAGACATGAAAATAATACCCTAAAGCATTGTTTTAAGTACCAACTTGCAAACCTTTCTAAAGCACAGTGAAAACTTTAGCTTTTGATATTTTCTAAATGTTTCATTCCATTATCACTTCCAAGACTTGGATTTAGAATAAATGCACATCTACAGAAATGGGAGGTGTCTGATACAGGTTCAGTGATAATCAGTGTTACTGCATGTGTTGTTTTGAAATTGACATGCAGATGGAAGGTGTAAGTGACTCAGTAGCTTACAATGATTCTCTGCTCAGACAACCAAGGAAACAATTTAATAAAGGGAGGATTAAATTCATGTTTGCAAGAAGAACAAAATATCATTTGTTATAAATTTGAGAAGAGGCCAGCTCTTTTTGTGCTCTATGGTATATGCTTCAGAAACTTCAGAATGTGAAGCCAGAGAAGTAAAACTGCATGCCATATTTTCAGTATCAGGTATATGCAAATGCCTTACATTTTAATAAATATATTTTAGGATTTACTTGTGCTGTCTCATATTTTTAAATTATTGCACATTTAGAGTTTATTTAAGCACAAAGAAGAATATCCTGTTTTCTTTCAGATACATGCTTATAACAGAGGCACGGAGCTGTTTAAACATAAACTGAGGTGCCATAAAATTGTCAAGAGTTGATTTGAATAACCAGTGATTCACGGGTTGAGCAGCTCCAAACCAAAAGTGCTTCCAGGGCTCCATCAAAAGAACGTAAAGGGACGATTTTTACAGGGCAAACACGAAAGTAAAGCAAAGAAAATATTGGATTGGTTACAGTTATCCTGTTGCCTTATTTGGTGTATCCTGCTGGAAAGTTCTAGTTATGTAACCGTAAGTTAGATAACTAGAACTTTCTGCTTCCAATTGGTTAGTCTTAAGTTAAGTTTTTCTTTAACATAGGCATTTACAAGAAATAGCTCAAGTTTTGTTTATGTCTGCAAATCAAGCAGAGTTAAGATCACTTATGAGGCCTAACTAGCTTTGTCTGCTTGGAGACTCTTCAGGTCTGGTGTCCATTTTAATTACTGTAACAAAGCAAAACCCATTTCATTACACACCACATGTATTTGCTGAAATAGCTTATCTGCAAGCGATTGTTTTCTTGGTAGGGCAATAGAACTCTTGTAGGAATTTATTTTCGAATACAGTGCTCAATACTTTATACAATGCGAGCATTATTTTTGAAACGACTACCCTGCATTTCTATTCTTGCAGGCTTGCTCGAAAATATATATATATTTTTTGTATAGAGTAGAAAAGATTAAAATTCCAGGCAGCCATTCTTTCTAGTGGTAGTCGACCTGAGAGTCTAGTCTGTTAAGAATGATAAAATTAATTTTGTGTTGATGAATTTTCAGCTGGTCATTTAGTCTCCACTTTCACTTAGAGTAGCTCCTTATTTAGGGGCAGTCACTCTGCATAAGCTAGAGGATGGAAAACCATCTACCACTCCGGGCCCTTTTCTTCTTTCCCCTGGCAGTAGTTTTCCCACTGTCAGGAATTCATAAATGTTGATTTTTGCATATCTTTTCCTGATGTCCAGTTAATTAAAATTTCCAATAATGTCTGGCCCTCCTTGCCCACCTCACGCTTGTCCATTTTACCTGCCAATACTTCTCAGTAATAAGTGCGTCCTGGTGACTGCATTTGGTTTTGTATCTTCCACATGGTCAGTGTATCTGCTAGCTACCACATTTTCAAACCATCCCTAATGGAACACTCAAAATCTATTTTCATGCTCCTCACTGACATACCCTCAGAAACAAATCGAAAATAAGATTTTTACTCTTTACTCTGTCTTCAAAATCCAGATTTTAATGCACCCTAGTTTGTTTTATAGTAAGTGACTTGAAGAATTTAACAGATTTGGGGCTTAGTAAATTTTGTCATTAGTCCCAGCAAGCTCAGGAATTGATTATGAGTCATCTGTGTAGATGCCTTTGTAGACTGTTAAAGAGAAATGGACCATGAATCAAAGTATAATGCCATATAGTTTGGAAAAATGTATAATTATTAGAAGAGTTAGGGTTGTTGTTTTCCTTAATGTTATTGCATCGAAAAAAGAAGGAATTGAATGCAACAATTAAGAAACAGTGCATTTCTCAGAAAGAAAATCAATAGTGGTCAACAATCTCTGCATCTTAAGAATAATCTTCTGTGGCAGGGCGTCTGAAAGTTGTACTATTATTATTTTTGAGATGTTACTTTACAATTCAGATAAAGCCTGGTAAAGGTATCATTAGATGTGGGTAGTGAACTTGGGAAAATCATTCAGAAGAACAAGGCTGAAATCCTTTTGACTGTGAAGGTCTCTGATTCCTTTCCTGTATAGTAGA
Organism: Papio anubis; assembly: GCF_008728515.1. Taxonomy (NCBI): domain Eukaryota; kingdom Metazoa; phylum Chordata; class Mammalia; order Primates; family Cercopithecidae; genus Papio; species Papio anubis. The sequence continues at coordinate 72,824,113 of NC_044977.1, forward strand.
GGTGAGATGTAGTCTTGTGGGATGTGCCCCGTGGATTCAGGAGATTGCAGATACTATGAGTCCTTTTTTTCCTCCTTTCATGCTGCCCCACCCACTGTCAGAGAATTAGGAATTATGAAAGATGGTCTCATTCCTAAACGAGCAACATGTCTATATGGGCTTGCCTAAGAAATTGGCTCGACTTAGTAGTTTGCTAAATAGTCTTTTGTCTTTGTTTTAGGGCATTGTATAAATAGTAGTCCCTTTTCCTAATTATTAAAATAAGGAAAAACAAAACAGAAAATGATAAGATAGATTACATATATATATTTATATATACCTTTTTAAAAAACATATATATACACACACTAGTTTTGACAAAACTAGACTTATATCACATAATTGACAATATTATATAGTCTGCTTTCTTTCGTTTTTTCATGTCTGTATTACCTGTCCTGGTACAGTTCTTTATAACATTTTCAGTGGTGGAATGGTATTTATTGGTTTGGATATACAAGTTTACTTAACCTAGTGCTCTGTTATTTTATATTCAGGGTGTTTCAAATTTAAAATAATGCTGTGAACCTCCTTGTACTCGTAACTTTACATAAAGCTGGGATTATTCGTGTAAGATAAATTCCTAGAAGCGTAAGGGTCAAAACGTGTGCAGATTTTAAGGTTTTCACATGTATCGCTGAATTACCTCAATAATAGTTGAAGGACCTGTGGAGGGCTAACTTCAGTGAGATGAGTGCCCATTTATTTTCTCATGTCTTGTGATTCTTTACTAACAGGAGAGGTAGCATTTTTTAATCTTTTTCTTTTATTCAGCAGTTTTAATGCCTCTTTATGACTTGCCATTTCATATTTTTTGTCTAGTTTTCCATTATTACATCACTCTCACAGTGATTTAGAATACAAGACTCTGTGTGTGTGTGTGTGTGTGTGTGTGTGTGTGTGTGTGTGTGTGTGTGTTTGAGATCAAGGGAATGGGTAGTTTTATATATGTCATCACTCATGTTTTCCTGCATCCTGACTCTTGTCTTTAAATTTGTTTATATAAATTTTGATGTCTCACTATAATAAAGTATGTATACTTGAAATACTTTTGTGTAGAGTATATTGAGATCACCTCATGCCCGTTAGTGTTTTTTACTATGATTTCCTTAGTTTCCTCTGAAACTTGTTTTAAGACTTTTAAAATTTGTCATTTCATAAATCAAGGTACCATGGTACAATTTCAAGTAAAAGATGGTATTCCCCCCCACCCCTCCCACAAAGGGAACAGTTCTCCCGGTCTGTTTAAAGCAAAATGAATATTAGGATCAGAAGTGACATGTTCCTCTAGTTATTAATAGGATTCTTATTTATTTCCAAGGAATACTTTTAAAGTGTTGGAGGAATTTCACTATAATCTAATCTACATTGTTTTCTCTTAGTATTCTTAGTATAGTTGATCATTATTTGCTTATTCTGTATTTTGAAACTTGCCTGTGTGCTAAGATTAATTTGTACTCCAAAAGTCATTTGTAATTCCACAGCACTTTCAAGGTCATTCAAGGGAATGTGCAGAGTGGCGAAAAATTTTAGTCACCCAATGCACATGTTCCCAAATGAGATCAAACAAGGCAATCCTCTACCTTCTTGTTTCAGCTTTCATACTGTAAAACGTGTCCTTTTGCAGTCTATTTATGGCCATGTGTTTTGCTTTTTTTCCTTTTTTGTGTGTATGATTTCACTGTTGGCCCCTAAGCATAGTGTTGAATGCTTTCTAGCGTTCCTAAGTGTAAGAAGTCTGTGATGTGCCCTACAGAGAGCATACAGGTGCTAGATAAGCTTCATTCAGGCATGAGTTACAGTGCTCTTGGCCACGAGAAGCAACGATATATATTAAATAAAGTGTCCTTAAACAGAAGCATACTTAAAACAAAAGTAGGAATTGATCTGCTGATGAAAATATTGTGACTAGAGGCTCCTAAAAATGTAACTGTGTATTTCCCCTAAGAACAATGGTTGAGTATTTTTAATTCAGTGGTTATAGTGACTGTATAGACCATAACTACTATGGATAATGAGAATTGCCTGGGTAGCTTTTTGGATAATTATGAGCAGCTTTTCTTAGATTGTATGATAGAGACACCTTTTTTGCCTCCCTCCCTCCCTCCCTTCCTTCCTTTTTTCTTGTCTGTCTGTCTCTTTCACAAGGTCTCATTCTGTCGCCCAGGCTGGAGTATAGTGGTGCGATCACAGCTCACTGCAGCCTCGGCCTCCTGGGCTGAAGAGACCCTCCCACCTCAGCCTCCTGAGTCACTAGGACTGCAGGTGCATGCCACTGCACCTGGCTAATTGAATTTTTTTTTTTTTTTTTTTTTTTGTAGAGACAGGGTTTGTTGCCCAGTCTAGTCTCAAACTCCTGGGCTCAAGCGGTCTGCCTGTCTTAGCCTCCTAAAGTGCTGGGATTACAGACGTGCACCCCAACGCCAAACTGAGACACTTTTAAAGAAAGGACAATCAGAAACCCCTAGTCTAAATGTAAAGTAAAATATCTTTTGTTTTCATAGTTTACTTGTTCCCCTAAAGGAAGGATTTGATTATGAGAACCTTTAGGATATGCCAGTAATGGCTTTTTAGACATACTGCCTTTATAGCTATGGAATGATTAAAGTTTGAGGAAATTTTAATTAGTTTTTCGACATTTCAGTTAAGAATGATTTCCTTACAAATTTAGGTTATTTTCACTTTATGTTTTTGAAAGTTTTTTTATATCAGATAATGATCGCTATTTCACCTTTACAAATTTACATTTCCTACTAAAAGTGAGATATTTTAAAAAATTCCCTAATTGTATTCCTGTAATACAACCACTATTATAATTTAAAAAATTTTTCTTCCAACATTATCCATATTGCCTGATGAACATCTTCTCATGTTGTTAGTCTTCCTGATCATCATTTTCCTGGCAGTATTAAATAATGGACCTTTTTATTTAGATATTTATTTAAAGAAGCCTAATATATCAAATCTCTTTCAAAAAGCATGTGGAACTTTGTAAACCAGATTTGCTTAGAGCGGGGTATGATGCAGTCAGCAATCAAATATAATAGTAACAAGTATGAAGAGCTTTGTTTCACAGTAAGCCATAAGACTTAGAGAGGAAAAAGAAAAGCTTTGGGGTACATAACAGTTTTGTAACAATAAAAAAGGAAAATCAACATAATTCAGGACCAAGCTACATATTTTTTATGTATTTTATACATTTACTACCTCTGTGGACTTCTAATTTGAGTTAGTTTTAATTATCTCAGAATTAATGGTGAGTCATTTATTAATATTTGATACAGTCCCTCCGAGTTGCTAGGATGCTAAACTACCTAAGCATTCCAGAGGTGGCCGAATGCACCTTCCCGGTTATTCAGTTTAATATCTTCCTGTTCAATGTCTTCCTGGTATATTTAGGTCAGTAGGGTTAGGAGGCCTCAAGCATGAGACTTGCTACTGGTCAGAAAATGAACTCACCTTTATTTTTCCATTATCTTTCTTGCTAGAATCCTCAAATGAATTATTTTACTAAAACCCTCTTAAGATTCCACTGATTTCTCTGTGCATTCGCACCAAACTTTCTGTCTTTGTAAAGGAGTAACATACTCCAGGTGAACTTCTAAATTAAGTGTCTTTTTCATCTTTATAACCCTCATCAGATGTGTCCTTGGGGATAATTTGTGCCCATCTCCTTTTTCTTTTTCATGTGATTTTTACAATTTACAGTCCTCACCACTGAATAATCTCTTTATTCATTCACTTCTTTTTTAAAATTCTGTAAAATTGCTCAGAAATATTGTATTTTGTTTGCCACCTTCCCCATCCCTACATTTCTTGTTGCTTTTTGCTCCATATTCTTTAAAAATAACCAAGGTATAGAGCTTTCTTGAATTTTCTCCCCATTCATGGTTTTTGTTTTATTCAACTATTGTATACTTCATTATCTGTAGCCCCTATAATGGTACATAGAACATGATAGATGCCCCAGAAATATCTTTTCAGAACAAATTCATATTGTCAGCCTGTTTTTTAATTTCCATATAAGTCATCTAGCTGAATATTCTCAGCCAGGAAGAAAAGCATAATAAGTTAATGAGTTGCCCTTCTGAAACGGTTCAGTTTCCAGGCTAGATGCCAATGCCATGTGTCTGGCAAGACTGTAATACAATGGGGCAGTCTGGTGGGGGCCATAATGTAGGACTGGACTTGTTCACCAGGGTCAGGCAAGCATTGGAAGGAAGGACCTCTTTGCAGAGAGTGGGATGAGGTTCCATCCAGCAGCCAGAGGCAATGAGTACAGGAAATGGTTGGTTGTACAGAAAGGATTGTGGCAGCAGGGAGGGGGCCTTATCCGAAAGCAGCATGTTAGAAGATAGCCAGAGCACACACAGAGGGAGGCAATTCTCAAACAACATATAGGTAATTCTCTTAACAAATAGCCAGTGCCACCAACCCCACACTGTAGTGCAGGGGCCAAACTGCATTCATGGCAAACCTCCTGTAAGCCAAAGTTTGGTTTTAGAAAGACTCAAGTACCAGGCAGGAGCTCAGCCATAGGTACAAGTCAGGGTGTCAACCATGAGGTCAAGATTCATTACACAGCAAGAATGACTTGACTAGGGGGGTGTTCTCCAGCATGTCAGGGGGCAGCTCTACAAAGACCCCTTTGTGAAATCAGTTACTAGTTCCCCAGATCACAGAATGACCAAACTGGATTAAAAGCTATTTAGAAACATCAGCCAAACAAGAATATATTAAGTGTCATCCCTGCCAGGCATTCTTATAGGCACTGAGGATAAAGCAGTGAGTGAAATACACCTCGTCTTGCTCACCTGTGTCATTTTAAAAGCCAGTGAGTAACTAATAAAAAAAATATATATGTAATATATCTGCTGGTGCTATCTGCTAGTTTGAAATATAAAAATGAAAGGGGGCTTGAAAATGCCAGGTGTTTGTTATTTCTGATATATTTGTCCAAGCAGACCTCTCTGATAGTTGACCTTAGAGGAAAAAGTGTCATTGCCGTTCCATGATTTGGAGTTGGAGTTTGTGGGCAATGACATGAATGCTATCAATGAAAGAATCTGCCCAGCAGAGCTGTCCTCTGTTCTCTTGTCTTGGCCTACTAGAGTGTTCTGAGCAATGTTGCTTGCTTTATTACAGATTTTTTTTTTAAGTTTTGTCCACTTAAATAGTTTACGCAGCAACTTTACCCTAATTTGGGTGGCAACTCTCTTGCAATTAGAGGTCCTTTCTGAATATCCATGGATATTTTATCTGCATACCCAGGAACCTCTCCTGAGGATGCTTCATTTCCACCTTCGAGGTCTTCTGAAATGGAGCACTGCAAACACACATATTAGCATTCCCAAGGGCCAGCTGGTACAAATCCGAGTTAATTATTTTTCTTCCAGCTTATCTGTGGGTTCTTTCATTAATTGTTATCTGTGCGTATTCTGGACACATCCTTTTTTTCTCAATTAGAACTCAGTAGAATGTTTTTGAGCAAACATTTAGGTGTCTGCTCTAATACTCAAAGGCCTAAAGATCGTAAACAGCAAGTAGAAAATCCATTTGGAGCTTTAACCCTTGACCTTCTAGGTTTCACTTGCTCGTTAATCCCAAGCAGCACATTTCTCTGAGAGGGAGACAAAAGTGACTTAGAATCTTCCGTGTGTCATTATGATCCAAGAGTGTTGGCATTTGGGTAGCAGGTGTGAGAGAAAATACCAAAGTCACCTCATATTTGGATGATTTCTGTTATTTTCTGTGTTTGATAACCTGTGATCAGTAGTTGCATTTCATGAGTGGAGCCCTCTTCTCCATTAAGCTGAATGACCAAATAGTTAATCCAAATGCTGTCAGTGCCGACCAAATTCCAAAGAAGAGATATTTGGTATTCAAATGAGAAGGGTGGGTGAGGCAAAAGTGAAAAATACAAAAGTATAGAAACATGAAGAGAACTTATACTGAAAGAACAAATTCTTTGATTCAGTTTTTCTGTACAGGTACATCCTTAAAAGCACTACCAATTGAAAGTTGCACCAATTTATCCTACAGTGTGAAATACCTTAAATAAGGTATATGACATAAATTGAAGCCCCATCAGCATACTCTATTTCTCTTCCTAGTGGTTACAGCTTGGTATTTCTGCATCCAGCCTGCAATCAATAATCACTCCCTTCCTCCCTCCCTTCCTCCCTTCCTTCCTTCGTTCCTTCCTTCCTTCCTTCCTTCTTATTGAAATAGTCTCACTCTGTCATTCAGGCTGGAGTGCAGTGGCAAGATCTTGGCTCACTGCAACCTCCACCTCCCAGTTTCAAGGGATTCTCCTACCTCAGCCTCCTGAGTAGCTGGGACTACAGGAGCATGCCATCATGTCCAGCTAATTTTGGTATTTTTTTTAGTAGACACAGGGCCATGTTGGCCAGGCTTGTCTCAAACTCCTGACCTCAGGTGGTCCGCCCGCCTCGGCCTTGCAAAGTGCTGGGATTACAGGCATGAGCCACCATGCCCTGCCAATAGTTACTTCTTGAGCACCTACTATGTGTCACTTTACGAGCTATTCGAGAAAGTAGGAAACCATCCGATATTTGATGCTATTGGTTCCAGTGGGGCTTTCCTTATCAAGTTTTTTCTGATTGTAATAATCTCTTTACAGCAGAGAAAGGTAGGTATCTGAATGACAGATGTAGTCTTTTCTGCAGTCTTTTTAAGGCTCAATAAAAACCCAGTATAGAGCAAGTATTATACTTAAGGTCACATACCGGTCTCTAGGTTTACTGAGATTTGTCTGTGGAGCCTTACTAAGCAGAATGTCAGCCATGGACTGTCAGTGTTGACAACAATTTTAAAGCTGTTAGAAATGCACAGTCTGTGTTTTCATAGGATCTCCAGGTGAGAGCTCTGCACATTAGAGTTTGAAAAGCCCTGTTCTAAAGGAGGGGCAGACAAACTACAGTCCATGGCCAAGTCCTGGTCAATGCCTGTTTTTGCAAATAAAGTTGTATTGGAACACAGCTATGCTCATTCATTTTCTTAATGAGTTAAGTAGTTGTGACCAAGACCCTGGTCCACGTGGTCCAGAGCAGTAATGCTTGAATGTGTGTTGTTGGACCCAGGCCAGTTTATGTACCAGTGCCTGTTTGTGAGCTGTTTTAGGTTTGTGTTAAGTACAAATACTGAGAGTAAGCATTTATAAACTTTTATTGCTAATTACCCTTGCCATGACATGCAAGAGGAAGATCAATTTTTTAGTAATTTGCATTATTATATTTTATAATAAGTTAGTGAGTGTTAGGGAATTATTTTTAAAAATTGATCCATCATCACCGATTATGTAAGAAACAGCACTCTATGAGTATAGATGATATATGTTTGTAAAAAACAGCATTATAAGTGAATTTGATTATACATCTTGATGCCAAAGTGAACTTTCTTATGGGCTGTGATAATCGCATTGTCCTATTCTTCTTTGCTCACCCTGCTTTTCTATGAATCTTCCTCTTGTCTCTTTGGGAATACTTCCTTGATCTTGGTGATGCTGTAAAATGTGATGCCTTCTTTCTCTCTGTGTGTCTTCACTTGGATCCTCTCTTCCCCAGCTACTACTCACAGAGTAAGCTTTTGCCCAGGCCAAGCCAATTGCTTTACTGCATCCCTGCCATTGTAGGTTGCTTTCTGGGATGGTCTCTGGCCACAAGTCCCTCAAGCTAGTTAGAACCTTCCCCAGGGCTTTTCCCCGGAACCTCATGAAAGCGACTGCCTACCTCTGGGATCATAAAAGAAAATAATGTGGCCCCGGAGGCTACATTCCCTACCAGCTGGTGAAAGCCTGTGTAAGCTCCAGGAGCAGAACTGTATGATGGAGACTCCTTCCATCCTAGGGCTTAGTTCCTCTAGCCTAGCTTTCCATGACTCTGTGGTTTTCAAAAGTGTGGTTGGACTAGCGGCATCAGCATCACCTGGTAATTTGTGAGAAATGCAGATTCTTGGGCTTCACCCCAGACCTTCAGAGTCAGAAACTCTGGGATGAGGCCTAGGAATCTGAGTTTTAACATGCCTTCTAAATGATTCTCATGTTTGCTTGCATTTTAGAATGTCTGCTATAGCTCTGTAGCTCCTCCTTATTTCTGTGAGTTACTTCAGCATACTTCCCAGGTGTAAGCCAACTGGTTCCCTTTAACCCCTTAAATTAGAGTTGATTTTCTGTCACTAACAACACAGAAAGTCCTGTTTCATATACCATGAGTGTTATTCTTACCAAACCGAGAATTTGCCTCAGCACACTCTTGTGCCCTATGGTGGCCCAGAGCTCATCTCTTTTAACACTTATTTTTATTTCCTTCCCCATACACTTTATAACCCCTTGTATTTGAAGATTTTTATTCTCTTCTATTTCTGTGTCAAAGTCTCTCCCTGAAACGCAGAGGACTGTATCCGTTCTAAAGTGACTTTGCTACCCAGATGAGAATTAAGGATAATCTACCAGATAATAGGTAGAGTTCATCAATGTGGTTTGTGAATGCATTTTTCTAAAGATCAACTCTCTCATGGAGAACTTTTATCTTCCTGCTCTCCAAAAGTAGACTACAGCAAGTTGTATAATTTTTAAGTGACTTTCTATAAACTTTATGAAATTACCTCATCTTGAGCTCCGTCATTGAGGTAGATCTAATTCATTTTTGTCCCCATTAAGTTACCATCAATTGCTTCTTTTCACAAGAGATTTCTTTCCTATTACTGCTCTTCGTGCCTTTAATCACTCTCAGTGCTTTCTTTCCCCCTCTTGATTTGTAAGTGTTTTGCTGTGATTCAGTCTCCTGCCTATTCTTGTTACAGAGTACAACCTTCATTTGTTATCTGGGTTCCTTGTGCTGTTTGGGAAGAAGGACAGTGGTCAGATCTTTCAGTATTTGACAAATGTCATGATAATAGAGTGTTTCAAGATGGAGATGTTGAATCAACTTTTATGTTTGGTCAAGAAAATTGATTCATAATGATAGGTGACATAAGGTCTTTGATGAGTTTTTCCTTGGTATGTGTGAGGAATGAAAAAAATCACTGCTTTTTTTAAAAACAGAATTTAATGTTTTCTTTTGTTGTTTTCTTTTTTACTTTGATGGCTCTTTGTACAAGCTCCCTTTACAGATTACTCTGTGGTCAGAGAATCAGCATGTGACTTTCTCTAGCTATTGGATAAATAGTCTTTATATCAACTACCATTTGGGAATTGAGATTTGAATGCTTTTCTTTTATTTCATACGTTCACTATCAAGATGAGACTCCATTGCTGTTTCTTGCACCTCTAAGGTTGTATCATGTTATTGGATGTTCATGTCTGTCTGAGAGCGTGGGCCAGAGAAGACATGACTTGAGCTACTTTTAATTCCCATTTGTAGATCCTGGGCATCTCTAGCTCTCTGTAGCCACTGCATAGCGGTGTTACACCCCATATGAGGGTGAAGCTCTAAAGACAGTTCTTAAGGCACAACATATTTACTACCAACATTAACACTGAAAATTCTTTAAGTGACCCATACGTTTTAGTGCCTTTACGCACAAGAGTCCCAATAGTATGGTGAGACGCTGACCCGACGAGGGTATGTAGAGCTCATTCCCTTCCTTCTTTCTCAGGAACTTGTGTACTTTGAATGGAATAACAGTTGCAGCCTCCCACTAGATTTTACTCGTTAATTTTGGTTCTTTCCCCCTCACTTACTTGTTCTGTCTCTGTGCCTGTATAGTTGGATTTACATAAATTAAATGTGTATATGATGCAACTTTGACGTATGATACTATATAACATGCTAATGAAAGTACAGAGAGAACAGTGAAAACAACCAGGGATCAAGGAATTGTTGAAGGGTATTCTTGTCATGCATATTAGTTTTCCATTTTTAGGATTTTTCGTTTGTTTAATATTCAATTATCCAACCAAAAGGGTTATTATATATATGTTGGTTGAGAGCTTGCACTTCAATGACAGACAGAGTTCTGTTCAGTTCCTGCTCCGCCAGTTTCTGGCTTTTTGTTGATCAAAATCTCTTCACCTCACTTGTTTGGTCTGTACAATGGGGTTAATCCAGTGTTAGAGGAAATAACACATGAAGTGCTCAGCAGTGTCTGGCACTTTGTTGTCATTCCATAAAATTGTGGCAGTGGTGGCCATCTTCAGGGCTATGGGTATTGTGGTCATTTACATGGAAAGGACGGTTAAGTGGCGTCTCCCACTGGCCAGGCATTGTTGAGCTAGTTGATAAGGGATTCTAGAGCCAGGCTGCCTAAGTTTGAATCCTAGTGGCTCTGCCACTAACTGCTTGGTCTTGGGGAACTTAATCTATGTGTGTCTTAGTTTCTTCATCTATAAAGTAGACATGATAATAGTACCTATCATAAGTTTGTTGTGATTAATAAATGTGTTAATATTTGTAAAGCTCTTAAAACAGTTTCTGGCAAACAGTGTCTGTAAGTGCTAGCTGCTGTTATTTTTATTTTATTTGTTCACTATAGATCAGTTAATTTCTTTTATTCCACAAAATAAATATTCATTCTGTACCATATTTCTGCTACTCTTTGAGGAATGGGGATGTGGTGAACAAAAGAGAGATAATTCCTGATTGTATGGAGCATACAGTGTCGTGGGGCAGACAGACTCAGTAAAACCTCCACTAGTTTTCTTTCTTTCTTTTTTTTTTTTTTTGTTGAGACAGAGTCTTGCTCTGTCACCCAGGCTGGAGTACAGTGGCGCGATGACAGAGTCTTGCTCTGTCGCCCAGGCTGGAGTACAGTGGCGCGATCTCAGATCACTGCAACCTCCGCCTCTCGGGTTCAAGTGATTCTCCTGCCTCAGCCTCCCAGGTAGCTGGGATTACAGGCACCTGCCACCACGCCCAGCTAATTTTTGTATTTTTAGTAGAGATGGGGTTTTGCCATGTTGGCCACGCCAGCCTCAAATTCCTGACCTCCAGCTATCTGCCTGCCTCGGCCCCCCAGAGTTCTGGGATTACAGGTGTGAGCAACCACGCCCAGCCTCTCACCAGTTTTCTAATTACAGACTGATTGTGAGAAGTGCTGTGAAGAGGACACTGGGAATCAAGAGATGATTAAGATCTAGAGTTTGCCTTCAGGGGGAAAAAAAATCAGCCAAATGGTGGAGCTTGTACACATTAGAAGCATCTGAGGGGAGTTTTCAGTACTCCATATACCCAGACCTTACTCCAGAGCAATTAAATCAGCTTCTTGGGATGGGGGAGGTAGTGAGGCATCGGGACTTTTGAAGCTGTCCAGGTGATGCCAAGGTGTGGCCACTTTGAGAAGGAGTGATACAGAGAGTGATACCCTGAGCATATGGGAGGCCGGTGCAGATAGATACAAGGAGAGTTTACATATATCTGTAGATTCAAGAATCATGACAGTTGTTCAGGGGGCAGTAGATATGGTTATTCTGGCTGTAGAGACCGCCTCAAGATTATCACAAGAAAATATTCATGGCTTCTCCAAAAGACCAGAATCAGAGCTGGAATCAGCTATCCCTGGTTTTGCGAAGTATGGAATCATGTAGATGCCACTGATTTAAAATATCCACCAGTTTCCATTTTTTCCTGTTAGCTTCCACTGCTGCAGTCTCTGGAATTATTAACTCATGCCATTGGAATTAATGAATTGCCTAGCCTGGTAGCTACATTGTTAGGAGAATATTATAAGGCAAATTCAGTTCTTATCTTAGATTATTAGTTCCCAACCATTTTGGCACCAGGGACTGGTTTCATGGAAGACAGTTTTTCTACTGAGCGAGGGTCCAAGGGTGCGAGGTTTCAGGGGAAGAGGTGGTGATTGGGGGATGATTTGAGTGCATTACATTTATTGTGCACTTTATTTCTATTATTATTAATTGTAATATGTAATGAAATAATTATACAGCTCACCATAATGTAGAATCAGTGGATGCCTTGAGCTTATTTTCCTACCAGATTGTCCCATTTGGGGGTGATGGAAGAGAATGACAGATCATCAGGCATTAGATTCTCAAAAGGAGTGCACAACCTTGATCCCTCACATGCATAGTTCACAATAGGGTTCATGCTCATGAGAATCTAATCCTGCCACCGATCTGACAGGAGGCGGAACTCAGGTGGTAATGCGAGCCATGGGGAGCAGCCGTACATACAGATGAAGCTTCGCTTGCTTGCCACACCACTGGTACTGGTCCATGGCTTGGGGGTTAGGGACAGCTGTATTACATGAATGTGGGCCTGACTCTTGGTTTCTCAGAATCAACATATAAAACATTAATGGTTAACATTGTGCTTATTAATTAGTTACACATAAATTGAATCCCATTGAAAGTTTATTAAGCAGATAGGCAAAATTAGCTTGTGTGTGTGTGTGTGTGAGAGAGAGGGAGAAGGAAAGGGAAGGAATAGTCAAATTCTGTGGCTTTAAATGGGCTTTTGTACATCAACATCAATAATGTTATCCTTCCAGGCAGTATTTCAGGTTTATAACTGTACACACTTGCAAAGGAGAAACATTTTGGTTGGGCATGGTGGCTGATGCCTGTAATCCCAGCACTCTGAGAGGCCGAGGTGGGAGGATCGTTTAAGACCAGGAGTTTGAGACAAGCCTAGGCAATGTAGCAAAACTCCGTTTCCCTCTCTCTTAAAAACAAAACAAAACAAAACAAAAAAACAAAACAAAACCCCAAAAAACTGGGGAAGGAAAATCAGTTATGGGGCAGGGGAGGTGGGGTGGACACATAAAGAAAATGCCTACGTAAAGTCAGTATGTCATAGTTGGTGATAGCACCTGAATGTTTCATGCTCAGCAAATCATTTGATTTAAAGGTTTGGACTACAGGAGATGTCTTTTCATTGGAAACATATAATAGGACATTTAAGTGGGCTGGCAAGTTGTAGGATCTCTTTGGAAATGTTTAGTTTCTGCATGTCCGTAAGAGGCTGTCCCCTTGAGCACCTGCCTCTTTGGGTATGTGCTCTCAGAATTGGGACACATTCACCTTTAATCAGAACTTCCAATCAACACAGCCTTTTTTAGGTGGAGGAGAAACTCAAAAGTTTCTTTGCCATTTTTACAATGAAGAGAAATAACTCAGTTTTCTTACAAATGAAAAAACATTTTCTTTGGTGAGCCCTTAATGTCTTGTTTCAGATAGGTAGGGTTTAATATCATTTTCATTCTTTCTGTTTTGCTACTAGGAAGTTGACTTAACTACATTTTCTTACAGTGTCAGACTTGCCAACTCATGATTTGGGAGCTCTGAGTTGTATGTATGGTAATATTTTGTTGATCACTTATGCCATTCACTTATGTGACACTAATACAAAAGACATGACACTAAGACTACAATACTTGCATTTTAATTCATTGCTGGGAAGTATGATTTTTCCTCTTTTTTTTTTTTTCTTCAGACCAGGAAAGGAAATCAGGGTTGGAGCTGAACACTCACACTTTGTTGGCATCATGAGTGAGCAATTCTGAGGTTGGGGAAAGTGGAGCCTACTTATGTTGGGGTTGTAGGGACCACTATGACCAGAGCTAGAAAGAGATGAAGGCACAACCCATAACCCTGTGGAAATCTGGGAATAGGGCTTCCCTAAGAGAAATCTCTGGAGTTTAAAGGACTTGTAGGGATTGTGAATGCCCTGGACATGTGCATGGGCATTTTTAAAAACTGCAAATAACCAAGACAAAATTCAGTAAAGATAAAGTAAAGGAAGGTTACATTCAGCCAGTAAAGTGTATGTTTAAATTTAAAGTGAAGCTTCTTAAAAAACTATTTTAAAACTTTATATGTAACAGTATTTTAGAATTACATGAGCCCTTCTAAATGTGAAAGAAAGCAATATCATAATGCAAGTTAAATTTGAGCAAATATAGGAAGATTTGGCATGTTCTTCTGAAAGGGGGCCAAGTCGTTTATAGTCACCAATCAAATCACGTCTTGTCTCATCTCTGTCAGCTACTTGGTATAGCCACAGAAGTCTATAGAATGAGTCCGGCAAGAAAGTAGCAAATAAGCTTCATTTGGGGGCATTATTTTGCGGCATTTTATCACAGTAATATTCATCTCTTCAATATATAGAAATTAAGTTCTAAAAACTTTTAGTGTGTTAGTGTATTCTTTTTATTTATTTATTTATTTATTTTTTAAATTTATTTATTTTTTCTTTTGAGACGGAGTCTCGCTCTGTCGCCCAGTCTGGAGTGCAGTGGCGCGATCTCGGCTCACTGCAAGCTCTGCCTCTCAGGTTCACGCCATTCTCCTGCCTCAGCCTCCTGAATAGCTGGGACTACAGGTGCCTGCCACCACGCCCAGCTAATTTTGTTTTTGTATTTTTAGTAGAGACAGGGTTTCACCGTATTATTAGCCAGGATGGTCTCGATCTCCTGACCTCAGGATCCTCCTGCCTTGGCCTCCCAAAGTGCTGGGATTACAGGCGTGAGCCACCACGCCTGGCCTGTTAATTTATTCTTAAACCTCAGTGGCCACAAGAAGGTGATGCTGACCTTGTACCCATTTTCCATCACTAAGGATAACAACAGTAGCCTCCTTCAGAGAAGAGCTGAGCAGGCGTGATAAGAGAAGTCAGGAGGTGATGTGAATGATAAACTCTTACTCCATTTACTTAAAGCAAGTGGTTTTAATTAAACATAATGTATACCTTTATCACTGCACTTGGCAAGTTTTGGGAAGTTCAAGACTGGTGGTGCTGCTTCTCAGAGGTTATCTGTAGAAAACAGCCTTAGGTCTTTTCCAAACAAAATATCATTTTAAAATGAAGTTGGGTCAAAATTCAAATAAAACTCACCCTAAAATGAAGTGTGCAGTATCCACTCTTAATGTGTGTTGTATCGTGTAGTCAAAAGACTCTTAATGATTGCCTGGGAGGTTGGTGCAGAAGGCATTTTTATTTTTAACAGTCTCTAAAACACACCTTTTAATACTCATTTTTTTTTTTTTTTTGGAATTCTAAGTTAATTTCTATGCTTTATCACTAGTTCTTTTTTTAAAAAAAAAGTCACAAATTTCAGAATTAAGTGTCTGAGGGATTTATTTCCTAAATAATTTAGCTCCATAATGTAATCCTTTACAGTAGTCATTACAAAGGATTTGGAATACAGAAAAGTGCACAAATAAAATAAAGTCACCAGGCTAGGTGGGACAAACACCTGAGTCCTGGAGAGCGAGGCTGCAGTAGGCTGAGATCGCATCAGTGTACTCCAGCCTGGGCAACTGGAGTAAGACCCTGTCTCAAAAAAATAAAAATAAAGTCATCCATAATTCCTTAGCTCAGAAATAACAATTATTAAAATTTAACTTATCTACTTCTAGTATTTTCTTTTTATTTCTGTATAAATGCATATTTTTAAAAATTAAAGTATAGATCATACTGTTTTTTCCACTTAATAATATTCTGAAATCATTTTATGGCATCATTAAATATTTTTCTGAAACAAGATTTTTAGTGGCCATTTTATTTCCCATTATATGATTATACTCTTATACTTTTAATCATTTCCTATGTTTAAGATACTTAGCTGTCTTCCTGTCTTTTTGCTGTCACCATAATGTGATCATCTTAAATACGCTTAGTAGTATACATTTATACATGGAATTTGAAGTATATTATTATCCCCACTTCAGCCCCCCTTGGAGATATGGGACTACATTGAGTGTTTGTTTTTTTAACCCTACACCTACAAGTTGGAAAAATTTTATTTTTTGCTATCCTTCCCTAAAATAGTCCTCTGGTGATCGTTTAGTTAATTAAGGTTGATTGGCTTCTGTCATCTGCTGAACAATGCATTTTGCTAAATGGTCCCAAGTGTTAAATAAAAACCTATTAACAAGTATAATAGATATTTAGACATTAACAGATGGCTTCGGAGGGTCTGCATATAATTAAAGTAAATAAATCTAAGTGTAATAGTGACAGTTGGGTAAAAACAAGTTATTTTTATCAAGGATACTTCATTATAAGATAACCCAGAAAACAGCCATTGTGATAAAATATAAAAATTATAGCATAAAATCCAGTATATCTTGTAATATGTCTTTGATTACCAGATTTCCAATCTAGATCTAACACATGATACTTAGTGGTTGCTACAGACTTCACATCCAGCATGAAAGGAAGTATGGTCTTGTTTTTTTAAAAAAATTATTTTTTAATGTGTAAGTCAATAGTAAAATATGGACATGTGAATTTTTTAGACATCACTGTTTTTCCATATATAGAATAAATGAACATCACTGTGTTAACAATGCCTCAAATTAGAGTCTAAGAAATAAGTTGTTTGCTTGTTCCTATTGGACTCATTTTATATGTCTTCATGGATGGACAAAATAGGAAATCAAGATGAAACTAGACTTGAGGTTTTTTTTTCAGTGATTTTATCCATTTATAATGTAATATCAAATTATTTTTAGTAATTTTGTGAAAATAATTGTCTTAAAACAAGGTCATTAAAGACTCTAAACATAGGGAAGTATATGCATATATCTAATATGTTTTCTTTAATCACATTGTGGCCTCTGGAGGAACAAGTTCTTTGTGTCTACTTGTTTTCTCACCTCTCACGAAACTACTACAAGGATGAGGAGAGTTATGGATGTGGTTTGTTCCATGAAAGCATATTTAGTTGGCCTTGGTGAATGGAGCTGCCGGGTTTGGTTAAAAGATCCAGAGCCCAGGCATGTTGTCCCTTCTCTGCTAGCCTCAGGACCTGGCTGAGGGTACAGACCAGGTTCTCCCCTAAAACTGGCCAAATTAATTTGCCTTCTTGTTACTCTTCATCGTCATCATCATTTCTCTCCCATACCTTTTTGTATTCTGCCCCAGAAAAGGCTAGGCCAGCCTCTACCAGACCAGTTTTAGCCATTTATGGAGAGTTCTCTGTCTTTCTTTCTGGCTACTTTTCCTGTAACTGTAGAAGAGTGAAGCTTTCTGGTTTCAATGGAGTGGTAAGTTAAGGAGCTTGAATTTAGAGGGGCTGCAGTTGGGTCATGGAAGTTGAGAGGGCAAGTGTGATGTCCTAATGTCATTAACTTAACTGGGATAAAGAAGCCCTCAACACAGTTATTCTGTCTTACAAAAATTTGGGGGTTCTCACCTCAGCTGATAATAGAGGTCATATTCCTTAGCCTTACTTTGCTTGTACATTTATTTTCCTCATCACCCTTGTGTGGCAGCCTCATAAACACAGCTGAAGGCTTCAGACTTCCCAGGGTTCTCTGGCCAAATGCCATTTGAATACCATCTCAATTCACCAGTAATGTGATGTAAATAATGATTTCTCCAGTAACTCCTGCTTATCTAGAGGATACACCAAAGGAAACAAAATTGAAATGAACACCACTCTGATGCCAACGGTGTTAGCAATATTTTCTATCTTCTCCAGGTTTTTCTTTTGCAGTGCTCTTGTGGGTTCTTGCTCTAGTGTCCCTTTTTACATAACCCATCACCCTCCAAGTTAACAGGCACAACAGAAGAATTGGGTATTTTAGGTCTGTAACAGCTGTGCTTGAAAAGCAGCAGCTCCCCTATTTCACACGTTTGGTGTGTAGGGCAAGGATAGAAAGGATGGCAATGGGTATCTGTCTATCTAAGTGGTGACAATTGAAAACTTCTAGGCATTTGTCTTAATTCATTTTCTGCTGCTATAACAAAATAGCACAGACTGTGTAATTTATAAAGAAAAGAGACTTATGTGGCTTACAGTTCTAGAGGCTGGAAGTCCAGGAGCATAATGCTAGCACCTGCTCAGCCATCTGGTTAGGGCCTGCTTGTTACATTATCCCATGGCAGAAAGTGAAAAGGCAAGAAAGTGTATGAGGCAGAGAGAAAATGGGGGTTGAACTTATCTTTTCATCAGGAGCCCACTCCAGCTAACTAAGTTTTGCAATAAAGACATTCATCCATTTGAGGATGGCTATGCCCTCATGACCTAATCACTTTTTAAAGGTTCCACCTCTTAACACTGGCATAATGGCAATTAAATTTAAACATGAGTTTGAGAGGGGACATTCAAACCATTGCATTATTGTAGAGAAAAGCATGTAAATAAGAAAATGCAGTTACAGACTCAGTAGGCTGAAGTATACGAGAGGAATAAGCAGAGGAATAAAGCAGAGGCTGAAGTATAAGAAGCTCATTATGTGCACATCTTTGGCTAACTTGGGCCTGAGAGTACCACATGAAATGTGAAAAGTGGATTTAAGTTTCTCATTCAAAAGTTTCTTATTCGAACTGTGTCATTCTTTTTTAGTTTATTAAAGTTAGTTACATTCTATTCCCTGAATTAGATCAGATTTATGTATAGACCATACAATTAAACTCATTGTGTGAGATATAAAATTTGAATTGAGAAAGTGAATTCCCTGGACAACATAACTTTTTTTTTTTTTTTTTGATATGGAGTTTCACTCTTGTTGCCCAGGCTGGAGTGCAATGGTATGGTCTTGGCTCACTGCAACCTCCACCTCCTGGGTTCAAGTGATTCTCCTGCCTCAGCCTCCTGAATAGCTGGGATTACAGGCATGAACCACCACACCTAGCTAATTTCGTATCTTTAGTAGAGATGGGGTTTCACTATGTTGGTCAGGCTAGTCTCGAATTCCTGACCTCAGATGATAGTGCCGCCTCGGCCTCCCAAAGTGCTGGGATTACAGGCATGAGCCACCACGCCCGGCCCATAATCTTTTTTAAAAAAATTATTATTATTATTTTGAGATGGAATCTCATTTTGTCACCCAGGCTGGAGTGCAGTGGTGCAGTCTCGGCTCACTGCAACCTCCGCCTCCTGGGTTCAAGCAATTCTCCCACCTCAGCCTCCCGAGTACCTGGAACTACAGGCACGTGCCACCACACCCAGGTAATTTTTGTATTTTTTAGTAGAGACGGGGTTTTACCGTGTTGACCAGGCTGGTCTCAAACGCCTGACCTCGTGATCCACCAGCCTCATCCTCCCACAGTGCTGGAATTACAGGCGTGAGCCACTGCACCTGGCCAAAAAAATTATTTTAAAATAAATTATAGCTAAGAACTTCCTAGTCATGTGAGGTCTGGGGTAAAGGTTGAGTGTCCCTTCAGGGCATCCTCTCCTTGATCTTCAAGAACTTATGTCCAGTTGGGGAACCAGTTAGGTTCCCCATTGATTTCACCTGAATCCCTCATGACAGTCACAGTGGCCACAAATCTTTCTTCCATCCTTTTGCTTAGCTCCCATTGCTTTTGGGATATAGCTCAAACTGCTTACCATAGCTTATAACTCTGTAATGAGCTAGCCCATGCCCAACTTTCCAGCCTACCTCATGCCAATTTTTATCCATCTGCTTTAATTTGGTCACTAATCTTCTCTCCCTTCCTAGAATGTGTGAGCGCATCTCCGTCTTCAGGACTTAGACTGTGCGAGCGCATCTCCATCTTCTGCCCCAAACTTTCCCTTCCCATGTTTTTCTTTGTTCAGCTTACTCTTCCTGTCTTAGCTGAATGTAATTATGCAGAGAGCCTTGTTTGAGCCCCTTACACCTGATTGAAGGCAAGGGCATGCTCCTTGTTGGGATTTCTCAAATTGTACTCTTTCTTGTTTAGTTTAATTATGTAGTCATACAGGTAATTTTGTATTCAGCTCTGATTCCATTATCCTTTGCTTCCTTAATAAACCATCCCAAAGCTTAGTGGCTTAGAAACATCAATTTATCACTACCTTTCATGCTTCAGTGGATTCACATGGCTAATCTGAGTAGCCCCTGCTTGGAGTCTGCTATGCAGCTGCAGTTGATGGAGCCAGAGCCATGTGATGACTCAATTAAGCTGGACACACAAGATGGCTTCCTCGTATGCCTGGCATCTCATTGCTCCTTGGCCTGTCTCTTTTTCTTTCTCTTAACCTTCCATATGATCTCTCTGTGTAGTTTGGTCTTTTCATAGCCTGGTGGTCTCAGAGTGATCATCTATACTGAATGGCTCCCAAGAGGCAGGAAATGGAAACTTCCAGGCCAGGACTGACAGTGTGTCACTTCTATCATCTTCTGTTAGAGCAGTTACAGGTCCTGCCCAGGTTCAAGGAGTTGAATGGGTTAGAGAAACAGACCCCATCTCTTAATGTGAGAATGGCAAAGTTGCACTGCAAGAGTATGAAGCAGAAAATATTACATGACTGTCTTTTGAAAACTGCCTTACTTTTTCTGCTAGACTGTGCCCTTCATGAAGGCAGGGTCCATGTCTATACTATATTGGCACCTAATAGGTGCTGCTAATTTTTTCAGCAAATTCCTAACTCCAGAGAAAAGTCTTAGACAAATTGAAGATTCACTCAGAAAACAAGTTTGAGTGAGTTCAATTTTTTGCCTCCTCAGAGGCCAGACTCCCTCCTCTATCTCCTCAACCCACACATCATACAGAATCTTACACCATCCGGCCTGCTTTTTTTCACATTTTTGCCCCTCTTGTAGCACTCATTTGGGCATCTGTGTTATGGCTCTTTTCTCTCCTTTTCATTTTCCCAATAACGTTTCTTGACAGCATGCATTATATAATCTAGGGTACTTAGTTTGGTGTTAGACCATATAGTTAAAAACACAAGTCAGCCTTGGTTGGAATTCCAGCTCTGTTCCCTCTTACATCTGTGACTTTCCCAGGTGAGTTAACTTCTCTAAGACTCATTTTTTTTTCCTGCCTGTGAAATGGGTGTATTAATAGAAACAACTCAGCAGGGTTGCTATGAGTATTAAATGATAGGATAAAACATACATATCTCTTACCATATGATATATTTAATTATTATTCATTTCCAGTAACTCTTGGTTATGATGTTATACTGATCTGGTAGTCACTTATTAGATATTTGTTGAATGAATAAATATTTTATAGTTTTCAAATCATCTCTTTAAAGGATATCCTATCCTATACTTGTTCAAGGTAAAATTGCAGTTTAAGTTTCCAAAGACACATTCTTTTACTAAAACCCTATTTGAAAAACCTGTCATTGCAGGCCTTTACATTTCATCTTTTTTCCATGTATAGGAAGGCAGTGGAGCAGCTTTTTTCTCGCTTCACCTGTCAAAGTTGTTCTCTCTGGAGATTAAGCAGGTATGACGTGTGCTTTGACCAAACGCTTTGAGCTTAAGAAAATTGTGAGAAACCGAATAACTTCCTATTCCTCAATATTTCAGGTGAGAAAAATATACTAGAGCTGCTGTTTTGATGTACGAGAGATTGTAGATAGTATAGTAAAAACTTAGATTTCAGAGGATAATTATCGCGGAGCTAGGTGTGTTTATATTATCAATCTCAAGAGGTAAGAGAAAACACAAAGTTGTAGAGAACATTTAGAAATTCTCCTGAAGACTTTGTAGGCCAGAGGTCATTAATTAGTAAGGAAGGTCTTGGTTTCTGTATTCATAGTGGAAGTTCCCATTCTCAATTCTTAATTCAAAACAAATTAAATATTCCTACTTGTCAGAATCCTGACTTGTATCTAAATGTTCTAATGGACTAGATTTAATATACTTTTCCCCAAAGGAAAGATAGTCAAGGATTTATGTGAGAAAGCAAACTTCCCAATGGCTGCCTCCCTTTGTAAGCAGTAAAGCATGTTACGTCTTTGTATCTTGAATGTTCAGCTGGGTAATATTTCATACCTTACTGTCCATATGTTTCCTGATAGTAATCAATCCTTTTTGTCATTATCACACTTACTTGCACTGTGGTTGGGCAGTCACTGTACCAAAACAGTAGCATTTCTTCCTGGAGATGAGAGTACTTGATTGAAAGGGAGAAGAGGGAAAACAAGACCCAGATTTTGCCACATAGAAATCGATAGCAACAAACTTCAGTGCCATCTCATCTTGCCAGATACCATCTTGATACCATGACTACTTTTCCATGTTAGTAATGCAGAACATCAGATTAAGCTTCCCTCACAAAAGAGGGGATACATTGAGAAGTTTATTTTTACTGCCTAAAAAGCTACAAAGCCAGTTAGATACATGGAGGCAGTCAGCCTTGATCAACCCAGTGTTCTAGAAATTCCTTCAGTTTACCTAGTATGTTAATGCCCATTTTATTAAATCCATCTTTTTAAATGGATGTAAAAATACGACCAGCATAAATTCTTTTTTTTAAAAGACAAAGTCTCACTCTCACCTAGGCTGAAGTACAATGGCGCTATCTCAGCTCACTGCAACCTCTACCTCCCAGGTTCAAGCAATTATCTTGCCTCAGCCTCCCGAGTAGCTAAAATTGCAGGCATAGGCCACCATGCCTGGCTAATTTTTGTATTTTCGGTAGAGACAGAGTTTCACCATGTTGGCCAGGCTGGTCTTGAACTCCTGACCTCAGGTGATCCACCCGCCTCAGCCTCCCAAAGTGCTGAGCTTACAGGTGTGAGCCACCATGCCTGGCCAATTTTTTAAAGCAAGTTATTTAAGCAGAGATACAACCTAAGGACTGTATGTGTCATTAAAAGAGTACTGCTTGCTGAGAAATGAATGGGAATTCATGCAGCTGGGTCCTGAATCTCACTCTGACTATAATTAACCATATAGCAATAGGTCACTGTTTCTCAAACTTGAGCATGTCTAAGAACTGCCTGAAGGGCATGGAAAATGCTGATTGCTGGGTGCCACCGTAGATAATTTTCTGTAGTACTAAGAAGATAGTAAAACAGGGTAGTAATAAATATGCTAGGGTCCCAGATACCATCAAGACAGGATTAAATGTGCAAGGATTTTATCAGCAGAAATCCCTTTGAAAGAAAATGGGAAAGCAGCCAGGAGAGGTTGGCTCAGCCATCAAACTGTGATGTAGGTCCGACTCTGAGTGATGGAGAGAGGGAAGGAAGATTGGATGCCCCTACTCAACTGGGAGCAGCCCAGGGGAAGCATAGCCTTGCCCCCAGTGCAGCCAGTCATGCTGCCTGCAGTTCAGAATCTGAGGTGCATTCTGATGACCTTAGCATTGAGACAGCAATTGCTGTAGATGGAGTGGCCAGGGAGGGCTTCTCTCAGGAGGTGACATTTGAGTGGAGACTGAATGATGTAAATGAGTGAACCTCGTTGATTTGGAGCAAAGTGAAAAGAGCAGGGGAAAAGCCCATGCCAAGGCTCGAAGGCAGGAGAGAGCTCTGAGTGTTTCACAGCAGAGTGAGTGAGGAGGCGCTGAGAGTGAAGCTGGGCCCAGCTCTGAAAGGACTTGCAAGCCAAATCAGGAAGTTTGAATTTATTGTGGATAAAATGGGAAGCCTCTGAAAGGTTTTAAGCACCAGAATGATGAAATCTTAGACAAAGATAGGAGTACGCATTGTGGAAAAGGAAGAGAAAACAGAGACTAGTTGGAGACTAACTGTATTAGTCTAGGTGTCTCCAAATTGCCTCTATTTGAATTACCCACTTTTTCTCCATGCCTCTGGGATCTTGAAGATATGGTGGCTGTCTGCTTATATCAGGGACATAACCACAGGTGCCCTGCTTTCTTTTGCCCTGTAATGTGTTTCAGGCAGTTGACTGTCAAGGCCCTCTTCCGATTCATCCTAGCAGCTCTCACTCATCACATAACCCATGTCCCTATGCCATGCCTTTTTGATTTTTAGCACCATTCTGGCAGCTTTCATAGACTTTTACCATCACCTTCAAACCAGTTGAAGACTGATCCACCAATCTCATTTCTCTTTCTATATATTGTCTCAGAGATTACAAGCAACTGATTTCTAAAAGACAAAGTAAAGTAGGGCATCTGTTAATATATGGAGGTCACTTTTGGAGAAGAACAAATAAATGGAATTTGCCTAAATGTGATTAATAAGAATATTCTCTTGTTGTGACAGTTCCTGTGCTTCCTTTTGCCCACATTTTTCTCTCAGAAGTGTAGCGTGTAAGAAAGTGGAATTATAAGTTTTGACTTGGAGTTGAAGGAGTGTAGAGTAGACATCTGCTCCTTCCCTGCGCACTCTGGTCTGCCTTGATTGAGAGAGATCTTTGAGACTGGCTTTTTGGCCATGCGTTTTGATTGAGTTTTCAGCAGCGCATATGTAAAATCATAGCCATGATGGTTGAAATTTGGAATTGGGGATGTCCTGTTTCAAAGATATGCCAGATCAAAAAGCACTATTCCCAGGAAGAATGCGTACACACACTTGTAAAATTGCACGCCCAAAAGGGCTTCTTACCTTCTTAGAGCTGTGAATTTTTCTGTCTTTGGACATGTGAGGCACTCCTGCTGTCCAGGAGAGGTTGGTGCTTATGCTTTAAGTAAAGTGCTGATTGCCCTGTCAGTCAGAGCATGGAAGAACTTGGAACTTCTGAGATTGATGCTTGACAGAATAATTAGAAAAGTGTCACTTTCAGTAACCATTTGAGGACTCCTAAAAGGAATGAGCTTGGGCCAGGTCTCTGCTGTCCAAATCCAGAGGTTAAATGTTCAGGAACACAAAACATAGTATGTCACAAGAGAAAATTGCCTCAAATGCACAGGAAGAGATGGCCTTCCAACTCCTAAACAATGATGCTCAATTGTCTGGGCATTCACAGATGTGTTTCCTTAGCCCTGCTGCTGTTTTCATACCTCTGTCAATTGGTTGCCTTGAAGTGAGGTTTGCAGACAGCTGGCGAGACGGCTTCCTCCTTGACCTTTTCACAGGATGATACTTTCTTTCTCTTTATTTCAAGATGGTCCCTGGCCCTGGCATAATCTCTGGTTGCCAAAGCCGGGGCCTTTTCCATACAGCCCCAGTCAACTTGATCAGGACAGTATTTTCCAGGCTAACAATATCTCAATTAAGTATAAGTGGGACACCAACAGGATCTCTTGAGCGAGAACAGGAAAAGCATGGCCCCATAAACAAATTAATTCAAGAAAATATTTTATTTAGATACCCTTCTCGTTAATAAGAAAATATAAACTAGGTAAGCATTTATAACAAAATATATGAAGATAAATGTTTCCGTTATTCTACATCCTTTGTCAGTTTCCTTTTTAAAAGATAAATTTTTGAAAGAAAATAATTCTCTGTGTCTGCACATCTGTATGCATGTACAGATATTATTAACACTTCCAAGGCACCAGGGTGCCTTGGACCATACTGAGAAATGCTGACATCAGCCATCAGTGCCCCGCCCTGCTTTAAGACAGCCAGCAACAAGAATGGTAACAATGAGGAATTAACAGTGAGGGTAATCTGTGTGTTAGGCAATGTGCAAAACACTTTCTCTGTCTCAATGTATTTCTGTTTTAAAATCCAGAAAATTTTCAATGACATTCAACACCTTGTTAAGAAGACCGTCTCAGAGAGGGGCTATAATTACTTCATCTGCTACTTTTCTTTAATTAAAGCAATCAAATGGCAGCAGCACACGGTCACACTCGCCTCATAGGACTTGCTTTTTGTGCATTTTACTGCAGTTTCTGCTCACAAACTTGATCCCTGAATGGAAAAACACAAACTGTATTTTCTCTGTTTTCACACCACAACAGTCAACACAGAAGTCTTCTGTGATCAACTATATGGGGGGTTTTCCCCACCAATAAGCAAGCAATCAATTCTGCAGCAGACACCAGCTGGGCATCCTCTAATTGAATTCAGTTCTGACACTCCACCTGGAGATAATCTCAGATCCCACAGGTTGAGGGCTCAGTCCCACAAAACTGCCCCCTACTTTCGATGCCAATGGCAAGCTCCAGGTTGTTTTACCTGTGTTTCTCACCAACCAGCTGTAAATTGGGGTTCCCATGACCTCCTCCTTGGGTTCAGTTCATTTGCTGGGGTGGCACACAAAACTCAGGTAAATCCTGACTTATGCTTACTGGTTTATTATAAAGGATGTTACAGAAGATACAGGTAAAGAAATGCATAGGATGTGGTATGGGAAGGGACTCAGAGCTTCTAGGCCCTTTGTGGGCATACCACCCTGCAGAAACCTCCATGAATTCAGCTCTCCAGAAGCTCCTGAACCCCATCCTCTTGTACCTGTTATGGAGACTCTATTGGATGGTCATGATTGACAGCCATGTTGAAATGTGACTAGACAGAAAAGATACGATCTAATACTAGTAGACTGAGTGGGAACACCCAGCAAGGCCTGTCTGTACAGATTCTTCTTGGCCTCCCTGTGCAGCGTTCCTTCTTCTTAGGTATGATACAGGACCCCTTCTGAAATGAAGGTCTAATGACCCACAATCAGAAAAGTGGGGTAAGATTGGAGTGTATTTTCAGTTTCTAAAGCCTGCTGTGGGGAGAAAAAGGAGCAGGTGAAAGGAAGGCAGGAGAAGGTCAGAGAGCGAGAGAGACTGTTTTTTGAGGTTTGCTTCTGAGACCTAAAGTGCCCCAACATTATAACAAAAGGCTGTAACAGGGGCTGCGGGAGTTAACAGCTAGGAACTGTGGACGAAAACATATATATATATATATATTTTTTTTTTTTTTACATATATATATATATATGTAAAATAATACCACATTCCCACTTCCTGCAAACTAAATTCTAAACTTCTGAGTCAGAGATTCAGAAGCTTGTGTCATCCGGCCCTGCATGACCTTACCTCCCCTTGCTGGCATGATCTCTACCATCTGTTCCAGAGACCCTTCTCCCAGAATGTTCTTCCTCTCCCTCCTCACTTTGCCTGCCTGTTATCCCTGTCTCCTTGGAAATCTTGCCAGGTTCTGTGAACTGGGGGGGATGGACCAAATCAGCTCTTCTCAGCTGGGGGCCATGCTACCCACCAGGGGACATTTGGCAATGTCTGGAGACATTTATTATTGTCATTTTGGAGTGGGTATGCTACTGGCATCTAGTGGGAAGAGGTCAGGGATGCTGTTCAACAGCACACAAACAGCTCACCATAACAAGGCATTTTCCAACCTTCCCAACACTAGTGTCCAGGCTGGGGACCCCTAGCTGCTAGATGAAAATACTAGTACTAGTTAGTACTAGTACTAGTACTAGATGGAAGGTCCTCCTTTTCTGATTGATCTCTGTTTTCCCAGTGCCTGATACATAATATATGATTCCAAAAATATTAAATGCACAAACCCCTTCCCCCTCAGAATGCCATCTTTATGCTTCTTCCGATACCGTTATATGGAATTTGAATTACATTTTATGTTTTTACTTGCCAGAATACAAGAATCACTTAAATATATAATCTATACTTTCAAGACTTCAAGCAGATTTATGGAGTTGGCAACAGAAAATGAGAAATGAGTTGGCTTCAATGCACTGTTAATGTTGAGAACCCTGAGTATCAGTTGGAGCGTTAAACTCATGCATGCTGTGGGTAAATTGTTAATGGTCGTATTTCAGTTTTCTTTATCTCAGAGCTTGCAAGAGAAATTTAAAAAGACATTTTCTTAAAAACCCATGAAAAGAAAGAGCAGTCCCTTTTCATAGAGTTTTAAATCTTGCATACAATGGGAATGCCTTTCAGCAGGAAAGGTAGGACTCATGAGTGCCTTGGGTCAGAGTACACTGGGCACTTGGGCAGAGTGAACCTGAGTGCTGGCTCTGCAGCGCAGAGATGTTGGACAAATTATGGAACCTCTTTCCCTCCACTTCCCCTCCCCTTCTTTATATCTTATCAGATAAACCCCAGAGAATGTTCACTAGAATGTTTGCATTGCCTGTATTTTCCCCAACTTTAGTGTTGGGATGATTTTTTTTACTCTCTTCTTTACTGTATAGTTTTAATTTTTCCTTCCCAGTGGGCATGTATTATTTTTACTATCAGATCAAGATTACTATTGAAGTACAGAGCTAGGATGAGAGGCTAGATTTCCTAAGTCCTTTTCTGGCCCTGTTAGAATTTTTATAATAAAAATCCTACATTGGTTCAATATTATAGTGAATCAAAGCACTCCGATAATTTGGACCTCAGTTTCCTCAGCTGTAAAATGGGATATTAATGACCTCATCAGGGGAATGATTAACACCAGTGTGATCAGGAGGGCTTTGATGGAATTGTAGTTCTGTTTTCCTCATGAAGTGTATAACCTTAGAAAAGTCACTTCCCATCTCTGAAGTCAATGTCTTCTCCATAAAATGCAGTTAATGAAAACCTCACAAAGTTGATGTGAAGATTGATGAGAATAAGGTATTATAGCACTCAGCACAGAATCTGGTGTTGAGTGAATGACAGATACTGCTATTAATTTCTGCTATCATTATTATTGTCACTTTTACTGTACTATCATGTGATTATTGTGTGAACCAGATTGTAACTTTTACGTGGAAGTTTTTCAGATTTAAGGTGTTACTACCACTGTTACTATTCTTAGCTACACTTCTACTACTGGAAATAATAAGACCTCAATCAGTAGTGATTTACTACCAATACATTAATTGGTATAACGCAGGGCCTACTGAGACATCCAATATCAATTTTTTTTCTTCCTTAATAGTAGAGTCTCAGCAGAATGTCAGTTCTATGATATGGTTCCACTTCTCTTTCAGCTGGGTGGAATCACGTCATTGCTTTCTGGCCAGTGATACATAAACCAAAGTTTTGATGTGGGACCTCTGGCCAGGCTGTTTTTAAGAAGCTGAAGCAGCTGGGAAGGGAGCCCTTTTCCCTGCTCCCCCCTGTTGCTTGGAATGACTTTACCATGGCAGGGGCTCCAGCAGCCCTCTTAGATGGAGAAATAACCTTAGGATGGTACCATTGCATGGTAGAGGAGACAAACCAAAGGCATCTGAGTTCCTGAGGGACTCCTGGTAGCATCCTACCATCCCGGGCCTATCTACCACCAGTGTTCCTTTATGTAAGAGAATAAATCCTTGTATGTTTAAGTTCTTCTATTTATTTCTTTGTTCCTAGCATCCAAATACAATTCTCAACTAATTTAGTCTTGGTGCGAAGAACTTTGGCATACTTTCTCTCATTTACCATGGGGTACTTTCAATAGTTCTGTTCTTCCCTGGTAGATTTCTTTTTCATTACATGACAAATAAACAAATTGACTCAAATTTAAACTTGACCCTTGAGCAAATCAGCAAGCAAAAGCCTTCATAGAAAGAGTAAAGACACATGGATGTTTTTCCTGACATGCATTTTAGGCTTGTTTTGAAGATGGAATAGTTTTAGGGAATGGGGTGATTTGCCTAGGAAGTAGATTTGCTGCCTGCTTGGTGTTTTCCTTCAAACAGATGGTGATAGCATGAATCTGGTGGGTTTTCTGTGTACGTTGACTCCAAAAAGGCCATAGAGAATGTTCTAATTTCAGAATACAAAGAGCAGTGTGTTTCCCTCTGCTTAAGTGTACTTCGTCAAGCAGGCCATGTTAGTTTAAATAGTTGAGAATGAGGAAAATGTAAAAATGTGATAACGAATTCATATTAAAACACACACACAAAAAACAGCTGCCCTTTGGATGGTTCACTGGTCACCAAGATCGGAGGCAGGTTGAATTAAGAGCATTTGGATAATTGACCTTCCATGTGAATAAATTAGAATAGATTAGATTTGATTGACCACATAACAATTTAAATCATTAAAAAAAGCCCCTTTTCTCTTTCCAGGCTACTTTGTTATATTGGGTCTCAAAGGTGATTAACCATGTGTTTTTCTTGTCGGAAGACTTTCCTAAACACAAATTAGCAGACTGAAAAGGAGATGGTAATATTTACGTTTGCCATTTCTTTTTTAATTGAAAAACTCAAAGGACCATATGACAGACTGAGTTGTTTAACGATATTCCAGAAAGGCAGCATACTCAGAGTGTTTTAATATGCATTCAGCTGTCTCTTTCTGACTGGTGAAGGGGTTCCTGTGATTCAGATGGCCTGGGCAGTTGGGATGGGATGTTCTCAAGGTGTTTTTTGCCCCTCTGACCTTTGCTTGTGTGTGTGATATGATGTGATGTGTTGAAAACTACTGTATAAATAATAAGCACTGACTACTTATTTAGAGTCGTGGAATTTCAGAGCTGAAAAGAATCTTAGACATTCAGTGAGTTATTCACTCTCTTTACTTTAGAGATGATGAGACACGGTCAATAATAGGAAATGCCCCACCCTCAGATCAGAAATGGAACTGCCGTGTGTTTGATAATATACAGAATTGTTCTTATGCAGTGAAGCCCTACCCCCTTCACTTATTGATAGGAGGCGTTATTCAAATTGGATAAATGCTTCTGTAGAAGGATGATGTTATTAGTGCCTATTTCTTAGGGTTGGTATGAGATTAAAATGAGTCAAATGTCTATAAAGAACTGTTTTGGTTATTATTTCTGCATAGCACACCACCCTAAAACTTAGAATCATTTTATTTTCTTATGATTCAACAATCTGGCCTGGGGCTAGGTAGGCCCTTTTTCCACTGTCCTTGTCAGTGTTCAGTCATGTGACTGCATTCAGCTGGCAGGTTCTGGGAAGGCAGGCCTCTTCCCTCATCCCCGGTTGTTGAAGGCCTCTCTGTCTCCATGTGGTCTTTCCAAAGGGCCCCTTCAGCAAAGTAACCAGACTCCCTATGTGGCCCGTAAGCATCCAAGAGGGCAAAGGCAGAGACTTCCAAGCCTTCTCAAGGCGTTGGCCTGAAACTGGTTCAGCATCTCTGCTGCCACATTTTAGGGACTAAAGGAAGTCACAGACTCAGCCAGGATCCAAGGGGAAGGGACTATGCAAAGGCCTTTGTAAACATTGATGTGGTTCATTAAAGAACACCATTGTAATGGACTATCCCAAGCATGTACCACTGTCTCTCATGCATGGTAGAAGTCCCATAAATGTTATTGCTCTCTTGTAGTGTAGTAGTAATAGTAGTAGTAGCTGTTTTAACAATAAAAACAGCTAAAAAAAATGGCTGCTTTTGTTCTTCTGTTTTTATAAGTAGATATT
The DNA here is from genome assembly GCF_008728515.1 of Papio anubis. Lineage (NCBI taxonomy): Eukaryota > Metazoa > Chordata > Mammalia > Primates > Cercopithecidae > Papio > Papio anubis. The sequence continues at coordinate 72,854,984 of NC_044977.1, forward strand.
GATGGAAAACAATTTATATAGTTTTGACAAATGAAATAATTTTATTTCTGTATCTCTTAGTTTAAATAGCACCACTATCCACAGTTTTCCTGGGGCATCTTCTGTAAGTAGAAGGGTAGAATAAATTCCTTAATTCAGTAATTCCCCAATAACTTCCCCACTTCCCCAATTCAAGCAGGTCTCAGTTAGGGACAGAGATTCTGTACTTCTAATAGTTATAACATTGAGAATCATAAAATTGATGTTATTCAAGTTACAGAGTTAATTTCTGCACATTCTCCCCACCAAAGTTGTTTTACATTTCCATGTATCACTTTAGAGCATGACATTTTTAGGAGAAGGAAACTAAAAATCTGTTCTTTTCTTCTGGACTGATACCTTACCTGTTTCCAGATACATTTAATGCTGAAGCTCTGGAGAACCATACTAGAGTCTACAAACTCAGAGACACTGGTCTTAACCATTAGCAGCACCCAAAACTGGAGATTGGAGAGAGGAGAGACCATTCTTTCATTAAGAGCAAGTCATTAGATTGTCTTGTGGAGGATATTTGGGAAATGCTTGCTTGTGATGAGCCTTCCATGTGTAATGTTCATACAGTGTTATTATATGATGACTTGAATGTTTTCCTTTTTGCAAAAAGCTGTTTATCTAATTACAAAAATTATGCATTCATAATTTAAAATTTTCAAAAACTACATAAAGGTAAAAAGAAGAAAAGGAAAATAACCTGGAGTCATTTATGTCCACATTAATATTTTGGTGTGTATCATCCCAGACTTCATTTTAATATTTTCCCTCTAAACATGTTTTTCTCTCTGGCAAATATGTGCATTTGCTTTTAAATATTCAGAACTGAATGTCCTCAAGAAAGTTTCAAGTTTAGCTGTTTTGCTTGAGAGAGATACCGTGATGTATTTTTGCTAATATGTTTTAAACCTTGCATTATTTATAGTTTCTCCTTAGAAGCTTGAAATTAAAATTTCTTTTCTAACTGATTTTGATTCTTTCCTGTCTGGCTTACAATTGATTTCACCTCCCTGTGTTTCTAATGAAGCCTGAAATTACCATACCCCTTGTTTGAGTTGAGTGTGTTTTTCCCTATACCCTCACATACCATGGATCACAGGGCAACTCTGTTCCTATTATCGGCTACATCTTCCTTTACTATCTATATTCAATTTGCTATGTTCCAATAAACCTTTGAATGAGGGCTTATACTGGGATTGAGCAGACAAACACCTTTTTCAGTTACATTTGAGGAGCATTGATTTTCTCCATTGAGGGACCTATTTTTCTCCTTTGGCTTTGCTGATATTCCCTAAGATCTGCCTATGTTATAGCCCTTGCAAATAATGGGCCATATATTTTTGACCCAATTAATTTTTTATTTGATTGGTAATAAAGAAGAGTCCTATGCAGTATAATTTAAGATATTCAAGTATCAAAGGAGGAGGAAGGCCAGGCTGAATCCCCGAAGTCCCACCTCTCTACCCAGATAGCAATCACATGATTCCAGGTTGAAGGGGATGCTGAAAATATTATAAAATTGATATTCTCTTGAGATACTGCCACTAATGAAGAAAAAAAGAATTAACACTTGGTATCCTGATAGTCTCTGCCTTATACCAGTCAATATCATGGGAGTGAATCACCTCGATTGAGGTCTTATTACTTCCAGTGATAGAATTAGTTAAATGTAATAACAGTGCTAATAATACATTAAATTTGAAGAGCCTTGGGCACAACAGTGCCCCTTACCCCACATATTCTTAGGGCAGGGTGAGGGATGTAATGACCTGGAATATTGTGGTATTCTTGCTGGACTGAAACACTGGATAGTAGAACAAAATGCCAAGGCCTACCCTTTCAGATACCCATATTTGAAAATCTTTATTCCTCATGCTTTTTCACTTTCTCTGCCATATTCCCTAAGAGGATCTCTGTCCATCAGTGTTTTTTTTTTCCCTCCACCCAGTACCTAGAGCACAGTATAGTGAATTTTGATTATAGTGTTTGCGTTAACATTGAGAATTATAAAATTGAAATTGTTTAAGTTAGAAAGTTAATTTCTGCATTCTCTCCCCATCAAAATTATTTTACATTGCCAGTATATATCACTTTCAAAGATTCCATTTTTAGGAGCAGGAAGAAATTTAAAATCTCCTCTTTTCCTCCAATCCGATTCTGGAAAGTAGGCTCCCTTTTTAGTCATGGGATTTAAACTGAGTTGGTTAGGCAAACATGAAAGATGCTTATGGAGATTTATGCCCCACATCACAAGTGTATGTCAAGAGCGAAATAACGCCCGATGTGCAGGAGGATGGACCAGAAGACCCTCACTTACTCAGAGTGTGGGGAGGATGGGCCAGAGGCATCTACAATGTCCTTTTTGCCTTAATCTACAAAGCTCAGTTTCAAGTTATGGATTTCAAAATACTTGCTACAATTCAGGGACAAATGGACTAAAATATATATAGAAATAGAAAACTTGAAATAAGTAAATCTAAAACACTGAACATGATGAAATAGACCCTAAGAACTACATGCAGTGTGAACTTTGAATGCATACTGCTTTGGATATGTGTGTCTATAAAACATTCTTGGAATAACTGGGAATATTTCACTACAGGTTGCATATTAAATGATAATAGGGGAATTGTTCATTTTCTTACATGTTGTAATGTGATTAGGACAATGCTCCTATTTTTAGGAGATGCATTTGGGAGTGAAGTGTCGTGATGTAGGCCACTCAGTATGAAATGCTTCAACAACTATCCATCTATCTATATATGTATAGCTACATATATCTGTATAGAGATAGATGTAGAGAGGAAGAGAGGGAGAAAGCAAATATGGCAAATCATTAAATACTGCTAAAGGTAGGTAGAGGATACATGGGTAGACTATATATTATTTCACCTTCTCTCTATTTTTTTTATATATTTGATGTTTTTCTTAGTTTGAAAGGTAAAAAAGTATTGTCTTGTAACCACCAGTGCAACCACAACCCTATCCTTTACTCTGTTTCCTGATCTCAAAGCTGAGTTTTTCATATTGTTTATTCAACAACTACTCTGTATACCAGCTACTGTTCCAAATCCTGGAGATACATAAATGGGTAAGATGTCGTCCCTCATCCCTGTACTTAAAGAGCTTGTGATTTAGTATGTTTCTTTTGCAATTTTTGTGCAGCTCTGTCAACTTCTTATCCAATATTGGGAAGGAACATAAAAATTTACATCCACTTATGCCTAAGAATATTTTAAGCAATTTATATTGATATAAGGCTGTCATCAGCCAGCCTGTTAACATCTAATTTTCTCCATAAGTTTTATGTAAGAACAATAGGCAGTAATGGAATATTTAAGCCATTTGCACACATATACATACACACACACACAAAAAAAGCACGACAATGACAGCCTTGAGGTTTTGCCCAAGTACATCATGGCATTCTGGATATATCTAGATATATTTCTGGCGTACACAGCTAGAATTGTGTTTCAACTGGATGGTCACATGTGTAACTGATACACATGTGACCAGTGAACACACCGGTTTTCAAGAGGCATTGCCTTCTTGGGAGCCACAGGCTTGATGTGGCCCCTCTATTAAGGAATATCAAGAGTTTCCCACTACTTGAAAATAACTGCATTGAAAGATTGTTTTCTTACTTCCTGATTTGTAGCCAGGTAACCAGTAAAGCAATACATATATATATTCATGCTAAATAATTTTGTTGTGTTCTGAATGTTTGTGCTCCTCTCCCCACCATTCGTAAGTTGAAATCCTAACCCTCAAGGTGATGATATTAGGAAGTGGGGCCTTTAGCAGGTGATTAGCTCATGAGGTTGGGCTCTCATGAATGTGATTAGTGTCCTTATGAAATAGGCCCAAGGGAGCTCCTTCATTCCTTCTGCCATGTGAGGACACAGCAAGAAGGTGGCACCACCTATGATCCAGGAAACAGGCCCTAACCAGACATCAAATCTGCGGGTGCCTGGATTGTGATCTTTCCAGACTCCAGAACTGTGAGAAATTAGTTTCTGTTGTTTATAAGCTATCCGGTTAATGGTGTTTTGTTTTAGAAGTCTGAATATACTGAGGTAATTTTCTTCGTATTATTCCTGTGAAAAAGAAAATGCTCATATAACTCAAAAATCATAATATTAGATATTCAGTGTTGTAGTCCTTGCTAATCAGCTGCAGGGTAAAGAAGAGAAATATGCTGAAAATACTGGGCACGCAAAAGAGATGAATGATGCATTTCAGGGTTATAATTAGTTTAAGAACTTAAAGGAGTTCAGAAAGAGAATGGGAAGGTCTACTTTAGACCTTCATCTATGATTCCATTGAAAAGAAAATAATACCAGAGGCTCCTTTAAAACATGCAAGATTATGCGATTTCAAAATGCAGTGCAATGGCTAGAAGATTCTTATATGTGTCGCCAAGATCTGCAAAATTAAAATGGTATTCATGACTTGTAAACAAAGCTACTAATTGAACTATAATAAAGAAATGCAATCCTGAATACAGTTTCAGTTGCAGAATGACAATTAGAGGAATTTATTAGATGTTATCTCTGATACAGGGGAATGTCTTGGGTTGGATTTATTCGTCTGTACTTGCTAGATGCCTAAACATGTTGGTGTACCTCCCTTGAGGATTATTTAACATCTGGTTGATTTTTGTTTTGTCACTCTTTTCTGACAACTGTATGTGAGAAATAGTCCCATTTTGGTTGTCTTCAGACTCACTTACGAAAACGAAGACTTAATATTTCAGTTAGTTTATCAAATGTACATTTTGACCTTGCAAATATTGATTCATTTATTTAATTCTTAAAATATTTGAGCATGTCTCATGGAGGAGGTGACATTTGAGTTAGGTCTAAACAAATGAGTAAAGTTTGGATGAAGGAAGTGTAGGAAATATATTCAAGCAGCCAAAACTACAGATTAAGAATAGAATTGTGAAAGGTGTTAGAAGAAACATACATGGGCTGAGTGGAGGCCACCGCAAAAATTGGACAGCGTGTTGAGTTGTTCAATTATAAGACACTGCTACCACTTTCTCACCTACAAACTAGGAATAATAGGAGGGAAGACCTTCTTCATAGAACTGTTTTGAGGGTTTTATGAGATAAGCAAGTGAAATTCCTAGAACAAGGCCTAGCACAGAGTAGGTGCTCAATAAACACTAGCTGCTGGACATACCATGAGGCCAAAGAAGTGAATTAGGGCCAGGCTGTGAATGGCATTTATGGCAAGCAGAGTTAGTTTAGTTTTGCACTTATGTGTTAGGTACTAGAGATAAGGAAGAAAGACAGCCATGGGCCAGATATAGTAGCAAGCCTTCTGGAATGGGCCAAGAGCTGGGTAATGATGTTGTTATCTTTTACAATAGTCTTTCCAAAATTGTGAATTGGAACCTGGTGATTATTGAGAATCTAGGTAGTTAAATACCAATATTAAATTAAATAGCCTTGATTCCTCCATAGAGGAATAGATAGATAGATGATGTCTGAAAGAGGAAATACAGCAAATGCCAGATGATAGTATCTAGATTATGGGCATATAGGTGTTCACTGTTCAATTTTTTTCAACTTCTCTGTATGCTTGAAAATTTTCACATTACAATATTGGGGAGAAAATGAGAAAGTGTATTCCCTCTTTAGTTATTTTTCAATTCCAGAAAATCTCAAGAAAGTCTCTCGGTGCCAATATGGCTTTAACACTTTGCTTTGGCTCAGAGCCACTGGCAGCCTGTATCTAGTTACAATTTAATAAAAATATTGTACATTTTCCCAGGCTTGGTGGCTTGAGCCTGTAGTTTCAGCTACTCAGGAGGCTGAGGTGAAAGGATTGTTTGAGCCCAGGTGTTTGAGATCAGCCTGGGAATCATAGCAAAAAAAAAATCATAGCAAAACCCCATCTCAAAAAAATATTTAAAAGTTAGCCAGGTGTGGTGGCACTTGCCTGTTGTCCTCGCTGCTGGGGAGGATAAGGTGAGAGGATTGATTTAGCCCAGGAGTTCAAGGCTGCAGTGAGCTATGATTATGCCACTGCACTCCAGCCTGGGCAACAGAGCAAGACCCTGTCTCTAAATTAATTAGTTAATTTAAAATTACTGTTATTTGCATTTTATTATCTTCAATTTATAGGAATTAATTTTTTTAGTATTGATAGTGATACTGTTCTCTTTTCAAATAATGTATTTAAGCTTTAAAATATTCAGCATGGCGGAGTGCAGTCTCATGCCTGTAATCCCATCACTTTGGGAGGCCAAGGCAGGTGGATCACTTGAGGCCAGGAGTTCAAGAGCAGCCTAGCCAACATGGCAAAACCACATCTCTACTAAAAGTACACAAATTAGCTGGGCATGGTGCCACACACCTGTAGTCCCAGCTACTCAGGAGGCTGAGCATGAGAATTGCTTGAACCTGGGAGGTAGAAGCTGCAGTGAGCGAGATCGTGTCACTGCACCCCAGCCTGGGCAACAGAGTGAGACTCTGACTCAAAAAGAAAATAAAATATTCAGCAAATAACAAACAGATAGGGTGCACTGGTGTGGCCCCCCAATAAAAAAAAATAGAGCAGAGGTGTTGTGTATATATCTGATGACTCCTATAGGAAAAGGAGGATTATTGAAGAATTTGAAGTAAAGGACTGGACTACTTTTTTTGGAAGTTAAATTATTCACCCTCTGCTCTTTGTATGACTGCAGAATGAGTGTAGAGTTTTGGGCTTTTATACTTCCTGTAGTCACTGTTAAACTTCAATATGTGACAGTGACTACCTCTCTGCATGTTCAGATTTTCTTCACAAGCCTATGAAAGCAGAGATCCCAGATAAAGCTCATAGGCTTTCTAGTGCTTAAGATGTGGCACTCTTTACTTGCTTTTGGAAAACATTCACATATTTCCTAAAGGGGGAAGAGATATATATCCCTGAAATAAAAGGGAGCCACTTAATCAGAGTGGTTTGCCAAATAGGCCTGCCTGTGGATTGGATTTTAATCTGTCTGTCACAGTCACCTTTTCTTTATAGAATGTTCTTAATAGAATTTAGAAAACACCATAAAATACCTCACTTATATAAAGTAAATATACAATAATGTGTTTCTGTGAAAGCAAAAAAGCAAAAAATATTCAAATTCAACAGTGTTTTTATATTACTTCCATCTGTCTATTGTTATAATTCTATGTTCATTACTATCTCAATGGAATTCAAAAGGTTTTTTTCACTACCAGAATCAACAGTAACAATGACAAGCAGTCAGAATAACTAAAAGAAAAGAAAACCACTTTTTTTACACTTGATTCAGAAATGGTGTTTTCTCATGCAGTTTAAACATTATTATAAAAGTATATTGTTTCCTGGTACCAGCTATATGTTCTTATGAACTTTCATATTTCTGATAAATTTTTAGAGTATAACTGCTAAAGCAATATATTAATATTTTAATTCTTATCTACTTTTTGAAACAAAAAGTACCTGGTATCTCAGGTACTCCTGAGGTCAGGAGTTTGAGACCAGCCTGGCCAACATGGCGAAATGCTGTCTCTACTAAAAATACAAAAATTAGCTGGGTGTGGTGGCACACGTCTGTAATCCCAGCTACTCAGGAGACTGAGGCATGAGAATCACTATAACCCAGGAGACGGAGGTTGCAGTGCGCTGAGTTTGCACCACTGCACTCCAGCCTGGGCTACAGAGTCAGAATGTAGGTGTGACTCTTCTCTGTTCACCTTCTGATGTGTTTACATGCATGTATATACACATCTCCTAATTTGTTCTTTAAATAAATGGACTCATCATATATGTATTCTGTGACTTACATTTTTACCTAAGTCTTAGATTTTAATGCTAATACAAATGAAACTATTTCATTCATTTTTATGATTGCATTCCATAAAATGAATGATGATGTATTACCATGTCCCATCATTATGGGTATTAAGTTATTCATAGTTTTCTGGGGATTTTTTTCATCCAGTGAATATCGGCTATATATCCTTATGAACTTTTGTATTTCTGATAAATTGTTAGACGTAAAACTACTGAGGCAACATATTAATATTTTAATTGTTATCTCCTTTTTGAAACAAATTTTCTCAGCTGGGTGTGGTGGGTCATGCCTGTAATCCCAGCACTTTGGGAGGCCTAGGCAGGCGGATCATCTGAGGTCAGGAGTTTGAGACCATCCTGGCCAACATGGCAAAACCCTGTCTTTACTAAAAATATAAAAATTAGCCAGCCATGGTGGCACACGTCTATAATCCCAGCTACTCAGGAGACTGAGGCATGAGAATCACTTGAACTCGGGAGGCAGAGGTTGCAGTGAGCTGAGATTGCACCACTGTACTCCATCCTGGGCTACAGAGCAAGACTCCATCTCAATAAATAAATACATAAATAATTGTCTCAATAAATAAATAAAACTGAACAAATTTTTTGACGTTTTTATGAACTTTCTTTTCCATTGGCAAATATGTTGATTTGGAATGTAGTTCATTAATGACCTAATACTTCTATTGTGGGAATCAAAGCTTCTTCCTAAAGTATCTGGTTCCTGTTTTCTGTATCCACTCATTGTATTGTATTCTGCATTTCTCCTGCCCTCCATGACACACATTTTTCCACTTCTGTACTCCCAGATTGTGGGCATAATCAAATCAGAGTTTTACTGATTTTGTAGCTACCTCCATCTATCCCAGTGCCTGCCATGTGATAACTGCTCATGAATATTGAAAAGACGGTAGGAAAAAAACGCATTCCTACACTTATAAAGTCGTATTTTCTGTATTTAAACAGTCGCTGTTTGGTAATTACTTGATAACACATTCCCTCTCATTGTTTGGGTTCAACTTTATAGTGAGTTTTGTATTTAATTGTAGTATTTTATGGTACTTCTAGTATTATTACATTTGAGAAATGAGATAGAAATCCTAGATGTGAGTAGGTAAAATGATTTTTTTAAATTAACTCAGTTTTATTGACCTTGAATTTTGGCATGTTATTCAGTAGAAGGTGATTCCTGTTAACATCTGCATTTTGAGAACACACTTAAATAAAACTAGTGAACCAGAGAACAATGAATTTTCATGAGCTAATTACTAGTGATGATTTTAACCTGTTTCAAAAAACTAATGTTACCCTTTTTTGATTTTTAACCATTTTCTTCCTCAAACATAAAGGATTATTTAAAAATATGCATCTTATTAAGGATTACATTAATGCAAGTATGCAATTAATAGATAACCTGTTTTTAATAAGTCACAATTTAAAATGAAGTGAATAGTGATTATAGTGAATAAAGTGAATAGTTATATATTTTTCTAAAAGTGATATACCCTTTTAATGACCAACATTCGTTGAATGCCTGGCATTGTTTTGCCTAAAACTACCTGCACATGGCCGGGTGCAGTGGCTCACGCCTGTAATCCCAGCACTTTGGGAGGCTGAGGCAGGCACATCAGAAAGTCAGGAGTTCGAGAATAGCCTGGCCAATATGGTGAAACCTCATCTCTATTAACAAACAAACAAACAAAAAATTAGCCAGGCGTGATGGCAGGCACCTGTAGTCTCAGCTACTCGGGAGACTGAGGCAGGATAATCCCCTGAACCCCTGAACCCGGGAGGTGGAGGTTTCTGTAAGTGGAGATTGCACCACTACACTCCAGCCTGAGTGACAGAGTGAGACTCTGCCTTAAAAAAAAAAAAAAAGAAAAAGAAAAAAACTGTACATATGTGCAATTTAGATACCAGAGAGATCTAATTTCATTAGTTCCTCAATATCCTTGGGGAATTGGTTCCAGACTCCCTTGCAGATACCAAAATCAGCACATGCTCAAGTCCTTGATAAAACATGATACAATATATGCATGTAACCTAGACATATCCTCCTTTATACTTTAAATCATCTCCAGATTACTTGTAATACCTAATACAATGTACTTGCTATGTAAGTAGTTGTTATACTGCATTGTTTATGGAGTATGACCAAAGAAAGTCTATACATGTTTAGCACAGGCAAAACCATCCTTTTTTTCATTTCTGAATATTTTTAGTCCACGATTAGTTGATTCCATGGATGTAGAACCCATGGATAGGGAGGGCTGATTGTATTATTTATGTGTGTGACTCTTACAGTTGTGAAGGGGATGCACATTTCAGGAGTGCATTTTTATTTCGTCTGAATTTGGACTGGGAAATGATTAATTACAGGGCAGTTTTTCTTGTCAAGTTGTGAATAAATATGTTTAGCATTAGTATAGATGTTTACAAACAAGAAAACTCATACTGCTTGCCAAGCAGTTGATTAAAAAATGCGTTCAATTCATCACAAAGTCTCTGTAGGAAAGATCTTTACATTTGTATGAGTTGGCATTTAGTAATTAAATCTCTAAATATTTTCATTAGGCTGAAGGCCACCCAAAGTCTTTGGTCTTATCTGAAAAACACTTTCAGCCATCAGTAGGAACAAAGTTCTAGGACAGCCACTGTCATTTCACAGGAGTCTTTAATCTAGAGCAGTGTGCGTAAGAATCCCCTGGAAAGCCTGTTAGAACACAGATTCTTGAGCCCCATCTTTAGAGATTCCAATTTACTAGCCCGGGGTGGGGACCCTAAATGTGCAGTTGTAACTAGCTTCAGGCCAATACTGATGCTGCTGTTCCAGGTACCATAGTTTGAGAACCACTGTTCTGGGGAATTCGGTTGTGATTTGAAAGTAGACATCCTCATTGATTAAATCAACCCTTTTTAAAAAGGCTTTTTACTTGACAGGTTTTTTTAGATATTTCAGAACAAGATACTGATGGGGAAGAAAGATGGCAAAGTGTTTTATGTAAGATTTGGGAGGAGGAGCAGATGGGAAGCCAGTATGTTTGCCCTTTTATTTCTCTTTTCATTAACAGCAGTGGGGAAATATTCTGAGTTATTTTTCTTCGTTCCTTTCATGCCCTCTCCTTCTTTCCTAACAGCAAGTATGTTGGAAGTGGTTGACAGCTTGAACTCTGCCACTTCTATCAATGTCATCTTGGGTAGATTACTGTATATGTTAGTTATCTATATTACTTTGTAGCAAAAGATCCTAAAGTTGAGCAGCTTAGAACAACAGCTGTTATCACTCCCAGTTTTTGAGGGTTGGAAATACAGGAGCAGCTTAGCTGGGTTGTTCTGGCCAGGGGTGTCCCATGAGGTTACAGTCGAACTGTTGGTTAGGGATGCAGTCTCAGAAGTATTAGTGTTTTCAAGCTCACACACAGGCATATTTGCAGGAGGCTTCAATTCCTTCCCATGATTCTCCGCCGGGCTACATATGACAAGACAGGAGACTCAATACAACACTGAAGCCACAGTCTTTTTTTTTTTTTTTTTTTTAAGTTCTGAGATACATTTGCAAAATGTGCAGGTTTGTTACATAGGTATACACATGCCATGCTGGTTTGCTGCACCCATCAACCTGTCATCTGCATTAGATATTTGTCCTAATGCTATCCCTCTGCTAGACCCCCAGCCCCTGACAGGCCCCAGTGTGTGATGTTCCCCTCCCTGTGTCCATGTGTTCTCATTGTTCAACTCCTACTTACGAGTGAGAATATGCGGTGTTTAGTTTTCTGTTCCTGTGTTAGTTTGCTGAGAATGATGGTTTCCAGCTTCATCCACGTCCTGCAAAGGACATGAACTCATCCTTTTTATGGCTGCATAGTATCCCATGGTATATATGTGCCACATTTTCTTTATCCAGTCTGTCACTGATGGTCATTTGGGTTGGTTCCAAGTCTTTGCTATTATGAACAGTGCCACAGTAAACATACATGTACATGTGTCTTTATAGTAAAATGATTTATAATCCTTTGGGTTTATACCCAGTAATGGGATTGCTTGGTCAAATGGTACTTCTAGTTCTAGATCCTTGAGGAATTGCCACATTGTCTTCCACAATGGTTGAACTAATTTACACTCCCACCAACAATGTAAAAGCATTCCTATTTCTCCACATCTTCTCCAGCATCTGTTGTTTCCTGACTTTTTAATGATCGCCATTCTGACTGGCATGAGATGATTTCGCATTGTGCAAAATTAGAGAAATTTGCATTTCTCTAATGACCGATGATGATGATCTTTTTTTCATATATTTGTTGGCCGCATAAATGTATTCTTTTGAGAAGTGTCTGTTCATACCCTTTGCCCACTTTTTGATGGGGTTGTTTGTTTTTTTATTGTAAATTTGTTTAAGTTCTTTGTAGATGCTGGATATTAGCCCTTTCTCAGATGGGTAGATTACAAAAATTTTCTCCCATTCTGCAGGTTGCCTGTTCCCTCTAGTGATAGTTTCTTTTTCTGTGCAGAAGCTCTTTAGTTTGATTAGATCCCATTTGTCAATTTTGGCCTTTTTTGCCATTGCTTTTGGTGTTTTAGTCAGAAAGTCTTTGCCTATGCCTATGTCGTGAATGGTATTGCCTAGGTTCTCTTCTAGGGTTTTTATGGTTTTAGGTCTTACATTTAAGACTTTAATCCATCTTGAGTTAGTTTTTGCATAAGGTGTAAGGGAGGGGTCCAGTTTCAGTTTTCTGCATATGGGTAGCCAGTTTTCCAAACACCGTTTATTAAATAGGGAATATGGTACTAGTACCATGCTGTTTTTGTTACTGTAGCCGTGTAGCATAGTTTGAACTCAGGTAGTGGGATGCCTCCAGCTTTGTTCTTTTTGCTTAGGATTGTCTTGGCTGTATGGGCTATTTTTTGGTTCCATATGAAATTTAAAGTAGATTTTTCTAATTTTGTGAAGAAAGTCAGTGATAGCTTGATGGGGATAGCATTGAATCTGTAAATCCCTTTTGACAGTACGGCCATTTTGATGATATTGATTCTTCCTATCCATGAGCATGGAATGTTTTTCCATTTTTTTGTGTCCCCTCTTATTTCCTTGAGCAGTGGTTTGTAATTCTCCTTGAAGAGGTCCTTCACATCCCTTTCAAGTTGTATTCCTATGTATTTTATTCTCTTAATAGCAGTTGTGAATGGGAGTTCACTCATGACTTGGCTGTTTGTTATTGGTGTGTAGGAATGCTTATGATTTTTGCACACTGATTCTGTATCCTCAGACTTTGCTGAAGTTGCCTATTACCTTAAGAAGATTTTGTCCTGAGACAATGGGGTTTTCTAAATATGCAATCATGTCATATGCAAACAGAGACAATTTGACTTCCTCTCTTCCTATTTGAATACCCTTTATTTCTTTCTCTTGCCTGATTGCCCTGGCCAGAACTTCCAATACTATGTTGAATAGGAGTGGTGAGAGAGGGCATCCTTGTCTTGTGCCGGTTTTCAAAGGAAACGCTTCCAGCTTTTGCCCATTCAGTGTGATATTGGCTGTGGGATTGTCATAAATAGCTCTTATTATTTTGAGATACCTTCCATCAATACCTAGTTGATTCAGAGTTTTTAGCATGAAGAGGTGTTGAATTTTATCAAAGGTCTTTTCTGCATCTATTGAGACAATCATGTGGTTTTTGTCTTTGGTTCTGTTTATATGATTTATTATGTTTATTGATTTGCATATGTTGAACCAGCCTTGCATCCCAGGGTTGAAGCCTACTGGATCATGGGTAGATAAGCTTTTTGATGTGCTGCTGGATTTGGTTTGCCAGAATTTTATTGAGGATATTCAGATCAGTGTTCATCAGGGATACTGGTCTGAAATTTTCTTTCTTTGTTGTGTCTCTGCCGTGTTTTGGTATCAGGATGATGCAGTCCTAATAAAATGAGTTAAGGAGGAGTGTCCCTCTTTTTCTATTGTTTGGAAGAGTTTCAGAAAGAATAGTACCCACTCCTTTTTGTACCTCTGATAGAATTCCACTGTGAATCCATCTGGTCCTGGACTTTTTTTGGTTAATAGGCTGTTGATTACTGCCTCAATTTCAGAACTTGTTATTGGTCTATTCAGGGATTCGACTTCTTGCTAGTTTAGTCTTGGGAGAGTGTATGTGTCTAGGCATTTATCAATTTCTTCTAGATTTTCTAGTTTATCTGTGTAGAGGTGTTTATAGTATTCTGTGATGGTGATTTGTATTTTTGTGGGATCAGTGATGATCTCCCTTTTATCATTTTTCATTGTGTCCATTTGATTCTTCTCTCTTTTCTTTTTTATTAGTCTGGCTAGTGGTCTATCTATTTTGTTAATCTTTTAGAAAAACAGCTCTTGGATTCATTGATTTTTTTTTTTTTTTTTTTTTGATGGGGTTTTCATGTCTTTATCTCCTTCAGTTCTGCTCTGATCTTAGTTATTTCTTGTTTTCTGCCACCTTTTGAATTTGTTTGCTCTTGCTTCTCTAGTTCTTCTAATTGTGATCTTAGGGGATCGATTTTAGCTCTTTCTTGCTTTCTCCGGTGGGCATTTAGTACTATAAATTTCCCTGTAAACACTGCCTTAGCTGTGTCCCAAAGATTCTGGTACGTTGTGTCTTTGTTCTCATTGGTTTCAAAGAACTTATTTATTTCTGCCTTAATTTCGTTAGTTACCCAGTAGTCATTCATGAACGGGTTGTTCAGTTTCCACATAGTTGTGTGGTTTTGAGTGAGTTTTTAAATCCTGAGTTCTAATTTGATTGCACTGAGCCACAGTCTTTTTGTCACTAATCTCAGAAGCGACAGTGCATCACGTATATATATATTCTTTTCACTAGGAGTGAGCCACTAAGCCTGCCCATACTCCAAGGAACAAGTGAGTTCCATCTCTTGAAGGGAGTATCAAAGATGGACATACCCTTAAACCCATCATACTACATTAGCATCAGTTTTCTGTTCCATAAAATGGGAAAGTGATATTTCATAGTGGCTCAGTCATGGTAGTACTTAAGTTATTCTGATGATTATAATTTTTTATCACAATCATTATCATCTCTTAAGAACTTTACATTCAACCAAATTTTCTGATGCATGAAATTCTCCCCACTTAAATCCATATTTTATAAACTGCCACATGTCATAAAAGCCTCTTCTTTTTTTAAAAAAATGAAAGAAATTTACCCTTATAATAAAGCCAGCCTCTCTACAGCCAAAAAAGTTAAAGACTGATATTAATATGATTAAGGATGAGAACATCTATAATAATTTATTACTGAATAGGAGTCAGCAACTATTAAATGAATAAGATGTATTACCAAGTGGGATGTATCCTTCCACACAAAGATTGATTCTATCAGGACGTTAAAAAAAACTGTCATATCATTTCGCCTTGTAGTCCATGTCTGGTATTTTGTCTTAAGAAAACAATACCAGCATTTTTGATGCAAGAAGATGTTTAACACAGGATTATATTTTCAGGCAGCCTTTAAAATGGCCCCTAGTAATTGATCCTTATCTCTTGTTGTTCAGGCTCTTGTGTAATCCCTTCCCTTTGCATGTGGACTAGACCTGCTGACTCACATCTAATGAATAGAAATGAAAGAATTCAGTTATTAAAAAAGACAGAATTTTCAGTCTTGGGGACTGTTACTTGCCCTTTCTTTTCACACACAGTATTTTTTTTAACAACCCCTGGCATAAAACTTCTCCCCACTCCCAGAAACATACTGGAAGGAAATATACAAAATTAATAATACTCAATGTGTTTAAGTGTTAGGATTCTGTGATTTGATCTACTTTTTTGTGTTTTTCTGTTTCCTATCTTGATCATATGTTATTTTACAAAATGGCAATATTTAAAAGGAAAATAATAAGTAAAAGATAAGAACAAGCAAAGAAAAAGGACGAAGTACGTGTAGGTGTTTAAACACAGGTAATATTTGAAAAACATTTGATTGTTTAGTGAGAAAAAAGTTGAAATGTGTGCATTTGTATTTAAATACCTACAAAAAATATATAATTTGTATTCAAGATTATATAATATTGAAAATTTGGTGGTCATACATCACTTGTAATTTTCTTTAAGCACTAAATGAGATGTTTATACAAAAATACTGGTTAATTTTTACCTAACACTTGCTGATGAAAAGTATCATGTAAATTTCTAGTAATAATATTGATGATGATATAGTGACAACTTAGTAAAAGTCCTCTAGTAATCTAGGCAACAGACTTGACTAGCACATTGCTACTAGTTGGTTTCTCCCAGTCCGAATCCTGCAACCAGTGAAGATTTTTGAATCGTTGGTCTTGTTTGGCTACAGGATTTTTATAAATGCCATTCAGTGAAGATTTGCCCTCTGGCCTTCTTGATGTTGGTTTACCCTCCCTCCTCCAGTCCATTATTTAGCATGGTGAAGCCTTCCATAATGACTGAACGCATCTCCTTGTGGGCTCTCTTTGGGGTCCACTATGGGTCACTGTGATATGGGTGTCTGGCAAAAGGCTGGAGAGCGGGAAATTGCTTCAGGTTGTTTCAGACCAGATAGTTTTTCTCCTGCAGGAACCAAAGCAAAGCAAGGTTTTCTCTGTTTTCCTGTTCATGTATTATTAGCAGTAACCTTGTCTTTACAAAAAAGCAGGTTATTTTTCTCACTTTTGAGGCCTTGGTTCTTAAAATTACCTGAAGCACTTTAGGACTTGACTTCATTACATATCTTTCTGTGATGCTCAAAACTAATGTTTGTCCTTAATTTTTTTAGAATTGCTCAAACCAAATAAAATAGTTTCCCAAGTACCAAATTTACTGCTATAACACATGCATCTCTTCGGATAGCAAATACAATTTCAGGACCACTTTTGGGAGACGCTATTTCTCACATACTTATATTACAAACAGTATTAATAGAACTTCAGTCTAAAATATATGAAGAAAAGAACATCTAACTACATTAAATGGTGAGTGGAAATTCCATTTAGCTATGTTCGTCTTTGTTCCTAAGTGAGGTTATTTAAGGGGAAAACAGTCATAACTGAGTGAGCATATAATGTTGTCTTGCCTGTACTTGGTTAAAGAAAAACTGATTACATTTAGGGCCCATTTTTCTTAATAGAAAATCACATCTAAAAAAATATTTTCTTTGCTTTCACTAGCTTTCCTATTCTTGCAACCTTAGAGGCACATATGTATGGACATAACATTGGGCTTAGATAATGTGTATTCTTTTTAATCCATAAGATGATGCATGTACATTCTCCCCACTGCGTCTTAAGGGCTGCTGCCATTTGAACTGTGTAGTAATTTTGCATTTTCATTTTCTCTGACTTAATGATGTCTATAAATAAAGGCTGCATCTTACTTTAATAATAAAAAACCCATTATCGCCATGTGGTGGAGATTAAATATTATCATTACCACTATTAACAACTGCTAGTGTTAATAATACATATTTTCTGCTTCAGCCAGAGCCACCTTGCATTTGAAGGAAAAGATTGAGGTATTATAGCCTTTTAAGTTTATTGTTCTTCCTATTTTTTGTTCAAAAGGAAAATAATTGTTAAAGGATCCCGAAAGCATATTGTTTGGGCCTAAATCAATATGACAAGGCTGCAAACCGCAGTCATACAAGTGTACTTGTGATTTGCTAAGAATGAGAACTGTGGTCCTCGAACCTTTGTCAGCTGTAGCTACACCAGCCCATGGAGGAGAGAGATTCCTATAGTTCACCCACTCAAGCAGATAAACAGGAGAAAGCAAGTGAGTACAAGAAAAGCTATTATATGACTGACCTTGAGTCTTTTCTATTTCATTTAGAAGCACAAGTAAATTATTCACAGATTTATACATTTAATTATCATTAGTTACTGGTGAAGAACTTATCTAATAACAGATGAGACGTAGAAAGAATGCACATTTGAGAACTAGTACAATGTATGAGATTGGACTTGACCCAGTCCTTTCTGAGTACAGTTCTCTTGTCCATTTATTTGGAATGAAAGGAGAAAAGAAATGAACTCATTGCATCTCATGTTGCTGTGTGGTACACATAGTCACATATGTATGAAATCTGATAAAGAAGGAAATGCATTTTTTAAATGAAGCCTTTGCTTTGTATTCAGATTTGACTACCATCTACCCTTCTCCCAGCGAGTATAAAATATTACTGCTGGCCTTCTCTAATCCTAAGTGTTGAGAAATAATTTTAACACCTTTTTTTTTTGTTAGGTACCCTATGTATAATATTTAAAAGCCGGTTCACTGTCCCACATTGTTGTTGTTGTTGTTGTTAGAGACAGGACTTCACTCTGTCACCCAGACTGGAGTACAGTGGCGTGATCACCACACACTGCAGTCTCGACCTCCCAGGCCCAAGAAATCCTCCCACCTCAGCCTCCCCAGTAGCTGGGACTGCAGGTATGCACCACTATGCCTGACTAATGTTTTTCATTTTTTGTAGAGATAGGTTCTTGCTATGTTTCCCAGGCTGGTCTCAATCTCCTGAGCTCAAGAGATCCTCTCGCCTTGGCCTCCCGAAGTGCTGGGATAACAGGCATGAGCCACTATGACTGGCCACAATTTTAAATTGAACTTATTTTAGCAGCATCAATTTCTTGATTATGTTAAACAACAGAAATGATCGTATATATTTGTGTGCTTTTCTGCTTTTCAAAGAGATTTCTAACAGATATTTCATTTACTCAGTTTGCATATGTAGCAGTTACTCATACTTTAATGATTTTGGGTTGCAAGATCAGTACTCACGAGACCTCTTTCTTCCCATGCACTTTGTCAACCTCTAGTATTTGTGTGGTGGCATCTTGGATTTGCCCTCATAGGTCAGTTAGACAGAGTTCCCATAGGTAATGATAACTTTTTTTTAGCTATAATTTTTTTGTGAACAGAAATTAAGCTAATTATTAAACCAGCAAGAAAACAGTTAAAAAGCTGTGTTTTATAGATGCTTTTGTAGAGCTAGGCCAACTAAGCATCTCTGTGCAAATAAGTTTCTTTTTTACTACATCCTGAACCTCATATTTCCTGGCTAATATGACCCTGGTTTAGTCTTTACACCTTAAATTTAATTCACCCAATCTCTGGATTTATTATTAATTCTGCTAGGAACTCTCTCTCCCTCTGGGCATTTGAGCAGTTTGCTTATTAATCAGCAAATGTGGTAGGCTCATCTACCTCGCTACTCAGTTTATACCTCATTTCTCAGTTCTGTTTAGGAAGAAAGAGCCTTTCTTCCTCACACAGCAGCTAGCAAAAAGAAAGGTCACTCAGTCACTTGAATCTGGGCCCCCTCCCCCATCTTCTACAACTAGAAAGGATTCTGTCTCCTTCCACACCCACCCTCCACCTTACTATCTTTATACTTAGTGGGCATCACGCCTCGCATCCGAAAGTTTCCCTGAATAAAATTGGTTCCTTTCAGCCAATTTCAAGCACAGATGAGGTCACAACTGGTAAATAGAATGAAAAAATAAACCAGTAACATATTTAGCTCAAGTAACATTCCAGGTAAATATTTTAAAACTCGTTAAACAGGTTTGGGGAAGCCATATGAAGTGGTTTCTCCTGGAGGTCAACTTTAGGGTTTTTCAAATGGTTATAAAGTGATGTTTTATGGGATAGCTTTTATAGAAGGGCTGTTTTGAACTTTTATTAGAGGAAATGGCTAGCAGCAACCTCCCCACTCCCCCAGAAGTACAGTGAGAAAAACCCAAAAGACAAATAATAGACAACCTGTCTCCTAACATAGGGGAGAACAACAATACAGCATAACAAGATACCATCTCAACTTTGTTTCTTATCTATTCAGAAGATTTTAAGATAAGGAAGCTCGAGAGAAATTAGTTATTCCTTCCATTTAATTCAATCCAATAAATGAGTATGGAGTTCCTCTTCCTTTCAGAACTCTGACTTTGGTGTAACAGAAGGACCTTCTAGGTGAAAGGGTAACAGAAATAACAAAGATTCAATTTCTGCCCTCAGCAAATTCAAAATCTCGAGAGAAAGACATATGATATGATTATTTGATAACTCTATATTCTGATAGAAGAACCAGAGGGATATAAAAGACAGAAAGGTAAAATGGTATGGCATATGGTAACAACTGGAGGCTTAGAACCTAGCAGATCGGGGTCACCATGTTGGATGAATGTGAAGGATAATTATGCATGGAGAGGTCATAAGAAGAATCTTAAATGAAGCTTCTAAGGATAGGCAGGATTTGACCAGGTGTAAAGAAAAAGGAAGCTCTAGGCATAAGGATAGAAATGAGATATAAAAATAAACAACAAATTTGGAATATAATATTGTATAGCTGGAGCGTTTATAGTTGACTACAGAAAGTTTCCTTTGCAGCTGTTTGCCCAAGGTTTCACCAGTGCATATGACTTTGTATTTCAGGTCAGGCCTTGGTGATCATAAATTAGTATTATCACCTCTAGTAGTGTCCTAGACCTGCAGGATACAGCATTTACTAAGACCAATTGCTGTCTATAAAAAGCTTCTTAGTCTAGTATAATATGCAGCCAGTTACTTGCTGCTTGTTTATTGAAACAAGTTTAATAAACCAGCAAAACAATACCAGTGGGTTTAAAAGTAAAGATGCTTGTTGTCATCTGCCAGGGGTGTATTTGAAAAGGTAGTTTGCCCCCTGGCTAGCCTCCCATTGTTAAATCTAGTCCCTGCTACAGTATCTCTTGACAGCTGAAAAATGCAGTGGGGACAAAGGGAATCTGAACAGACCATCCATCATCCCCTTCCTGCATTTCTTAAGGTTACACACACTCAATGTACCACCCAAAGAGAGCAAACATGGTCTCTAGTGCCCAACTGAGCCACCAGCTGCTGGCCCCTAAATAATTATTATTTGTTATATTTAACTTAGGTTTTAAGGTTGAACTGACTTTTCCTACCAACTAGATAGTCAGTTGACAACATTAGTTCTGGGATGTAACGTGCCCATAGAAATAGTGTTGACCAGTAGCTTCCTTAATATTAATGCATTTCTGAAACCAAGCGTTTGTGTCTATGAACAATAAAGTCAAGTCTTGAGTTGCTGACCTGTTTTCTATTGTTTACTTTCTTGTCAAGGTCCTCTCCTCCTCAAAGTTATTTTAAAGCCAGATCTTACAACAATAGATTCAGTTTCACATGTGAATCGGTAGGCTACTTTTAAAGGAAAATAATTTTTTCTAAAAAGAGTAATAACATAAAATATATGTCTTTGATTATTTTAGATGGCTGGAACCATTACTAATAATCAGTTTCATTCAACAAAAAACTGTTCTGTCAAGTAATATATAAAACCTTTTGTTCATCCTTAGTATAAGGCCAATCAGTAGGAAGAAATCCTGTTGTAAATTACATCCTTAGTATTACTTATCATTTTATGTGTTTAAAGTAGGCAAAGATGCTTGGTCAAATAGATGGATTTTGCCACCTATTTTTTGTTTGTTTGTTTTTGAGGTGGAGTCTTGCTCTGTTGCCAGGCTGGAGTGCAGTGGCAAGATCTCGGCTCACTGCAACCTCCTCTTCCAGGGTTTAAACAATTCCCCTCCTCAGCCTCCCAGGTAGTTGGGACTATAGGCACGCACCACCATGCCTGGCTAATTGTTTGTACTTTTGTAGAGATGGGGTTTCACCATGTCGGGCAGGATGGTCTCAATCTCCTGACCTCGTGATCTGGCTGCCTTGGCCTCCCAAAGTGTTGGGATTACAGGCGTGAGCCACTGTGCCCAGCCTGCCACCTATTTTAGTTAGCAGAAAAGAGTGTCATGCTATTAAGGAATCAAGTATTTATAAATGAGGCATTTCAATACTGGAGAAAAGTTTATTTTCTTGCATATATTAAGTATGTTCTTTACAATCTTATTGTAATACATATTTTTTTACTCAGCAAATACTTTTCCTTAAATATTGCAAAAGTAAATTTCGGAAGAGTCCATATTCACATTCTGAACAAATGGAGTTTGAAATGAAGAGTTTTAGTTGTCTGTTCAGAGCCATTATTAGCATTTTGGGTAATCAGAGCTTTTTTTGTTTAGCCAACATATTCTTTCTTATATGTCTATTTTACTTGCTATCAAGTATGTTTTGGTTATTGTACAAACCAAACTTAATGACCTCAGGTGCTAATATATCACTGATATTTACAAGTAGTGAAATAATTGTGATTATGGGATTTTATTATTGTTTGCTTGTTTTGTCTATGTTTTTAGCTCAGGAAAGAGCAAACATTTTAAAATACTAAACCTTGGCAATCTTGTCTTGTCTAACCTCCTGGAATAGCACTCCTTAGCATTCTCTAATACTCTCAGATACAGAATCCTTCTCATAGGAGTTGTGTCTTATGTTAAGTGAGACAATTGATAATTGGGTTTTATTCTTTATTACAGGAAAGCAGGATCTTCCTGAGCTGGAATTCCTCTCTAACTATACGTTAGAATCCTTTTGAGCTTATAGTAACATTTTACAAGTCTCTATTTGAGACTAAATTTTATTTATTTTTAGGTTACTGGAAACCTCAATGGTTTGAATGTTTATGCAGTATCATGGTGTCCAGTGGAAATTTACTTCACCTGTTTTAGAGTTCACCAGACAAACAGGACTAATAAGAGATGTAAAGAGATTTATTATAAGGTATTGGCTCATACAGTCATGAAGGCTGAGGAGTCCCACTATCTGCTGTCTGTAAGTTAGAGACCTAGGAAGGCTGGTGGTGTAGTTTGAAGGCCTGAGAGCCAGAGAGCTAATGGCTTAGCATCCATTCTGTGTCTGAAGCCCTGGGAACCAGGGGTGGCAATGGCAGAAGGAAGATACCCCAGCTAAATAATCACAAAGAGAGAGCAAATCCTCCCTTGCTCCACCTTTTTTTATGCATAGGCCCCCAAGAGATTGGATGGTGCCCACCCATTTTGGTGAGGGTGGGTATTCTCTATTCAGCCCGCGAATTCAAATGCTAATCTCTTGTGGAAACACTCTCAGGCACCCTCAGAAATAATGTTTTACCAGATATCTGGATATCCCATTTTCCAGTCAAGTTGACATATAAAATTAATTCTCTTACTTTCCAAGCATCCCAATATTCTAGAGATAAATAATGCACTTAAAACAGAGGTGTGAGTCAGTCCATTGATACTACCCAGATCTTATTCTGTATTCCTAAAATGATGCTAAGTACAAGAAGGCAATACCAAGTAAAAATAGGAAGTTCTTTGCCCTATAATTAGAAAAACAAAGTAAATTCATGTCAATTAGGAAGCCATAAATCATAGTAATCTTATATGACATTGAATTTAAAACTAGAAGACCACTTAATCAAATGCAAAATGATTCTCTGGCTAAAGATGAGGGGGAAGGGGAGGCGATTGTGGGTGGAAGACGTTGAGTAGGCTTAATGAGCAGCCTTGATAGCAGAAGAGTTGGAAGGGTGTAAGAGAAGGTAAGGGCTTTTAGGCTAGATGATTGAGCAGGAGAAGACAATAAAGAGATTGTTCAGATTGGCTAAAAGTGGAATGCTAAGCAACATATTCAGCCAGAGAAAATGGGGCCAAATCTTGGAGGCCAAGGAATGCTGCTGTCACTTCCATAATCGTTGTCCTGCAGCAGTTCATTTGGGGTCCTCTATCAAGCAGCAGTAGTGAAAATGGTGGTGTCAGCAGTGGTGCTGGTGGTTTTAGTAATGGCCAGCAGTTACTGAGCTCTTCTGATGTGCCAGGCTCTTGTACTTCATGTGGGTTATTGTATTTTAAGGCATTATTATCTATTTTACAGCCAAGAAAAGGAGGCATAGAAGAGATTCATAACTAACCTGAGGACACAGAACTAGTATGGGTAAAGCTAGTATGTTGAGTCCAGGCAATTTTACACCATATTCCGTATTTCAAAACACATCCCTGTATTACCACTGGACAGTAAGTAGCTGCAGAGAGCAGCAGTTCCAATGCATCATCCTACATTTTAGGAGGGAGGTTGATGACTAGAGTCCATCCAGAGAAGGATAATTGGGAAAATAAAGAGTCCTTGAATCTCTGTGAATGGAAATAGAGATTTCAAAAAGATAATCATGTTTGTGAGATAAAGTGGTAAATTGGGCTTTAGATTCCCCCCTTTTTCTCCTCTTCCCCAGGCACAGTGGGCTGAGTCCCCTCACCATTGTATATCAGCGATTGAAGAATTATGTACAAATGTTTAAGTGGATTACAAGATTATTCCAGGTAGATCGAACTATTTTTATCGGTGACAAAAGAGTTCCTAAGAGATGTCATTCACTGATCTTTTTTAAATGAACCACCGTTTGCTTTTATATTGCACTAAAGCAATCCTTGAAGATCAAGTACAGAGAAAACAAAATCAGAGTATTTATCAATTTCTGCAGTTTTGATTTTCCACCAAACACATGAGATCTGTTAAAGACTTCATGAAGTAGAAGAAGAGGAAAAGAAGTGGTGTATAGTCAGTCCTGTTGTTGGTCAGGACCTAAACAACGGAATGCAGTATTTCTTCTGCTCTTGAATCTTAGCTATAGTAAGATAGCCCACTGTTTTAATAATGGTGTTTTGGGAACAAAACCCACTTCAGAAAAGGGAGATACTCATTCTAAGGGGGATTCTGATGTCAGAAATGTTAAAATGTCTAAAAGCTTTTTATTTTAAAATAGTAGAAATAAGAAGTAACTTCTGCTCTCATCTTTACACAATCTTGTAGAGCAGAGGGTAAGACAAAACTGGGCAAATATTAATAAAGGCAACATGATGTGTGAGTATTTGGGCTCTAAGAGGTGAGGGAGGCATGAGGAAGATGGACTCAAAGGCCAGGCACAGAAAAAGCCTAAATGAAGTTGGTGGATGTTGGGAGGAGGGAATTATAGTGTCTAGACTTTGAGTACTCATATCAGGTTAGCCCTGTAATGGAAACATTACAAACATGCATTTTATGGAAATGCATAAAATTATTCCTAGGTGTATTACTCCATTCTCATGTTGCTAGTCAGGAACACCTTAGACTGGGTAATTTATAAAGATAAGGGGTTTAATTGACTTACAGTTCCTCATGGCCCGGGAGTCCTTAGGAAACTTACAATCATGGCAGAAGGCACCTCTTCACAGGATGGTGGGAGAGAGGATGCAAGCACGGGAAGTGCCAGACACTTATAAAACCATCAGATCTTGTGAGACTCACTCAGTGTCACAAGAACAGCATGGGGGAACTGCCTGCATGATCCAGTAATATCCACCTGGTCCCACCCTTGACCACCTGGGGATTATTACAGTGCAAGGTGAGATTTAGGTGAGGACACAGAGCCAAACCACATCACTACACCTGTTAACCATCCACAATCTTGGCAGCCTGATCCAGGAAAACCTGTCGTCTTCAGCCTAATAAATCTGTCTCCAAAGACCCTGACCATGTAATTCTACCTTCCATTCTCAGGTCCAGAAGCTTCCACTTAATGTGATGGGTGTCTTCACAACCTTCTGAGTATTGACCATCTCTCTTGTTGTAGCTGAAGATGCTTATTAAGTGTAAATGATACAGATGCTCTATCTGTCAATTGCCCGCCCTTTAGTAAGATGCACAGATAATAATGAGTCCACAGTTACCTCCTTATAGGCGTTATCTTAGTAAATGGTAAAGTAGCTATTAAACTGGAACTTTATGGTTTATAAGAAGATGTTCTTAGTTGAGCTGTGCCTTTGAAATCTCTTTCTCATTCTCAACATGAAGTTCACCACTAGATTATAAAATTAGCAAAGGAAAAGAATGACTTTCTGGTCACAGGTTTCCTTTGTCCCCACATCTCAACACAGTTGTACACATATTGTAAGATCTTAGTAAAATCATGTTGAATGTTCT
Organism: Papio anubis; assembly: GCF_008728515.1. Classification (NCBI taxonomy): domain Eukaryota; kingdom Metazoa; phylum Chordata; class Mammalia; order Primates; family Cercopithecidae; genus Papio; species Papio anubis. The sequence goes on from NC_044977.1 coordinate 72,880,710, forward strand.
TTTTTGTTGTTGTTGAGATGGAGTCTCACTGTCGCCAGGCTGGAGTGCAGTGGCGCGATCTCGGCTCACTGTAACCTCTGCCTCCCAGGTTCAAGCGATTCTCCTGCCTCAGCCTCCCAAGTAGCTGGGGCTATAGGCATGCACCACCACACCCAGCTAATTTATTTGTATTTTTAGTAGAGACAGAGTTTCACCATGTTGGCCAGGATGATCTCAATCTCTTGACCTCGTGATCCGCCTGCTTCAGCCTCCCAAAGTGCTGGGATTACAGGTGTAAGCCACTGCGCCCGGCCTGAATATTCTTATTTTAAACCTCCCTGTCTTACTGTATTTCTCATCGAAGCTATTTAAGGTAAAAGAAAAACCCCAAGTTTTGAAGCTTAGTCTCTGCGCCTCAGGTAGAGCTGACAGCCATTCACTTCTGTTCTGCATTTACTTGCCTCATTTGAGTAAACTTCTTCCTGCCTTGAAGGACTGTACTGTATGCATGTAGACTGATTACTGTGCAAATCTTCTTTGCTTTTATTCTAAGAATTGAAAACGTTTCTCATTAGACTATCCTCCTCCTCAACATAACCCAAATAGACTTTTAAAAAGCCAATTTTGATTATTTTTCTAGTCCAGTTTATGTCAAAGATGCAATTCAGTTCTCTTAACAGTCTTTATATTCTAATTAAACTCTTCCAATTTGCAGTTTTTGTCTTCATTCTTCATTTATTCATAAAAGCCAAATTTGACCTAGATATGTTGTAGTAGATGACAAAACATGGAGTTGCTAAGCCCCATTCTCCCAATGAATACTATTTATCTTTCATTTTTATAGCAGTAAAATATTTATATAAACATACCATAGTGGAATAAAAGCAACAATCTGGTGCTAGTGATCTTCACTGTGATTGACACATATTAGTTAACTATACGTTTAGTGTGTTTGTGCAGAAATGTTTCTCAAGGATTTTCTAACAGGTGTTGCAATTGAGGTCCTGAGAGATGAAGAGATGTGTCCAAGGTCCTGTACCTAAATCAGGGAAGAGCAAGGACTAGAACCCAGGTCTCCCACCTGACTGCTAGTGAATTGTTTTGCATCCCTGCTTCTTTGCTTGTTTTTTGCTGAGGGAGAATTGTTTTGGGAAATATAAAAAGGACTCTGTTATCATATGTCGAGGGTCATATTGTACTGTAATAGAGTATGTGGGGTACCCTGGCAGTGGTAGGACAGTGGGTCTTTAAATGGGTCTTTAAAGTGAGTCTTTAAAGACAATGGGTCTTTAAATGTGGTAGACAGGGTATCAGGTTAGATAAGAGTTTGGGTAAGCTGCATGGTCAGATAGACCCAGATTGAAATTCCTGCTCAGACATTAAGCAGCTACAGGACTATGGGCAAGTTATTAACCTCTGTGATCTCCAGTGTTAACACCTGAACTTCTTGTGCGGATGAAATGACCTGATACTTATGATGTGCTTAGCATTACACCTCACACAGACTAACAGCCTTAATAAAAAGTTAACTATTCTTAGATATTACATGTTTATCTGAGTTATGGTTATTGAAAAACCCATATGTGCCTGACGGTAAAACTAGGATTACTGCAAGGAGAAAGGAAAAGATGACAGTCATGTTTCTTACTAACTCTCATTGGAACATACAACAAGCACCTTCTTTAGAATTAAGATACACACACACACACACACACTCACACACATACACAGTATGCATATGATGTATGTCTTTGTGTGTGTGTGTGTATATTTCTTTGATTGTTTTTTACTTTATCATGTTGCCTTATGGAGGATTGTTTTTTGAAATATGAAAAGGACTCCTACATGTGTCTTTAAGTCATGTTGTAGGGTAGTTGTGGATTGAGTAGTCCTCTTGAGATTCTCCTTATTCTTCAATATCAAATTAACAGAGAAAGAAAAATAGTTTTACTTTGTGGTGTATGGACCTTTGCAAATCAGTAACAAGAAAATAATCTATTATTTCCCACACCATCCCACACTCATACTTAATAATACTCCTCCTACTACTTTGTTTTTTAGTCTTTCCCTTACTTCTCCTGAAGCCAGAGATGAAAATATAATTTGCCAATATACAGCCAAATTTGTTTTTGGAACACATTGTTCTAGATTATTATCTTTCTCACTTACCACCAGTATGGTATTGTTATAAAACAAAATCACAAACAATTTTCAGGTCAGTACATTTTAGTAAAGTCAATTTATTACGTTACATGTTTTGTAGATGAGATACCTGACTTGTGACAAATGCTTGGACTTATATATGATTGTTAAGTCACTTCAGACTCAATTCAATTTCATTTTCCTTTTTTCACCCAAGTCCATTTTCCCCATTTTTCTCCTGAATTTAGGATGGCAAGTGTATACTTTATGCCTTGCAAATAAATTGGTTTCTGTGTAATCATGATAATAAATCAAGCCAACTGGGTGCTGCTGCCCATATCAAAGTCTGCAGCTTCCTAATACATGCCAATTAATTCTCTTCATGAAGCAATCAAACCATCCCTGCTTTCCTGGCAGTGTCTTTGATGTTTCCCTCACCTTTTCTTAAACATCTTAAAGAGAAACATGCCTCTGTGAAATGATTGCACGGTTCAGCAGCTTTTGATTTTCAGCTTCCAATTCAATCATGCAACCTGTCATTCTAATTTTTTTTCACTTCACAATTATCCTATTTCTTTTCCTGCTTGTTTATTATCCACTCTGTGGATCATGTCAATAACAGTTTTTAAATCATTGTAAATTATAATAGTTTGACACTTATTTGGAGAAGCCTCATTTTTGACAAGGAGGAGGAAATTTCATATCATACTGTCATAAATTGGGGGTCAACTCAACATAAATTTCTCTTCTCATTAACATTTGAGAGAGAATGCTTCTAATATAAGATTTTAAGAAAACAGTCACTAAGATTTGAGTTTAAATTGTTTCCTCTGGCCTTACTAGCTGTATGAAAGCACAGACCTTCCCAGATAAAGGACCATAATTTTTTGTTAGTATTACAGTTCATGATTTTAGTTACATTTCTCAGAACTGGAGTCAGACAATTGGACATTCTGATTCACTGTAGTTTGTAAGCCAATTTCTTATGTACCTTCCTAATGAATAGGCAGAACTGTATCTTTTAAGTTCAAAGGAGTAGAAAATCTACATCAGAAGAGACCAGGATAACATCTGACCTGGTGTTCTAAGTGGGGTGTGGTAAGTGTATCTCTTCAGAAAATTACAGACATGATTTAGAGTTATTTTAATTGGTTCCTCTAAACAGGCCATCAACAGACAGTCAGTTTCTTTGTAAATTTAGCTGATGTAAATGGAATGCCAGCATCCTTTCATCACAGGACTGAGTGCTTGGTGATAGAGAACAGAGATGACTGAGCATGCTTTTGTAGTATCAGGAAGCAAGCAACCTAGAAATACTCTTAAATGACATACCATCGTATTCTGACCCTAACATTGTGCAGACCTTTTTTGTTTTTAATCCATGACTTGGCCTAGAGCACACACAACTATTTCAAAGGTTTCACTGAATGCATTTCTTATAACGTTCACCTGTGTGTCTTTATTCCCAACTAGATAGTTCTCTCTCAATACTTTTTTGTTATCCCTGAGTTCCAGGAGAGGTCCAGGCCATTTGTGATTATCCCATGAGGAACAGTTAAAGGCAGTGGAAGCCCCACCTCTGTGGAGGCAGAGATTAATCAGGATGGTATGGGCTTCAGGAACAGAGGTTGGGACAGCAGGCAAGATAGCTCACTGGAAGCAGGACTCAGGGACTTCAAAGATTCTTCCATCTCCAGGGCCCCTGTTCTACCATGGCCAGGAAGGCAGGGATCTTGTGGTTAGCTTTTGGCACTAACTATATTTATATCAGAGAAAGGAAAAATTAGGGATGTGTCATAGCTTTTGTCAGTGAATACTGGCCCTGTCACTTTAGGATTAGGAATTCGCTTTACTGTTCATCAAAACAGCTTAATGTAATGGTGAAAGCTCTTGTCATTAGATAAACCTGTGTTCAAATCCTTGCCTGGCCATTAACTAGCTGCTGATCTTGGCACACTACTTCAGCTCTCTGAGCCCCAGTTTTCCTGTCTCTAAAAATAGTGGTAATAAAATCATAGCTCATAGGAGTTTGGAAAGGGTTGAATTACTTATATGCCAGGTAAGTGGTGAGTAGCAATAATTGCTGACTACTAATAAGTACTGGTTATAGGTATATAATAAGTACTGGTTAATAGGTACTGGGCTTAGTGCCTTATTTTAATTATCTCATTTAATCCTAGCACCAACCTTGCAAAGGTAGGTACTAATATTATTATCCCCATTTTAAAGATGAAGAAACTGAGGCCCAAAGAAGTTAGCTAATTCACACACCTAGTAAGTGATAGAGCCAGTGCTTTTGTTGCAGAGATCAGAATCAGAACCCTACTCCATGGGTGGAATTTGACAGCTCCTCGAAGTCAGGATCATGTGTTATTTATCTTTGTATCTTATGTCCTCTTTTTGGCCTCAGAAGCTAGAACAGTATTTTGTTGTATCAGATGAGGTCCCACAATATAAAGATTAAAGAATAACTTTCAAACAGCTATAGCCTCAACAATGCAATGGAGGGATGCAATGGGCCACCTTGCAAAGGAGGAAGCTCCCTGTCTTTGAAAAGGTTCAAGCTGCGGCTGGCTGAACCCTCAGGTCCTGCCTAGCTCTAAGATTTTCTGATTCATTCATCTCCCCGGCATGCCCACATTACATAAGGTGCCTTTCTCTGCTGGAGGAAAAGAGGAAAGAGTACACATCCGTGGGTTATGTGTTAAATCATTCAGCCTTCACTCCTACAAAGTAAAATCTCCGACTCAGGATTCTACCTACTGTTACTCTCTACGCTTTACTAAACAATCAGATTTTCATCTCCACTCCTATTTTTAGTTTTGAGAAACTAGTTCAGTTCCTTGTTAAAAAGTATTGTAAGTGTCATGTTGCACCGTTATTAAGAAATGTCTTCTACAGTATGAATATAGTGCTAGGTGAGTTTATATAAATTATTCCATATTTGAGAAGGAACCATTTGGTACTTGTTCTGAATACAGTTGTTTAAGAGAAGAAAATTGCAGACAAGCAGTTTTGTTCCCTGCCATTTCAAAACCCTTGGCCTTGTCTAGGCAGCTAGCAATGACGACTACCCTGAAGATGAAATTACTGTGGTACTTTCTAAGTACTCGAGTTCTTTAATTATTTCCAATATATTGCCAAATGAAACATTTATGAAAAAGCTTACAATTACACCAAGTAGCTTGAAAATTTACACTTACATTGGTGAAACATCAAACAGTACAGTGTGTGGTAGTACTGTTTTTTTTTTCTGTAGACAAGAATTCTCTTTGCTCTTATTTTTCATGACTCATCCTTCCTTAACTCATCTTTCTTATCCTTTGAAATTTTCTTTTCAGAGAATCAAAAAAGCTTTCTTCATCATTTTTTTTTTGTCAATTCACAAGACCTCCGCTTTTGAATAGTAGAAATAATGTTGGTTTTTCCACAGGGATTGGTTATAAATTCCTTCTCCACGCCGAAGTACACTGGCCTCTAGTGGATATCTGTCTCAGTTGTAGTTCATCTTGATCTTGCCTTAATTCACTTATTGTAGCACTAAATCACATATTTTAATAATTTTCAATAGTCTATATTAAGGAACACAATCAGAATTTCGGAGGGTTTGAAGTAGATTTTGTCATGAAATTGATTAAACTTTATGTGGATAGTCATATACTTAGCAATGTAGTTAACAAATTTAGATTATTTCCTGCAATTTGTTAAGATGTAATTGTGATGTTAATTCCACAGTACTTTTCACTTAACACACATTGCACTTGAAGACTTAAGGCATATGTAACAGATCATTATAGAAATCAGCCCAACTTACTCATGTCAGAGAAATAAGATTCTAATAGGATACCAAATTATCTCATATTCCCTGTACATAGTCCTGATTAAGAAAAAGAAAAGCTAGCATATTCCAAAGCAGTATTATTATAGTGGGATTTTTTAAGTGTAAAATTTAGGAAAATCATCTGTTTAAAAGTATGAATCTATGTCACTTTTTAGAACTTGCAGTTTAGTATATTTCAGTATGGCAAAGCATTCATTTCAATTTTCATATGTGGTCATTAAATGGTAAAAGCATATTCATGTTTATTCAACAATCTGCCATTAATTTAAGTGTGAAAAATATTTTATTGAAAGAGCTACCTAAATTCTTATTGAAAACTCTGCCTATCAGTGAACCAACAATTCAACCTTAAGTTTATTGATAAGTGACATCTGGTATTGGTTGTAGGTTCGTTCTGCCTCAGGGTCTCTCATGAGGTTGCAGTCAAGAAGTATGCCAGGTTCACTGTCATCTCAAGACTTGATTGATTGGGGCTGGAGGATCAGTCTGCTTCCAAAATGACTCACATGGCAGTTGGTAGGAGGCCTGAGGCCTTGGTTCCTTGCTGGATAGAAGTCTCTTGAGCATTCGTCCTTATGGTATAGCAGTTGGCTTGCCCAGAGTGAGTGATCCGAGAGAGAACAAAGAGGAAGGAGGCCCAGTACTCTTCATAACCTGGTCTCAAAAGTCGCACACTGTCATGTCCACCATATTCTGCTCATTAGAATGGATAGTGATCCAGTCTAGTCCATGCTCCAGAGGAGGACGATTAAGCTCTACATCTTGAAGAGAAGAACATTAAGGGATTTGTGGGCATATTTTAAAACTATCATGGGAGGAGATCTTCAAGGGAGAATTTGTCTCATGTTTAAGGAATGTGTTGCGTCTGGATGTATAGAAAGGACATTTTAAGCTCTGACAAGGATTTGAGCCAAGTTGGCCAGTAGGGTGACTGAAGGTGTTAGAGTGGAAGATTATAGGGCAAACCATATGACACAGTAGATCTGGAGTCACATGAGGGTTTAGGATTACCAAATGTGTGGCTTAGAGGAGTTACCTAATGCCTCTATACTGTATGCCATCTGTAAAATATGGGAAGTAGTTACCTTCTTTACAGGGTCATGGTGAGATATCAGTAAGTTAGGACATATAAAAGATTTAGGAAGAGCCTGGCATCTAGTAAGTGATTAAGAAGTGATAGCTACTTCAGCCTTAGTATGATTGCTGCCATATGTAAATTCATGCTGTGTAACTCTTCAGTCGTTTTTGTAGCCTGAGAAATCCTACTTGTGTCCTTCTCCAAACTTGCTTGGTTTCTTTTCTCTCTTTCTGTCTCTGTAGCTTTATTCTGCATTCCGTCATTCACACATGCAACAGTTTTCCAACCGAATATTTCATTATATGCAGAAATATTTTCAAATTCTGGCCAGGCATGGTGGCTCACACTTGTAATCCCAGTACTTTAGGAGGGCTAAGCAGGAGGATCACTTGAGCCCAGGATTTTGGGACCAGCCTAGGCAACATAGCGAGGCTCCATCTCTACCAAAAACTTTTTAAAAAATTATCTGGGCATGTGGCACATGCCTGTAGTCCCAACTACTCAAGAGCCTGAGGTGGGATTGCTTGAGCCTGGAAGGTCAAGTCTGCAATTAGCTGTGATCGTGACATTGCACTCCAGTCGGGGCAACAGAGCCAAGATCACATCTCATAAAGAAAAAAGAAATAGAAATTCTCAGATTATTTGAGGGAGAGGGAAAATCTGAAAGTTAGAGAGGGTAGCAACAGTACCAGGAAAGATGCACTGGTTTGGAAAGCATCTTCCAGGATATTGATACATCTGTGTAGTCATGGGAAATACATAGATTAAGCAGTAAGGACAGATGCTGTTCTCAGATACATTTTGTCTAGTAAGCCTAGTGTTTTTAAAAATCCAGAATTTTGGCTTTTGAAAACTGGAAAGATCTGGGCATAATAGGCCTACATTCCCATAGCAACAATTGGATGGATTGTGTAGCAACTGCCCCTTTTTAAAATGTCCTTGCTGGTATGTCAGAGTATTTTCTGTTGTCTTAATCTAATACCTGTCTACTCATTTACTCACCTGCCTGGCACTGAATTTGAAACCACATCTTCCAATTAAAATTAACACTCTGCAAGTCAGTTAGTCAATAGAATCTCCCATAAGAAGTACCCCCAACATCAAGGTACTCGATACATCTATAAAAACAGTCATTTGGAACTGTAACATGAAACTGGGATGGAATTCCTGTTCTCAAATCTGCCTAGGCGGACATTAGTCTTCTCAACTAGGTGACAAGAACTTTAGAGTCTAGTTAGATGGCATAGTACGAAAGGGAACTCATGTAGCAGAAATGGGCATTACAGGAAGCATTACCTACTCAAGACAAACAAAAAAATGGGAGATGACCTCAGCTAGCCTTGAGCAACACAGAAGACCATCCAAGTTTCCAGGTTTCCGGGGTAAGAACTTTGACATGATATTCAAGGCAATCATGAAAATAAAAAGGAAATAAAAAGGTGGCACATCAAGACATTTACAAAAATATTGTTGTCAACCCAAGAAGTTTTTACTTTGATAGGACACACAGTAGACATTAAACAGGTTGAAAACTATTTTTTGGATCTAACATATTGGAAAATACATGTTCATGTGATAAACCCATACTGAGAAACATGTGTGATAAGATGGATGAGGTAGGCATCTGCAAACAGGGACATTTGTCCAGACATTTCAGAGAATAAAGGAGAGTTACAGAGCAGGGAAGACAAAAGGAAGCTCTAGCATATCAGGAAAGCAAATGCTTGTCTACATTGTAGACTTAGGTACTGTGTGTGTATCTATCTTTACTGAATGCTGCGCAATTCCTAGAAAAGCCATGTGAAATTTGAGAGCTTTAGTTTCCTTCCCCACAGTTTTTCTTGGTTGTTAAGCCATCCTATACATATTCCTTTTGGGAATTTTTTTTGGTTGACTGTTAACAGCTCAATAACACAGTTTATTTGCTTAGTAGAATAGAATAATGTGGCTTTTGAGATAAATGTATGGTGACTACTTGCAGCTGGGTCACTGGCATTTTATGGAAGTTAAACAACGCCTTTTGTTCAAGATTGCAGATCTACATTTTTAAATATTAACCATCTTCTCGAGTTTGTCTCCACGTTACACATGTTCCTTCTTTAGACAGACTGGGAGACCACATGGGGATTCAGTCTTATTGAGCCCATCTTTCATTATGCTGAAAATAAGGATTGCAAGTCACCTTCTTGGTGGACTTTCCTTAGTTCTGTTTGTGGCTAATAAACTAAATGAAGCCATTTTAGTGCTGAGAAGCTCGTTTTCACCTGACAAGCCATCATCTGTCATTTATAATGGACAGGACCCAAGATAATAAAGCCTTTAGCTTGTTTTCCTTTTTCTGCCTTTAACTGGGGTGTAGATCCAGACAGCTAATGAGCAACAATTTCAGATTCTTAGGTATTAGCCATGTCCCAAAAAGAGCCAAGGAAAGAAATGTTTGTGATAATACTCATTTAATGGCTTGTGCTGAGAATGTGCAGATTTATTTGACTTTTATTTCATTGTGTAACCCATGACCATGGTTATCTTGTGGAGAGGGGGTAACTGAAAAAAATATTAACCTTCCAATTCTAGAAGGTTGAATGGATTTTCCCAAAAGCAAGCTGGGTTGGTCAGAATGGCACATTATCAGTCTTAGAAGGAAACAATGGCACACTCATCTCACAGTATATGGAGGAAAGTTTACTTTTTAAAATATTGATAATGACGGTGTATGTGGGGTTAAGGGAACCTGGGCTGGCAGCCTGGGATCGCTTCTGTCCCAAAGCTGAAAGAGAGAGAAGGAGGTGACTACTTGACCAGAAGAGAATATCCTGTAATGAAGACTTTCTTGAGATGCTCAGATACCTTCTGTGGAGGAAACAGCCACCCAAGACAATCATGCTGGGAGGGATGGGGGAATAAATGCCCCAGATTCCCTCTCCTCCTGCCAGGGTTCCCCAGATGTCAGATCCAAAAGGAACCCGTTAATCTGTTCTCTCTAGTCAGCCTCCCAGGTCCAAGAGGAGGTTGCAAAAGAGTGAAGAGGATCTGGAGAGGCCCCTGACAATTCTGCAGCACAGCTAGGTCCCAAATCATGATGTTTTGATAGTCTGTTTAACATGTGCCTCAGAGAATAGAATATTCTGGAATCCTTTTGGAAAAGGAGTCTAATAGCTAGAGAACTCTTCGAGGTCCACGAAAGGTTAACCATGGATGAGAGAAGGTGTGGCCAATCAATGATTTAGACACTTTGAGGTAGAAAGCATTTTGTTCAATTCCTTACTTAACAGGCTGTGGGGGAGTGCTCTGCCAATGTAGTTTGTAATTTGCTCCAGACGTGGTATACTGACATTTGCTGAACAGCTAAATAAATAGATCTGAGTTCCACACAACAGATAACAGCAAGGTCAGACAGTGATATTAGTAATTTTATAATATTATCTACAGCTGAGAATGTTTTTTGGCAACAGTGACACTTGATACTGCTGGTCAGTGTAGAAAGAATTCTACAAGATTCGATTCCTCCTGATATTAAATATTACCGGGCACCAGCCCTGCCCAGGCATTTCAGAGGAGCCTTAATTCAAATGGGATGTTGATTTTTATAATAAATGTTATAACTTTCTTGCATTATTGTTTATTTGGTTTTCCTCTTAATTTACCTGAATTTAAGTTTGAAATATTAATGAATTTTTTCAGCAGTGACTGAAAATTCTGAAATTTCAGAATTTAAGATTCTGAGTGTGAGGTTTGGCATTAGAGTCATTTTACTGGAATGAACAAAAGGTGGGGATTTGGGGAAATGAAGTGGAAACTTGTTTTTGTAAAGAAATTTGGCAGTAAATTGCCTTTCACAAATATACTAGTGAGATTTGTAATGAATAAAACATGTATGTGTTTTAAAAATACTTTTACTTAAAATAATTTTAATATAAATTTTAGCCTATAAGAAATAGCTTATAGATCACTGATATCTTCGCTGGAATCTTATGTTTTTACTCTTTCCAGCCAGATATTTATCCACTAGGATTTTGATATGAATCTTTATCAACCCCTTATTTTTCCAGAAAACTAAATGATCAAATAGGTTTATTTGAACAGATGCCTAAAACCTCACAGAATCATTATATTCCACCTTTGTTTTACATTAGATTTGTTATTTACAGAAACAGTGGGTTTTGCCATTAACTAAATTTGTCTTCATTTCTCTGTGGTGTGAAGTGTGAATCCGTGTGGTCCTAAGTTTTGGTTCTCTCTGCTTGGCTATTTTTTTTTTCTAATTGATGTTAATCACAAATAAAGGAGAAGAAACCACTCATAGAAATATTTTTTTTTCCCTCTTGCTTGTAGGGACAGTAACCCTGTGGAGACTGATATGTTGCAATGATAGATGGATAGACATCCTGTTTATAGATTAATAAATGGGTCCTTCACCAAGTTGCCAATTTTATGGGTGTTCTCTATATTAACCCTCCAACAAATGATGATGGATATTTACATGCATCAAGATGACATAAGTCTGAGATGATTGGACAAAATGTGGCTCAGAAAGAATGTGCCAATAAATATTCTTAATCTGCACCAATGTAGCTCCCATTACAAATGAAATACAGATATTGCATTATAAGCAATGAGTATCCTGCTTTGAAAGCAATTATCTGTTAAGCTGGAAAGACAGTTTTGTAACCAAATATTTCTGAACAGTCAATTCTAATAGCTGATTTGTTAAGAGAGAATTATATACCTCTTTTTTGAAGTCTTTTGATGCCCTTTTATGAAATAGTATGACCAAAATCTCTTTGCTCTATTTTTTTTTTAGCTTTGAATATCTCTGTGGCCAAATTATACATTATGGTAGTTTTTGCATGATTTATTTTAAACACACAGCACTCAAAAAAGAACCTTGCATTTGCCATTCTAAATGTTCAAGTGGTTTTTGTTTTGTAATCTTGACAATGGTTCTGATTCTCAGTTCAGAAGGATATGGGAACTATTGCTGGAAAAAGTAGAAACTGTGTTTGTGCTATTCCCCCAAATTTCTGTGCCCTTCAGTCCGTTTAACTCCTTGCCTCCTGTTCCTATTTATAATGCCAATCAATATTTCCGTCTTTAGATTTTTCTTCTTCCGAAAATCCTGTTAATACCTGACTTAACCACTACTACCCTGTCTGCTGACAACTACAGAAGCATTTATATGCCACCCTTGGCCTGACCAGGGCCTTTGTAGTTGCTATTCTTGATTGTGAAAGGCTTCTACTTTTGTAGATACTATAACTTTGACCTAAATAATGAAATGATGTAAGCATCTATGTAAAGAAGGACCCTAGATCTCTGTGCCACCTAATCACAAATATACCAGCTCCTACACACCTTTTCTGACAGCTCTCTGCAGATCACATTTCCAACCCATTGACGCTTTTGCAGAAAATGACTAAATTAAAGTGTTATAACTTAGAACACAGATGGTCTGCTAAAGCTCACATTAAGCTAGAATCCAAATTATTTGACCGGAAGATTTTTTCAAGGAGCATTACTTAGGTCTAATACTTCATAGAATATACTTTGGAGAACTTTGATTTAAGGAAACAGGTCCTTGTTTTGGGAGGAAGTATGGCTTTATAATTTATATGGTGCAGTATTCACATTAGTTTTTAACCTGTTAAGCTATACCAGTATTCCTAATGGAAGATGTCTTCATTCTCTTTAGAGCTGGAAGTCTATATTTAAATTTTTTGCTTTACATATACCTAAACCTACATAATTAATATATTCTTGGTGGTTATGCAGGATGTGAATTGGATTTCTTTACTGCCTGATCTTTTCTTTGTAAAAATTATTAAAGGAGGGGCAATGTTGACAGGCTACACCATTAGTTATAATTATGTGTAATTAATATGTGTCATGTAACTCCAAAGTTAAGGAAACAAATATATTATACACTTGCATTGACTCTTTCCTCCACTTCCATGACAGACATTGTTAACAGGTCAAAGATCTCTGCCATGGAACTAGAATGTGCCCCCATCATCATTCTCCGAGCAACCACGTACAGAGTTACCATGCCTTCCAGTGGCCATTCCACTGCCTGATATCTAAAATCTGTATTGATGATGATGTCTCACCATTAGAATTTTTATGACCATAATTTCAAAGAGTATTAGTGGCAACAGTATAAATTTCAGTGTTTCAGAAATGGGGAGGAGGAGCTATCAGTCTGCAGAGAGAGGTCTTGTTAGGAACATCTGTTTCAGCTCAGGACAGAGTTTAGTGTTTGAAGGCCAGGCCCCACTCTTGTACCTTCATGACCCCTCCCCAGCCCCATCTAACTAGGAAATGCAAACCATGAGCTCTGGACAACTCTTTTATCAGTAAACAGGAAATATCTTTATTTGTAAAGAACTAAAACCCATTGGTCCACAAACCTATAAAAGATATCTTACAAATCAAAAGATTGATTTTAATTCAGCAACAAAATTTGAAAGCAAGAAATACTTGGGCACCAGAATACAGGACTCAGAAGCATGTCCTTGAAGCTTGGAAATAGGACCAACATGGAGCTGGAACTCTTGACTAATCTTGGGAGTCTCTGATTATAGAGAGACTGCCAGAGGGAGTGGAAAGAACATGGACTTTACAGTAAGACTGACTTAGTTTAAATCTTGACTCCATTGCCTACTGCTGTGTGACGTTTAAGCTCATTGAGTTTGTTTATTTACCAGGGAAAGTTGAAATACATAATTTCTAGCACCTAGGAAAATTAACACTCAATAAACCTTAATCCTCCATACAATTTTGCTTATTCTAGCAAGGAGTAAATTCTAGAATGTAAGTAAAGTGAAGAATATAGGAAGAAGAGAATAAACAGAGTAAGGACAGATTAGAGTCTAATTAGACCCATTTCCCTAGGTTCACCTGACTGCTGTCAGAGGTCAACCTGAATGGAAACTTGACTCTCCAACAAGTTACTGTCCCCAGAGGATCTATCCATAAGATGTCGTTTCCATGCTCTCAGTTCAGAGAAGTTGGAATAAAATGATTGGTTCATCTCAACTGATGAATTTAAAATTCCCAAATCTTGTTTTGTATTAAGGGTGTTGTATAAGACATTTCCTTTTGATTTTGAGATTTTCGGGCAGGATCGTGGACTCACTAAAATTATTTCTTTTTTCCTTGGAAGAAATTAAAAGGGCAGAGTGGGAGGGTATCTTTCGAGGAATGCTATTTTTCACATGTCAATTTTAGCTATTTTGGAGGTATATGAATTGCTTTATTCCAAGGATCGTGGCATTTGAATTCATACGAAAGAAAATAATTTCAAACTCCAAGAATATACCAAAGGTAGAAATGTGAGCCTGAGCAGCTTGCCAGAATTTCAGCAGAAGGCAAATCTGGTCCCAATCGAACCAATCTGTTGGTTTATTTGTATTATTACAATAAAGCCCAAGATTGAATTCCTCACCTGAATCACTTCCTTATTGACTGAATCCATTTAGACTCCCCTCTAATTTAGCAGAGTATTTTTTATTAAAGCCAGGCATACAAACATCAATTATCCAAGCTGCATCTCATTTCCTTCACCATTTATTTTCCTTCGTTGGCTGCCAATGGATTAGAAGACATGATTAGAATTCATCAGGAAAATAAAAACAACAAAAAAGAAAGAAAAACGGTTTCACAAAAACAGATGCTTAAACAAGAGCAACAACGTTCAGAATTAAAATAGCTTGTGATTTTTTTTAAAGTCCTTATCTTGACTAATATAAACATGCTTGCTTGATTTTTATCAACCTCATGCTGCTGCAGTGGGACTAAATTAGCATTCCTGATTGGAATAGGAAAAGACAAAACCTAATAGTTGCACTTACTGTGCTTCTTGTATATGCTACAGTATTTCTAAATACAATGCAGTACTTAACTATTTGCAATAACCATTGCCAAGTGGCTGACTTACTGTGAAAGTTTTCTATTTGTTCACTTCCAGTCAATGTCAGGGAGGAAAAAAGAACAAAACAGAGGCTTTCCTTCTATGAACTTGTTAAGGTAACAGGTTTTGTTTTAAAGGAATGTTATTAAAGTTGGTTGGACTCCTTTATGTAATTGGCCACCACTACTTCCTGGGTACCTTAGTGTTATCAGTGATGGCAAGAAAATAACACAACAAAGAGAGACAACGTAATGTCTGAAAAGTGTTATCAAAGATACATCAAATGACACAAAGAAGGAGGGGTGATGGAATACTTGCGGTGAATTTGAGGGGAAATGAACCAAGTCACATCTATGTCAGGTTGGCAAACTATGATCTGTGGGCCAAATCTGACCCACCACTTGTTCTTGTAAATAAAGTTTTATTGGAATACGACCATGCTCATTCACTTACATATTGTTTGTCTATGATTGCTTTCATGCTGCAACAAGGGTAAGTAGCTGTGACAGAGACTGGCTCACAAAACCTAAAATCTGTACTGATAGAGCTCTTAAAAGAGAAATGTTGTCAACCCCTGGTGGATGTCAGTGGCTCCCCTATCATTACCCAGCTGTTCCTGACTGCCCTGCATGTGCTGTAGTGAAACAGACATTGGTTTGAACTATAACTGCTTAATAACTAGAGACCCTAAATTTTCTGAGCCTCAGTTTATCTATAAAATGGAGGTTAAAAATACATATATAGCTCTCGGCTTTCAGCTTGGAGGGGGCGAAGGTGCAACTTTCTTCGGTCGTCCCGAATCCGGGTTCATCCGACACCAGCCACCTCCACCATGCCGCCGAAGTTCGACCCCAACGACATCAAAGTCCTATACCTGAGGTGCACCGGAGGTGAAGTCGGTGCCACTTCTGCGCTGGCCCCCAAGATCGGCCCCCTGCGTCTGTCTCCGAAAAAGGTTGGTGATGACATTGCCAAGGCAACGGGTGACTGGAAGGGCCTGAGGATTACAGTGAAACTGACCATTCAGAACAGACAGGCCCAGATTGAGGTGGTGCCTTCTGCCTCTGCCCTGATCATCAAAGCCCTCAAGGAACCACCAAGAGACAGAAAGAAACAGAAAAACATTAAACACAGTGGGAATATCACTTTTGATGATATCGTCAACATTGCTCGACAGATGCGGCACCGATCCTTAGCCAGAGAACTCTCTGGAACCATTAAAGAGATCCTGGGCACTGCCCAGTCTGTAGGCTGTAATGTTGATGGCCGCCACCCCCATGACATCATAGATGACATCAACAGTGGTGCTGTGGAATGCCCAGCCAGTTAAGCACAAAGGAAAATATTTCAATAAAGGATCATTTGACAAAAAAAAAAAAATACATATATAAGCTTATTGTAAATTCGTTGTAGATGCTCAATAAATGTTAATTTCCTGCCTGACCTTACTACAGTCTATGTAGGTGTCTTAAAACCAAAGACTTCTCAAACTCTGTCATGGCATTTGCTCTATGAGGCTCTGCATGATTTGCAAGGGGGCCCATCTCGTTTCCATCACTCTACTTCTCAGGCCCCAGGAACCTGATACTCCAGATTCTGTTCAGTTTCTCAGATGCACCACACTCTTTTCTGTCCCTCCACCTTTATACATAGCATTCTGTTGTCTTAAGATACTTTTCTCCCTCTCTTAATCTTGATCTACTTGCCATCTTCTGGACTGCCCTTCAGACTCTAGCTTAAATGTCTCTGCCTATGAGAGGCCCTCCCTCACCACCTAGTGTAATATGGGTCTTGTCCCACTACTCACATAGGACCTAGCATTTTCCTCCCCTTCATAACTATTATCATGGTTTGCAGTTTTAGATATATAGAACCTTTTTGCCTAATTTTAAAATCTTTCTTGCTGGCTTAGCTACTGACTACAAGCACAGGGCCCATAGTAGGCCCTGAAGAATATATATATTAAATTAATAATTCTTTTTATTGAGCAATCTTGCAATTTTTTATTTCATTAAGGGGAGTCATTATCATGTTGAAGAAAAAGCTGAATTTGTTAGACTGACAACGTACAGGCTGCATAATTTGACACAAGTTGTTTTTACCCCTCTGAGTCTTGGTTTTCTCATCTGCGAAAGGGAGGTAGGTGATATCTGTCTCACAAGTGTATGGCAGAGTTGGCTGTGGTAATGAACATGAAGAGACTAAGCCAGCACTCATTATAGGGCTTCTCTAGGTTTGCTGGCTCAGAAGGATATTTGACAGTAGATAAAGCTGTGACCCCTTGATTCTCCCAGATCTTCACCTCAATCTGGGGATGACCTCCTGTGATACTCATGTGTTAAATGTGTTAGTACACATACAGTAATTAGAATACTGAATACAATCTGCTAAATGCTTTAGTAACATTAATTATGGTTGTGTTTGTGATTGCTATTCATATATCAACTCTTAAGGACCATGGACACTTTGCCTAAAAAAGTACACATTTAGACAAAAATTCTATAGACAGCTGCGAAAAATTCACAATTCCTCTGAAACTCACAATCCTCTCCTGAATACATATGGTGTGCACTAACACTTGCCATTATCTGAAACTCATAGCCCTATCCTGAATGCATGTGCTGTGGGTTACCACTTGCCATTGGAGGTCTTGGAGGCCATATCCTGTAGGAGCAGGGTAGCCTTGGGATTTAACTACTATTATCCCCCCAAAATGTTGTGTTTGTGAATTCACCTGACTGGGGAATCCCTAATGTTCATCAGATAATCAAAAGGATCCATGTTCCAAAGAAGAGGTTTAGTATTGATTTTTGTTGGTTTGTTTATTTGGGCAGTGGGGATGATGTTGACAGAAGCTTGATAAATAGCAAGGGCTGTAGCTGTTCTTTTTTCAAAGTTTGGTTTTTACTTTTAATTGTGGACTAAAATCTGCAGCTAGAGTGTGTTTTGCAAAGCAAAACACCCACAGACATTTGAAAAACTTGCACGTGGACTGCCCGACCACCTGCACAGCTGCCAGTGCAAACTTGCCTTGGGATCAGCTGTCTGGGGTCTGGGGACCTGGGCCCTGTATCTGGCACTTCAACTTCCTCATTAGATGATCTTTACTTTTGTGAAACAGTAAATAGCAACCCTCATAATTGTCACCCGAGAATTAGAAAAAGCCTCAGTTCCCAAAAGCACTTGGGATCTTCCGGGAGAGTCTCTGGGTACTTAAATAGACCTAACACTGAATTCTTAAAAAAAAAAAAAAAAAAAAATTCTCTTTGCCAGGGGGCTGGGGGAAGATAATTAAAAGTTACTGTTGATAACGTCATGGAACAGCAGTTAGTAGTTGTAAAATGAATGAACATGTGAGGCACACATTGACAATTTGACATGCTTTATAAATGATAATAATAATAATGATGTCACGAGGCTTTCATTTTTAAACTATCTTAATTTCATTCCCAGTTTGAGATTGCAGATTACAGTAGTTAATTATAGAAATTGGCCCAGAGTTAAACCTTAAATCAGATTTCCATTAAAGTGCATGACTGCAGCAAATTACTTTACAGTAGGAGAGAAGGCGAGAATACCATAATCTCTGGTTGAGTGGCATCTTCTCGCCACCCAGGGTGGTGACTTCCCTCTTAGGGTGCTGTGGTATATCGTGTGTCCTAAACAATCCCATTTCCCTGAGCTAAGCAGCCTGCGTATTTCTAGGTCTTGTTGCTCTTCTTGTAGAAATCTCAATTACTTTGTTAGTATTGGTCATACTCTTTCTGCTCCTCTATCTTCCTCATGACTTCTCACTCTCCCTTTTGCATTTTCTCTCTCTCTCTTATTCTTTTGCATTCTCTCATGGCTTCTCTTACTGCTTCTTGTTCACTCATTCTCTTTCTCACTCTCTCTCTCTCTCACCCCCATGCTCTCTCATGGTTGTTCTGTATTTCTCATTGTCTCTCATGCACTCAATCTCCTCTGTCCTTCTGTTCCCCTCCTATAACTTCTCTGCTGCCTTTCAAGGAGGCTACTTTCAAGACTTGCCTCCACCCAGTTCTAAAGAAGGAAGAGGCTAGGCCTGGCGGCTCACACCTATAATCCCAACACTTTGGGAGGCCAAGGCAGGAGGATCAGTAGAGGTCAGGAGTTCAAGACAGCTGGCCAACATGTCAAAACCACGTCTCTACTAATAATACAAAAACTAGCCAGGTGTGGTGGCAGGGGCCTGTAGTCCCAGCTACTCGGGAGGCTGAGGTATGAGAACCCGGAAGGCGGAGGTTGCAGTGACTCAAGACTGCACCACTGCACTCCAGCCTGGGCAACACAGTGAAAATGTGTCTCAAAAAACAAATAAATAAAATAAAAAGGAAGAAATAAGAGGATCCAAGTTCCCATCCCTGGCCTCTGGCACCTGACAATCTCGGCCTCACCTGTATTATCTTAAGTTACTTCACCATTCAACCATTAGTTCCTCAATAAACTAAGTTGGGTGACATATCTGCCTTTATCCTGGCTGCTCCCTTTATCTCAGATCCTGCTCTTTTTTTTCTTCTTGTCTACTAGACCGTCACCTCTTCCAAAAATCCTCTGTCATATCAGCAGCCTGCATCACTGCCTCTGCGCTGGTCTTGGCTGTGTGAGACCATCTGTAGACCCTGTATTGTCATTGCCAGTTTATTGGTCTGGCTCTCAAACTAGTCTTTGAATTCTTCCCTGAGGACAGTGATGATATTTTATCCTTCTGCATATCCCAAGAACTTAATTCTGTACCTGGTACAAAGGAGATGTTCATCAGGTGTCTGTTGAAATTAATTCATTCATTGTTAAACCATTATTCGTACATGATTATGCCATGTCACGGACTGTGCTGGCTACTGATCATTAAAAAATGGAAAAATACATAATCTTTGTCTTAGAGAAGCACAAAGATGATCCAAACACGGGAGTTGCATCTTGGGGTTGGGGAGAGGAAGGTAAGAGGAGAATCAAGTACATTGGAGAACAACAGCTATTCATTTCTCAGTAAGTCTAACAAAGCCATTTATTCCTCTGCAGTTAGAAAAGAAGGCTTTTCCTGGGGTTCAGCACCAACTAAAGTAGTTGAATTTTAGGCACAAGTGGTTGTATGAAGAGTGTCTATTTTTAACGTCGGACTCTTAATTAAACACGAGATACTGATACATGAGAGACTTATGGGAACTGATGCCAATTGAGGCAACACTGATTCACAGCTCCTGTTTGACATTTACTCCAAGGACTCACCCACTAAGTAGAGTTGAATCAGAGGGTCTCAAGCCCCTTCTGTCCTTTTCGCTCCTATCCCTCACTCCTGCCTGTTTAGGTGAATTCACATAAGATTATCATGTGAACTATAATCTATAAAATGATCATAAAGCTTTAGATGGGTTAAACAGAGTCAGTGATTCTAATTTGATGAGAATTCCCTGAGAAGTTGACATCCAAACTTGTCCTTAAGGAACGTGCAGGCCGGAACATGGCAGAGGCATGCAGGTGCCAATGTGTGTTTTACTAGAATGCCAAGTTCCTCTGCACAAACCTTACTGAGCCTCAGCAGGTCCTGAGTTTCTATCACGGACCCCGTGGAGTCATTCTTGCTCCTGAATGTTTTTCTTCTATTGTTCTGGCAAGTTCCTCTCCATCCCACAGTTATTTGGAAACTGCTGCTGTACCAAGTCTCAATACTAACAGCATTTAATAGCTGTCATTAGAAAGCAAGCTTCTGCTTACCAGTCGGCCTGCTGTGAATGGTAATGGGAGATTTCTTTTTTGGGAGTAGCCCCAATCTCTAATTGGTTTGAAAAATATTGTTCATTTCTTTGATTCTTAAGACATTACCTTTTTGTTGAACTTCAATAAGTTTGTATTTCCATTATATTTAAATTCAGCATGAGCTGCAGTCTACTGAAAAAGGTTTTCTTACTTGCTCTCTAGGTAGCCTGCCCACTTTCATCACTGCTCGCTGAATAAATGCATGTGTAAATATCCATTAAGTACATTTAAAGCCATGTGGTAAACATTTCACATGTATTATCTCATTTAGGCCTTTCAGCATCCTGTGGGCTAGGTCCTCTTTTTATTCCTGTGATACAGATGAGGAAATGTTCAAGAGAGGTTCTGTAAGTTGCCCAAGGTCCCAGCCCTAGCAACTGACATCAATGAACAAATCAGTAGGCAATCTAGGGGGCTGACTTTGGGCCTGGCCACAGCCACATGACAGCTATGTGACCTTGGGACAATATTCCCTGAATGTACCCGATGGCTTTCTGGGCTAGAGAGTCAACCTTCACCGTACCTTATGAATAGGGTTCTGGAAAGGCTCACTATAAAAAATAAGGATTTGTGTAATCCACTTTCTAAACAGTTAAATGCTATACAAATGTAAGATATTCTCTTCTCATATGTTTAGTGTAGGTAATTTAACACACTGAAATAATGGGATTTTTATGCAGCACATATATATATGCTTTACAATTAGTGTGGCATAATTTAATTGTGACTCTATTGTTAGAATTTTGATGCCTCCAGCTTGATGAATAGCCATTTTTCTGTGGGTGTTATCAATTAATCTAGGTAATGAATTCTCTTCATTATCTCGTTCTTCATGTTAATTATACAGGATTTTCTGATGCCTATTTATCAAGTCAGGACAAGTAGAGTTTGTTTGTTTGTTGATTTTTTTTTTTTTTTTTTTTGGCCCACATGCCTTTGAATATGGAATATGTACAAGCAAGTTAACATGACGGGTTTACATTTACATTTCTGAGAAGCTCCAGTCAGTAGCTTGACTTTCCTTACATTGTTACTTATGCTATAAGCTTGCATCTCCTTATTTCAAGAGTCATTTTCTTAATCAAAAAGGTTACTGTCTAAGATAATTAAACTATCCCTGATTTTTGAGAACATAACTTCTAGCATATCAAAGAGGTATTAAGGAAGCATGAAAACATTTGAATCTTTTTTACCTTTTAATACAAAACAATAAATGGTTTCTAATTTTGAAATATTGTGTGAGGCACCATGACATATAAAAATGTAATTGTAAATCGGGAGGAAAAAAGCCTAAGTGCAAGATATTTTAAATGATACTACTTATAAAAAGAATAGACAATATTTTCAAAAAAAAGAAGACATTATATAATAGACAAATGAATGATGATTAAATTCATTTTGAGTTCAAAAGAGTGATTGATGGGAAAATTTGGTAATGTTATGTTGTGATATTTATTAATTCATTACTAATATGAGCTTGCTTAACATGTTATCGATCTTTTTTGTATTTTGTGCTCTGTTTAAAACAAAAACAAAAAACAAGGAGTCTTATCTTAATGGTCTCTATTATTTAGCCAGTTGTTTTTGAGACTGTTGGTGATCAGCATTTTGATGGGTAACTTTTTATTTTTGATTTCAGGTTGAAGCCATCCTTGTCAATATTTTTGGTGGTATCGTCAACTGTGCCATCATTGCCAATGGGATCACCAAAGCCTGCCGGGAGCTAGAACTCAAGGTGCCCCTGGTGGTCCGGCTTGAAGGTGAGTCATGGTAGATTTCCGCTGTGCCAGTACCCTCTCTCCAAGATCAGGTGACCAGCATGTTCTGGATTCACAGACTTCCTAACAGAAGGAAACACTGGATTGTATAATATGAAACAAACGCGATACAGCAGGATTTCCCTGGGCCTCTAACAAACTAATGTGGGTTGTAGCTCTCCAAGTATGGCAAGTGTTATGATTCTCCAGATATCCCAAACTTACTTCAGAGTGAAAGCCCTTTTATTTATGAATCATTTTATGAGATTAGTGTTTGGGGAAAAACACTCTGAGAAATGTTTCTCTGAGAATTATTCATCATAATTAAGGATCCCAAAAAACTTTCGTTTTTTGGCTTATATTTGTCAATATTTACTTGATTTAATTGATAAATTTAATAACTGAAATTTCTTGGAATTTAAAAAATTCTTAAAAAATAAATTGTATATTTTTATAGTATTTTTATATATCAGTATGTATTACATATTTTGTGAAAATAACTGTTTTTAAAAAGTTTTAGTAAGAATAATGATATTGTTTTACAGGTTTGTAAATCCTTTTCACATCTAGATTATCTGTATCTACATAAAATGTTATAACATGTTTTGGTTGAAGTATATGAAGAAAATCTGGCCTCAGAGACATACGTATTTTTCAAAAAAAAAAAAAGAAAAAAACAGACAGAGTAGTTTTGTCTGTCTATGTGTTTGTTTGTTTGTTTGTTGCCCAGGCTGGTCCTGAACTCCTGGCTTCAAGTGATCCTCCTGCCTCAGCCTCCCAAAATGTTGGGATTATAGGCTTAAGCCACCACACCCAGCCAGGGGGAGTTTTTAATGCTCTTTTCATATAGTTTTGAATATTCTTTGGTATTACACTAAAAGTCTATAGCTAATAGTTTATTGAAAATTAGTGTCCATGTGAAATCTGAAACTATCTCGATGAATTTTTCATATTCCATTAAAACCCGTTGATCTGTCTTATACATCATTTTAAAACCCGTTGATCTGTCTTATACATCATTTTAAAAATCATTCATTGATTATCCAGAAATTTGTGATTATGCAGATCTTCCAAAGGTTGTCTCATTTCAATGTACTATATTAAAAAAAAATCACATGTGTTAATATTACCACCATCATATCAGAAAAGCTTTTTATTAGGAAGCTGTGAAGTTCACAGGGCAGGTGCACATTGTCTAGAATTTGAATTTCACTTTATAGTGCAAATTTTATCAACCACAAGACAGTTAAGTTGTTTTCCTTGATGGGACAGACTCACTTCACTCATGTTTAAGAAAATGTCTGCCAACTAACCAAGTCAGAGCAACTATAGTGTGTCAGTCTTTATTCCAAGAAATTTCATGGAATTACAGCATTTCATGGAAAAGCGAGCAGTTTAGCTTGATACCCAGACGATTGCACAAACACTTTTCCTCACAACAGTTCAGGATGCTGCAGAAGTGCTTTATGTGTGTTTATCATTTGGTCACAAAGAGAATCAAAAAATGTGTACTCAAGGGTTGAGGTTTAGTGAAATAATTTTTTTTTTCTGTACTGTGAGTGTGTGGTAGTAAAAAGTACTATGATCAGTCGGGGTAGTGGTGCATGCCTCTAGTCCCAGCCAATCAGGAGACTGAGGCAGGAGGATTGCTTGAGCCCAGGAGTTCAAGGCTGCAGTGAGCTATGATCATGCCACTATACTCCAGCCTGGGCAACTTAGCAAGACCCCATCTCAAAAAAAAGTACAATGATTACTAGCACAGTATGGTGCCACTGCCTTGATTCCATGATAACATGCCAGCAGTTTTGCCTACCATTACTTTCGACCTATCAGTACAAATGTCAACATAGTATTCTCTTATTGTTATTATTACTACCACTATTACTATGAAAGCGGTTTTTACCTTAAGGAGCTCCCTGCAACCCCGTCTAAAGTGTGTTAGGATGTTTTCTCTAAGGTGAGGCAGTTGATGACTAACATGGGATAAATTTCAATTACTCACATTATCCTAGGGGTAAAATGAAAACCCAAAGGGGCAAATATAGTAGATTATTTACCTGGAAATTAATATATTAGATCTAAGAAAGCTAACCTAACTAATACTTTGATCAGGTCCTGTGAGCCTTTGTCTAATGTTTACATGTGGTAAAGTTTAAGCATTAAGAAGTGTTTCTTAGACAATGGAGCAGATTTGAGGCTTGATGGCAGCGTGGGCTTCCCTCAATGTCTTATTTGGTTTAAGCTGATGATGATGAACTGAACACCAGGAGGAAGGGGGATCTGCAGGGAAAATGGGGAGAGGATGTGAGTGATAAGGCAGGAGAGGTGAAATATGTCACTGTGAAGTGAAACTGGTCCCAGTAAGGACACGTCTACAGGGGACAGTGAAGGAGGAAGGAGATGCAGAGGTAAGTGGGCACTGGTGAGGCAGAGAGCAAAGTGATGAACAGGGCATGCAGAAAATACAGACCTGGAGAGTAGGAAGAGAAAGGACAATGAGAATCAAACATACAGAAGAGCAGGGGTATGCACTGACAAAAACATCAGACCCTCCTCCAAGAGCCATGTCTCCAATGACAGCAGCATGAGAATGACCTCGGAGAGGCTGGGGGTGGAGGTGGGAAACAGGTCCGTCTTACCTTGCAAGGGGACAGGGCTTGAATAAAGAACAGAAGATGGAATATTAACTCCGTACAGAGCACACGTTGGAAACAAGCACTGGAGAGAATGCCTAAATCCAGAAAAGTGCAAAGAGGCCAGGGGACATCATCAGACACAGAACAGGACCCTGGCTCGGATCTGCATTCACCCTGCCTAGAACAGTTAATTCCACCACTCAGCCAGGGGCCCCTGTTCTCTACGTATTCTGGGTGTTAGCGGCAAACCTTGGGCTCTAATACGCCGAATGAAAATGTTTTCAAAGCTACTCAGCCCAGAGTCAATCTACCGAGGCTGGCTTTTTGATAGGAGGTAAAGGCATTATCACTGCTCTCATTTCTTTGTCTTAGAACCTAGCGTAACTGAAGACTTGAAGAATGAATAGCCACCAAGCATATGGGACACAGCTGAAAACTCTGTGACTGCCTCTGAACTCTTTAATATCCATAGGTTTCTTTCTCTCCTCCAGCAGACCAAAGGATCACATACCATCCTGTAGCAAATAGGAGTGCAAATTGTGACCTTCTTAGCATACCGAGCCCATGCTGAAAAGGACACGATTTGTACTCTTCTATTTGTGGTTCCAATTTGTCTGTATTTCAGAATCCAGGATAAGAAAGTGTCCACCCGGAGGAGGTACAGTGCCTAGTCAAGAAAGCGAAAGACACAGAATGTGTTTATAGTCACAACTTTAGAGAGAGTTTAGGGAATGTTAGAGAGATTGGTAAGAATGAAGGGGGTGGGATAATTGTTTTTAAAGATATTTGGCAAAAGAAAGACAAAATGTTTATGTTGCTGAAACAAACCTTTTGGTATTGGGTGGAAAATAAAATTGAGAAGATTTGGCTAAGAGAAACGGGATCCAGTCTACAAACTATCTGGAGGTTTATTATTAGTATATTAAGAGCTCAACTGGGAATCATAATGCACACCTGAGAAACAAGCAAATTTCTCTTCAGAAATATCTGAGACATAGAAGTTTCCTCCAGATTTAAATGGGACAGTAATAAAGAAAAATGAATTCTTAAAAAAATTATTATATGATGTTGGTGGATTCTGATAAAGAACTATAAAACCACTGAAAACATTTTGTATACTGTGTTTGGTTGGCCAAAACGCTTTGTACACTGACTGTATAGAGCTGTCAATAAATGCACATTTCTCAACAGTTTCATGGGTTGGGCCAAGTTAACTGTCTAGGTTATTTTTGTGCCAAGTTTTGTATACATTTCAAAAAGGAAAAAAAGAAAACCTCATTTCAGGTAATTTGTTCTTTATTCATACCAGAAACAATTGGTTACAAAGGCTGAATTTCCCCCAAATATGTAGCTGTTCATTTCACCCAAGAGTCTTTTGAATAAAAATAATCCTCTGTCTCAGTTGGTGAGTTCTATTCTGATAAGGCAAGTAAATACATGTAATTATAAAGTTACCATTTTCAAAGAGGAGAATAATCCTTTCCTTATCCACTGGTAAAACAGCTTGTAATTATTATACAGCTGAGAACAAAGTTTTGTCCACAAAATCCTACTACATCAAGCCTGATTTGATTGATTAAGACTTTTCTCATCAGGATATTTTTAATACATTGTGGGAGGGCAACAGAATCTTTAAACTGTGGGCTACATGTTAGAGAGACTTATGGCAAGGATCCTGGATCTTCTGAATGGTCACAGAACAAACAAGAAGGCCACTTACTGTATTCACAGGAAATAGATACTAGTAACAAAATGTGCCATTGGGTTTTGAAATGTCTGCTACCTGGGTCACTGAAAATCTCACAGTTCTTCAGACTGTTGTAAACATGTGGCAGCATGCCTGAAACTTAGAAAGTACTTAATAAATATTAGCAATAGAAATTATTTACCATTGTAATTCAGTCTCTGGTAACATTTTTCCATCACATCTCATTTTTAGTGTCACTTGGCTTTGTAATAGCTACTGGGATGATGAAGACCCCTTTTTACCTCACTCTCCCTAGCTAGACAATGGTGTGTGTTCTGGGAGTCTGAGCCAATTTTAATATTGATATGAATAAAGAACCTTGAGAAATTCATCCATCAAAACAGAGTATAGTGTAATGTCAGGTCAAATAGAAACTACCACTAAAAGTGTCCAAAATGTTCCCATCTGTTTGTACCACTTTATCGTTCTTTGTCCTTGCAGACAATGAAGACTTACTCTATTTAGAAAGAACAGAAGGAGCCAAATCATACTCTAAGGTTGGATAAACTACAACTAAATGTAGAGAAAATTGTGGGAGAATAAGAATTTATGTTTTGACGTAGAGGAAAGCAAGTGAAAAATTTAGATGGAAGATAAAAGACATTTCCCAAAGGTCCCTGTCATTGGCAACTTTTTCTCCACTGGAAGTACTGAGAACCACTATTTGTGACAAGATATTTTTGTTTTGGTTGTTTTTCATTTTCACTGAGCTGTCCCTGCAGAAGAGCAGTTTCCTGTGCAGCCAGTTCTGCATGTGGTTTATGAAGTGCCTTTAAAAGGAGCGTAACTTCTCCTTTTGTCTGTCACATCTCTCCTTGGATGGTCCCCTGTATTCACACGTCTTTCCCTACATGTATTCTATCCAGTGTTGCAGCTACGTCTCTGATCCTCTCCCACGCTCTTATTGAGTTCTGTTTCTGACTTTCCCAAGTCCATCAACTATGCCATCATTCTCCTGGTTCACAAATTTAAATTCCTTAGATTCCCCTTGTTCTCTCATCTCCTTTCCTCTCTGCTCTTGCATCCATATCACTTTATATCTGTGGCAATTCTGCTTGGGTTTTTGGTTCTACCTAATGTCGTTAACTCGGTACCTACTCAGTTTTCCCACTCTCTTCTTTTAGCCATAACATATTGCTATAAAACCATTACTCTCTCCAGGACAGCCTTCTGATCTACCCAGGTGCTGGGCTTCAGTTTTTACCACTGTTATGACCCCAGTACCAACTCTCAGGTATGGATGATGACTTACTTGATGACTGACTTTTGATCCTCTACTCACTCCTTCCTTCTTCCTTTGCATTGATTCAAATCTTACCTATCCTCCAGACTCAACTTGAAAATTCTCCTTTTATACTACTCTGCTAACTCACATCTCTAAATCTACTATAACTATAATAGTCCATGTTGAATAAGCATAAAAGTGGGTTGTGCCAATGAAAGTGAGCAAAGCTACTCTAGACGCAGACTTTAATGGAAACATTATCAGGAGTCTGTATTTCCTTAGTCTAAAAAGCATTGCCTTGATTTGCATTTAGTTCCCTTTATGGATAATACCTTCTCCAAATTTCTGCATTGTTTCACCTATGATCAGTGCCAAGAGTACGGTTACAACAGAATGCTTCATCTTCCCTTTGTTTATTATGCATGGCCAATACAATGTTGGGATAGGTCTTGTCTTGCTATGGGGCTCCTGCATTCGCAGAAATCACACATATGAATATTAGTGAGTATCCCTGGTAGTTTCACGTTGAGTGTGAGAGCCTGTACCTATTCGAGGACGTTTATCACACGATGCCAATTTCCACAAGAAGAAGAAAAGGACACCAGCTAGGACTCCAGAAATGTCCAAAGCTCTCTTCCTTTTTCTCTCTTGATAAAGATCCCAGGTTCTTATGATAAGAGAGGAGCTGTAATAGTGGAAAGAGGGTAGTGGCTGAGAAAGGTCACTATGTGTATTTTTCTTTACATAAATTTGGGAGACAGTGCCCTCTTTGATCTCATCCTGAGCTATCACATTCAATTCCTTCATGATCCAGTGGACATTGTGAAGTTATCAATATTTCTGAAGATTCAGCAAATGAGTCTGGTGGCTGTCTGGGATCCCCTGATGGCTACTTCTACTAAGATAGAAGCAGTTCCTATTAGCAGGTAACACTTGTTACCGTTTTATAGATATCATCTTATATTGTTAATTTTTTCCATTTTATTTTCCCAGCCATCTAGTAACTGACATATTTTTTTACATCTCTCTTGATCCTCTTTAATGCCTAAAGCTCATTGACCTGCACATGGTATTTACTAATATACTAATTAACTAATTAAAAAACCACAGGCATAAACCATGGAAGTACATTTACTTAAAAGATGCAAATCTGAACATCTAACAAATTTAGAAATGTCAAAGCTGCTTCTTAGTATCTCAGACAGACCTCTGGTGCAATCAGCAGAGACTATTAAGAAAAATAATCTTTGAATGTGGTATTTTGCATATTTCAGCATGAATATCATCTGGGTATTATAAAAATTATTTAATTCTTCTGGAATACTAAGCAGAGTATGAAAATAAAAGATGCACTCCTTTAAATCTTTTGGGAAAAGTTTAAGGCAGGGTAACTAGCCTTTCTAGAAATGTATGAATAACTAACACATTGTGGGCCGTTGTGACAACTCAGGCACAGAAAGGATCACCAGAAAGAATGGGTCAATCATAGTGTGCATTCATTTCTAGTTATTTCCAGTGACAAACAATAATATAATTTGCTAATAGAGACCTGTCCCCCTTTAAGAACAGGAGAAGAGTAGACTCTTAAAATCTGAGGGTCTCTGATCACTTTGACCCTGAAAACAGTCTGACATCAACATTTTAATCAGAAATACACCAATACTGATGCACTCATCAACTCCTTGATCAATTTTTTTTCATTGTAGCTTTGTCAGTTATTTTCCTTTTATGACTTTTATTGGGATCAATTATGCTGCATTTACACTTCTAAGAAGATGTAATTCATTGGTATGTTTTAATGTTCATATTAGGCTTTGCTGACTGGAGTGTGTGCTATTTTCATTTTTCCTTTGTGATTATTATTTCTATCAAGTCCGTATTGTGCAGATCTAAGCATGTGAGGCAGACAGTCTCAGGGAAGGAGAGAGAAAGGAGAGTGGCAGAGAGTGGAAGAAGAAAGAGATACAAAAAGAGAGGCAAGCACGGAGAACAACACAGGCTACAGCTGTTTGGGAGTCTTAATGTCAAAGGATGGGGGTACACCAGCAGGGTCAAAATATCCTTGGACTTTTTCTTGAGAAGGTCTCCAGGGAATTATGGTTCTAACACAGAGCTTGGGAAAACTGAGCTGTTCCAAGATTGATACTGTAAATGATATGGCTTGACTCTGTGTCCCCACCCAAATCTCATTTTGAATTGTAATAATCCCCACGTGTTGTGGGCGGGACCCTGTGGGAGATAATTGAATCATGGGGGTGGGTTTTTCCCGTGCTGTTCTTGTGATAGTGGATAAGCCTTACAAGATCTGATAGTTTTACAAAGGGGAATTCCCCTACACATGCTCTCTCTTGCCTGCCACCATGTAAGACGTCCCTTACTTTTCCACCATTATTGTGAGGCCTCCCAGCCATGTGTAACTGTGAGTCAATTAAACCCCTTTCCTTTATAAATTACCCATTGTTGGGTATGTCTTTATTAGCAGCGTGAGAACAGATTAATACAGTAAATGATGACTCAGTGGGGCTGCTTGAGTATAGTAATCTGAGTTTGTTGATGAAGTGTACAAGACTTTTGGATAGTTATCATATTAAAGTGTCTGCTACTGCTTTTACTGTAGTGGTTCTCAGAGTATGGTCCACAGAACTGACTTTCTCAATCCTTTGTGTTTTTTCTTGGTGCCTCTGAGACCTTCTGGCCTCTCAGGAAGGCCATCTTGATCCCACAGTGTTCCCTAACAGTCCAGATCCCATAGGTAGCCAATCTAATTAGCTTATCTAATAGTCACCACTCCCATTGTCCACAGCTCATCCAACCAAGCCATGGGGTTAGGGTCTTTGAAGGGGCCCAACAGACCCTTTTCCACCTGGGTTCTGATCCCAGTGAGAAATAAAATAGACTGAGGAAACAAAAATAGTACCTTCATCACCAAAGGAAAAAGTAGTTGGAGGATGCACCTTATTGTGTGACCAACAGTGAGCTCCTTACTCTGAGCCCCAGAATTAGGCAGCTTTGTAAACCCAGTCACAGGCACCACTGGACGTTAGTGTACCTTCCACCCCAGGATGGAACCCAAGGAGCAGAGGATGACCCGGACTCACTCTGAGTGGCATATCCCTAAAACGAAGGCCAGAGGAAGGGGCGGATCTATCCATGCCAACTTTCTCCATTCGAGTATTCAGTCAGCTCCCTACACCATCACCAATCCCAGATGGAGCCAGTGATAGGCAAAGAGAACAGGAGGGCTTACACTAATGACTGTCCCTCTGCATCGAAGGAAACATCCCCCAATGCACATCATCAGTCTTATCTGCCCCAGGAGTGGGCTGCCTTTGGTCGGGTGGCTGCCCCACTCTAGGCAGTGGTCATCCCTTCAGGAACAAGAGCCTGAAGTTGCTTCCCTGAGCAGCAGCTGTGGGGTGGCCATTTTTATAAGGAGAGGTTTTAAAACTGGGCAGGTACCAGGACTGGCATATCCTGAGTGCTGCCTTAATGATATCAGGACACCACTGTGTGGTCTCGGGTATCTTCTGAGTGAGTAGTCAGTTCATTTCTTCCTGCCTCAATTTCCACTTGAAAGTCATATTTGATGAGCCATCCAAAAGAGCGAGCGAGCACATAGATATCAGGAGGAGACATACAGGTGATTCAGTCTGTAGCATCTTGTAGAGGCTTAGTGTGTCCCGCTAAGACTCTTCCAGAGAGCGCCACCTTGAGGCTGTCCTGAGGCAGAACTACCTACGGGGAAAGACTTCATGAGAAATGTTTTAGATGAGGGAAGACAGCTTTCATCTCATGCCACCTTCTCTTTATTGGCAGTGGCTGCCTGAGCAGTGCTGTGCCAAAAAAGATTCTGAGGCTATATCCCAGCTCAGTGGAAAAAGAGTTCTATGATCTTTCCAACCACACATGTGGGAAGGGGTGGAGGGAGTGGAAATTCGAGCCAATATTTGCCATTGTCGATTCAAAGAGACCATAGGTGGGCTTTTTCTCTCCTAGAAGTATAGCTTCCCACCACTATATCAAGAGTCGGAAGTAGGGACTGCAAGCTTGGAAACACCAGATGAAGATGATTCTTGTCTTCACCTGGCCCTTTAGCACAAGGCCAGAAATTTGGATTGTATAGAGCAAAGGTCTGCAAACTTTTTCTGTAAAGAGCAGGATTTTAGGCTTTGTGACTGTATATTCCCTATTGTGATTACTCAGCTCTGCCATTGTAGTGTAGAAACAGCAATAGACGATAGGTAGAGGAATGGACATGGCTGTGCCACAGTAAATCTTTTTTTACTGAAAACAGATAGTGGAACAGATTTGGCCCATGAGCTATAGCTTGCAGATCCCTGGTGTAGAGAAGATGCCAGGAGCAAGACCTAAAATTCTGGAAAATCTTCATGTTGTCTGTGTCTAAATCTCCCTCTCCCCTAAGCTCTGAAATGTCTCATGAGAGTCAAGTAAGAATTTGGCAGGCAATATTAAACTCTTAGAATCTGACTTCCTCCCAAGGAAAATATTAGCAATGAGGTCTACTCAGTCATTTCCCCACATAAGGACAGGATCACACTCAGTGACGCAGTGATGAGGGTGATTCTGTCTCAGGCAGTAATGGTGTACCACAGTCAGCATTTTCGACAAAAGTCTCACACTGTTAAAACTACCTTTGAAAATTTCTTAAATCATCCATAAATTAGAGTATGCATGCCTTGAAAGCTAGGAGGAAGATTCAAGGGAAGCATGAAAGGTAAATTCACATGCAGATGTCTGGGTGTATAAAACACCCCTTCTTTAAAAGAATTGTCTTATCCTTAGCAGATGATGGCGGGTAAGCACAGAAGTGTAAGGTGTTCTTGCTTGCCAGAGGGTTCATTCCATTCTAGTTTAATGTTAAGGCTCCTTTCACTTTGGTTAAGTATCTATGTTGCTTTTTTTAAGGGTTAACATAATTGAAAGCATAAGCAACTAGCATAAGCTCTCAGTGAATATGTTAAATTTGATCCTAAGCCTTGCTTGCATGATCATAGCACATACACACCATTCTTTGAAACTGTGTAGAGAAGAGCCTAGCCATTGGCTTCCTGCTACTGGAGCTGGGGGCTCCTTCTGTGATGGTCTGAATAACTATCACCTTCCCACCCCAAGTGTTGATTTCTTCTTACTGTGCGAGAAGAAATCATCGAGGAAATTAGGTGTGGGTACAACACAGCCACACAGAATATCTTATGTCATCTTTAATCTTCATAAAATGTTAGGGGTGCGAAGCATTTAGTTAAGATACTCATTCAAGGAGAAATATAAAGCCTCAAAGCTGCAATAACTTCCCCAGGTTGTTCAGCTACTTGGGAACAGAACCGGGTTTAAAATCTCAGCTTCTTCCTCTGCAAAATGGGAATAAAAATAGGGCAACTCTCTAAGGTTGTAAGGAGCCGATGAGTTTTTAAATAATTTGCAATAGTCCTTGGCTCAGTAAATGTTAGCTATCCTTACTGTCATCTAAACCCTTGTCGGTATCTCGACTGAGGCCACATGGATGGCTAATGATGTTGGCTGCCAAGCGTGGTGCTAGGTATTTGGCACATATCATCTCAAACAAGTAAGAGCTGCTGACATAGCAGAAGTTTTCCCTCTGATTCTCAATGAATTATTCTGTTTCTGACATAAAATAACAAGGCAAAAGAGACATGAGAAGTTATCTAAATTTATAGGTCACCAAGAAAATGGACCTCCTCTATCTGATTGCCACTTGAAAGGAGACTAAGGGAGGAAGAGCAAGGGTACAGGAGCAGTGGACATTTGAGGAGGAATTTGCTGCTTTAGAGAATTTGGCTTATTTCCACTGAATTCCCCTCTCCCAGTGGGGGGAAAAGACTCAGTTATTTCCAGCAGAGGGGCTGAAATACTTCAGGCTTTTGAGGCCATACTGTCTGCACCACAGCGACTGACCCCTCCCATTGCAAAGCACAAGCAGCCACTGATGATCTCTAAGCAAATCTGTTTGGCTGTGTTCCACGAAAAAGTTATTTATGGATGCTGGAATTTGAATTTCATGTAATTTTCATGTATCATAAAATGTTCCTGTGATTTTTTTCCTCCCAGCTATTTAAAAATGTAAACCCTATTCTTAACTTGCAGGTGATACAAAAAGAGGCAGCTGACTGGCTTTTGCCCAAAAGCTAGAACTTGCCAGCCCTGACTCGGAGCACTAGACCAAGAATCAGACCTGTCAGGGTTAACTGGTTGTTTGATCCAAGCAAATTGTCTGACATCTCGGGGCCTCATTTTCCTCTAGTGAAAATGAGAGACTTATCCTAAAGGATGCCTAGAATTCCTTCTAGCACTTAAAGGCCAGCTGCGTGGTTATGTGGCTTTGCACTCAGATGAACCTGGGTTCAAGTCCTGGCTCAGCCTCTGACTTGCTGGGGATGTCAGGCCAGTTCCTAAGCCTCCCAGTGTTTTAGTTGCCTCCCCTGTAAAATGGGGATTAAAATGGTGTCGACTGTAGGGTTGCTCTGAGGATTAAGTTTCAAGATACTTGTGAACCTCTTAACTCATGTATCCAACAAACATTTGTTGCACCTAATATGTACTCCGTGAGTGCTAACTGCTGTATTCTTTTTTTTAAAACTGAATTCCTATTAAAATAATAATTTTTAAATTACAGTTTCTACGTATTTCCAGACTGGAAAATGATTTCACAGCCTTATGATAAAAGGCAGGAGGCCTTTGCACCTTGCCAACAAAATCCTGTACCATGTGCCCACTACCTTTATTTTCTCTTGTGTGTAATAAAAGCGAAGAAGAAATTTTGATAAATTAACCTTGCATCTTTGTTTACAGCTCTCTTACCCCACCCAGTGGCAGAAAGTCACTGGTAACATGCTGAGGAGGTCACGAGTTTTTAACATTTTAATAATTATTATTTATAATATCCCCTAGTAGTAGAGCAAGATTCCATTTTAAATTCATTCTCCTTTGATTTTCCATTTTTAAGGGCTGCAGTGAGTAGATAACCATTTAACTGAATGGCTCTCAACAAGCAGATATTAAGAAGTGCCTGAGGTTCCAGCAGCATGAGTTGATCAGTTATCTGTACAGGTGGTTATTAAAAGTGTTGTCCTGAAGGCTCATTAAAAAGCAATGCAGCATTTAATAAATATTAGAACATGTCAGTAGCACCATTTAAATGTGGGAAGGAGATCAATTTCCTTTGTAATTCTGTGCACAGGCATAAACACTCTCTTTAGAACACTTAATTCCATGTCAGAGTTTAAAGCAGCTATGATAATTTCTATTTAGAAGTAAAGGCAGAGAGAGGGTTGGGGAATAGATGTCAGACACTTGGTGAGTTAAGAAGAAACTAACCTTAAATACTCAAATAATATCATTTTACAAAAAAAGGAACGCACAAACTTGTGATCATTTCCAAGCCTTCCTCTAATTCTTTTCTTCCTTTTCTTTTTCAATGACCTGGTTCCACTGTCTGCTGTTTTATTTTTATTTTATTGTATTGCATTTATATTTATTTATTTATTTATTTTGAAAATAGAGACAGGGTCTCACTCTGTTGCCCAGGCTGGAGTGCAGTGGTGCAGTCACAGCTCACTGCAGCCTCAACCTCCTGGGCTCAAACGATCCTCTGACCTCAGCCTCCTGAGTAACTGGGACTACAGGCCACCATGCCCAGCTGGTTTCCTTTTAACCGCTCTTCTCTGAGTGTCCCCATCTCCCCTTCCAGTTGTTCCCTCAACAGGAAGGAGGAAGCAGCTGGTTATTAACTACTGGGGCAGGGTCAGTGGGCAGTAGAGCCATGCCTTCAAGAAGAAACCAGGTTGAATGCTGCAAAGACGTGGTGCCAGCATCAGGGTACAGGCTGGTGTGTAAGGCACGTGGCAAACTCACTTTTTTCCTTTACTTTCTCTTACTCTCTACCTGTCTCTTTATTTTCATATGTCTATTCCTTTTTGGGCTATTCCCCATGCCTCTGTCTCTTGTCTCTCTCTTCATTTGTCTCTCTCTGTCTCTCTCTCTCTGTGTCTCTCTCTCTCTGTCTCTCTCTGTCTCTCTCTCTCTCTCTTTCTCCTCTCTGTCTCTCTCTACTCCCTTCCCCTTCTGTAACAAGTTTCTGCCTGGTCACAATGGCTCTGCATATGACCCATTTCTCATCACAGATGAGCTTTGTATTTGAACATGAGAATCCCTTCAAAAACTGCTTAGTTCTGAGCATGCCTAGTATATGCTTAATAATTAAGGCTGTAATTAAAGCGTAACTGCAAGTGTAATTAAAATTCATTTTTGTGGATCCTAGAATTATGAAGCAATTAGGCATTTTCACGCGGCACTGAAGGAGCAGCTGGGAGGAGAGAAGGGCTCTGGTTTTCTGGGGAGCTGCTCCCTCCCCTTTCTTCCCCTGGCCCTGTCCACCAGTGTTAGCCTCGAGCAAGGCCTCACTTGTCTGGGGCACCCGGAACTGCTACAGGTTGGGAGGATTAGTAACAGCTTGGAGTCCTCACTTAGGGCAGTGAGCACAGCCAGCTCTTCCTGGGCCCTTCCTAGCGAAAGGAGCCACTCCCAAAACCCCTGGGGAATCCTGAGAGGACCCCCAAAAAATCCCTCCTGATTGCACCTTGAGCAGTTTGGGATATCTATTTCAACCCTTTAGGAAAGGGTTGTTAGGACAGCAGGGAGATCTGTCAAAAAGTACCCACCCACTCCTTGTCAAGCACACTGTGTGTGGGAACCCATCTGGAGTTACCCCATCAGTCAGCATGTACTGCTAGCTAACAGATATTGGGAGGTATCTGGTGAGCAAGCCTGACAAAGGAAAGTGGATGTTTGGAGGGGACGAGGGAAACATCGGTGAGCCATCCCAATAAGTCTTCATCCATGGTAAGATTTTAGAAATACAAGGTACTCCAGAAGTTCATTGTACCAGCCCCTGCTTTAGTTGGAGCATGGGGAGGTGGTGATAAGAAAGACATCCCTAAAGAAATGCCGTTTAACAGATGCCTTGTGAATGAATGGTGTCAGCTCAGCAGAGAGAGGTATCAGCCCAACAGAGCTCTGGGTGGAGAGCCCAGCAAGGGCAGTGGCCCAGCACATCTGGGTGCTCATGAATTTCCAAATCATTTCTTTTCCCTTGGGAGTACTGATGCTAAGTTGGGTGCTAAAGAGGATATTAATTAAGGAACTAAATTATTTAGATTACTTGGTTGCAAGGAAGCAGAACTCATTAAAGTTATCTCAAAAAGTTAAGAAGATCAAGAGCTCATTTCATCCATAAACATGCAAAGGAACTCAGGTGAAACTGAATAAGAAGTTCCCTGAATAGGCGGGAACCGTGATAAAAACTAGTCTCCAGAAAGAGCAGGATCTGAGATGGAGGAAGACATCAGGAGCACCACTCCTGCACCTATCTGGAGGTCTTGGAGTTATGTTGAGATTGGAAGGTGCTCAAAAAAAGAAAGGAAGAGGGAGAAGAGCCTAGTCCATGTCTCTGCAGGAGGAGATAGAAATTTACACATGGGGCATGGTGGCTCATGCCTCTAATCCCAGACTTTGGGAGGCTGAGGTGGGTGGATCACTTGAGGTCAGGAGTTTAAGATCAGCCTGGCCAACATGGTGAGACCCTATCTCTACTAAAAATACAAAACTTGGCTGGGAGAGGTGGCCACTGCCTCTAATCTCAGCTACTCAGGAGGCTGAGGCAGGAGAATTGCTTGAACCAGGGAGTTGAAGGTTGCAGTGAGCCGAGATCACGCCACTGCACTCCAGCCTGGGTGACAGAGCAAGACTCTGTCTAAAACAAAATTTACACATGTAACTGTCATTTACCTTGTGGTCCAAAGACTGATGTGCTCCTGTGTCCATCAGGGCTTTTGCTTCACACTCTGTCATTACTCCATGAAAGCCGTGCTTATCGATTAATGTCTAAATTCCTTAGCCTGGTATCTAACACCTGCCACAGTCAAATGAATCAAAATGCACACAGGTTGTATTAATGAAATAATAAATTTTTACATCTGCATTACTTATCTATCAGTGCTTAACAAATTACCCCAAAATTTAGCAGCTTAACAAAAAGAACAGTTATTATCTCACAGTTTCTGTGGTCAGGAATCTGGGTGTGGCTTAGGTGGATCCTCTCACTCAGGGTCTCTCACAATGCTGCAATCACAGTGTCAGCCGGGCTGCAGACATCTCAAGGCTTGACTAAGGAAGAATTTGCTTCCAAGATCACTCGTATGGTTGTTGGCCGGATGCACTTCCTCCTTGGCTATTAGACCCAGAGCCTCAGTTTCTCATCAGCCGTTGGCCAGAGGTTACCCTCAGTTCCTTGCCAAGTGAGTCTCTCCAGAGGGCAGCTCAGAGCAGGGTAGTTTGCTTCATCAGAGTGAACAAAGAGTCAAAGGGAGCAAGACTGAAGCTACAGGCTTTTGTAACCTAGTCTCAGAAGTGACATTCCATCACTTTTGCCATGTTCTTATCTGTTAGAAGCAAGGCTCTGCGTCCAGATCATATTCAAGGGGGACAGATTCTACGAAGATGTGACTACCAGGAGGCAGGAGTGATTGATCTTTGAAAGCCATTTTAGAAGCTGCCTTCCACAGCATTTACAAAGTCATATGTTAGTCAAAATAATGCTAGCTCCTTCTATAACAACAGAAGAATGCAGAAATTTCAGAGTCTTAATATTATAGAAGGGTCTTTCTCATTCCCATAAGGTCTAAGAGGGTGAGTGGGTAGGATGCTTGGCTCCACAGAGTTATTAAAGTATCCAGGCTGGAGGGGTCATTGCCATCTTCAAAAAGTGACTTGGCTGGGCGCAAGGCTCATGCCTTTCATCCCAGCACTTTGGGAGGCCAAGGCAGATGGATTTCTTGAGCTTAGGAGTTCAGGACCAGCCTGGGCAAAGTGGAAAAACCCCATCTCTACAAAAAATAGCTGGGCGTGGTGGTGCGTGCCTTTAGTTTCAGCTACTTAGGAGGCTGAGGTGGGAGGATCACTTGGACCCCAGAGGTTGAGGCTGCAGTGAGCTGAGATCGCACCACTGCACTCCATCTTGCGTGACAGAGCGAGAGCCTGTCTCAAAAACAAAAAACAAGACAAAACACAACCAAAACCAAAAAGGTGACTTCCAGGGCTGCCCCAACTAGGAACACTCCAGAAAGCACACGGGGAAAACAGAGTATGAAGAGTCCCTTTGGAGATTGTCATGGCCATGTGACATTCCTTTGGCCAGAACTCAGTCACATGTCCCCTTCGAGATGCAAGGGGGCCTGGGAAATGTAGTTTCTGGCTGGGCAGCTGCTTTCCAGCAATAGCACTCCACTGCAGAAGAGGTGCAGGAGTCTGTGGTGGAGAACCAGCCAGGCCTGCCACAGATACTGCACCATTTACAAAAAATGCTTTTACACTCATTATTTCATTTGCTTCTCATCACAATCTGTACCATCAACTCTACTGTCCTCATTTTACAAGCAGAGAAGCAGACTAGCATATCTTTAGAACATGCAGGGTTTATAATTACAGAGAACAGTTCAAGTCCCATCTCTGCCACTATGGAAAAGTGACTATGGAAAAGTTATTTAACTTCTCTGTGCCTCAGTTGCCTTATCTGTAAAATAGGAACAATAGGACTACTCATAGTTTTTGTAAAGATTTCATATGCTGTGTGTAAATTACTTAGCACTGTGCCTGGCATAGATAAACACTTAATGATATTAGTTCTGGGGAAGATTATGAGGATGATAGTGCTCTGTATGGAGACAAAAGTTAAGGCTCAAAGAAGTTAAATGATTTACCCAAAACTACATAACAAGTACATGGCAGAGCCACGATGGGGATTTTAGGTAGCCACTTCCCACATTTTATGCTGTCACTTTCCAGAGAGGCCTTTCACCAGCTTCCTCTGTAAATACAGGAGTAGGTGAGCCTTAAGCTGAAGACGCAGTGCCAAGCGTTCGTCTTCACTGCTGCTTGGGTAGACCCAGGGTCCCAGGAGAATCAGTGCTGCATCATCTTTTCAATCCACCAGTTCCTATTTAACCCAGCATTTGTCTCTTTATACGAAACGTGCTGACCCAGTGCCTCTTTTTATTTACACTCTTTGTGGTAAGGCAAGTTCTCCAAGGCCTAGATTTCAAGGTCTTTGTTTATAAATAGGCTCTGTCTTGCC
This sequence comes from Papio anubis, assembly GCF_008728515.1. Classification (NCBI taxonomy): domain Eukaryota; kingdom Metazoa; phylum Chordata; class Mammalia; order Primates; family Cercopithecidae; genus Papio; species Papio anubis. The sequence goes on from NC_044977.1 coordinate 72,920,962, forward strand.
AACTAGATAAAAGGACAGGAAATGATATAGCGTGAGATATTTCATTAGACACTTAAATTCTATTACATTTCTCCTACATTTCTCCTAAAGGAGTTGTTCACTCTAATAGGGCAGAAAAGCAGTTCTCATGTTAAATAGTCCCCAGGCACACCTTTGAATGAGATGACTTGGCCAGAAGATACTCCAGGTCCACCAGGAACAGTCAAGAGATTGCCATCAGAGGCTGCATTGCCCATTTTGAAGGGCTCAGCCCATTTCATTTTACAGAGTGAGGAGAAGGCAGAAATGGACATGCTGGATGCTGCCAGAGTCTTCACAGCAATGGATTTGTGGGCACAGCTAGGCAGATTCTCAGAACTTCCTTTCTCAAATCAGGTCATAGCCCAAACCCATGATGACGTCCGAGAGGGCTTTAAGACAGGTGACTTCTGGTATGGGCCAAAACCACATTAGATCCACATGGCTGCGATTATCAGCAGACATCTCAGCTTCCATCAGTAAAACATGTTCATTTCCCTCTTGCGAGCCCTTGCTTTCATCTTCATTTCTAGCTGGACCACAGCGTGAGATAAATTTCATCACATGATCTTTTCTGTCAGCAACCTTGATCAGAACCTATATTTAATTCATTTCCTAGTGAAAAGCTGTAGACAGGTGAGTCTTGTGTATCCTCGTGCAAACTTCATAAGGCGCCACCTCTAGTTTCATTCAGTGATTGTTCCCTGTTCTCCTTCTAGGAACCAACGTCCAAGAGGCCCAGAAGATACTCAGCAACAGCGGACTTCCCATTACTTCAGCCGTTGACCTGGAGGATGCAGCCAAGAAGGCTGTGGCCAGTGTGGCCAAGAAGTGATGTCTTTGTCCTGATCCGATGGAGAAAGAAAGCCTTTTTTCCATAAAAAGGGATGATTCATCATTGTGAAAGAAATGGTTATCTCATTGGGGAAGAAAAGGTGGGGGAGAAGGCAAGAATCACTGAAAAATCTTAAATCTCTGTTTTCTGGAATAAGAGATCTAGACAGCCTAAATCTGATTTTAGTCTTTATAAAAATAATGTCTTGAGTTCTCATACTTTTCTGTCACTGCAAGCCTGCCCAGTAGGCAGTATTTTGCAGACTTTGGGGAGCGGTCTCATGTGTATAGGCAGACTTTGAAATCAGGTCCTGCTTCATTTACAAGAATGTTGGTGGGCATCTAATCCTACATAATGCAAAAGAAAAACAGACCATTTAAAAACTCAGACACGATTATATTTAATATATTAATTACTAAAAAGGCACAAGATTACACTGAACACATTAGCTACTAAAAAGGCACTGCTAAGACATTCAAGCAAATAGCTATTACACACTGCAGCAGATTTTACAGGTTTCTAATTCCAACATATGTTTGAAAAATCCATGAGTGTTCCAAAATGTATTTAATAATGGAAGGTCTGCATTAATATACCATCCATGTGTTTTTACCATTTGCCTTAATATTGAATATACTGTTTACCTCACTCTAAAAAGAAAACCAGAAGCCTTATTTGTGATTTTGGAGTGGAAGCTTCCATTTTTGTGTCAAAAATGAATCCTGATTCTTATGGAAATCTCTGTTATTAAGTCATTTCAAGATGAGACAACACTGAAGATCAGATTGTATTGGGTATCAGTATCTTCTCTCCTCGTTTATCTCTTACTCCTCATCCTCCCAGAATCTATCCGTTTATGATAGAAAGATGGGAACCTTATTTGAATGTGGGTTTTTTTCCATGATTGTCCAATTTTGTTGTGGGAAAGGATTTGCATAAAGTTTTTGTTTAAATTTTGGTAGATTTTTATCTATACAAATTTAAATAAAATTATGTTTTGTAAGCTGAAACATTTGTGTGTATTTCTCATTTTAGTCAATTTTATTCCTCAAACAATTTTTTTTCTACAAAGACACTAGCCTTAGTGTCTTAGGTATGTCTCTAAAATTTGATAATTTGGGTCATTCCAGGATTATTCCAGCTCCACTCAACTTTATCAGATACCCATTTCTGTGTTAGGAGATTGTTGAATGCATAAAAGTTATACACAAACCAGAATCCCAGGAATGTATCTCAGATGTCTGACAGTTTAAACTGTGATGTCAGTCTGCGTTAACGCAAAGGGAGATACCAGTATAAACTCCTTCCATTTAGCAAGGCTCAATTGCCACCATTAATTTTCCTTTCAATATATAAATATGTAGCAGACCAAACATTTTTGGTTTTTTACCAGCTTACATTGTTCTTATAAATTTCATGTGTGGACCAAAGTATAAAAGTCATTATTGTTTAGAGCCATGTTTGCCATGGAGAAATAAACTATTTGATAGATCAGTCTTACATCTTTTCTTAATGCCTATGCAATGAATGAAAAATATTAACGTCTTCTTAGGTGTGTTTTGGTTTTTGATAGCTTAATCACTAGTTGGTGTAGTAAAAAACAAAACCCTATATTACGTCAACTAGACATTTTTAAATGTTTTGATCTCTGAAGAGGACTATGAATCACTATGTTGAATCACAATCATTGATGTTTCCAGTCAATCCAATTTGGAGGAGGGGATAAAGCAATTAAATCATTTATGTGAGTATTTCATAAAAGGGTTAATAACAAGCAAATAGCCTTTTATTTTCAAATAAGCTCAAAGCCATCAGAGCTTGTTCTTTTTGCATCCTTAGCGTAGCTTGTCTCTATTAGTTTTATTCTCAGGCAGGCCATTTTTACAGGTGAATAATGGCTGCTGGCCATTACATGTGAGGTTCTCAAACTTAGCATCCTGAGAAGAGAAAGAGAGAGGGAGGAGAGGGAAAGAGAAAATAAATGAGCAAATAAATGAAAGAAAGAGTAATATTGGGAGGAAGGAGAGAGGAAGGAAAGAAGCTTCTCTCGGTAACTCTAAGACACCTCCAAAAATTGAGTCTTTATGACTCCAGTGATCAATTTCAGGTCAGTAACCTATTCCTGAACCAGGCCCTGGTTCATTTACAAGAATTTTTGTGGTCTTCTATATAATAAATATATTACAGGCCATAAAAACTCAAACAAGTTTACATTTAACGTATTAACTACCTGATATGGTTTGGCTGTGTCCCCACCCAAAATCTCATCTGGAATTGTAATCAATGTTTTTGATTGTTTTGGCTTTGAGCTTATTTGAAAATAAAAGGCTATGTACTTGTTATTAACCCTTTTATGAAATAATCACATAAATGATTTACTTGCTTTATCCTCTCCTCCAAGAATGAGATTATAATTCTTCTACATTTTATTTTCATATCTCTTCCTCTCAGTTTTCTCTCTGAGGAAAAAAAATGTCATGAAGAATTATATTGTTTTTTAAGTGCAAAACCTTGATAAAAATGAGAAGGAAGATTATTTTTTCACACTACTAAAGTAAATATTTAAATGTCTGATTGTGATCATTTGTAGGATAAACTATGTTCAAAAATAAAATAAGTGAGAAAATATATATCATAGTGGGGAAAAAACAATATGGGGAAGTGAAAAGGATATGTTCTTTCATATCTTTATAGATCTGGAGTTGGCAACTAAGACCCAAGGGCCTATTTTAGTAAATTAAGTTTTATTGTCACAGACACACCCATTTGTGTGCCTGTTGTCTGTGGCTACTTTCATGTTACACAGCAGAGTTGAGTAGTTGTGATAGAAACCTTATGACCCTAAAATGTTTCCTCTTTGGCCCTTTATGTAAAAGGTTTGCCAACCCCAGCTCTAGATAAATAAATAAAATACAACATTGCCCCCAAAATGACAGCAACGGAATATTGTTTTCAAACCTGGAAAAGGTAGATTTAGGCATTAAAGTGAAACAGAAATGGAAAAGTAGGGAATATGATCTTCGATCTTTCCATTTTAAACCCTGTGAGAGCTACAAAAAGTCTACAAAAAGCCACTTGCCAATGAAAACCATTTCAGTTATGTTAGTTTGTGTCTTTCCATCACCACAAGAACTGTCTGCAGTAACTCTTGCACTTTTGAACATATGCTGTTCTTAACTGCTTGCAGGTGCATTGGAATAATACCAAATCGTGGCTATGAATATTAAACTACCAAAGGGCTGCACCCATCAACTAACTCATCCTCAAAGTGATCCTTGCTAGTGATTATGTCATGTATTGTTTAGTCTTGGGGTCCTGGGAATATAAAGAGAAAGCAAGGAAAAAAAAGGAACTCTTCAGTGTACCTGATCCCCACCACATTACTGTAAAGGCAGTATCCATTTTACCAGTGAGGAAATTGTGACAAAGTGAGATAAAGTTTCTCCTCTCAAGTTTCATAGTTAATGGCAAAGATTTTGGCTTCTGGACTTTGGGTTCTTGTTTAATTCTATCATTTCTTCTGTTGTCCAGTAGAACTTTCTGTATGATGGCAATGGTAAATATCAGTGCTGTCCAACATATAGTTATCCATCACATGTGACTATTGAGCATCCTGGGAACTGAATTTTAAAGTCTAATGCTAATTGATAATCACATGTTGCTAGTGGCTGCCATATTAGACAGTATAGCTCTCTGGTCTAAATCTCCTGGGTATTAGGATGCATTACTTTCACTTCAGAGAGGCTCACATTGATTAATTGCTTTCTGTGTGCCAGGAACTTTACCTATGCTATCCTAATTAATCCTCTTTAGCAACTCTATGAATCTATCATTGTTGTTTTACTGGTGAGAACATTGTAACTCAGAGAATTTAGGCAACATGACCAAGAGCACAAAACTAGCATGTGGCTAGTCAGGATTGAAACTGGGTTTTCTGAGTCAAAAGCTGCTGGTCTTTGTTTTGTACCTGTGGGGACCCAAATTCACAAAGGTTGTGCCACTTATGATCGTTTGAAAGAATGTTGGAGGCAAAGACATTTACCAAGCTGGGTTCTTGAATGTATTGCTTGCCCTGTGTATCTCATACTTTGGGAAGCAAGGTTTAGAAGCAGAAAGATCACCATAAGCAACTGGCAGGTCATATGAACTACAATGTGAATTGCACCTCCTGGACTTGCATAAGGCAAGGGCCATTCTCTAGGGATCTAATTCCAAGTGCCTTCTCTTTAACAGTGCCTTCCCAACATCTATAACCATGACCATCCAAAAGACAAAAGGCAGAGGGGCAGAAGAGATAAAGCCTGGAGGCAGTTTTACCGTATTAGGAGAAAATTTAGTTTGCAGCCTTTACCCTTCTTCTGGAGAAGTTTAGGTCCAGCAGTCTTATCTCATATTTTCATATTCTAAGTAGGCCGGGAGCAATTCCTAGGCACCTTATGCCAAATTTCACAAATCCAGAATTAATTAAATTGTATATGCCAGCTATGGGATATATATAATTGTGAGGTTTTTGTTGTTGTTTTTGTTGTTGTTCTTGTTCCTTCCTTGTGTTTGCAGAGGCAGCAAAACAGAGGCATGTTTATTGGGAGCTCTCCTAATTCCTTTCCTAGCTAGGGAAAAAAAAAAATGAAAGTAAGCCATGATGTAGTAGTCATTAACACATCTGTTTTCAAACATCAGACAATGGGAGAGACTAGAAGATTTGAAGATTCTATTTGGAGTTTTTTTTTTCAATTACCTTTTAATGTAGAACATTAATGTGCTTTAAATCCTCATAACTAGTTGCCCTGAGCAAAACAAATAATTTTTGAAGGACCTTGTATTAAAAAGCACAAACGACATCACAATGATAAATCGTTTTAAATAAATAAATAGCCTTGTATTAGGAATCACATACAGTAGTCCTCCCTTATCCATGGTTTCACATTTCAGTTTTAGTCACCTGTGGTCAACTACAGTCAGAAGATGGATTAGTATGGTACAATAAAATGTTTTGAGAGAGACCATATTCATATAACTTTTATTACAGCACATTGTTATAATTGTTCAATTTTATTCTTGTTTGTCTCTTACTGTGCCTCATTTATAAATTAAACCTTTTCATAAGTATATATGTCTAGGAAAAGACATGCTATGTGTAGGGCTTGGTACTATATGTGGTTTTAGGCATTCGTTTGGGAGTCTTGGATGCCCTGCAGGTAAGGGGGGATTCCTGCACATTAATAAAAGTATTGGTTGGGTTTTATTTATCACTTTTCATGTATATGATCTCATGAATACAAACAGGTGACCTTGCCAATTGGTACTAACTTTTTGTGTGTTTATGAAAAGAACAGTAGTAGCCTTGCTCCCTGGATTCCAATAAAAAAATCTATTAATTTTTCAAAAGAATTTTGGACCTCTAGTTAAAAGGTCATTGTTTCCCAACTAGATGACTATCTTGAAACATTTACATTGTTGTTCTTTATTAAACATATTTTTTAATGATCCTATGTTTTAAATAATTTCTTCCAAGATTGCTTCGTTTCAAGAGAACTTTTAAACATTCAGTTAAATGAGAACCCTTTAAATTTCTGTTAATTGTTTCAAATGTTACATAATTTGTGTGGACACATTGACAGTTGTAAACTTTCAGAATATTGCATGTGAATTTCAAACAAATTGTAAAATATTTGCATACATTGAAATTCATTAAACTATGTTTTCTCATACTTTTATGTTTTTAAAAAATCTACTTGTATTAAAAATAAAAGTATTAATAATCAAGGTTGACAAAAATATAAGAAAACAGATACTCTTCATTAATTTAGTGTTTACTATATAATCAGTATAATGTTTCCAGAGGTCAGTTTTTTAGTGCAGATTAACAGCCTTGAAAATGCTCATAGTGCTACTTCTGTGGGGTATGGAAATGACTTCTCGGGGGAACAGTTGAAACAGGAAAACAGAATGCCTGGGCTGATCTGTGTGACAGAAACAATTGTTGAAATCTCTGTACTGAAAGCCAGAGAGCGCCTTTTCTTCCCACCATCCAGGGCTAATAAATGGCAACAGCATACACCTCCAACTAGGTAGATGCTTAGCAAAATCACAGAGGAGACAGCATGGTGCAGGTCTTCCGAACAAGACTGCACACAGGCCCAGCTGAACAGCTCCCATCCACCCTCTCCTACCCTACCCACTACACACAACACATTTCCACCAATGACACACAGCCTCAGGAAAGGATTGCATATGCGCTTCCCAGCTTTCAGAGAGGTAGACAACTGATCTCAGATAAGCAGATCAGGGAGAATTAGGACACAATATATCAGAACAAAGAGAAGGCAGACAGAGCTGCTGTGTTCATCATGACCAAGAAAACAAGAAACAGAAACAGCATGGCATCAGTGCTATTCAGTAAAGGAGAGAGGGATCAGCCAATGGCAGAAAAATGAAGGCACCACCCTTAATAGACCAATAATCCCTTTTGGCAAAACATATAACTGAAGAAAAACATTTTTTAAATCCCTAAACAACTTATTAGTGTAATACTTAATAAAACTATTAATTCAGTTAATAAACAAAAAGTGATAAAATACACAAAAACAGAAAAAGAAGAAAAGGAAAGTAAGAAAACCAATGGAGAAGGAGGAAAACAATATTCAAGAACTAACGAATAAATCACAAAAAGTAATGAATCCTAAATATATTGCAATGCACAGGAGAGCCCCCACCCCCAGTGAAGAGTTTTCTACCCAAAATGTCATTAATATCAAGGTTGAGAAATCCTAGTTTAACTACATTTACTAATTTACCGTAATAAATGTGGGTTATGGATTCATTAAAGGAAAATGCCCGCCAGGCATGGTGGCTCACACCTGTAATCCCAGCACTTGAGGAGGCTGAAGGGGGCAGATCACCTGAGGTTAGGAATTTGAGACCAGCTGGGTCAACATGGTGACACCCCTCCTCTACTAAAAATACAAAAATTGGCTGGATGTGGTGGCAGGCACCTGTAATCCCAGCTACTTGGGAGGCTGAGGCAGGAGAATCACTTGAACCCAGGAGGTGGAGATTGCGCCATTGCACTCCAACCTGGGTAACAAAAGTGAAACTCCATCTCAAAATAATAATAATAATAATAAATAAAATGCAGATGCCAGAACAAATGGAAACGTATAAAATGATGGATTGTATGATTCACCATGAATGCAGAGGGGGAAATAAAGAAATTAAAGGAACTAGGAGACAATAATACATAGGACAAGGACAATCCAACACAAGGATAATTGATGTGCTTAAAGTAGAAAAGACCAGCAATTAAAAATGAAAGTTATTCTAAAGATATAATAGAATAAAAGTTTATTGAAATGAATGTGAAATTTTGCCAAAAGACTGAAAAGAAACACTGTATTTTAGGAAATATCAGTAAGTTGATACTTTAAAGACAGGTTTTCAACTTTAAGAATAAAGAAAGAATCCTTTGGGTGCCTTGACTAAACATGCAGATGAGCAAATGCAGAGAAGAAGAAATTTTACTAAACTCATATTTCTCAGCCATTTTTAATAACAAAAGACAGTGCAACAAATCTGCAAAAATTTTAGGGGAAGAAAGTGTTTCCCAAGAATATCATACCCAACCAAACGCACAGTCTTATCAAACATTGGGAATAACTTCAATATCTAAAAGTAGTAAATGGAATAAATAATATTGTATATAAACAGTGGAATATTATGTAGCCATTTAAAAAATGAAGAAATAAATGTATACTTTTTTGTGAAAGAATGTTCATAATATATGCTGCAAAAGAGAAGTAATAATGCTAATTTTAAATATGAGTTTATATATATTCCATATATAGAATATCTTATAGCTAGATGCATGGATGCATCTCTATATATAGATAGAGAAAATTGACCATAAGAATATAAACTAAAATATAAGTGTGGAAGAAAAATGGGTGCCTTTGTTTTTTTTTCATAAATTAGTGGCTCTCAACTAAGGACAATGTTGCTCTCCCTGGGAAAACTTCACAATGTCTAGAGACACTTCTCTTTATTAAAACTGGGAACACTCTTCACTTCTAGTAGGTAGAGACCAAGGATGCTACTGAACATTCAATAACACAGGGACTGCCCTCCATAGCAAAGAATTATTCAACCCAAAGTGTCAATAGTGCCAAGGTTGAGAAACTCTGATTTAATTATATGTATTAATTTACTATAGTAAATATGGGTCATTGGTATAATAAAGATAAAAATTACCAAAAGAAAAAGCACTGCATAAAGTTGAGAGAAGAGTACACTTAATAGATAAATGTATTAAACTTCAAAAGATGCAAATTCATTTACACATTTCTCTGAGATTTTGAATTTACAAATGTTCTATTGTGAAAACTTATGTAAGTTATACTGTTCTTTTAATAATATTCTTTTTGGGGAGATAAATATTAAACAACAAAAAAATATGGTAAATACAAACCCAAGTAAGTTTGTTTTAAAGCTTTTCAAATAACATTTAAAAATCTCACTCACTTTGCATTTTAGTATCTCAGAATGAACGCTCATTTTAGTTCTAGATCTTTAATTGGAATAATATAATTTGTTGCTGGTTTTCAAAGAGCATGTATTTCGTGGATATGCCACCCAGTTTTGTTCAACATATAGAACTTAACTTTTTCTATAATATGAGTTGTAATTATTGATGACGTTTTTCATGTTGTTGTAAGTCTCCTTAACTTTGAAGTGCAGTGTCTAAAATTCTAGTATTTGAAAGTACGCCACATTTTGTTCCAGTAATGAATATCAAACAGTATGTTGATCTATACTGAGGTGTTTCATGGGGGTGAAGCTTGCTATTTAGAAAGAGGCATTGTGTAAGGACCATCAGCACCTCAGAAACATGGCTGGTTAAAGGCAACATGTCAGAACTTTGCCTCCTGAGTATACAAAAAAGCATGTCCCAGGCAGCTAACAGTTCTTCCCTAATTGTAACAGATTGCTGGAGGGGGCTACATTCTGCTCAACGTTGTCATCCTATGAGTGCTCAGGTTGCAAATATGGCTGGTGAGCTTCAGGTTCTTCTGAGTCATTTCATCTTTGGAAGCCAAACCTCTTCAGGACCACTGTCGCAGAGTACACCATTTTAAAATAGAGCTTGGAAAATGTAGCTAATTAAGTTGAATTCAAATGTTTCTCTAACATCTGCTCTTCCCTGGCACCATGGCAGCTGCAGGGATAACACGGATTAAAGAGACAATATCCTCCTCTACTCAAGGAATGTAATCCAGACATGCTTAGAACTACTCACTTGAACTGGACAGGACTTGGAGAAGTGATGCAATTTTCCAGTTTTCTTTTTTTTTTTTTTTTTTTTTTTTTTTTTTTGAGACGAAGTCTCGCTCTGTCACCCAGGCTGGAGTGCAGTGGCGCGATCTCTGCTCACGGCAAGCTCCGCCTCCCGGGTTCACGCCATTCTCCTGCCTCAGTCTCCGGAGTAGCTGGGACTACAGGCGCCCGCCACCTCGCCCGGCTAGTTTTTTGTATTTTTAGTAGAGAGGGGGTTTCACCATGTTAGCCAGGATGGTCTTGATCTCCTGACCTCGTGATCCGCCCTCCTCAGCCTCCCAAAGTGCTGGGATTACAATCGTAAGCCACCACGCCCGGCCAAGTTTCTAGTTTTCTAGTGTTTCCACACTAGAAAAACTTAAGATTTTTTCCCATAGATGATGATCATACCACGTGTTCATGTATATGTTAGTGGGAGGGATTTTATGTCTTTTGGGGTAGATTTTAGACATTGAAAAGATCTTTCAGAGGTTTAAATGTGAATAATTGATTAAGTTACAAATTTTAAAGCCAACTTTCTGAATTTGTAGATCTTCTCATTCTATTTCTAAATCTATCCAATTTTGAAAAGTCACCTTTAAGGGGATTGATTCATGTTTTCAAACAGTGAAACTCCTTTAAACACACAAACTGCCTGTACAAATTTAATCTATTTCATTTTATTTTTGTTTTCAATTTTATGCCAGGCCATTCCAAGCATTTAAGAAATTCTCACAAATTTAACTAAAGTTTTAAAATAGTCAAGAAATTCTTAAGTTCTTTTAAATGTGCTGATATTGCCTGCATACTCAGTAAGATTTCAACTTAAAATTGCCAATGTCTAATCATATGCTTAGTCACATATGTTAGATTGTATGGAAACAGGACACTGACCTGTTAATCTAAATAGTTCTTACATGTGGAAAATGCATAAAATATCATGTGCACAAAAATATTGAACAATGGAGTGTCTTAAACATTTCTATACTTAATTTGAATCTTCCTGGGCTAACTGAAGTCATAATAGTCAATCTGGCTAGACACTGTCTAACACTGATACTGTAGCATCACTGATGGTCTCTGAGTCCTTTTCGTAGGTAAAAACAACAACTTTATAACCTGAACAAAGTGATTATCTAGTGGCTTTCATAGCCTACATAATCATACTCAGACTTATTCTTGAAAATCTTGAGTTTTGTTCAGCTTCTTGATTCTAAAGGTGTATGTCTTTAGCCAAATTTGGTAAATTTTCAGCTATTAGATCTTCAAGTACGTTTCCAGCCCCACTTTCTTCCTCCTCTCAATCCAGGAGTTCGGTGACATAAATATTAGCTCTTCTGTTATAATCCCACAGGTCCCTGAGGTTGTTTTCACTTTTTCTGTCTGTTTTCTGTGCATTGTTCAAATTGGGTAATTTCTATCATTCTGTCTTTCAGTTCACAGATTCTTTTCTCTATGCCCTCCATTTTGCTGTTCAGCTCATCCATTTTTTGTTTTTTTATTTTGGTTGCTGTATTTTTCAGTTCTAAACTTTCCATTTGGTTCTTTATATCCTGTTTCTTTGCTGAAACTTTCTCTTTTGTTCCTATTTCAAGTGTGTTCATAACTGTTCAGTGCCAGCATTTTTATGATGGTTGCTTTAAACTGTCTAGATGATTCTGCCATTCCTATCATCTCCGTGTTGGCATCTATGGATCACCTTTTTTTTCATTCAGTTTGAATCTTCCTAGTATGAAGCATGCGATTTGATTGAAACTTGGACATTGTGGATGTTACGTTCTGAGACTTTGGATCGTGTTTAAATCTGTTCGAGCCAGCTTCCTCTAACACTACTCCCGCAGAGGAGGAAGGAGATACCTCACTGCTGCCATGTTGGGTGGACAACTAAGTGGCCTTGGTTCACACCTGAAGGGAGGCTCCTTATCACTCCTGGGTGGGTGGGCACTCTAACTTCTCATTACACCTCCACTGACTGAATCCCCCAGGCTGGGAGAGCGAGGAATGCCTAGTGCTGCACCCCCCCATGTCCCCACTAGCACCGCAGAAGAGAGTTATGGCCTCTTTAGTTGGGAGTGGTGGTGGAAGCCCTGCCTCTCTGTTAGGCCTCCTCTGACACCACAACAGTGAGTAGTTGGGGGGATACCTCTTTACTGCTGAGTAGGGGTGGAAAGCCAGGCTCCTCATGTGTTCTCCACTGACCCCATGTAGGAGGTAGGGAGTCTTGTTACTGTCTTGAAGAAATAAACAAACGAACTCTCTACTCAGCCTTTCTGATACCAGAGAGGATTGGGTTCCTCCTTATAGCCTGGTGAAGGTAGAAGTCAGAGCGCCCCACTCAGCCTTCATGGGCTTCAGTAGGACTGGGGTCACAGGTTGCTTCTGTGGTGTCCCACTGAAGTAGAGTGTGTATAGAAGGGTCCTGCCTTGTTAGGCTGCTCCTTCCTGGTCCTTTGGCTAGAGACAACAGGCTTTTGTTGGGGGTTTCCTTAGCTGTGCCCATTGGCATTTCTCCAGCTTCTTCAGTTCTAAGTCTGGGATATATGAGGCAAAATGAAAACCCAGGGAACTCACCACTGTGTTGTGTCTTGTTTCCTTAGATCCCTAGGAGATCTGATTTTCTTCACTTTTCAAAGCCATCTTATATTTGATGTAGAATGTCCAGAAATTTTAGTTTACATGTGGGGAGGAGAAAATGAAAGTGTATCTGCTCCATCTTCCCAGAAATAGAAGTCTCCCTTCTCAGACTTTTGAACAGAGCTCATTTATGGGGGGTGAGGGTGGGGGAAGGGGGAGGAAGTGCCATTGTTCTCTATTTGATCTGTTTGCTGAGTTACCCTTTTTTAAAACCACATTTTTTCAAAAACTGCAGTCATGCTTTCTGTTTAAAATGTAAAGACTGTAAAATTGTAAAAGATGAAATAAAAATCTCTCATAACTTTACTACTACTGTTCACATCTTGGTATGCTTCCTTTCACTGATTTTTCAATGCCTAGATAGAGAGATGGATAGGTTTGTTTTATTATTTAAGATTGCACTATGTGTAGCCTTATATCATTTTTTCTTTTAAGACTGTATGATGGGCATTTTTCCAGCCACCATCACCTATTCTCTAATTATCTTCTGAAAGCAGAAACTCACAAATATAAGGGAGATGAAAATCCTGGCAGTCAGACATCAAATATGCTATCTACTTGAATAGTGCTGTTAAGAAATGTATTATTGTGTAGTGGTACAATTATGATAATAAACATTTCCAGGAATGAATAAAACTTTGCTTTAATAATCATGGAGGTTCTAACCGACCTCCAAATTATCAGATGTCTATGAATTTCTGTACCCTTTGAGAAGAGTGAGCTATAATTTTTGTCTATCCGAAGATTTATAGCAATGGATACTATTTCAAGGTTCTTTTGGCTATTTTATTTTTTGGTTGAGCAAGAAATGCTCAAATTTAATGCATGTCTTTATTTGGGTTTGGTGAGAAGTAGAACCTAAAATAGGAATTTTTCTGCAAGTGATTTATTGAGGTCAAGTTCTCAGGAGAAGCATAAAGCAGGATGAGGGCACAGATTAGTGCAGGGAAAGGAACCTGGCAAAGATGTGATTGTAGAAGTCGAGCCTAGGCCCGATCTCACGGGGAGCTCTAGGGCATAAATTTCACCATGGAGGTCATCTCATTCAGAGGCAAGCAGGCTGGACTATTCCATACCTACATCTATGAGTCACTGATTACAGGCTTCCTCTGGGGGAGAAGGCTTGTTTGTGTACCTCTCAGGTATCTTTGAATGAGGCAGCTCCAGTCACTCAAGGCATACTTCTGGAGAAGGCTACAAATGTAACTCAACAGTCATCACCCACAAAAGGTGGAGGATACAACTTATATCCTCATTCAATAAAAATTGGTGCCTGTCACTACATTAGGTAGCCTGTGCCTAATACACTACATTATCTGCTTCAACAGGATACAATGGAGATGCAGATAACAGTTGCATCTTCTAAAGTCATGGACTTTGCAATCTCATGGGGGAGACCAGCTTAACTATCACAAAAAATTAGAGTATCATTCATTAACAGAGACATCAGTAAAAAGTTCTCTAGTATAAAGTAACACAAATACATGAGAATATATTGCAATTGTAAAGAAAGCTGACTTACTCTGGGTTGGAAGGAAAAGCTTGCCTAAGGAAGCTACTTTTGAGCTAAGAACTGATGAATAAATGTATTTCAGCTAAGGAGTTGGCCAAAGTAAGGGGCCAGGGGAGAAGCATAAGAGACAGCTCCAGGCAGAGGGAGAACAGCATGTGCAAGGATCCTGTCCTGGGGTACATGAAAAGTTCTCTTGAATAGATAAGTCTAATGTTGCTGGAGTGAGTGTGGAGAGCAACGGGAAAGTGTTGGAAAGTATATCAGATTGAAAGCCACAAGAATGCTGTATAACAAATCATCTCAAAACTCAGTGGTTTGTAACCATAAGCATCTATTTTGCTTATGAGTCTGTGACAGTGATTTAGGGTAAGCACAACTGGGCAGTTATTCCTGTTGGTTTGGCTTATTCACATGTCTGGGAACCAGCTGGCTGATGGTTGATCTAGGTTGCTGTTGGCTGGGACATCTGGGCAGCTTGGCTCTGTTCTGTATGTCTCATCCTTCAGCAGCCTAGCCAGGGCATGTTCCCCTCACCATCCCAGAGGAGCAAGAGCAAAACTAAATATATGCAACCACTTTCTAGACATCTGTTAGTATCACAACCACTAAAATCCTGTTAGCCAAAGCAAGTCACATGGCCAAACTCAAAATCAAGATACCCCAAATATACTCTAACTCTTTGTAGGAATTGCTTAAGACCCCATGGCAAAAAAAGAAAAAAGAAAAAAAGCATAGATACAAGAAAGGATGAAGAATTGGGCCGTTAATGCTATCAATCTAATAATAGAGAAGTGGGCAGGGGCCAGGCCATTTTAGACCTTGTAGGCTATACCACAGTTGCCAAGGCTCACACAACGGCCCATTTTCAAGTCCAGGGTAAAAATCTGCCTTGTCTATCTCCTGAGCCCTGCCCTAGAAAACAACCCTTCCCACCAGTAGCATCAGTTTCCTTTTTTAACTACAGGCTGCAGTTGTATTCCACATAACCCACATCTTAAGACATCTGTAAGTGCTGTGTTCATGATTCACAGTTTCTATTTCCCTTCTCATGCTGCTAGACTTTGTATTTAATGTACATTGTGCATTCCTGTGAGAAACTCAATGTGATTTATACTCCATGCATTAACTAAGCTGTCAACTACTCCTTTGAGATAGTTACACATCACAATAGATGGTGAACTCTATAATGGAAAAGTATAATTACCATTTATAGGTGTAGCCCAAAAAGGAACCAAAAGACTCTTGAGTGATATTGTTTTTTTCTGGCATCTCAGAACCAACCTAAGATTGAACAATTGGACCCAAGAGTCCTGACTTCTGGTCTAGTCTCTATTATAGTCACTCTATTATCTGTTTTATAAGAAAATTTTGTGCATGGTTGCTATTTCTATCTGGACAGAAGAACATTTACTTGTTTCATCTGCCTTGTCCAAATGTCAGCAATCTGAGAAGATGATGACCTTGTTTTCCTAATAAATGAGGGAGAGACAAGGATAAAAGTTCAGTCCTCAAAGCATATTCCTCCAGTGGGAGAAGAACCAGTAACACGATGTTTCCATCAAGGAATAGGAGTAACAGGATCTTATAGATACCATATGGTTGTTGTGCATCTAAACATATTGCAAGAAAAAAAATCATTACAAGAATCTCACTCCAATTTCAGGTACTTTTATGGAAAAAAAGAAAGTTATATGCACATAAAGCAAGAAAGAGGAAACTCAAATGGGAATATAACCGGTATCCAAGAGAATGTCACCCACCAAAATCTGAGTAAGTGTGCTATCAGCTTTTTTAAAAATTTTTTTATTATTATACTTTAAGTTCTAGGGTACATGTGCATAACATGCAGGTTTGTTACATATGTATACTTGTGCCATGTTGGTGTGCTGCACCTGCTTTTTTTTATGTTAAAGATTTACTTTGGGAGGGCGGAGCAAGATGGCTGAATTGGAACAGCTCCAGTCTCCAGCTCCCAGCGCGAGCGACACAGAAGACAGGTGATTTCTGCATTATCAACTGAGGTACTGGGTTCATCTCACTGGGGAGTGCCGGACGATCGGTACTGGTCAGCTGCTGCAGCCCGACCAGCGACAGCTGAAGCAGGGCGAGGCATCGCCTCACCTGGGAAGCGCAAGGGGGAAGGGAATCCCTTTTCCTAGCCAGGGGAACTGAGACACACAACACCTGGAAAATCGGGTAACTCCCACCCCAATACTGCGCTTTAAGCAAATGGGCACACCAGGAGATTATATCCCACACCTGGCCGGGAGGGTCCCACGCCCACGGAGCCTCCCTCATTGCTAGCACAGCAGTCTGCGATCTAACTGCAAGGCAGCAGCCAGGCTAGGGGAGGGGCGCCCGCCATTGCTGAGGCTTAAGCAGGTAAACAAAGCCCTGGGAAGATCGAACTGGGTGGAGCTCACAGCAGTTCAAGGACGCCTGCCAGTCTCTGTAGACTCCATCTCTGGGGACAGGGCACAGCTAAACAACAACAACAACAACAAAAAGCAGCAGAAACCTCTGCAGACGCAAGCAACTCTGTCTGACAGCTTTGAAGAGAGCGGTGGATCTCCCAACACGGAGGTTGAGATCTGAGAATGGACAGACTGCCTGCTCAGGTGGGTCCCTGACCCCTGAGTAGCCTAACTGGGAGATATCCTCCACTAGGGGCAGACCGACACCCCACACCTCACACGGTGGAGTACACCCCTGAGAGGAAGCTTCCACAGCAAGAATCAGACAGGTACACTCGCTGTTCAGCAGTATTCTATCTTCTGCAGCCTCTGCTGCTGACACCCAGGCAAGCAGGGTCTGGAGTGGACCTCAAGCGATCTCCAAGAGACCTACAGCTGAGGGTCCTGACTGTTAGAAGAAAAACTAACAAAGAGAAAGGACACCCACACCAAAACCCCATCAGTACACCACCATCATCAAAGACCAGAGGCAGATAAAACCACAAAGATGGGGAAAAAGCAGGGCAGAAAAGTGGAAATTCAAAAAATAAGAGCGCATCGCCCCCTCCAAAGGAATGCAGCTCATCGCCAGCAACGGATCAAAGCTGGACGGAGAATGACTTTGACGAGATGAGAGAAGAAGGCTTCAGTCCATCAAACTTCTCAGAGCTAAAGGAGGAATTACGTACCCAGTGCAAAGAAACTAAAAATCTTGAAAAAAGAGTGGAAGAATTGATAACCAGAATAATTAATGCAGAGAAGGCCATAAACGAACGGGCAGAGATGAAAACCATGACACAAGAAATACATGACAAATGCACAAGCTTCAGTAACCAACTCGATCAACTGGAAGAAAGAGTATCAGCGATTGAGGATCAAATGAATGAAATGAAGCGAGAAGAGAAATCTAAAGAAAAAGAAGAAAAAGAAATGAACAAAGCCTGCAAGAAGTATGGGATTATGTAAAAAGACCAAATCTACGTCTGATTGGGGTGCCTGAAAGTGAGGGAGAAAATGGAACCAAGTTGGAAAACACTCTTCAGGATATCATCCAGGACAACTTCCCCAACCTAGTAGGGCAGGCCAACATTCAAATCCAGGAAATACAGAGAACGCC
Source organism: Papio anubis (assembly GCF_008728515.1). Lineage (NCBI taxonomy): Eukaryota > Metazoa > Chordata > Mammalia > Primates > Cercopithecidae > Papio > Papio anubis. The sequence goes on from NC_044977.1 coordinate 72,938,841, forward strand.
ACAAAGATACTCCTCGAGAAGAGCAACTCCAAGACACATAATTGCCAGATTCACCAAAGTTGAAATGAAGGAAAAAATCTTAAGGGCAGCCAGAGAGAAAGGTCAGGTTACCCGCAAAGGGAAGCCCATCAGACTAACAGCAGATCTCTTGGCAGAAACTCTACAAGCCAGAAGAGAGTGGGGGCCAATATTCAGCATTCTTAAAGAAAAGAATTTTCAACCCAGAATTTCATATCCAGCCAAACTAAGTTTCATCAGTGAAGGAGAAATAAAATCCTTTACAGACAAACAAATGCTTAGAGATTTTGTCACCACCAGGCCTGCCTTACAAGAGGCCCTGAAGGAAGCACTAAACATGGAAAGGAACAACCGGTACCAGCCATTGCAAAAACATGCCAAAATGTAAAGACCATCGAGGCTAGGAAGAAACTGCATCAACTAACGAGCAAAATAACCAGTTAATATCATAATGGCAGGATCAAGTTCACACATAACAATATTAACCTTAAATGTAAATGGACTAAATGGTCCAATTAAAAGACACAGACTGGCAAACTGGATAAAGAGTCAAGACCCATCAGTCTGCTCTATTCAGGAGACCCATCTCACATGCAGAGATACACATAGACTCAAAATAAAGGGATGGAGGAATATCTACCAAGCAAATGGAGAACAAAAAAAGCAGGGGTTGCAATACTAGTCTCTGATAAAACAGACTTTAAACCATCAAAGATCAAAAGAGACAAAGAAGGCCATTACATAATGGTAAAGGGATCAATTCAACAGGAAGAGATAACTATCCTAAATATATATGCACCCAATACAGGAGCACCCAGATTCCTAAAGCAAGTCCTTAGAGACTTACAAAGAGACTTAGACTCCCATACAATAATAATGGGAGACTTCAACACCCCACTGTCAACATTAGACAGATCAACGAGACAGAAAGTTAACAAGGATATCCAGGAATTGAACTCATCTCTGCAGCAAGCAGACCTAATAGACATCTACAGAACTCTCCACCCAAATCAACAGAATATACATTCTTCTCAGCACCACATCGCACTTATTCCAAAATTGACCACATAATTGGAAGTAAAGCACTCCTCAGCAAATGTACAAGAACAGAAATTATAACAAACTGTCTCTCAGACCACAGTGCAATCAAACTAGAACTCAGGACTAAGAAACTCAATCAAAACCACTCAACTACATGGAAACTGAATAACCTGCTCCTGAATGACTACTGGGTACACAACGAAATGAAGGCAGAAATAAAGATGTTCTTTGAAACCAATGAGAACAAAGATACAACATATCAGAATCTCTGGGACACATTTAAAGCAGTGTGTAGAGGGAAATTTATAGCACTAAATGCCCACAAGAGAAAGCTGGAAAGATCTAAAATTGACACTCTAACATCACAATTAAAAGAACTAGAGAAGCAAGAGCAAACACATTCAAAAGCTAGCAGAAGGCAAGAAATAACTAAGATCAGAGCAGAACTGAAGGAGATAGAGACACAAAAAACTCTCCAAAAAATCAATGAATCCAGGAGTTGGTTTTTTGAAAAGATCAACAAAATTGATAGACCGCTAGCAAGACTAATAAAGAAGAAAAGAGAAGAATCAAATCGACGCAATTAAAAATGATAAAGGGGATATCACCACCGACCCCACAGAAATACAAACTACCATCAGAGAATACTATAAACACCTCTACGCAAATAAACTAGAAAATCTAGAAGAAATGGATAATTTCCTGGACACTTACACTCTCCCAAGACTAAACCAAGAAGAAGCAGAATCCCTGAATAGACCAATAGCAGGCTCTGAAATTGAGGCAATAATTAATAGCTTACCAACGAAAAAAAGTCCAGGACCAGATGGATTCACAGCTGAATTCTACCAGAGGTACAAGGAGGAGCTGGTACCATTCCTTCTGAAACTACTCCAATCAATAGAAAAAGAGGGAATCCTCCCTAACTCATTTTATGAGGCCAACATCATCCTGACACCAAAGCCTGGCAGAGACACAACAAAAAAAGAGAATTTTAGACCAATATCCCTGATGAACATCGATGCAAAAATCCTCAATAAAATACTGGCAAACCGGATCCAGCAGCACATCAAAAAGCTTATCCACCATGATCAAGTGGGCTTCATCCCTGGGATGCAAGGCTGTTTCAACATTCGCAAATCAATAAACGTAATCCAGCATATAAACGGAACCAAAGACAAAAACCACATGATTATCTCAATAGATGCAGAAAAGGCCTTTGACAAAATTCAACAGCCCTTCATGCTAAAAACTCTCAGTAAATTCGGTATTGATGGAACGTATCTCAAAATCATAAGAGCTATTTATGACAAACCCACAGCCAATATCATACTGAATGGACAAAAACTGGAAAAATTCCCTTTGAAAACTGGCACAAGACAGGGATGCCCTCTCTCACCACTCCTATTCAACATAGTGTTGGAAGTTCTGGCTAGGGCAATCAGGCAAGAGAAAGAAATAAAGGGTATTCAGTTAGGAAAAGAAGAAATCAAATTGTCCCTCTTTGCAGACGACATGATTGTTTATTTAGAAAACCCCATTGTCTCAGCCCAAAATCTCCTTAAGCTGACAAGAAACTTCAGTAAAGTCTCAGGATACAAAATTAATGTGCAAAAATCACAAGCATTCTTATACACCAGTAACAGACAAACAGAGAGCCAAATCATGAATGAACTTCCATTCACAATTGCTTCAAAGAGAATAAAATACCTAGGAATGCAACTTACAAGGGATGTAAAGGACCTCTTCAAGGAGAACTACAAACCACTGCTCAGTGAAATAAAAGAGGACATAAACAAATGGAAGAACATACCATGCTCATGGATAGGAAGAATCAATATCGTGAAAATGGCCATACTGCCCAAGGTAATTTATAGATTCAATGCCATCCCCATCAAGCTACCAATGAGTTTCTTCACAGAATTGGAAAAAACTGCTTTAAAGTTCATACGGAACCAAAAAAGACCCCGCATTGCCGAGACAATCCTAAGTCAAAAGAACAAAGCGGAGGCATCACGCTACCTGACTTCAAACTATACTACAAGGCTACAGTAACCAAAACAGCATGGTACTGGTACGAAAACAGAGATATAGACCAATGGAACAGAACAGAGTCCTCAGAAATAATACCACACATCTACAGCCATCTGATCTTTGATAAACCTGAGAAAAACAAAAACTGGGGAAAGGATTCCCTATTTAATAAATGGTGCTGGGAAAATTGGCTAACCATAAGTAGAAGGCTGAAACTGGATCCTTTCCTTACTCCTTATACGAAAATTAATTCAAGATGGATTAGAGACTTAAATGTTAGACCTAATACCATAAAAACCCTAGAAAAAAACCTAGGTAATACCATTCAGGACATAGGCATGGGCAAGGACTTCATGTCTAAAACACCAAAAGCAATGGCAACAAAAGCCAAAATTGACAAATGGGATCTCATTAAACTAAAGAGCTTCTGCACAGCAAAAGAAACTACCATCAGAGGGAACAGGCAACCTACAGAATGGGAGAAAATTTTTGCAATCTACTCATCTGACAAAGGGCTAATATCCAGAACCTACAAAGAACTCAAACAAATTTACAAGAAAAAAACAACCCCATCAAAAAGTGGGCAAAGGATATGAACAGACATTTCTCAAAAGAGGACATTCACACAGCCAACAGACACATGAAAAAATGTTCATCATCACTGGCCATCAGAGAAATGCAAATCAAAACCACAATGAGATACCACCTCACACCAGTTAGAATGGCAATCATTAAAAAGTCAGGAAACAACAGGTGCTGGAGAGGATGTGGAGAAATAGGAACACTTTTACACTGTTGGTGGGATTGTAAACTAGTTCAACCATTATGGAAAACAGTATGGCGATTTCTCAAGGATCTAGAACTAGAAGTACCATATGACCCAGCCATCCCATTACTGGGGATATACCCAAAGGATTATAAATCATGCTGCTATAAAGACACATGCACACGTATGTTTATTGCGGCACTATTCACAATAGCAAAGACTTGGAATCAACCCAAATGTCCATCAGTGACAGACTGGATTAAGAAAATGTGGCACATATACACCATGGAATACTATGCAGCCATAAAAAAGGATGAGTTTGTGTCCTTTGTAGGGACATGGATGCAGCTGGAAACCATCATTCTCAGCAAACTATCGCAAGAACAGAAAACCAAACACCACATGTTCTCACTCATAGGTGGGAACTGAACAATGAGATCACTTGGACTTGGGAAGGGGAACATCACACACCGGGGCCTATCACAGGGGCGGGGAGTAGGAGGGATTGCATTGGGAGTTATACCTGATGTAAATGACGAGTTGATGGGTGCTGACGAGTTGATGGGTGCAGCACACTAACATGGCACAAGTATACATATGTAACAAACCTGCACATTATGCACATGTACCCTAGAACTTAAAGTATAATTAAAAAATTTAAAAAATAAAAAAAAAAGATTTACTTTGCTAAGATACTTGCTGAAATTACTTTTCCAAATTAATGAATGTCATCACAAAATTATTTTTTTACATTTGGGTTCAGCTGCATGCTAATGTAACTGGAAAAATGGAAGAGCATGGCTTATAACTGTTCATTCACCAAAAATATTTTAGAATTGTGTCCAGGTAGGTAATGTGTGCAAGAAGTGTACTTGTTTAATAAAGGCATTTGAAGAGTTATGAGGATGAAGGGTATGTATAATCAAGAACTATGTTCAGATTGCCATGAGCTTTGGCTCCTTAAATGGGTGGGAAATGAGCCATTGGCCCTTTCCCTTTGGAGAGCTTCTGTCACATCACTTGTTAATCCTGCTTATTGTTCAGCACCTCCATCTGAGTTCAAAACGTTCTATATAACAGCCTCTCTTCATTCCTGACTCCTGTACCTATTAGCCATCCATGAGAGAAGGTCTGTCAGATTATTCCATTCCAGTGGGGGGGGAAAAAAAAACTCTGCATCTCTATTTATAACCTATTTATAAAACAAAATTAAGAAACTGGTTCCAGAATGTTATATCCATTAGAACGTATTTGGCTCCAAGTCATAGAATATTCTTATAAGAGGTAATTAAACATAAATACTGTATTATCCCACATAACAGGAATCTGAAAATAGGGCGGTTCTGGAGTTGGTTCTTCAGGGGTTCAGCAATGTTCTTGTTAGCTTCTCTTATTCCCTTGGTTTCACCCTCATGATCCAATATGGTTGCCACACTACCAACCATCACATCTTCAGACAACGACATCCAAAATCTGTAGGGCAGTTTCTTGTCTTCTGATCTTTCCTGAAAGCAAATAATACTTTTCAAGAAGAGTTCTAGTAAAATTTCTCCTTTTTTCTGATTGTCTTTTTCACAAGGATTGACATCTTACCTCAATCACCAACAAGCAGAATGTAATTACGTTGATTCTCAGACTATTACGTTTTTAATATATGTGGTGTATCTTTCTCCTTTTTTCTTGCTGTTATTGTTTATTTATGCCTATTATTCTTAAAAAATTAGTCTTGCTACAGCCTTTTCTGTTTCTCAGAGAACCAAGCTGTGGTCACGTTCATTCGCCCCAGTGTATTATCGTTTTCTATTTTATGTATTTCTTGATAATGTTTGTTATTTTTTCTTCTGATTATTTTGAGTTACTTTTTCTAAATTCTTTATCTAGATCTTTAGTTAAATACTTAACTCATTTATGTTTAGTCTTTCTTGATAATGAATAGATCCATTTAAACTTACTTGTAAATATTTTTATCTACATCTCACTAATTTTGCAGTTTCAGCTGTCTTTTCATTAGTGTTCTATCCTAAATACTTTATAATTCTCTCACTGTTATTTTCCTTTGAATTATGTTATTTAGGAGTGAATGTTCTAGAGTTCTAAATGTAAGATCTTTTAATTTTTAATTTCTGATTTAATTTCATTATGGTGAGATAACATAGTCGCTATGATATTGAAACTTTGAGATGTGTTGACATTTCATTGTAATACAGTTAATTACTGTAAATGGCACCTTTGTATTTGAAGAGAACATAGAGGTACAAATTTTATTATATTGCATTACGTCAAACATGTTCATTCTGTTTTCAAATCTCTTCTATTATTATTAAGTTAATAGACGTAATAGAGTTGTGTTAAAAGTTCCCAGTTTCAATATGATTGTGTGTGTGTGTGTGTGTGCGCGCGCGCGTAGAGGGAGAGAATGCTGTTAGATATGCATACATTAATGATTATTATATATTTTAGGAAGTTATTTTTGTATCATTAGTAGTATTCTTCTTTAACCCTGTAATAATTTGGATTTAGGTTCTATTTTATCTGATGTTATATTAGAACCCTAGATATTTGGGGATTACAATTTTACTGCCATATCTTTTTTAGTTCCTTTCTTTTAATCTTTCTGCATTTTGTTGTAGTTTTTAAAGAATCATATAGCTGGACTCTGTGCACTTTACCCATTTAAAAAATCTATATCTTTTAAAAAGTAAACTTAATTTCTTTGTTTGTTGTGATTATTGGTTTGTTTGTATTTCTTTCTACAATTTTTTGTTTCTTCTGTTTATCATTCATTTTTGTTTCTTATTGCTCCTTTTCAGTTGAAAAAGTTATACACATACAAATATACGGTATTACTGGACTGTAAGCTGTTGCTGTAATGAGATAAGACTTGTGGGAACTTTGGGAGGGGTAAATACATGTTGCATCTGGGAGGAATAGAAATTATTGGGGATTCAGAGGACAGACTGTGTTTGGCAGATTCTAAGGTGGCCCCCTAAAATTCCCTCCTTCTTGTATAATCTTCCCTGGAGTGTGGGCTGGATTGATGCATATGATGGAACAGCACTCTGGTGCTTAGGTTACATTGCACCGCCGAGGGGAAGGGATTTTGAAGATGCAATTTAAGTCTCTAATCAGTTAACTTAATGAAGAGGTAGGATATCCTGGTTGGGCCTGATCTAATTATGGGAGCCCTTCAAATGAAGGTTTAGAGATCAGAAACAGGAGTCTGAGAGATTCTCCTGCTGACCTCAAAGAAACAGTCATTTTGTGAACTGCCTTTGGAGGGAGTGAGGTGACAACAACCTGGGAATATCTCCTGGGAGCTGAGAGCAGCGTCTCACCGACACTAGCAGGAATTCTGGGATTCCAGACGTAAAGCTGCAAGGACGCGAATTCTGCCAACAACCTTAGGAAGGTTGGAAGTAGATTTTTTCCTAATGGAGCCTTCAGTTGAGGACACAGCTAGGCCCACACTTTGATTGCAACCTGGTGAGACACTGAACAGAGAAGACCCAGCCAGCCTGTGCCCATACTCCTGACCCACAGACACTTTGAGATAATATATGTATTTTTTAAGCTGCGAAATTTGTGATAATTTGTTATACAGATGTAGAAAACAAATACGGAAAGCATATCTTGTATTGTTTACTTTTAGTGGCAACCCTTAATTTTTTTCACATACCTATTTAATTATAAATATTTTAAACAAATCTATTTTTAATCATTTCTATCCTCCTACTTATTACAATTTCATTAACCAAATTGCTCCCTTTCCCCATCTTGTTGTTTTTCTCTAAACACAATGTTGTTTAACACACACCCCAAATAGTCAATACTTCATTAAATTTGCTGACATATTTCATCAGTTTCTTTACTCATCGTTATTTCTTTTCTCCCAAGTCTATATGTCATAATCTATTATGTTCACGGTTTTACTCATTTTTGTCTTTAAATATCTTAAACATTTATTTTAGGCATCGTCAGTTTCCTTTATAAAATAGATTTTTTTCAGGAATAAATTCTGCTGCAGATAAATCAGTATTTAATTTACTTTTGTTTATTGTTCTTGTTTTCTTTTCTCTCCTTCCTTCTTTTCCCTCCTCTTGCTCCCTCTTTCCATTGTCTACATTCAGCAACTGGACCCTGAGTCCTTTTAAGGTCACCTTGAGGTTCCTCCTCCACGGGATATCAGTATAAATCACTGTGAGTTTTTCACAGGAATGCAAAATGCACATTCAATAAAAGTCTAGCGGTATGGGAAGAGAAATAGAAACTGTGAATTATGAACACAGCACTTACAGGTGCCTTAAGATGGGAGTGAGTAGAAAACAACTGCAGCCTGTAGTTGAAAAAGGAAAATGATGCTGCCAATGGGATGGATAAGTTTCTCCCCAGATACTGGATCCCTGTCTTCTAGGAGTGAGCCTGACTCCAGTCGCCTCACTTGTGTGCCTTTCCTTTGGTCCTTGTTGACACATAGAAGCCTAGCTCTTGGTAGCCACTGCCTGTTTCGGAAACAGAGTCCAACAGGCCTCCACTTTCAGCTCCTTTTATGACTTTGTATTTCTGTTCAGTTTTTGGTTCCAGATACATTTATCTTATTTTTTAGCCTCCACATATGTTACTACTTTTCTCTTTTAAGGTTCTGCCTACCCTTATTATTTGCTTAGAGGAGAGGATGTGCACCAGTGTTTGAATCTAAGGTGCCAATATCTTCCCCAGTAGTCTCCTAGACATTTTGTGTACATTATCTCATTTAATCCTCCTTGCTATTCTTTGAGCTAGGCATTATAATTACCACTTTACCATGAAGAAACTGAGGCTCAGTGATGTTAAGCAGCTTTCCTAAGATCACACAGAGATCGAAAACCCAGAATTAGAACCTGAATGTTTATGATTCCAGAGCATAAGATCCAGACTTCTGAATCTTATCAGGAAGGAGATATTGAAGAAACCAGTAAGAATAGAGTGAAAAACTGATAGAAGAACATCCTGGGTCAGGCGCGGTGACTCACGCCTGTAATCCCAGCACTTTGGGAAGCCGAGGCGGGTGGATCACCTGAGGTCAGGAGTTCGAGACTAGCCTGGCCAACATGGCGAAACCCCGTCTCTACTAAAAATACAAAAATTAGCCAGGCATGTGCCTGTAATCCCAGCTACCCAGGGGGCTGAGGCAGGAGAATCCCTGGAACCCGGGAGGCAAAGGAGGCAGAGGCTGCAGTGAGCCAAGATCGCGCCACTGTACTTCAACCTGGGTTACATAGCAAGACTCCATCTACAAAAAAAAAAAAAAATCTTGGAGGATATGATGCGAAGTGTCCCAGCCTGGGCAATGTGGCAAAACCCTATCTTTACTAAAAATACAAAAAAATAGCTGTGTGTGGTGGTGAGCACCTGTGGTCCCAGCTGCTCGGGAGGCTGAGGTGGGAGGATCACTTGAGTCAGGAAGTCAAGGCTGCAGTGAGCCAACATTGCACCACGACACTCCAGCCTGGAGGACGGAGTAAGACCCTGTCTCAAATAAATAAATAAATAAATAAATAAATAAATAAATAAATGAAGTGTGGGACGAGGAGCCATGGCCTAAAGGAAAGATATGTCTTTTTTATAGACAGAAGAGGTAGAAGAGAGAGCAGGTAATAGTACAGAGATATCCTGAGGAAGAACAAACTTTGGCCAGGAAACAGGTCGATATGTAAGCTGTTGAATTAGAATTTGAGATCTTCTACTTAGACAGGGCAGGGCCAAGAATATGAGAGGTGATAAACAATCGCTGTGAGAGATTTGACAAGGAATCTTGAAAGAGAATTATTAATCTAGTTCAACTTGGTAAGTTAAAAGAATCTGAAAAAACCAATGTGGAAATTTGGACTCAGGAAACGTCATTTTTCTACTGTTCCTTCTCTCTAATGCTTCGGGCAAGTAGGTGGGGGCAGTTTTTGCCACGTTAAACACTATTACTGTGGTTTTATTTGTCTACATTGCAACCATTTTCAAGTAATTATATATTACATATCTACAATTATACATTTCCTTCTATCCTTGGTTTCCTATACTGCCTAATAATAATTGCCAGAGCTGGAGTGACTACATACCTTACTTTGACTTGGATGGGGCCTTAGTTCACATCTTTTGCCCCCATGTAACTATTAATGGCACCCTCTGTTTATTCTCAAGTGTCCCAATATGTATGTCAAATTATACGGTCACCCTAATAATAACTAATTAATCATGTTTCTCTTCTAAAGCTGTACATGCCTAATCTTATTTCACGTTTGCATCTACCCTATGAGGTAAATTATGTTACTGCCCCCATTATTGAATGTATTATTTCATTCATTAAATATTTATTAATTAACTACCATATTCCAGGCAATGTGTTAAAAGCTGGTGATAAAATATGAGCTCAGTAGATAAGGTCCTTACCCTTATGTGGCTTGCAATTGAGTAGTAATAAAGAAACAGATCTGAGAAGTTGTTGCTTCATCAAGATCACATCGTTTGTGAGAACATAAGGTTTTAGCCCAGTTGAGAATGACATAAAAGCCTAAGTTTTAACCATGACTTCCTCTGTATTTCTAGTAATGATAAATATTTTTAGTTACACATTGTTGGATGATATAGGTAGCTATATTAGCCATATAAATACTAAAAATACCAACATGTATCAAATTTTAACAGCTGATTAAAATATCTCATGTAATAATGTGTTATAGTAAAGATATTTGCTAGCAAATTTTTATTCAATATACATTACCATTTAATCTAATCATCGTTATATTAAAGATTAAGAAGGATTAAACCAAAAAGGTCCACATTAAAAAGACTGCATCTGGTATGATGACTACTGACCAAAGGCATTAAAGATCTTTCTACAGGACTTTTGTCAATATTGATTTTTTTTCTTCTCTAAAAACAAGTGCCTCTGATTTTCTATAGCAGAGAACATGCAAAGGTAGTCCTTTATGGTCTTGTCATTTTACAAAATTACCCATTTAAAAATGATAAAAATTGTAATATTCAGAATATCCATCAACAACTTAAAAATGTTGATTGGATTGAATACACAAACCATTAAAAAGTAAGACTGGCCCTTTGATAGAGGAAAATTTGTTTCTCAGTATTCATTAATTTTTAATCAGAAGAATGATGATAACATGATGGGGTTAATATGAATAGACACTGTATTAATATCCCTTTCTAAGAAAGAATGGTGACTTTTTAAAGGAGGCCCGAATTAGGAAATTGGAAAGGTAAATGAGAACACTAGTCAATGATCCCCATATTCAGAAATCAACCAGTGGCGAAGTGTCATTTAATAGCCTCATAAAAGCATTTTTTTAATGCTCTTCCAAGTAGATAACAAGGTACAGTTCATCTCAACTAAAGTAATTTTATGACGTTGTGCTATTGTTTATTACATGGGCATTTTTTGCTGTTACGTTATTTTACCAATTGACTAAAATAAATAAATGGCTGGAAATGGTTCAAGCTTAAAAGTAGTGATGAAACAAGTAAAATTATTTACTTTTTATTATTTACTATAGCTTAAGATGAAATTGTAAGCATAAAGACTAAACCCAATCTATGTTTCCTGGCACATACAAAATTAGGTGTAAGTCAGCAAAACAGCAAAATTTGTCTATAAAGTATAATGATGAACATCTAAAAGTTGGATTTTATGGGACCTATAGATAACCCAATGCTCAGTGCATTATCAATTTTTAAAATTCAATAATGTTGTAAAATATTTATGTTTTTTATCTTCTTCAAATTTTAACTGGTAAACTAATTGTGTTTTCTCAGAATGGGAAATGCAAAATAGTTTCCGGTACAAAACTGATGAATTGTTTTGATGCGGACAGAGAAGGGAACAAAACAAAGGCATCATGCAGAGTTGCATCCTCATGGCAAAGGTAGCAGAATTAGCAACATATTTGGAAAGAAAGCCGAGTGACCCTTCAGCAAAGTTCCTTCATCAGATGATGCCGATGGTCACTATATAATGCAAGTGGCATCAGGGAGAAGAAACCACATTGTGTGAGTAGGCAGGTGCTTTGCAGCACGATTGGATACCATGTTAAGGTTTCTTAGCCTTTTCATGCTATAGCCAAGAGAGGGAAGGGCTTGATGAGTTTCTGTTTTATTTACTATTGAGCATCCATTCTGCAGATGAGATATTTTGCTTGATGGTCATTAAAAAGCTATAAGGTGGAATAGAAAACGTATGTTGTAATCAGTAGCAAAGATGCAGCAACTACATATGAAGCATTGAAGGATTTTGAATTAAAGTAGTTGTGCCTGATTATCAATCTAATATCACTATTTATAGAAAATAGTATGTCTCCAGATCTTGGTTTAATATGAAAGAAACAGTAAACAATACAAATATTAATGAATTATGGCTATTGATTTTAACTCTTTACAGAATACTGTAAAAAAGAATATGTAGCAGTTTCAAAACTCTACCCTTTCACACTCCTGTTATGGAACAAGATGCTTAAGTGAACCTTGAAGATGAAAGATGGGATTTAAAAATCACATTTCTTCATTACAATGATGATGCCAATAGAGACCTTTTCTATCATTTCAGATGGTTTGCTCAAGTGGCAGATTTTAGTGATTTATTCAGTCTTGAGTGCATGCACCTATCACTTCAAGGAAGCATTGTCATTATTTTTTTATTGTTGGAGATAAGACACCAGGGTTTTTTAAGAAGAACAAATTGTGGTACAAACACCTCAGTCTTTGCAAGTTGAATTCATTTCAAATGCTTGGTGTGTTTCCCTCACTCCCACTCAACTGTGAAAGAAATCATTGACATGTTTTTTGGTATGATTAAACACCCATCCAAAAACTGTAACAGCAAAAGAAAAACTACTTTCTACAGCTGAAGACAAGATTAGGATTCCATTCACTGTGATCCTTCAAGTTCCAACATTTGAGTGTAGTATGTGGTATGATTATTATCTTCAGTGTCAGATAATGAGCTGACATGGTCTTCATAATTTGGATGTACATTTGACCCAGATGTCATTGTGTACCTTACTTCATTTATGATATTAGTTTATATTATTAGTATATTATAAAACAATCTCTCTCATTAAATGTAATTATTATTACCACCAAATAATAAATACTGTTGCATTCTTACTATAATTTTCTATGTAAGGCAGTGCATATGTCTGAAAATCTGTTAATTGATATACAGATGCTATAATTTGAAAAATATTGGTCTAATTCTTAAGGGATAGAAGGAATTAAAGTCTGTCCTATGAAAAGCAGACAAAAATAAAAATACAAGTGAAGCATTTTCAAACTAATATAAACAAATGGGAAATCTAGAGAAATACCTAAGTGTGTCAAGTGAACTAAGCTAATGTTTTAAAGAACCAAATTTCTTTCTTTCTTTCTTTCTTTTTTTTTTAGATAGATTCTCACTCTATCACCAGGCTGGAGTGCAGTGGTGCTATCTCAGCTCACTGCAACCTCCTTCTCCCGAGTTCAAGGGATTCTCGTGCCTCAGCCACAGGAGTAGCTGGGATTACAGGTGTGTGCCACCATGCCCAGATAACTTTTGTATTTTTAGTGGAGATGGCGTTTCACTGTGTTAGCCAGGCTGGTCTTAAAGAATCAAGTTTCTAAATGGTCATTGCTATAGACCAAATGTTTGTGTCTCCCCAAAATTAAATTCTACAGCCTAAATCCCCAGTGTGATCGTATCTGAAGGCAGGACCTTTAGAAGTAATTAGGCCATGAGTGTGGAGCCCTCATGAATGCTGTTAGTGCCCTTATGAAGGAATATAGAGACTAGAGCTCCCACTCTCTCCACCAGGTGAGGCCACAACAAAAAGATGAACATTTGTAAACCAGGAAGATGGCCTTCACCAAGGACCCAATCCTGCTGGCACCCTGATCTCAGACTTACAACCTTCAGAACTGTAAGGAATAAATGTTCGTTGTTTCAGTCACCCAGTCGATGGGATTCTGTTATAGCCCAAACTGACTGAGACAGTTATTTAATCAAGCGATTTTCAAATTTTTTGACCACCTTCCTCAGTAAGAAATACATTTATTTCATCAGTCCAACACACATAAACATACCTGTTAGTCATCTTTGGCCAGGTTATATTATGGTAACAAACAACTTAAAATCTCAGGGGTGTCAAAATAAAGGTTAATTCCTCATTATGTACATGCAGGCTGTTCATCAGTGGTGGCTCTGTTCTAGGCTGTAACTCTCTCTTCTAGTCTGTAGAAGGGCCACAACCCTGTTCTGTCATTCCAGAACTCTGCCTAAGGCAGCAGCCCTATCCTAAGATGTGCTTATGGCAAATGGAAAGAGTAAAGCACTGAGCAAACCTATATAATTGCTCTAAACACTACTGCTCAGGCGTGGTGTGTGTCGCATACTTACATTCCATTGACTCTAGTGAATCTTATGGCCCACTGCAAACATCAGTATGGTGAGGAAGCACACCACGGTCATGGGAACCCTGCAAGTGAGCTAGCAGCAGAGTAGGATGCCTGTCATAATTCTCCAACAAGGAAGGGCAGGTGGCGCAGGGAGTGAATAATTGTGGAAAATAATACGATCACATTCATATGTGTACATGAGTACAGAATGTACATAGTTAAACCAACATATCACAATATAGTAATTACCCTTACAATTTTTGAGGCATCGTATTTTTTATTCTACTGTGTTTTACTTTTTTTTCAAAGTTGCAACCCACTAAACTGAATATTTGACCCTCTGATGGCATTTTGAAAAGCCCTGCTCTAATGGCCTACACAAGTTTTTGCAGTTTCTAGTGTCCCAGTGAGAAAGTGAATGGATCTTTGCTCATTGGTTTTCTTACCATTGAATGAGACAGACCCATCTTTGATTCTGAATTTAAGGATGTGTATCAGTCTATTCTTGCACTGCTATAAAGAAATACTTGAGACTGGGTAACTTATAAAGAAAAGAGTGGCTCATGGTTATGCAGGCTGTACAGGAGGAATAGTAGCTTCTGCTTCTGGGGGGGCCTCAGGAAGTTTCCAATTATGGTGGAAAAGGGGGCGTGAGATGTCCCCTATGGTAGGAGCAGAAACAAGAGAGATGGGGGAGGTGCTACATACTGTATTTTTTAGTGCATAATCTGATTTTTTTTTTAATTTCTTCTACAAAAAAATAACAGGATCCATGTGCAGAACATGCAGGTTTGTTACATAGGTATACAGTGGTTTTCTGCATCTATTAACTATTAACCATGGTGGTTTTCTGCACCTATTAACCCATCCTCTAAGTTCCCTTCCCTCACTCCCCACCCCCCAACAGGCCCTGGTGTGTGTTGTTCCCCTCTCTGTGTGCTACACACTTTCAAACAATCAGATCTCACAAGAATTCACTCACCATTGCAAGGACAGTACAAAATGGGATGGTGCTAAACCATGGGAACCCACCCCCATGAACCAGTCACCTCCCACCAGGCCCCACCTCCAACATTGGGGATTACAATTCAACATGAGATTTGAGTGGGCACACAGATCCAAACCATATCCGGGTGTGTGACTGATAGGGTAGAACACTAGAGTCAGAAGTTGAACAGTTTGGTTCTGACTCAGCCACTGGTTGGCTGTGTGATTCATTCACACTTTCTAAGCCTTTTTCCCATCTGTGAAAGGGGGATAATGACATTTGCCTATCCTACCTCAAGTGATAAATGAAACTTAAATGCTGCTTGGCACTGTTCTGAGCACTTTACATCTACTAACTTATTCAACCCACGTGTCAACCCAGTAGATATTAAGTGCTACTAATATCCTTGTTTTGCAGAAGAGGGAACTGAGACACAGAAAGGTTAGTGATTTATAAATGGTAGATTCAAGATGCAAAGCCATGCTGTCTGGTTTCACAGTCCATGTTCTCGAACATTATGCTATTTGGCCACTACCATGGAGATATTTGAAGTGTGTGAAACCACCACCTTTAAAATTGTGCATTATCATTATGCTTGTTATTCATTCTCTGGGAAACTAATGGGCTGTTTTTTATTTTTCAGTGTGTTCCTAGTGAAACTTGCACATCCACTAACAGTGAAATTGGCCACAGTTCTGATGGGCAGATGGCTTGGTCCCAAGTCAGAGACTCATAACAGATGTAGCTTCCGATTTTGTTTCAGCATATCCCTTGGTTGGTTGAATCTCTCTCTCCCAATGCAGAGCAAGACCAGTAGGTTAGGCCCACAGAACATGACTGTGCATTCACCTACTAACAATTAACAACTAGAATCATTGCACATGGACCCCAAACATTAACTTTTAAAGTTCAACCCCGTTCAGTTTTGGTATATTAATTTTGCTAGAGCATACAAGTAAATGAGGGCCACCATTTGTCCTGTAGGTTTGTATTCTGAATCTCCCCAGTGCAATCACTTTCTGGATTGCTCTTTAAAAGACTTGCTTACAATGACATCCAGTCTTGCCATAATGAGATCATTTCTCCAAGAAAAACACCAAATCTGTGTTAAATTTATTTCTATTCTTTTAAAGACTCAATTTTGACAAGTTCAAAATAAACTATTTTAAAAAGTACTCTGTAATGAGAGAACATATAAAGACTTGCATATGAAGAAACTCTGTTTTCTGAAGAACTATTTAGGGAAGGAAACTGCTTTGTATCCATATATAATTTCCACTTTATAGATTCTATCACATAACTAAAGGTCTTTATCTTAACGCTAGATGTGTGTTTTGGCACCGATTTATGACCAAATGTGTCAATGTCTGACCACCTAATGGAAGAATACTTTGCAATGATGTGTAAAATATCTGCTTTTGTAAAAAAACTGGATATAGTAGATAAAGTATTTAGCGTTTACCAAGGCTATCAAAATATTTGTGCTGTCACTTGGCATTGGTATTTTATCTGGAAAATTCATGACCTAACAAAATCTCACGTCACTTGGTGTTTAAAAAAATTTTATCTTGAAAATCAGCCTTGAGATATAATTTGAATATCTTAAAAGTCTTTAATTTTAAATGAACAAATGATGTTTTGACAATGTATACTGTAACATGACCACCATCGGAATCATGATATAGAATAATTCCATAATCTTGAAAATTCTTCTTGGGCCTTTCTGCAGTCCATCCCTCTCCCCAGTCCTGGTTCGATGTGGTTTCGATATGGGGGTGGTTTCCCCCATACTGTTCTCTGTAGTAAATAAGTCTCACGAGATCTGATGATTTTATAAATGGGAGTTCCCCTGTGAAGACTCTCTTACCTGCCATCATGTAAGACATGACTTTGCTTCTCCTTTGTCTTCCACCATGAATGTAAGGCCTCCCCAGCCATGTGGGACTGTGACTCAATTAAACCTCTTTTCTTTATAAATTACCAAGTCTCAGATATGTCTTTATTAGCACTGTGAGAATAGACTAATACATGGTCCATGATGATGACTGATCTACTTAATTATTGTCATTATAATATTGCCTCTTCTAGAATTTCATGGAAATGGAAACATACAGTAGGTATCCTTTTAATAAAATTGTAACTGCTTCATTGAACTATAATTCACATACTATACAATTCACCTTTTAAAGTTCAATGGTTTTTAGTATATTCAGTGATATGTGCAACAATCACCTTAGTCAATTTTAGAACATTTTCGTTACCTCAAAAATAAACCTCATACCTTTTAGATAACACTCCCCTACCTCCCTATCCCCACGTCCCTAAGCAATCACTAATCTACTTTCTGTATAGATTTTCCTATTCTGGACATTTCATATGAATGGAAGCATATAACATGTGGTCTTTCGTGCCTGTCTTTTGTTCATTTAGCATAATGTTTTCATGTTGTAGCATGTGTCAGTACTTCATTCCTTTCTATGGCTGAATAACATTCCTTTATATACATATAGTACATTTGGTTGATATTAAATACATTCATCAGTTGATAGAC
Organism: Papio anubis; assembly: GCF_008728515.1. Taxonomy (NCBI): domain Eukaryota; kingdom Metazoa; phylum Chordata; class Mammalia; order Primates; family Cercopithecidae; genus Papio; species Papio anubis. The sequence continues at coordinate 72,956,649 of NC_044977.1, forward strand.
ATTTGAGCTGTTTCTACCTTTTGGCTATTATGAATATATTATCATGAACATTTGTGTAAAAGTATGGACATATAGTTTTGCTTCTCCTAGGTGAAGCAGAATTTCTGGGTCATAGGGTAACTCTATTTTTAATTATTTGATAAACTACCAGGATGTTTTCCTAAGCATTGGCATCATTTTACATTCCAATCTGCGGTGTATGAGGGTTCTGATTTCTCCACATTCCTGCTAACACCTATTATTATCTGACTTTTTGATTCTAGTCATTTTAGTTGGTTTTATCTCATTGCAGTTTTGATTTGCATTTTTCTGATCACTGAGGATGTTGAGCAACTTTTTACATACTTTCTGACCATTTGTATCTTTTTTGTTTGTTTGTTTGTTTGTTTTGAGACAGAGTCTCGCTCTGTCGCCCAGGCTGGAGTGCAGTGGCTGGATCTCTGCTCACTGCAAGCTCCGCCTTCCGGGTTAGGCCATTCTCCTGCCTCAGCCTCCCGAGTAGCTGGGACTACAAGCGCCCGCCACCTCGCCCAGCTAGTTTTTTGTATTTTTTAGTAGAGACAGGGTTTCACCTTGTTAGCCAGGATGGTCTCCATCTCCTGACCTCGTGATCCGCCTGTCTCGGCCTCCCAAAGTGCTGGGATTACAGGCTTGAGCCACCGCGCCCGGCCCATTTGTATCTTTTTTAACGAAATGTCTGTTCATATCCCTTGCCCATTTAAAAATTATTAGTATTTTTTTATTGAATTGTAAGAGTTTGTTTTGTCTACTAGATGCAAGTTCCTTGTAGTAGATTAGATGCAAATTCCTAGATGCAAATTAGATACATAATTTGCAAAATTTTTCTCCCGTTCTGGAGATTTTTTTTTTCACTTCCTTGACGGCATCCTTTGAAACACATTTTGAATTTTGATGGAGTCAATTTATCTATTTTTTTATTTGTTGCTCATGTTTTTGTGTCATTTCTACGAGTTACTCATGCTTGTAGTGTCATTTCTATGAATCCTTTTCTAAATCCAGGTGATAGTTTTACCTATATTTTCCTCTGAGTATTTTATAATTTTAGCTCTTGCATTTAGTGCTTTGATCTATTTTGAGTTAATTTTATGTAAGGAAAGTTTGCATCGGGTCTAATTTCATTCTTTTGCATGAAGCTGCACAGTTGTCTCAGCACCATTTGTTATAAAGACAATTCTTTCCATATTTAATAGTCTTGGCATCATTGTCTAAAAACAGTTAACTAGAAATGTAGGGTTTATTTCTGTACTCTCAATTCTATTCCATAAATCTACGTGTCTATCCTTATGCCAGTACCACACTGTCCTCATTACTGTTGATTTGTAGTAAGGATTGAAATTGGGAATTGTGTGTCCTCCAACTTTGTTCTTTTTTAAGATTGTTTTGGCTATTCTCCTTCCTGTTCAATTCCATATGAATTTAGAATAAGCTTGCCAATTTCTACAAAGTCAGCTGAGATTTTGATGAGAAGTGAGATAAATCTGTTGATTAGTTTGGTAAGTATTGCTATCTTAACAATGTTACATCTTCCCATCTAAGAAAATGGAATGTTTTCTTAGCTATTTGATCTTATTTAATTTCTTTCAACAACTTTTGTAGTTTTCAGAGTATACGTTTTGCACTGCTTTTTCAAATTTATTCCTAAGTATTTTCGATGCTATTGTAAATGGAATTGTTTTCCTAATTTTATTTTCAGTTAGTTCATTGCAATTGAATAGAAATACATTGATTTTTATATATTGGTCTTGTATCCTGCAACCTTGCTAAACTCATTTATTAGATCTAATATTTTTTAATGGATTTCTTAGGATTTTCTACATATTAGATCATATCTTCTACAAATATAGATTGCTTTACTTCTTCCTTTCCAATCCAGATGCCTTTTATTTTTTAATTTTTCCTTCCTTCCTTGCTTCTTCCCTCCCTCCCTCCCTCCCTCCCTCCCTCCCTTCCTTCCTTCCTTCCTTCCTTCCTTCTCTCTCTTTCCTTCTCTCTCTCTTTCTTTCTTTTTTGCCTAATTGTCCTTACTAGTCCCTTCAGTATAATGTTGAATAGGAGTGAGAATGGATATCTTTGTCTTCTTCCTGCTCTTAGGAGGAAACATTTAGTTTTGTACCATTAGGCATAGGTTTGTTGTGAGTTTTTTATAGATGCCTTTTATCTGATTGGGGAAGTTCATGTCTATTCCAAGATTTTTGAGTGTTTTTTTTTAAATCTTAAAAGGGTTTTGGATTGTGTCAGATGCTTTTTCTGCATTACTGATATGATCATGTAATTTTTAAAACTTCTATTCATTGTAGGTATTATATTAATTGATTTTCTGATATTAAACCAACCTTGCATTCCTAGAATAAACTTCATTTAATTTTGATATATAATTATATATATATATTGCTGGGTTCAGTTCACTAGTATTTTGTTAAAGATTTTGCATCCATGTTTATAAAAGATATTGGTCTATAGTTTTCTTTTCTTGTGATGTCTTGTCTGTTTATAGTATCAGGATAATACTGGCCTCATAAAATAATTTGAATTGCATTGGGAGTTATACTTGATGTAAATGACGAGTTGATGGGTGCTGACGAGTTGATGGGTGCAGCACAGCAACATGGCACAAGTATACATATGTAACAAACCTACACGTTATGCACATGTACCCTAGAACTTAAAGTATAATAATAAAAAATAATTAAAAAAAAAAAAGAAATGTGTTCACTCCTCTTCAATTTTTTGGAAGAGGTTTTGAAGAATTGTTATTCTTCTTTGAATATTTGGAAGAAGTCAGCAGTGAAATAATCTGGGTCTGGTCTTTTCTTCTTTTCTTTGTGGGTAGTCTTTTGATTAGTAATTCAACCTTCCTACTTGTTACAGGTCTAGTAAAATGGCTTACTTCTTTTTAAGTCAGTTTTGATAGTTTGTGTCTTTGTAGAAATTTGTCCATTTCATGTAAATTTTCCAATTTTTGACTTACAATTTTTCATAGAATTCCTTTATAATCATTTATATTTCTGTAAGGTTGTGGTAATGTTTCATCTCTTATTTCTGATTCTGGCAATTTGAATCTCCTCTCTTTTTATAGTGGTCAATCTAACTAAAGGTTTGTCAATTTGGTTGACTTTGTTAAAGAAACTTTTTTGTTTTTATCAGTCTTCTCTATTACTTTTCTATTCTGTATTTCTACCCTAATCTTTGTTATTTCCTTTCTTCTGCTTGTTTTAGGTTTAGCTTGTTCTTCTTTTTCGAGCATCATAAAATGGAAGTTTGGGTTATTGATTTGAGATATTCTTTTCTAATGTAGAAATTTATGACTACACATTTTCCTCCAAGCATTGTATTAGCAGCATTATACTAGTGTTGATACGTTGTATTTTCATTTTAATTTATTTCAAAATATTTTATGGTTTCCCTTTTGATTTCTTTTTTGGTCCATGGATTATTTAGGAGTGTGTTATTTAACTTTCACAAATTTAGGGATTTTTCTGCTATCAATCTCTAGTTTTATTTCATTGTGGTTGGAGAATATTTTTGTGATAATTTTATTTTAAAACATTTATTGAGGTTTGTTCTATGGTGTATTAGGCCATTCTCATATTCCTGTAAATAAGTACCTGAGACGGGGTAATTAATAAGAAAATAGGTTTAATTGGTTTCTAGTTCTGCAGGCTGTATGGGAAGCGTAGCACTAGCATCTGCTTCTGGGGAGGCTTCAGGAATCTTACAATCATGGTGGAAGGTGACAGGGGAGTTGGCATCTCACATGGCAGGAACAAAAGTGAGAGAGAGTGTGTGTGAAGTGGAGAGGTGCCACACACTTTTAAATGACCAGATCTCATGTAATCTCAGAACGAGATATCACGTATCACTAAGGGGATGGCCCAACCCATCAATGAGGGATCTGCCCCCATGATCCAATAACTTCCACCAGGTCACACCTCCAAGACAGGATTGCATTTCAACATGAGATTTGGGTGGGGACAAATATCCAAACTATACCATATGACATGGCACGTGGCCTATTCTGAAAGTAGTTACTCATTTATTTCTGACTCTCTTTATTTAGTATAATGCTTTGAGATTCATCCATGGCATTGCAAGTATCAGTAGTTCCTTTTAATTGCTGAATAATACTTTATTGTATGGATGTGGATATTCCACTACTGTTCATCTATAATCTAGTTGATGGATATTTGGTTTGTATTGAGTTTTTTACTGTTACGAATGAATCTGATATCAGCATTCACATGTAAGACTTTGTGTGTGTGTGTGTGTGTGTATATATATATATATATGCTCTCTATATAACATACAAATATATATTAACACAGATGTTCATAGTAGTTTTATTTTTTCTTTGGTAACAGCCATAAACTAGAAACAACCCAAGTATTCCTCCACAGGTTAATGTTATAGTTGTGTATTCATACCATGGAATATGGTGCAGCAACACAAAGAAAAAAAATATTGATGCAACAACTTCAATGGATCTCAAGGGAAATAAAGCCCATCTCAGAAGGTTACATACTATGTACTTCCATTTATAAAATTTTCTTGATATAACAAAATTATAAAGATGGAGAACAGATTGGTGGCTACTAGGAATTAGAGATGGTGGTGGGTGGTGTGCCTATAAAAGGATAGCATGAAGGAGCCTTTTGGTGATGGAACACTTGTGTGTGGTAGTAGTTACACATTTCTACACACGGATAAAATTGCATAGAAACTACATATATACAAATACATATGCAAAATGATGAAATCTAAATAAGCTCTGTGGACTGTACCAATGTCAATTTGCTGGTTTAGATATTGTACTGTATTTAAGCAAGATGTTCATGTAGGGGGAAACAGGGTGCAGAATACATGGGATCTACCTCTGCAATTTTTTGGCAACTCTTGTGAATCTGTAATTATTTCAAAATGGAAAGTTCAAAATACAGATATATATTGTTAATTTCCTAGAAGATACATATCCCAATGTGGATGTTCTTGATTTATTGTGTAGTGTGTTTTTTGCTTTATTTTTAGCAATAATGCCTGATTAAGTTCTGGGAAAGAAGGTTGTATGACAGAAACACATTGTATTTTTCAGTGTCCAAATGCATACTAATAAGTATTAGTCTTATACTCATAATTTTTATTTTTAAAAAACAAAAAAGTTAAAACCAGCTAATCAGCTAAAAATTATATCCACTGAGGTGAGAGCATTTAGCATTCACCATGTTAAAATTATGTACTTGTATTTATTTTAGAGCAGTGGTTCTTAACTTTTTCTGATTCATAATACCTTAAAAGCTTAGGAAGGCTATGCATACATCTTAGAATTGTGTTCTTTTTTTAACTTTGATTTTAGAATCAGGGGGTACATGTGCAGGTTGGTTACAAAGGTATATTGCATGATGCTGAGATTTGGGGTATGATCGAACCCATCACCCAGGTAGTGAGCATAGTACCCAATAGGTAGTTTGTCAGCAATCGTCTCCACTTCTCTCCCCAACCTAGTAGTCCCCAGTGTCTGTTGTTCCCATCTTTATGTCCATGTGTACCCTGTGTTTAGCCCCCACTTATAAGTGAGAATATGTGGTATTTGGCTTTCTGTTCTCGTGTTGATTTGCATAGGAAAACAGCTTCCAGCTGCATCCATGTTGCTACAAAGAACATGATTTTGTTCTTTTGTATAGCTGCATAGTGTTCCATAGTGTATATGTATCACATTTTCTTTATCCAATCCACCACTGATGGGCAGCTGGGTTGATTCCATATTTTTGCTATTGTGAATACTGCTGGAATGAACATATGAGTACATGTGTCTTTTGGGTAGAATGATTTCTTTTCCTTTGGGTGTATACCCAGCAATGGGATTGCTGGGTTGAATGGTAATTCAACTCTTAGTTCTTCGAGGAATCTCCAAACTGTTCTCCATAATGGTTAGACTAACTTACTTTCCCACCAACCATGTATGTGTCTGTTTTCTTGGCAGTCTTGCCAGTGTCTGTTTGTTTGTTTTTTGTTGTTACTGTCTGTTTGTTTGTTTGCGTGCTTGCTTTTTAACACAAGCCATTCTGACTGGTGGGAGATAGTATCTCATTGTGGTTTTAATTTGCATGTCTCTGATTATTACTGATGATGAGCACTTTTTCATATGCTTTTTGGTTGCATATATGTCTTTTTTTGAGAAGTATATGTTCATGTCCTTTGCCTACTTTTTAATGGGGTTATTTGGTTTTGCTTATATATTTAAGTTCCTTACAGATTGTCGATATTAGACCTTTGTCAGATGCATAGTTTGTGAATATTTTCTCTCATTGTACAGCTTGTCTGTTTACTACCTTGATAGTTTTTTTGTTGTTGTTGTGCAGAAGCTCTTTAGTTTAATTAGGTCCCTCTTAGTAATTTTTATTTGTGTTGCAATTGCTTTTGAGGACTTAGCCATAAATTATTTGCAAAGGCCAATATAGAGAAGGGTATTTCCTAGGTTTTCTTCTAGGATTGTTATAGTTTTAGGTCCTACATTTAAGACTTTAATGATCTTGAGTTAATTTTTGTATGCAGCAATAGGTAGGGCTCCAGTTTCATTCTCCTGCAAATGTACAGCCAGTTATCCCAACATTATTTACTGAATAAGGGAGTCTTTTCCCTACTGTTTATTTTTGTTGAGTTTGTTAGAGATCAGTTTGTTGTAGGTGTGTGGCTTTATTTCTGGGTTCTCTATTCTCTTCCATTGGTCTATGTGTCTGTTTTTGTACCAGTACCATGCTGTTTTGGACACTGTAGCCTTGTAGCATAGTTTGAAGACAGGTAATGTGATGCCTCCAGCTTTGTTCTTTTTGCTTAGGATTGCTTTGTTTATTCAGGCTCTTTTTTGGTTCCATATGAATTTTAGAATAGTTTTTTCTATTTCTGTGAAAAAAAATGATACTGGTACTTTGATAGAAATAGCATTGAATCTGTAAACTGCTTTGGGCACTATGGCCATTTTAATGATATAGATTCTTCTAACTCATGAGCATGAAATGTTTTTCTATTTTTGGCATAATCTTTGATTTCTTTCAGTAGCATTTGTAGTTCTCCCTGTAGAGATCTTTCATTTCTTTGGTTAAATATATGCTGAGGTATTTTATTTCTTCTTTTGGCTATTGTAAATGGGATTGCATTCTTGATTTGACTCTCAGCTTGAATGCTATCGGTGTATATAAATGCTACTGATTTTTGTATGTCGATTTTGTATCATGAAATGCTACTGAAGTCATTTATCAGTTATAGGAGCATTTTGGCTGAGTTTTTAGGGTTTTCTAGGTATAGAATGATCTCAGCAGTGAAGAAAGATAATTTGACTCTCTCTTTTTCTATTAGATACCTTTAATTTCTTTCTCTTGCCTGATCACTCTGTCTAGGTCTTCAAGTACCATATGGAATAGGAGTGATGATAGTGGTCCTTCTAGTTCTTAGGGGGAATGCTTCCAACTTTTGCCCATTCAGTATAATATTGGCTGTGGTTTATTATAGATGGATCTTATTATTTTGAGGTATGTTCCTTTGATGCCTAGTTTGTTGGGTGGTTTTATTAAGAAGGGATGTTGGATTTTACCAAATGTTTTTTCTGCCTCTTTTAAGATGATCATATATGGTTTTGTTTTTAATTATTTATGTGATGAATCACATTGATTAATATCCATATGCTAAAATAACCTTCTATTCCAGGAATAAAGCTCACTTAATTGTGGTGAATTACCTTTGTGATGTGCTGCTGGATTCAGTTTATAATTATTTTGTCGCAAATTTTTGTGTCTATGTTTGTCAGGGATATTGGCCTGTAGTTGTCTTTTTGTTGTGCCCTTGCTAGATTTTGGTGTCAGGATGATACTGGATTTGTAGAATGAGTTATGGAGGAATCCCTTTTTTCTGATTTTTTTGGGATAGTTTCAGTAGGATTGATACCAGCTCTTCTTTGTATGTGTGGTAGAATTTGGCTTTGAATCCATCTGGTTCAGGGCTTTCTTTTTGCTTGATAGATTTTCTACATTACTAATTCAATTTCATAACTCATTATTGGTCTCTTCAGGATTTGTGTTTCTTCCTGTTGCAACCTTGGGAAGTTGTGTGTTTGCAGAAATATGTCCATTTTCTTTAGGTTTTCTAGTTTGTGCGCTTAGAGATGTTCACAGTAGTCTCTGAGGATCTTTTGTATTTCAGTGGAATCAGTTATAATTCACCTTTGTCATTTCTGATTATGCTTATTTGGATCTTCTCTCCCTCCTTTCTTTGTTAATTGAGCTAGTGGTCTATCAATCCTATTTATCCTTTCAAAAACAATTTTTTGTTTCTATGATCCCTAGTAGTTTATTTTGTCTCAATTTCATTTAGTTCTCCTCAATTTTAGTTATTTCTTTTCTTCTGCTAGTTTTGGGTCTAGTTTGTTCTTGATTTTCTAGTTCTTTTAGGTATGACATTAGCTTGTTAATTTGGGAGTTTTCTATCTTTTTGATGTATGTGTTTAGTGCTATAAAATTTCCTCTTAATGTTGTTTTCACCACATCTCGTAGGTTTGGTATGTTGTGGCTCTATTTTCACTTGTTTCAAAAATTTTTTTGATTTCTGTCTTAATTTCATTGTTTACCCAAAAGTCATTCAGGAGCAAGTTGTTTAGTTTCCATATGTTTGTGTGGTTTTGAGAGGTCATCTTCAAATTAATTTCTATTTTTGTGTCACTGTGGTCTGCGAAAATGCTTGGTATGATTTCAGTTTTTTTGAATTTAAGAAGACTTGTTCTATGACAGAGCACGTGGTCGATCTTAGAGTCTGTTCCATGTGCAGATGAGAAGAATGCATATTCTATGGTTGTTGGGTAGAGTATTCTGTAGATGTCTATTAGGTCAAATTGGCTAAGTGTCGAATATAAGTGCAGAATTTGTTTGTTAATTTTCTGCCTCAATTATCTGTCTAATGCTGTCAATGGGGTGTTGCAGTCCCCCACTATTATTATGTGGTCATCTATCTCTTTTCTTAGTTAGACACTACCAGACTAGTGTCTAGTAGTCTAATTGTTTTATAAATCTGAGTGTTCTAATGTTGGTTGTATATATATTTAGGATAGTTAAATCTTCTTGTTGAATTGCGGCCGGGCGCTGTGGCAGTCGCTCAACCACACTTTGGAAACAGACGGGCGGATCAACAGGTCAGAGATCGAGACTCATCCTGGCACGGTGAAACCCCGCCTCTAACAAAGTACAAAAAACTAGCTGGCAAGGTGTGGCGGGCGCCTGTAGTCCCAGCTACTTAGAGGCTGAGGCAGGAGAATGGCGCGGACCTGGGAGGCTGAGCTTGCAGTGAGCTGAGATCTGGCCACTGCACTCCAGCCTGGGCGACAGACTCATCTCAAAAAAAAAAAAAAAAAAAAAAAAAAAAAAATCTTCTTGTTGAATTAAACCCTTATCATTATATAATAATCTTCTTTGTCTTTTCTTACCGTTTTTGGTTTGAAGTCTGTTTTATCTGATACAAGAATAATGACCTCTGCTCTTTTCTGTTTTTTATTGTTGCGTGAATAAATCTTTCTTCATCCCTTTACTTTGAGCCTACGGATGTTATTTACATTTGAGATGGGTCTCTTGAAAACAGCAGATGAATGGATCTTGTTTTTTATTCAGTTTACTGCTTTATGTCTTTTTTTATTATTATTGAGACCGAGTCTTGCTCTGTCACCAGGCTGGAGTGCAGTGGCACGCTCTCGGCTCACTGCAACCTCCAACTCCCTGGTTCAAGCGATTCTCCTGCCTCAGCCTCCCAAGTAGTTGAGATTACAGGCATGTGCCACCACGCCCAGCTAATTTTTGTATTTTTGGTAAAGATGGGGTTTCACCATGTTGGCCAGGATGGTCTCAATCTCCTGACTTCGTGATCTGCCCACCTTGGCCTCCCCAAGTGCTGGGATTACAGGTTTGAGTCACTGCATCTGGCCCACTTTATATCTTTTAAGTGGAGTATTTAGGCTGTTTACTTTCAAAGTTAATATTGATATATGAGGTTTCATTCCTGTCATAGTGTTAGCTAGCTGCTTTGCAATCTTGATTGTGTAGTTATTTTATAGGGTCTGTGAGATTTGTACTTACATATGCTTTTGTGGTAGCAAGTATTGTTCCTTTGTTTCCATTTCTAGAACTTCCTTAAGCATTTCTTCTTACATCAGTCTGATGATGATGAATTTCCTCGGTGTTTGCTTCTCTGGGAGGGACTTTACGTCTCCTTTGTTTATAAAGCTTAGTTTGGTGGCATATGAACTTCTTGGCTGGCATTTCTTTTCTTTAAGAAGGCTAAAACTAGGCCCCCAATCTCTTCTGGCTTGTAAGATTTCTGCTGAGAAGTCTGCTGTTAGTCTGATGGAATTCCCTTTGTAGATAATTGGGCCTCTTCCTCTACTTACCTGCAAGGTATTCTTTCATGTTGACTTTAGGTAATCTGATGACCATATGCCTTGAGGATGGTTGTCTTACATAGTACCTCACAGGAGTTGTATGAAGTTTTTGTATCTGTATGCCAATGTCTGTTGCAATATTGGGGAAATTTTATTGAATTATATCCTCAATTTGTTTTCCAAGTTACTCACTTTCTCTTCTCTCTCAGTAATGCCAATAAATCATAGGTTTGGTCATTTTACAGAATCTCATTTTTCCCAAAGATATTGGTTATTTTAATTCTTTTTTATTTTTTTCTGACTGGGTTAACTCGAAAGACCAGTCTTCAAGCTCTGAAATTATTTCTTCTGCTTATTCTGGTCTGTTGTTAAGACTTCCAATTATACTTTGACATTCTTGTAGGAAATTGTTTAACTCCAGAATTTGTGTTTGTTTTTTTTTTTCTTAATATAACTATGTTGTCTTTCAAATCTTAGATTTTTTTTCTGGCTTTTTTATATTGGATTTCAATTTTCTTTTGGATCTCATTGAGCTTCCTTGCCATTCATATTCTGAATTCTATGTGTGTCACTTTTGACATTTTATTCTGGCTAGGATCCATTGTGAAGGAACCAAAACATGCTGGCTTTTTGTATTGCCAGAGATGTTGTGCTGAATACTTATCTGAGGAAAGTGATACTTCTTTTTTTGAATATTGTTTTGCTTGGATTGGGCTTTTAAATTTTCTATTCCTTTTTCCATTGAGGATATGACCATAGTGTATGTTGTGTATGATTGATTGGTGTTATATCTGGATACTGTCAGAGGGTCAAGGTTCTGTATGGGTTCCTTGGTTGCAGATAGGTTTATTCTGTTGCTTTCTCAGATACTGTATATCATAGCAATGTATTTTTATTTGGTGGTATAATTCAGGCTGCCATCCAGTAGATGGTACTTAAGTGTAGGAGCCGTAGGCTGTCAGCATGAATTTGTCCCCACCTGGGGTGGAGCTACTGAAGTGCAGAAAGAACTCTCCTAAGCATGTGCTTGCCTTCAGCTGGGGTAGAGTCATTGGAGAAGTGGGGAAAGCAACCTTGTCCAGTGTGCACTCATCGTGCTCATTGGAAATAACCATAGTCATAGTCATGTCTGTAACAGTCTACTGGGGAGGGGGCAGGGGTAAGAGATGACCCCCTCTCCACGTCTGTTCCCAGCCTTTGGTAGTACCCCCTTCAGTGGTTGGCACTGCACTTGTGTTTCCTTTGTCCTGGGGAAGGCTTTGGCAGTCTGTGCTCTCCACTTCCTTGTGGTGGTATGCACTGAGGGTTAATTCTCCAGGAAACCCACAACTTCCTAGAGATCTGCCAGTTCCTTGTGCTTGCCAAAGTCAGAGTGGGTTATGGGGATCGTCTGTGAGAGGTCTGGTGTTATTGCAGTTCAAGAGTGGAGCTCCAGGTAAGACAGTGGTGCCACAGGTGCACAACTATTATGGTGTCCACTGTCTCGACCAGGAGGTAAGAGGGTGTTGCATGGCTGTGCAAGCTGGCCACCCAGTTCCCTATTCCAAGGAAGATCTCTAATTGCCATTGACACTGATAGTGTTGTTGCTGGTCATAGGGACAGAGGGGCTTCCCATCAGTTTAGCCGTCAGCAGATTGTCAGAGGGGTAAGGGGAACAGAGAAGCACTCCCACCTATCCTTTTTGCTGGGCTCTGGCTGAGGGGTCAGTCTCAGCCAGACTTTTGCTGCTTTTTTTCCTGTGCTCCCAGCTTCTTCATGTGGGCACTCTGACAGGTTCTGGCTATCCTCCCTCCATTTTCCACTCAAAATGATTATTTGCCAGTAACTTTGATCTTTCTTCAAAGGATAACTGGTATCCCTAGTCAGCCATGTGGCAGTCCATTATTCAGTGAGTGGATTTCCATGTGCACTTCAGGGGCTCAACTTCTGCCATAGCCCACAGCTTCAGAGTCTTCGCCCTGAGATTGCTGGCTCCAGCAAGACACTCAGCGCCATTTGACAACCTGTAGACTCTAAGTACCACAAATTCAAATGTCCATTGTGAGAAGATTTTTAGCTACAAATTTAAGTTTTGGAAATTGTTTTTGTTTTGGAATTGAAAATAAAATTATAGCTTTTATGGTACTGAAAGAACAAAGGTAGGTATTTTCTTAAACAAAGCAGTACTTTGTTTTTAAAATAAGTTTAACATCTGCATGTATATATCAATAGATTATAAGACACTATATCCACTTTATACTTTTCATTCTCTACAAATGTAAAGACTCACTTTTCCTTTTAGGGATGATATTTTAAAATCACTCTTCATATGTGAGTAATTATTCCTATACCTATGTGAGGTAATCTATACAGTTATAGATTACCCGAAATGTATAAATTAAACTGAAATGTGAGTTTCATTTTCCATTGATTTGTAACATAGTTTCATTTTCTATTCAGCTAATTTAGAAAATTTGTTCGTTGTAATTGGACTGAGCATGACTGTATGGTTTAAGGCTTCTTTCAGTTTATATAATGAGTCCTGCTAAATATTTCTGCATGTCATTTTGAGGATTGTTATGTCAACTACATTCATTCTGTTCTCTCTGGAGTAGTAAGATGTGTACTTTTCATCTTGCCTTTTCTACTGTATAGAGAGTATATTCGTACTGCTGTCTCTGTAAAACAAATTGACTTTTCATGCTTAGTCCTTTGCTCATTGCTAATTAACACCATTTCCGCTTTTCTTTATCATTTGTTCTGAATATTGTTTTTCTACTTTGAAATTTGTTCCTTCTTTATAATAGTGCCTCTTCAGCAAGAAAATCAAAGCAATTTGTTATTTAGTGTTTCACCTTGATATCTTTGTAAAATGTATCCACATATTCACTTCTTTCTTTCTTTCCATTCAGTGAGAATATTTGTTGCTCTCCCACAGAGTGTACTTTTTGACTATAATTAATAGTGAAATCTATATTAGTAATTCTAGAAGAAATTAGACTTCCATTCTATATTTGTCTAAAAAATAATCAACTCAATTAAAAGTATGTGAGATATTGCACATATTAATTAGCTCAATTTAGCCATTTCACAGTGTATACATATTTCAAAACATGTTGAACATGACCAATATATACAATTTTTATTTTTCAATTAAAAATATATGTTTTAAAGAACAAACTATATTCTTGGAACCCAGATAAGATTAAAAATACATACAACTCTTAGAAATGCTTTTGGTGGCTGATACATAAGCTTTATATTCAAGTCTGGTTTACAGAAGTGTAATTTTCGTAGAATAAAATTAAATCATCTGTAACGTAAAATATAAATTTTTACATTGTGTTTTTATTTAATTTTATTCAAATTTAATGTAAATTTCAATGTGTTTTTAACAAATATAGTGCTGTAACAAACATTATAATCAAGATACAGAATAGCTATAGCAAGTTTCCCCATACAAAAGGTTGATACCCTTTTGTAATCGACCCTTCTCCTCACCTCCAGCCACAGAAAACTATTAATCTCTTTTCTGCCTCTATCGTTCACCTTTTGTGATAATATCATTTAAATGGAATCATATAGTGTATAGCCCTTTGAGTCTGGCTTATTTTACTTAGCATCATTCATTTGAAAGTCATCCATGTTGTTGCATGTGTAGTAATACATTCCTATTCATTGCTGGATGGTACTTCATTGCATGGATGTACCGCCATTTTTTAAATCTATTCATTAACTGAAGAATATTTTGATTGAGTGGATTATTGAGTGATGTGGTAAATGTCTGTTTAGCTTTCTAAGAAATTACCAGACTGCTTTCCAAAGTAGCTGTGCAATTTTGCATTCCCATCAGCAACATATAAGAGTTGCAGCTGCTCTGCATTCTCAAAAGCACGTGGTACTGTCAGAATTTTAAATTTTATTTTATTCATTTTTAATAATTGTATAGTGGTATGTTGTGGGGTTTTAATTTGAATTTCCCCAATAAACAATGATATTAAACATTTATTATCTGTATATTTGCCAGCTTAGGACTTGGTCTTCTGTACCACACTGAACAGCAAAACGAAATAAAATATGATAAAATAAAATTATAACTACTTTCAGAGAAGGCTAGACCTCATCACATAGAGACAGCTATGTGGCTCATGGTACCAGTTAAATATCTGTATGTTTAAATTAGCAAAGGGGGCCGTGGATGTAGACCCAGACTTAGCTAAACTGTCTGAATAGCACTTGTCTTAAGCTAGAATTCCTCAACAAACAGTGCTTGAGAAGGGTTTGCATGCAGTCATTCACCTTTAGAGTCATCTTCTAAAGAGATAGAATTCGAGGTTGGGGAAGATGAAACAAAGGTTCAAAAGTTATTGAGCTGACCACTTCTAGGGCAGCTGTACCTCAATTCTGGATCAAGGTGTAGTTTCCCTGAAGCAACTATGATAACGTTGCCTTTGATTTCCTTCTTGTTTTATTATTTTCTTCTATCTCTTCTCCCCTTACACCCATCATTCCTAATTTCCTTTCCATTCTCCAGTTGTAACTGTCATAAGCAACATACAGTCAAAAGTGAAGAATTACCTTTTGTCCAAATAAGAGAAAGAGCCCATTTCTCTTAATATCATGAAACACAGGTCTGTAAGCACTTTGAGAACTAAAAAAAAACAAAAAAAGAAAACAAAAAAAAATGCTTTCTGTTTTGTTTATATTCAGTCTTTGCACAGAATCTGGAATATAGTGATTGTTCTAAGACTGTATTTTGAATAAATGAATGAATGAATGATGTTTAGGCCATTCCAAGATCACTTGAAGATTCTCCCCTTTTCTTCTATGTCTAAAGACAAAACTATGGTGATAATTATGCCAAATCTTTTAAACACTCCCAAAGGTTCCTGAAAGATTGTTCTTGAGATTTTATTATCCTTGCTATTAGATGAAGTGCAAACCTTACAATTAGGTTACCACTCCATGCAATACCTTCTCCAAGGCTCTCAAAAACATATTTTTTAAATTATCAGAACAGAGCCTATGGAAATTTCTGTGTCACATTTGCATTCGAAGCTTGTCTAATAAGCCAATATTCTTCTCCCTATAATTCAAGCTCCAAGACACTGGTTTTACTCACCCAAGCCTGTGAACAATGATCTATCCACTCAAGTTAGTAATATTAAGTCAAATTTATGCAGGTAGACTTTCAGCATATTTCCCATTTGGAGCTGCATTCTTCTTCCATAGTCTGTATATGAACAACAGCATTAGTTATAAATGTTTCCCAGTGAACCAACACGCCAAATGATAGAAGTGAAACTTATTGTAGTTCTTACAAAATACTGACATGAATCCCACCAATCATGATGACATGAGGCTGAGAAACTCCATTTGACTCTGTGACTAGTGTTTTGTCATTTTAAAGTGAACTGGTGAGACTTGAAAGACTTCTGATCAGATAATTTTTTGAAGAGGATGAGTGGAGTATTGTTGAGCAAACATATTTTTGACTGTCAAGGAGCAGAAGAACCAATTTACTCCATAGAATGCAGAAATGATCACTTTCTGCTTTGAATAATAACAATGATAATTACCAATACTGTTTGAAAAAGGAAAAGGGAACAGTAGAAATCATGTTTTGTATTGTAAAATGCTTTTCCACTTTGTCATTTTTCCTTTTTTTTTTTTTTTTTGAGAGAGGGTCTCACTCTATTGCTCAAGCTGGAGTGCAGTGGCACAATCTCAGCTCACTGCAGCCTAGATTTCCTGGGCTCAAGCAATCCCCCCACCTCAGCCTCCCAAGTAGCTGGGAATACAGGTGCATGCCACCATGCCCAGCTAATTTCAACTTTGTCATTTTTCTGATCCCATTATCTCACTTTTTTCTTCCTATTGGCATATGATCCTTTCATTTATGGCAATTGAACCATCTGAAATAGAAAATCTAGTTCACATATCATGATCATTGATGGATACAATAATGAAATGAAGGTGCCAATTTGCTAGTCTGTTGAGGACCCATTCTCTCAAGCACACATGCACCTGATCACTTGCTCATTCACACACACATAAACTACATTGATTATCATTCCTAACTTTTGCATAATAACTTAGTTTGAAAAGCACTTCCACAGCCCTCTTGCATCTCATTTAGTCCTTGCCACACATCTGTAGGTTAGCTCTCATGCCCATGTCAGCTAAGAAATTAATGCCTATGAAGATTCAGTGACTTGAACCCACATTGTCCTACTTTTGGCAGGATGCTCTTCTATTCTACTTGTGGGGATAATAAAATTATCTCCCTCAAAGGGTTATTTTGTAGATTACATGAGATGATACACGTAGAGCATTTACCACAGGGTCTGGCATATAGCAAGGACTGAGTAAACAGTAGCTAAATTTACGAATATCCTAGGGGAAATGTACATCATACCACAACCCTTGTCTGTCCCTTTTAACAGCCTCCTGTGATAGACACATCTTCATGTGAAATATTTCTCAAAAGGTCATTCCTCTTAATCATCTTTAAAATAGTGTTACTTTCTAAAACCACAAGAATACTGTACTTTTAACACAGAGAATTTTGTGTCAGTCATCTATACATAAAAAGACAAGTTGGCTACATCTAGTTATTAATATAGAAATCCATATTAAGAAAATCAATATTGCATGGACTTTTATAAAACTCACTCTACGAGGTCAGGAGATTGAGACCATCCTAGCTAACATGGTGAAACCCCATCTCTACTAAAAATACAAAAAATTCGTCAGGGATGGTGGCACATGCCTGTAGTCCCAGCTACCCGGGAGGCTGAGGCAGAAGAATCACTTGAACCAGAGAGGCAGAGGTTGTAGTGAGCCGAGGTGGCACCACTGTACTCTAGCCTGGGTGACAGAGCGAGACTCCATCTCAAAAAACAACAACAACAAACAAACAAACAAACACAAAACTTCTCTCTATTATATTATCATATCTCTATTTGCATTTCTGACATTTGAGGTTTTATGTTTTTAATATAAAAAAAATAGATGGTAATACTGGCCTTCCATCAGTTTCCTTAGGAAGGGGATTCTGAAGTAGATGCTTCCATATAGAAAGTTTATTGGAGAGTGTCCGTGGGGTCAACATCTGTGAGGGTCGAGGGAAGCAGGACTGGCAGATGGTAGATATTGCACCAGCAATGGCAGACAGATCCTCAGCCTGGACCTTGGATAACCATCAGGGTTGACCTACATGGGCCTTTGTACACCCTCATCCACCAGTCTTTGCATGCTGACTCTGTGACTGAAGGTATGACCTACAGAGCACCTCAGCTGAGACTGCAGCCACCCATACTCCCAGCAACTGAGCTGATGGCAGGGATCCACTACAAAACAATATCAACTTCATATCCCTTCCTACGCCTCTCTCATGCGCTTTTTCATTCTTGATGCTTTCTTGATCACATTCTAAGAGAGCTTGTGAGAAGAATGAAGCCACTAATGCTTCTCTTTTGGATTTGTCAGTGTGACTTTTATTATCATTGATTTTTGCCTCTTTACCTTTAAAGATACTAGGGTAAGGATTTTTTTAAATACTGAAATTGACTTGTTTCCAGTTCGGGCTAAGTTCAAGGATCCTGGCAGGAAACAAATGGCACACTCAAATGGGGGTAACCAAGGAGAATTTAATGAAGGGACTATTTAAAAATGTATGGGCAAAGTTAAGGGAAACAGACAATGAATGATGAAACCCTGTGTGGGTAACAGTGAGAAACCACTGCTGTCTCAAAGCTTGAAGGGCAAGGACCAGGAAAGGGTACAGAAATTGGAGAGAGATGTAGTCTGACAAGAGCTGTGCTCTTTGGAAAAGGAATGTAATCAGTAGTGATCTAGCCATCCATCAAAGAGGGAGCTGGCTCAATAAATGCCCTGACCTCACTCCTGCCACCCTCTGATCTCCTGCTGGTGTTGCCCGTTGGCTGAACATACCAGAAAGTAGCAGGTAAGGGAACTTGTGGAGACAGTCTATGTGGGCCAACCTCCTGTGCACAGAGCAGGGGAGAGTAGATTTGGAGCAGCAAATGGAATGCCTCCTTTTATGACCTTGTATAATTTCCAGTATCTTTAAAGTTTTTCAGTTTCATTTCAGTTTTTTGAGCCATTTTCTATAGGGTCAACTCTAGTTCATATCATCCTTGACTGCTTCTATTCTTGCCTCCTATGAGCCTTTTCCCCACCCGCTAAACCAGAATGTTATTTTTGAAGCAAAAAATACTTGTTTCTGATACTTGCTGAAAAATTACTCAATGTCTATCCACTGCTCTTAAATATGAAGACCAATCATTTTACCATGAACCCTAGGACTCCAGGTCTGACCCTGCATGTGCCTACTCCTTGCCACATTCATGCCAGCCAGCCACTTGTTCTTTGGCTGAACATATGGAACTTCCTTGAAGTCCTTGAACAATCTATGGTCACTTCAACTCTCCTACTCTTCACTCTCCCTAGAACACCCTGTGCCTAAGTAACCTCTTCCAGTCCTTCACATCCCAGCTCCTACATGTGCTTCTGCAGGGAAACCTCTGACCCTTTCTCTCCTACTCCCAGAATAGCTCAGGACATCCTGTCAAATGCTTCCATAGCAGCTTTTACTTCATAGCACTACGCTAAATGCGCAGTTTTGTAGAATTGCTTACTGTCCATTTTCCCTTAAGCTGTAAGTTTGAGGATGGCAGAATCTAGCACAATGTCTGCTGGCATATGGTAGGTGCCCAGGAAATATATCTTGAATGGCTATTTGGATGAATGAGTGACTTGCACTGGGTGGGAAACTTGCCACACTAGACTGCTCACTTGCTTAAAGGGCCAACTGGAGATAGTCCCTGAAGATTGCAGGCTCAGCCATGCCAAGAGGTGATTTTTTAAAAAAAACTGAAATCAAGAACATCCTTGATTTTGTGTAAAACTCTCCTAATTTTCAAGTGGTGGTCACTAATTCTGATTTGTTTTAAAATATGGTACCGTCCAAAGAAAACACCCTGTGGGCTAAATTAAACCCAGAGGGTGCCTGTTTTAACTCCTGGTATCAGTCATCTTCAAAGAAGGTAAAATTTCACAACCAACTTACAGCTCTCTGTTTAGCATGTAGACCCAGTGCATTGTTTTCTAATGCTGTTATTAATGTCTGGGTTTAACTCACATTTATTTGTAATTAATTAATGGTCTAACCTAGCTTACACTTAATCATAATAAATCAAAATATTTTAAAGGAACATTTAGGCAGAAGAAAAGATCTATGGAGGAGTCAAACACACCTACTAAAAATGTGAATTTGTTAATACTGGCTCATCTGGTCTTTTTGATGATTACTTGTAGAAAATGCATTAATTAAAATGAGTAGTGTTGTTTTCTTAATGGCAAATTATTTTTTCATGGACATGAAACTTTGCAGGAAGACAAGTTGCACTGGGAGAAAACATGTTTCTGTTTCTATGAATTCATCAGTCATTTCAGCTCCTGTTCCTATGAGAACTACTCAGTATGCAGTTACTAAAAAGCTATGTAGAGCAAGTGGTAAAGACATTAAATGGAAAGGAAGTCAGGGAACGATTACACTGTGGAGCAAACAAGGCTGCAATGGAGACTAGCTGAATAGAAGTGTATAGTGTACTGTCTTTCAGAAACATTGCACAGACTTTTGAACACCCTCATGAGAAGGAACCAATTTGGGCTCTTTGCTCAATCCAGTAAACACTCTGTTAGGAATTACAATTTCCTCACCAACCAAACCCCAATTTTCTGAAGAAAGATTTAGATCTCAGGCCTCTTTTGAGTTGATATATTTGTAAGCTCTATTTTATTTTCCTTTATTTTGCCATTGCTTCGAATGAGAAAACACATCACAACTACTGATGTCAAATACTATCAATATCAAACATTTTTCATCCAGGGCTGGGTTTCCTGCTGTCTTTGGGCCCCTCCCCTTGAACAGTGGCTTGTCATAGGTGATATTTTCCAAGTGAAGAAGTATATGGCATAATGACATCATGTAACACAGGTATATTTTTTCCAACCAGCCTCCCTTTAGGCTGTAGACTTACTCTACATAAAATTAGATCATCGCCGAATTAAAGACACTCTGATTTTCCTGGTCATATTAAGGCATCATTTCTAAACCCTCATTTCATTCTCCCAAATAGGAGGAAGTCTCACTCTTAAGCTGAAGATAGACTGTCTTTTCAAATGTGAGAGCAAATTTTGAGGGGTACATGTATTTTTCTCTTCAAAAGAAAGCTATTATTACAAAGAGAACTTTTATAAACGGTCCTGGTCAAACTTCCCATACATAGCAGTTCACGTATCTTTTTAAATGTAATAGTCTATAACTAGAGCCAGTGCTTTCCAGATATTTTCATATCAAAACATACATAAAATACATGTAGAAGATACCAGAGTCTGCCTGGTCTGGGGCCTCCCAATAGGCAGCCCTGAAGTATGTAAGGAATAATATCCCTGCATACTTTTTTTTTTTTTTAATTTTTTGAGAGATAGAGTCTATGTTGCCCAGGCTGCTCTCAAGCTCCTGACCTCAAATGATCCTCCTGCCTCAGCTTCTAGAGTAGCTGGATCCCTGGGTACTTTTAATCCATTCAGGGCACACTGGTTGGGAATTCCTGACTGGGATCACCTACCTCTATTAACATTGAATTTGTAGATCAATTTCACATAGCAAAAGGCAATGATTTTTATATGTTAATTGTTTCAAATAAGTACTGTTTCCATTTGCTTGCCAAACATAACCTGCTATATTAAAAATTATTTTTATCATCCCTGAGACTGATATTTTCTACTCGAGTAGAAATATTTTTAAGTAAATATTTATTTGTCACATTGCGAGTATAGCAGTTCCAGGACCCCTTCAAGCTGCAAAGTCCAAACCCAAACCATTCGGTGTTTGTTATTTAACATAAATTCCCATTTGGTTAAGTGCATAGGTTTTCTCTTTTCGATAAGTACTTCTAGGACATTTTGGGTAAGGTCAGTAACAGGTACTTATGAGTCAGTATTTTTTAATTTTAATTTAATAGTCCATAAAGTACTCACTGAAGATGGGGAGGGAAGATGAAAAGAAAAAAGAACTCCTAACATCAAAACTCCTTATTGACTCTCTTTTTCACATTCGATGTTAGGGAAAGTGCCAGAACAATTTGTTTGACACTTCCCCCTTCCCCAAGGTCTTCTGCCACCAGTTTTTAAAGGAACCACAAACTCATGGGAAACCATAAAACCTTCAAAAGTTTTACTGCTATATCTCATTAAAAATATGTATACATTTTCAATATAAAAATACACAGTAGTATGCTCTACCAGTAAAGAAGCAAGTTAAACAATACCCAAAACTAGAATAAGTGAAAATAAAAGTGAAGTACCATCTGTCTTTTCTTACTTGAAACAATTCTATAATGAGAAAATCTAGCACTGGAAATGGAATAATTTAACCTGAGTTAATTACCAGCATAGCTAATTTGATATGATACCATATGGTTTCATATCTACTAAAAGATGTTAATAGTTTCTATGTCCTCCTCAACAATGTAGAAAATTGTCTCAAAATCAGTACAAATAGTCCAGACTTGCCATGGTCCAACTTAAGAGTTTTCGGCTCTACGATGGTGCTAAATCAATACACATTCAGTAGAAAGTAGTAAAATGCTCTCTTTATGATGCTGGGCAGCAGCAGAGAGCCTCAGGTGATCACGAGTGTAAACAACAAATACTGTACACTGTAATGTGTTGCCAGAAGGTTTTGCCCAACCATAGGCGAATGTAAGTGTTCTGAGAATGTTTAAGGTAAGCTAGGCTAAGCTATGATGTTTGGTAGGTTAGGAGTATTACATGCATTTTCAACTTATATTTTCAACTTATGATGAGTTCATTGGGATGTAACTCCACTGTAGTTCGAGAAGCATGTGTACTTTTGAGTACAGACAAGCGACACTTAACAATGGGTATACAGTCTGAGAAATGCATCATTAGGTGACTTTGTCATTGTGCCAACATCATTGCAGACAGTTACACAAACCAGATGGTATAGCTTACTACACACTTAGGCTAGATTGTATAGGCTATTACTTCTAGGCTACAAACCTGTACAGCATGTGGTTGTAATAAATACTGTAGGCATCTGTAACACAATGGTAAGTATTTGTATATATGAATATGTCTAGCCATAGAAAAGGTACAGTAAAAACATGGTATTATAATTTTATGAGATCATTCTCATATGCCTGGCCTGTCGCTGACTGAAACATCTTCATGCAGCACATGACACGACCCCATTTTTTCAATAGATTGTTCAAAACTCTTTCAAAAGCTTGTTCCTTTTCTCTGCTCTCTCAATTGTCAAAGTAGTAACTGGTGGGATTGAATGGCCTTCTACCTCTCGATTTCTAGAGGTTTCATTTGCTTTAAAAGCAGTGCTCTGGGCTATAATTTCTTCCCATTACCCTCCCCACTTTCCGCTCCAGAACACATTATCTCATGAAGTATGTTGGCTTTGGTGCATCCTCTAAGAAGACAGAGGGTCTATAGTCAATTGCCTTTATTTGCAATCACCAATCCATCCTCTTTTCTCATTTCCTATTTGCTCCGCGTTCACCTTCATAGGATTCCATGGGAAGGTATTGGCATTAATATCAGTCATGGATCACCAGGTTTGAGAGATTTCCTGTATCTCAAGGCTTGTGATAACTGCAGATGAAATACCATTTGAATACTAAAGCTATAACCAGGCTGCTTCCAAAGTTGGTTCCATACTTCTTTGGGCTCAAAGAAGCTAAAAATGAAAGCATCTCCTATGAAAAGGATCTCCTAATTATGCACTATATTAGGGGAATAAAAATAATATTTCAGTGCTAATCCTGGAGATTGCATCACTCAATTACTAAGCTGAAATTTGTGAGAATGTAGGAAAGAAAAACAATCATGTACTACCTTCTTACTACTTTTTCAGCCTTTTCTTGTCATTCCCTGAACATGAGATTGGTATTAAGTGCCAGAAATCATGGCAGAAGATAGAGAAGAGAAACTGGAAGATTTGAAAAGTTATTCAGTAATTTCTGCCTGACACTCATGATTAACTTCCCAAGTAAATTCATCAAGGAAAAACTAGAAACCCAGAGCCCAGGTTACCCCATATTTTGGTTATAGGGACACTAGCTAAAAGCCATCATCAGTATTTCACAAGCATAAATTTTTAAGCAAGTTATAGCTTTCCACTTACTCAAATTCCTAGTATTGGTCTGAGTATTTTATAGGATTCAAAATTTAAATTCTTGACTCTAACTTTCCATCAGCACACCACCTAACTCACTGCTCAGATTTACACCTGAATATTAACAAATAAACCATCTAGGCTGAATATATTCCACAGGCCCTCTTTTAACTTGGCTTTGTGTCCCAAGAGGCTGACATGGGTTTCCTTATCCTATGACTTCCTTTTGAGTTCAACTATTGGGAGCTCCTAGAGGAGACTGGAGGGAGAAACAAAAGAGAGGTCCAGATATATATATGTTTTATCCCTTTGACACTGCTTTGGCCTGCATTTTCTCTAAACTGATCTCAAAACTGACTTCTCTGTGTGACTCTCTCCTTTTTGGTGGTATAGACACATTCTCCTTCATCCTTATCATATCACTTTTATAAATAGTTTTCTGTCTCTTTTTATTTTTATATTTTTGATAAGTTGTTTCTGTAAAATAAACCCTCCTCTAAATATCCTAATTTGAGCATGCTCTCTGTTTTATGTCAGAATCTACTGATACACCGCCTAACCAATCATAGACTTGTGGTGCTTCTTCTTGAGTGTTATATAGGGCTTATATTTAATATCATTGAATATGGTAATATTAACCATGTAGATTTTCTGAAAGATTAGCATAGTTTTGCCACTCTAGGAATTATGAAATAACAGACCAACCATAAAATACTCAAGACTAAACTGAGAAGTAAAGCAAAAGTTTGTAGGAGTTTGAGAACAACAACAACAACAACAACAACAAAACACAAGGAATTTTTAAAGTCTGTAATTAGCTTCTAATTTTGGCAGAAATCTCTAGGAAAAAGCTGGGTTCAGCTCTCCGCACAGAAGGTTAACATTTTTTGGTACAAGGCATCATACCAGTAAAATAACTTTAACTACTGGAAGAGGAACTGAGAGCAAGGGCAGTGGACACTCCAATGAGACCATAGAAGAATCATCAATCACACTCAAATTGGCCAATGCGGGCTTGAACAACAGGGTTTCTAAAAATTTCCTGGATGAGAGCTTCTGCTTTCAGAAAGATAAAATAGATGTACTTTTTCCTATTTCTCTCAGTAAGGACAGCTAAAAAACCTGGATAGTATAGGTAAACCAACATAAGAAGACTCTAAAAGGTGAGAAAACAGAAGGAAACCCAGATAGCGAGGGACCTTGGAACCAGAAATGACATGGTGGTGAGTTCCTCCGAGTTTTCTTTTTGCCTGAAGTCAGCAATCCAGAAATGCCAATGGTTGAAACAAAACATGCCCTAACAAAAGCCCACTCTCTCCAGCCAAAGGACTAGGAAAGGGGAAGCCATGCAAAACAAAAAAAGAAAAACCCCTTTAGACAATAACTTATCTGCTTCAGCCACACACCACAGATAAAACGACATCCCTGTTCTGACCTGGTGATAAAGAGATGCCCCTCTTTTTTGCCACTGGGGTGGTGAGGAGCCCTTCACCACTAAGTTACAACAGAAGAATAGTCAGGAATCTGAGTTTCTACCCCCTACTTGGTAGGGAGCATCCACTTTCCTGACAGACCAGTGTCATAGGAGGCCTGCTAAAACCAAAGATATAAAGAAGGTCCAGATCTCACAACATAATATTCAAAATGTTCAGGTTTTTTTGTTTTGTTTTGTTTTGTTTTCTCGAGACGAAGTCTCACTCTGTTGCCAGGCTGGAGTGCAGTGGCACAATCTCGGTTCACTGCAACCTCCACCTCCCAGGTTCAAGTGATTCTCCTGCCTCAGCCTCGCAAGTACAAAATGTTCAGGTTTTAATAATAAATAATTATCCATCCCACGAAGAACCAGGAAGATTCCAACTTCAATGAGAAAAGACAATAAATAGACACCAACACCAAGTTGACGAAGATGTGAAAATTATCTGACCAATATTTTAAGCAGCAATCATAAAAATGTTTCATTCAGAATAAACTTGAAACGTATGAAAAATGAAAAGATATCTCTTCAAAGATAAAGAGACACAAGGAAGAATCAAATGGAAACTTTAGAACAGAAGTAAGAAAATTAAATGAATTCACTTAACAGTAGAATGGAGAGGACAGAAAAAGAATCAGTGAACCTGAATATAGAGTAATAGAAATCCCAACTTTAAACAAAGGAGAAAATAAACTCTCTCTCTCTCACTCTCTGTCTCTCTCTCTCTCTATCAGATTACATATATTATTTGTATCTTATATTTTAATTAATGTATTACACATATTTGTTATATTAATAAGTCATTATATGTTTATTATCCAATTACATGTATTAAATATATATAATAATGTACATAGACATATGCATATGCATATTGTGGATATGTACACATGCCTATGATAGAGTTATACAAATAGGAGTTATATTCAGAGACAGGGTAACTATTTTTTTTTTAAATCTAACATTCATGGCTTGGAGTCCAAGATGAGGGGTGAAAGAGGATGAAAGGAAAGTATTCAAAGAAATGATAACTGAAAACATTTCAAATTTGGCAAAAGGTATACACCTATAGATTCAAGAAGCTGAACAAGTCCCAAGCAGAATAATTGCAAAAAATTTTTGCCAAAGCACGTGATAGTCAAACTTCTGAAAGCAAAAGATAAAGAAAAAGTCTTGAAAGCAGTCAGAAAGAAATGATGCTTTAATTATAGGATAAAAAATTTAGTTGACAACGGCTGTCTCATCAGAAATCATGGATGCCAGAAGGAAGTGTCACAACATTTTTTTAAAGTGCTGCAAAAAAAATGTCAACCCAGAATCTTATATCCAATGAAAATATCCTTCAAAAATCAGTAAGAAATGAAAGCATTCTTAGAAAATGGAAAATAAAGAGGTTTGTCAGTAGACCTAATCTATGGCTGAAGAAAGTTCTCTGAAAAAAAGAAAGGATAAAAGAAAAAAACTTGAAACAGCAGAAAGGAAAAGGGAATGATGGAAAGAGCAAAACATAACAGACTTTCCCTCTCTTCTTGCATTTTCCAAATTTGTTTTGACAAAGGAAGCAAAAATTATAATAATATCTAATGGGGATCTCAATATATGTAAAGGATAGATATATTTAAGGCAATTATTTCCTAAATGGAAAAGTGTAATGAGATGTAAAGGAAGGTAAGATTTCTATACTTCATTCAAACTGGTAAAAAGAGGATACCGGTAGACTGCGATAAGTTGTATGTATATATAAATACAATACCTACAGAAATCACTGAAAGAGCTATACATATAGAGAAATATGCTCAAAAAACATTACAGGTAAATCAAAATAAATTCTAAAAGGTGTTCAAGTAACCCGTGGAAATAGAGGAAAAAGAAAGCAGAGAAATAAACAAGAGAAAAAAAAACAGAAACAAAACATAAAATGGTAGACTTATGTTCTAATATGTCAATAATTACATTAAATATAAATGGTCTAAGTAGACCAATTAAGACAAAAATTGCCAGATGACCCATCTATATTCCATCTATAAGAAACTCACTGAAATTATTATATAGATAGTTTGAAGATAAAAGGATGAATGGAGATTTCCAGGCAAACATCAACCACACGATACAGAAAATTAACTCAGAATGGATTGCAGCCCTAAATTTAAGAACTAAAATATAAAACTCTTAGAAAACAGCATAGGAATAAATCTTTGTGACCTTGAATTAGGCAATGATTTCCTAAGTATGACACCAAAGCAAACACAAAAGCAGCAAAAGAACAAATAGGTAAATAGGACGTGGTCAAAATTTAAAACTTTTGTGTTTCAAAGGACACCAGCAGAAAACCAGTCCACAGAATGGGAAAAAAATATTTGCAAATCATGTATGTGGTAAGGGATTTTATGCAGAATATATAAAGGGTTCTTAACACTCAACAGATAACCCAATTTAAAAATATGCAAAAGAGATGAGTAAACATTTCTTCAAAGAAGATATGCCATTGGCCAATAAACACTAAAAAGATATTCAATGTTGTTAGTCATTCAAAAAGTGCAAATCAAATCTACAATAAATTCCATTTAATACCCACTAAGATAGCTAAGTCAAAAAGACAAAAACTAGTATTCGTGAGGATGCAGAAAATGAGAACCTTCATACATTGTTGATGGAATTGTAAAATGGTGAAGCCACTTTGGAAAACAGTTTGGCATATCCTCAAAATGATAAACACAGAGTTACCATATGATCCAACAGTTCCCCTATTCTAGGTATACACCCTGAAGAAATCTGAACATATGTGTACACAAAAGCTTTTACATTAACTTTTATAGTAGCATTATTCAAAATAACCAAAAGGTACAAACAAACCAAATATCTGACAACTGATGAGTGAATAAGTAAAATATGGTATATCCACAGAATAAAATGTTATTCAGCCACAAAAAGAAATGAAATACTGATGCATGCTTCAACACGGATAATCTTGGATACATTGTACTAAGTGAAAAAAGTCACAAAAGGCCATACGTTATGTAATTCCATGAAATGCCTAGAATATACAAATTCATAGAGAAAAAATGGTAGGTTAGTAATTGCCAAGGACTGGATGGAGAGATAAAGAAGGAGTGACTGAATGGTTGTGGTGTTTCTTTTTGGTGATTAAATCGTCCTAAAATTAGTTAGTGGTGACGGTTGCACAACTCCGTGATTATACTAAAAACCACGTAGTTGTACATGTTGACAGGGTGAAATTTATGCATATGAATTATGTACCAATAAAGCTGTTATTTTAAAGTAAAAAACAAGAAAGACAAGAAAAATAAACCAGAAGTAATTATATTAATATCAGATAAATTAGACTTTGAACCGAAGACAATTACCAAGGACAGAGAGAGACATTTATGTTAAAAATGTCAGTTCACCAAGAAGACATGAGGATCTTAAATGTGCATGCACCAAATGATACAGTCACAAAATAGGTGAAACAAAAACTGAGAACTGAGAGAAAAATGGACAAACCCATAATTATAGTTGCAGATGTCAACACCACTCTCTCAACAATTGATAGAACAATTGTACAGAAAATCATCAGGGATATATCATCAATGCCATCAACCAACAGGATCTTATCAATACATATAGAATGTTCTACCGAATTACAGCAGACTACACAATCTGTTCAAGAATTCACAGAACATAGACCCATAATCTGGGCCATAAAACAAACCTCAACAAATTTAAAATAATTGAAATCATAGAAATGTGTTCTCAGACTAGAAATTAATAATAGAAAAATCTCCAAGCTCTTGGAAACTATACAATTACTTCTAATCAATCCATGGAATTAGAAAAGATGACATGCCTCAAATCAATATTCTCCCATATTAGGAAACTAGAAAAATAGGGGCAAGTTAAACCCAAAGCAAGCAGAGGAAATGAAATATTAACTATAATCCAGAAATTAATGAAATTAAAAACAATAGATAAAATCAAAGAAACAAACAAAATGTCCCCAGTAGGTGAATGGCTGAACAAAGTGCTATACATCCATATCATGGAATACCACCCAGCAATAAAAAGGTGTGAAGTATTGATAAATACAACACCCTGGATAAAACTCAAGGATGTCATGCTAAGTGATAAAGGCCCTTCTTGATAGGTCGTGTTTGTATGATTCCATTTATGTAAGATTCAGAAAATGACAAAATTGTAAAGATGGAGAACAGATTATTGTTTTCCAGATGTCAGGGGTGGTGAGAGCTGTGACTAAGTGTGACTATAAGGAAGTGGCACGGGAAGGTCTATTTGGCAGTGGTTTCACAAATCCACATGAGATAAAATGGCATAGAACTATACACACACCTTTTACCAGTGTCAATTTTCTTATCTTGATATTATAGTATAATTATGTAAACTGGGTGGGGAGAGCTCTCTGCACTATCTTTACAACTTCCTGTGACTACAATTATTTAATTGCTGGATAAATTTCTTTTTTATCCTTCTGGGACCATGCATATTTATTATTTATAAATGCCCACTTATGAATACTTTAGTTTGAATACTTATTCAAAAACAGAAAAAGCATCCAAAAGACTGTTTTAAGGTTCTTGTTTATCCACATTTCACCTTTGTGACTTTGGGAAAGTAAATTAACCCTTTTGCGGCTTTCAACTCTATTTAAAGGAGTTGCATTTGGTCTACTTTGTGTCCTCTAATTTGTTATGCAAGAAGCTAAGAATACCTAGTCTGCTTATGCCTGCAGGATGCTTGAAAAGATCAAATGATATATCTCATCATGATTTGCAGAGAGCAAGTGATCAGTAACTACTTGCTAGACTTAATAGGGTTGGATTGTACCTTTACAATAAATTAAGTATACATTAAGTGTATAAATTAAGAGATGTACATTATGGGGCATTATTATGGCCAAGTTTGTAGTGTGTAATGCATCCAGATTGTCTTTTTAGGACAGTTTAATTAAAAATGCTGCCTTTGTGAAACGTCAAGACCATCAGTGAATTTTGCACATAGAGGATGGTCTATGTAGTCCAAATGACTCTCTATAACCATAATATCTATGGTGGATGTTTTTGATGCCAAGATCCACTTTACTAGAAAAGCTCACTCATCTCCCAGCTGCTATGAGTTTTGCTGCTAGTAGCTGACATTTATCTTGTTCACGAGAGAATTCTCAGCAAAGAAGGTTATTCTTAACTAGAAGGCTATTCCCAGACCTGAGAATTGCCCACATCCAATACCAAACACAGGGATCAAAAGACCAACCCCTTTGCTTCAAAGTGAGACAACTCTGTGGTGCAGCTTATGCTTCAGAGCTTCTCTTGAGATCCAGCTGAATGGAGGTTCCAGCTGAGCCCACATCCTTGCTTGGTCCAATTCTGCCCCGCTCCCTGGCTCCCTTTATCAAAAACATCCCTTCAGTCAATCACATGCACCTGAATTCCTGTCTTAGGATCTACTCAACTCAGATTCCCACAAAGGCCAGTGAAGTGGATTGAGATTTGAGGATGGATTCAGTATGATCATGAATGGCATTAGTACCCTTACAAAAGGGACTCCAGAGAGATCTCTCTTTCCTGCCATCTGAAGTTACAGTGAAAACACTGCCATCTAGGGAGGAAGCCCTCACCAGACACTCAATCTGTTGGTCCCTGGATCTTGGACTTGCCAGCCTCCAGAACTATGAGAAAGAAGTTTCTGTTGCTTATATGTCACTCAGTCTCTGGTATTCTGTTGTAACAGCCTGAATGAACTAAAACAGTGGGCATGTATTTGCATGTCTGCATGGGTATTTGTGCACATGTGTCTGTGTGCATGTATGTGTGCATATGTGGTTACAATAAGACTGTATTATTTTGCTTTTCCTCTCTTAGCAGCTGCTGAAAACCGTCTGCCAGGAGTTCTAATCTCCTTTGTCTATCATGCTTGTTCCACCTTGAGAGGTGTTAGGAGAGCCAATTCCTAAAAACATGAATCTTGCTACTTCCCCAGAAGGACTCTAGCATCAAGTGGAGATTTTCTTTTTAAGTAAAAGTATTTTCCCCCTCTAATATTTGAAAGATGGTCCTATTGTGACTCCTTTGCAGAAGGCCTTCTTCTGATTGCATGGTCCTATACTTTCTGTCTCTCTTCATCAGATCTTCGTGTCTGTAGTGTCTTTTGTTTGTTTGTTTGTTTGTTTGCCTGAGCTAAAGACATAGGCTGACTTTTTATTGCTTTCCTTTGGAGGGACAGTTAGTAAGAATCTTTCTGATTTTAAAAACATAAACTTGCTGATTCCCACCTCCCTCGTTTGCTATAAGAGCCTTGAGTTTTGTAGTATTACTGTATTACTGCCAGTACATTAGCTATAGTAAAATGTGTGCACATGGAGATACGCATATGGACCCACAAGTTCATGGACCAATGTTTCTGTATAACCGTGTCCACTCAGCTAAGTACTTACACCAGTGGGTAAGCCATAGAGGCAGAGTCTCTATGCCCGACTTTCCAGGCTATTTTACATCTGAGTTGGTCAGAATCCCTTCAGTGTGGGATAGGCAATGTTCTCTAGAGGGATGAGCCCTTCTGCCCGATGAGGTCAGACTCACTCTAGTGCCTAACCTTTACTAGATAGACTAATTTATTTGACTGAATGAATTACATTTGACAGTGCCTGTCCCTGGTTTATGAAAATGAATATTACACTTACTTACATTTTAGCCATGTTTATAAAAATTGCCTTTAAATTATCCCTAATTGCAGAGAACACTGTACTCATAACCATTGGAGTTAGATGTGTGTCTTCAAAATCGACTTTTTATATTATTTTTACCATTTTTTCTTAAAATTTACATACAACTTGTTATATTCCTTAATATGTTTATATTTCTTACATTTTAATGTTTTAAATTATATGGGATAAAACTTATACCTTTGACAATTATGTCAGTTCAGTAAATACAATTGTAATTTGTTCATTAACTATTTTTTACTTGCTTTCTGAATTTTCTTTGGGCAATGAATAAGAAGAAGAAAATAGTACTTAAAATACAATAACATTGTAAAATATTTTGTCCACTCAAAACATACACGTGTCCATGACATCTTTTATCTTTCTTACATATTGTTGTAACATAGTTTCTTCAGCTCTCTTTTTGTACCTTGATTTACAAAGGATTTAATAATGTCAGCCAAGAACTTTTTTACATCATCACAAGCCTGCTACACTTGTTCTGTACAGTGAATACACACAAGTGGAAATAACCAGAGTACATGTGCTTTGGCAATAAATGCAGCACTTGGGGATGCGTTAACAACTTTAGTATCTTTGTTACTTAAGTGGCCCAGAAGAGATAGCACAGCTTCCAGAAGGGTATAGCTCACTTTCAGAAAAAAAATCGGGCGCACTCACTCACAAATAAAATACACACTTTTTTCTTTTTCCTTTATTTTTATCGTTATTGTTGTTGTTGTTGAGATGGAGTCTAGCTCTTGTTGCCCAGGCTGGAGTGCAGTGGCGCGATCTCGGCTCATTGCAACCCCCACCTCTCGGGTTCAAGTGATTCTTTTGCCTCAACCTCCTGAGTACCTGGGACTACAGATACCCACCACCACACCGGCTAATTTTTGTATTTTTAGTAGAGACAGGGTTTTGCCATATTGGCCAGTCTGGTCTCGAACTTCTGACCTCCAGCAATCCACCTGCCTCGGCCTCCCAAAGTGCTGAGATTACAAGTGAGAGCCACCGTGCCCAGCCAAAATACACACTTTAAGCAAGCTTTATGATTGCAATATGTGAGAGTATTCATTCCTCCCCACTTTCTCCTTGTGAAAAGTATATATAATTGCACATTTAATATTTGTGTGGGGGAAATCTATGATTCCAGAACATAAAAGCAAGTCAAGAACAGGCAGTTTCCTTCCTCTGGAATTTATCTTCGTCTCTACATTTTAGCAGCCTCTCCCTATGAAAGTGCTATTGTAATATGTTCCTGTATTCATTCAGCCAATTTTGATGGAGGACTTGTAGATATGTAGATGTGATAGCAACCAAGACACACAGTGTATCTGCCTTAATTGTCACAGGAAGATGAACAAATAAAGAGGTTTACACCCAAAATACAGATTTTGATAACCACAACAAAGCTGAGCAGGGCAAGATTACTCTGGACACTACAACCAAGAAGAAAGGCTATTTTAGCTGAGATATGAGGAGGAAGCAGGGTGAGGAATGATCCAGGCAGAGGAAATAGCATGCCTGGAAGTAGGAAAGAAAATGAGGATGGCTGAGGATTATGGCTATGGTGTTGTTGGTTGGCTCCATGGGAAATGATGTGAGACACAGAACAAGAGGCTAGATCTTAAGGATCTGAGTTTACTGCATTTGGATATACTCTAAATGCAAGGGGAAGCCATTGAAGGTTTTAAGCTAGATCAATATAATCTGATTACTTATGTGCTTTGTAGGAAGATGGATTAGAGGAGGCCAAGGATAGAGAGATAACAACAACAATAAAACCAATTT
This sequence comes from Papio anubis, assembly GCF_008728515.1. NCBI lineage: Eukaryota > Metazoa > Chordata > Mammalia > Primates > Cercopithecidae > Papio > Papio anubis. The sequence goes on from NC_044977.1 coordinate 72,990,278, forward strand.
TTAGAAGACTAGGCAATCAGAAATGATAGTCTGAGCCAGGCTGGAGCCAAAAAGAAGGGACAAATCTGTAATATAAATGGGAAGAGAAAATTGATAGAAGTTGTTGATGGCTTGGAAGTGGAAGGAAAGATGAAAGAAGCAATGATGACTTGTCTTTCTGGCTTAGGAATCCAAGTGGATCTTGGTGCCTTTTACTAATATGGGCCAGACTGCTTTTATATTTCATATCTGCATGAGGAATATGACAGCTGCTCTTACTTACTAGTGTGTCAAGTGGTGCTGAAACGTACATGAGGCCTTTGCCTTTTATCTCATGCTTAGCTACTTTCTATTGAATTGTAAGTGTAGATTACTGCTGTTACATGATCCATTACCTGGATACTGTTGATATCAGCCATTTTTTTTTTTAAATAAGGGGGCAAAAAACCTCTTAAAAGTAATTTCATGCATCTATCCAGTGGATGTGACACTAACCTTTATCATGGAAAAATAAACACAAGAGTTGATATAAAGCTTTCTTTCAAGTGCTGATTGTGGGGTCCATAATTCACCCTGAAGAGCTGGTACGATGATAGCATGAGGCCTCCCAAATATATTCATAACAATATACAACCAAAGATTTCTGTTTTATACAGGTCAGTGGAGAATCATCACCACTGAATCAATGTATCTAACTTCTTGAATGTCTACATTTAAAAAGAATATATTCCTGCTAAGATGCCTATCAGCTTTTGTGATTATGTTTCATAAAAGCAAATTCTCATAAAGTAAGCTTTTAAAAGGACCAATTTTCTGCTTCTCTTGACTATATAAGACATTCAGGAATTAATGAAAAAAAGCAATGCCTGTCTGGTTTGTAAGCATCACAGTCTTATTGCTGCATAAATTCTCACAGGTCAACTCAGAAAACAGTTCAGGGTCAAAATCTCATCTAGTCACCTAGATTAAAACTAATTTCTCTAAAGTGTATCCTATATTGAAGCTTTTTCATGCAAATAAATAGTAAGGGCCTTATTCTCTCTTCCTTTATTAGTTGGGCATGTCATGAATTTGAACAGAACATTTTGTTCTGTTCTCTAATTACATGCATTATCAGGAAAAATCTATGCCTTGCATACATATCATTAGAAACAGCTCTGAGAGTGCGGTTCTATCACAGGGCTCGTCACGGCAGCTCATCGTAATATTGACAGTTTAATCTTTTTGTTTCATACAAGATTAAAAGTCACATGATATCCATTTCTTCATAGCTCGGACGGTGAATCCAATTGGACTTAATCCGTATCTAAGCACCATCTCTATCGTGAAGATAGACTCCATTTTCACAAATGCACTTGGTAATTATCTACCGTTATGGGGAAGATACTTCGTTGATGAGAAAACCCGAGAAAACTGATTTTCTAAAAAATAATGTTTACTCACAACTAAGTGGCTGAACAAGAGAAATCAACAACATCCTTTCCCTTCAGAGGAAATGACAAACCAGAATTGTCACTCACTCATCTCCTCTGGTGGTTTGAAGACACCGTTCTATTTGGTCATTTGGTTTATTGGCTGTTGAAATGTAATGGCTACCTTTGAAATGAAATGACTTTTCAAAGTCCTTTATTGAATCTCAGGATGTGTCAGTAAAGAGAGGAAAAAAAAAACAGATGGAATTTGGACACAAAGAAAAACAGCTTTTGCTCAAAGACTATTTATTAAAATGATAGTACAGTGCACTTTGTCTGTGAGGTGGCAAGTTACAAATAAGAAATATGAGAACCTGTAGAGCTGTTGGAATTTAAATTATGTGGCAGCTTTCCATCAGAAATGCAACAGTAATTTAGAGTTAGGCTCTTCTGGCAGATTTATGTTTCAGTAAACAAACAAAAGGACTTTCTTGACTACAGTGCCAGCTGCAAGAAAAGCATCACATGGATTGAAGGCAAAGTTGGGAGATTTATATGGCTTATTCGTCTCGTTCAATACACTTACATATTTCACTCATACTTGTATTCATATTGAGGGCCAAATTAATATGAATGAGACTCAGCACATCCCATCAGAATGTATCAAAACACCACATGTTAGAATGGGTGTAGAGTGGGGTATCAGGAAGAGGAAGCATTCTTTCAGTTCTATGTAGTCCTGTGGGATTTCTAGTTTGATTTCTGGTTCATATCATGGCTGTTATTTCACAACTGGATGTTATTCCAACCTGTACCTAGTACTGTGCAAATGAGGACATGCTTTGATCCTAAGTGCAAATGAATACAGCAGGCTTGAAAAAAGTGAGAATTTTGAAGAGTAGTGTTGAACCTTCAGGAAAGCATGTTTTGCATTTGGCAAGGAGCAGGAGACAGTTTCTCTGTTGTCTGATAGTGACTTCCCTCTCACCTTGGCTCCCCGGAGATTAGAGGGGGCCATATTGCTGCCCAATTTTTATCAACATTGAAATAGTCACTTTGAGAAACATGAGATTCCCTGGAAACGTTTCTTAGGTCCCCAGCCTTTTCACCCAAAAGACTTAAATGCAGAGGATACGGTTTGGGTGTCAGGCAATGAAAAGGTTGTCGATCTGGTTCTCCTTGCCTGGGTAAACCTGAATAACTGATGGTAGTGGGCAACACCACCAGCCCTTGTCAGTGGAGTTGATCAAATTCAGCTGCTGGCTAAGGTTGCTTATCCTGGGGGTGTTTTCAAGAGTCTCTTCTGTTTCCTAGTTTGTTACCCTAACACCATGCTTCCAGGATTTACAGCAAAGAGATTATTAAAGATGCTCACTGTCAGTCTCCACAGACTTCCTGTACTCTAACACAGATGAGGCCATATGTTGAATCCCATTCTAATAGAGGCCTTTTGGGGTAAGGTCTGTAGGCTGTGTCTGGTTATTAATGATGTATGCAATGGTCTTGAAGCCCAACTTTTAGAAAGTTGAATGCCAGAGATTAGCTCTGGGAAGAAACGTGTTAAACAATGACCCCTTTCCTCTCTCGTCTCCCACTCTGGCATTCTTCAGCCATAGTAATAGGGCTATGATACAGACCAAAAGGTTCTGTCATAAGTACTTCTCATACTGCAGGCATACAGCAACTGAGTCATGATTGAATAATTATCAGACAGTAAGAATACTTCCCAGAAGAGGATGTTTCCTGACTTTTTCTAAATAGCAAGTACCTTCCCAACCTCAGAGAAGAGGTATTTTTACACTTTACCTTATAAAGTATAAAAATATCTGCGGACATTAAGGAGAAATCAGAGGCTGGACACGGTGGCTCACGCCTGTAATCACAGCACTTTGGGAGGTCGCAGCGGGAGGATCACCTGAGGTCAGGAGTTTGAGAACAGCCTGACCAACATGGCGAAACCCCATCTCTACTAAAAATACAGAAATTAGCCAGGCATGGTGGTGCATACCTGTAGTCCCAGCTACTCGGGAGGCCAAGGCAGGAGAATCGCTTGAACCTGGAAGGCAGAGGTTGAAATGAGCGGAGATCTCACCACTGTACTTCATCCTGGGCAACAGAGCAAGACTCTGTCTAAAAAAAAAATAGAAGAAGAAATCTGACACACAAGTAGAGAGAATATGGGAAAGATTAAGGTTCAACTTAGAATTGTTCCTTAAAGGACTCAGATTTCCCTTTCTTATGAGTTGAAAATGTCTATTTAATTTAGGCATGACGACTACATAAGAGATAACAAATCAAAAGGAATATTTGTAATGCAGTGACTGTGTAATTTATGAAAAATGATGTCTAGGTTATACCCAAACAGTTGCTACTTTGGACATTTTGCATTTAATGGATCAGGCAAATTGTTATTTATATGTATGAGAATAATGCATTTTATATAAATAATATACATAACATAAATAGATATTACATATCCTTTGTATAAATATATACTTGTATGCAAATAAAAATAAATTGAATAAAATGTATACTTATATATAAAAACATAAAAAGTACACATAAAATGTCATGTTTAAGTATATACCTATACTTATATATATGTATATATATACATATTTAATGAAAGCATAGTATTGGTTTTGCCTTTCCTTTTGCTAGTGCTATTCTTGTGACAAATATTGTTAAATGCAAACTTCTAAACCACAGATAATATATGCGACCAATTGCTTCTGTTCATAAATGTAATTAAGCAAGAGAGTGAGTCAAGGATATGCTTCCAGCTTCTAGTTCATTTTTATAGACATTTGGTAATGATGAACTGAGCAATCAAGTGTCAGTATAAACTGATGTAACTTTTCATACCGTGAGCATAATTATAGCTCTGGTTAAAAGTGTTACTGCAACACAAGCTAAATTGATGGCAAGTGTACTTTCAACTTGAAACACAGTCTCAATAGTGCTTATAATTGCAGGTTTTTTGGGGGGGATGGGGAGTTGTGAATTATTGTAAATACTCTGTGTTCAACCGCATCATGGAAAGAAGCCTCGACTTTGTAATCCATCCTACTGAAGCCTAGGGAAGTGTATTTCCATCATTTGATTCCCACGGAGGCCTCGAAATGTTTCCATTGCTCAAGCACAAAACAGAGACATTTTACAAATTTAATGCAAACTAGACAATCAAGATCCTACTTCTCATGGAGCCTATTTTCTATAAAGTACATAAGGAAACAAGCAAAATAATTATTTTTTAAAAAGATTCCACTTTACATTAAAAAAAAATCATATCATTAAGCAATTGTGATAAGGACCAGGAAAGAAAGAAACAGTCTTTTTTTTTTTTTTTTTTTTTGAGACGGAGTCTTGCTGTGCCCAGGCTGGAGTGCAGTGGCGTGATCTCGGCTCACTGCAAGCTCCGCCTCCCGGGTTCACGCCATTCTCCTGCCTAAGCCTCCCGAGTAGCTGGGACTACAGGCGCCCACCACCTCGCCCGGCTAGTTTTTTTGTATTTTTTTAGTAGAGACGGGGTTTCACCATGTTCGCCAGGATGGTCTCGATCGCCTGACCTCGTGATCCACCCGCCTTGGCCTCCCAAAGTACTGGGATTACAGGCTTGAGCCACCGCGCCCGGCCAGAAACAGAGTCTTGTAATAAAAGAGAGCTGGGGCCACCTCTGAGGAGATGACCTTCCAGTAGATACTGGAAGAGAAAAGCCAGCCTTGCAGAGAGTCCTAGAAGAAGGCTAGAAGAGGGGGATAGCAAATGCAAAGGCCCTGAGGCAGGAGAGAGTTTGGCTGTGATAAGTATTCCCCACAGGTTGGGAGCCTGGAGCTTAGTGAGTGAGGGAGGGCGCAGGATGAATGGACCTTTGGATGTGGGGAAGAGCACAAAGACAGGAGAAATTGAAATGGAAATGGAGGAACTGCCCCCATTAGCTGATTCTATTTAATTTATGCTGTTAACCTGATTGCTTGATTGCTTTCTAACCGAATACTACTCCTGTTGCCTCTCTCAAAGGGAGATGCAGAGGTCTTCTAGCCAATGTTTTAAACAAAGTTTCTTGCATTTCACACTCAAAAACTGTCAAACCTAACATATGAGTAGTCCCATCATCCCATGATCACTGATGTAGACTTCATCAGAGAATAATGAGCTCATCTTAGAAAAATCATCCCAACTTGTCTAATCACTCCACTTATCAAAATGTTGGCTAAGATAAATTATATTTAGAGCAAATAATCTAAGACACATGCTTGGCCTCCTCCGTATCCCCAGGTCAAATAAAACTGATAAATTACAAACTAGCTGACAAAACTACTTGGCATCCTAAAAATGGTTCTGCTCTAAGATGGCTCTTAATATTATTAATTCCTTAGCTCTTACGGAGGACATTATAAAACACAACTAATTCCGCTGCAAATGGCAGCCGAATTAGTATAAACATATGATAAATCACCCCCTTACAGTAATTAAAGAAATACAAATTAAGAGTTAATAAAAATATAAAAAGAGATTCAACCATGCTTGTACTTAAAGACACTTAAAACATTACTTATATTATCTATCAGATTAGTAGGAATTTAAGATTTGATAACATCTAATGCTGGCAAAAATGTGAGAATTGTGCTTTAAAATACTGTGGTGGATAGCGTACATTGGCATGACATTTCAAAGTGTATTTTGGCAATAGTTGTCAAATGTTTAAATGGAAACATTCTTTGATCCATTAATTTTGCTGTTAAGAATTTAACCTATGAAAAATCCTTTGAAAATGTGGCAAGATTTCTATAAAGGCCTGGAAATCATAAGTTTAGACATTTACCTCCCTGCCTACCTGCCTACCTGCAGGCAGAGGCTGAACCTAATGTTTCAAGTACTTTCTCAGCCATAGGAATTTATGGTTTCCTGAAGAAATGTGAATATCTTAAATTCTACATGACACAAGAAATCACCATCACCCCACATTCAAGTTTTCTTCCTAACCAGTAATGGCTACTCCTAGAGCTAAATATTGCATGATTCTTCTTTTACTTTGGTTTCTTGACCAATCATCTATTAAAATTCACAAACGGGTCAGCCATGGTGGCTCACGCCTGTAATCCCAGCACTTTGGGAGGCTAAGGCAGGAGGAACACTTGTCCCCAGCAGTATGAAACCAGCTTGCACAACACAGTGAGATCCCATCTCCACAAAAATTTTAAAAATTAGTCAGGCCTGGTGGCATGTACCTGTAGTCTCAGCTATTTAGGAGGCCAAGGTGAGAAGATCACTTGAGCTCAGAAGTTTGAGACTACAGTGAGCTGTCATCCTTCCACTACACTCCAGTCTGGACAACAGAGCAAGATCTTGTGTCTCTTAAAAAAAATAAAATAAAAATTCACAAATGTGAGTCTTTCTTAGAAATGCCCCACCAAGAGACAGATACCCGTGTCTCTCATCTGCTTCACATTCAGGCTCTTTCCTAGGATTTCACTAATGCTGGGTGCAGTAGACTTTGTTAATTATTTCTCTAGCAGCCATTTCTTTCTTCCTCCTCTATTTAGGTCTCAGAACCACCCTTCTTCCTACAACACCATGTGATGCCCCTGAAACTGATTCTATCCGCAGCACCAAGAGTACACCCCATCCTGACTAGCCAAGTATAGGAAAGCTTTTTCCTGTGATTGGTCCAGAAGCCTAAGCAGAGTCATGTCTCCCAACCAGTTCAACTAGTGAAAGGCTTTTAGGGCTGGGGAGAAGTTCCACTTTTTTGCAATATCCCAGTTCATACTGATAGATGTACTGCAGACAAAAGGGAAGTTACCTAAGAACAAATCTTTCATAGACAAAAGCAATGGCAAAAGAAACCCAAAGAAAATGAGCCACAGCCTTGATCGCACTATGCCTGCAGCCCAAATTATATCTAGATTTCCAGTTATGAAAGGTATATCTTATAGTTTGTGCCCATGTGAGTTAGGTATATTGATACATGGAATATCATAAATCTTTATTAATAAAGACTTTTTGTGTGCTCTGTGTTTTAGCAAGGGTTTGAATTCAAAGCAACATTCTACCTGGCTTAGGATCAAATCAAGAGTAATATAATTTTTGTACTATAAAACCAATGGTCATTTATCTAGGGCTAGAGAAATTGCAGTATTTCCAGTGGGAGGTAGTGAAAAGGGAGTACTGGATGGGGAATATTTATAGCTTTAAGAAAAGTGTTAGAAAATCTTTTTAAAAATAAATTTTTTAAACTGAGTATTTTATGGAAAATATGCCACAATTCCATTCCGTGTAAACACTGCAAATATCTCATGAAAGTTAAAAAAAGAAAAAATAAATGAAGACTACAGACATTTGAAATGCATGTTCTTCTTGAGAGTCTTCTTGAGAGTCTGTTCATATCCAATTAACTTGTACAATCCCACCCCATTATAATGCAATCCCAATATTTTTATTACATTTTGCCTATGGCTACTCCTTCAATCTATGGATTCCATAGGCTACCCACTGAAAAATGGTAATTAATATTTCTTTATGTTAAAAATATTTTGTGCATCCATACTACAAAAATTATTTTTACTTCCTTATACCCTCTTCTACCACGTGCCCACACACGTGCCCACTAACACATGCTAGTTTACTGTTTCTCACCAACGAATTAGTAAGATTAATTCATTAAATTTCCATATTCAGGAGGGCCTGTCAATAACCTTCCAGATTTCTTTTCACCGGTGTTGCTTGACAGACAGCTAAAACTTCTGAATTAAAGATTATCTCCAACTGATAAAGTTTAGTTACACAAACATTGAGAAACAATGAGTTTTTATTACCCATGGAAAATAAATGCAGAAAATTCAAACTCACTACCTAGGTTTTATGTTTTATAATACAAAAGTTCTTGTATCTCAAGTTCAAACATAGAGTTTGGTATGAATCCCAACAGAAGATAGACTATTCAGCCACAATTATAGCTGTTCCAGATTTTGGGCATGGGTTGCATATCAGTCTTTGTTATGGAAATGAAATTATGGTACTCAGTAGGTCACCCATGGTTTTCTTTTATGAACTGAAATTTGTTTCGCTGATTGGTTGGTTATGGCAGTTGGTGACAAAAGAGACTTTGGGGAAGGGGAAGTGCCTATTTGAAGATTGAGGAAAGGATATTTTATAACTTGCAAAGGAAAATGCTACTGACATGTCAACAGATCTGTAATACAAGAAATAAGATGTCTTCCCAACATGCCCTACTAATTTTAGAGTTTGGTAGCCATTTCAGTTGGATGAGGGTAAATGGGTTGATAGACGTCCTGTGTTATATGTCTCAGGAATCAGAGTTGAGTTACTTTTTTCTTTAACTAAAATTTCTGCGTTTGTTAATTCGTGCTGCTCTTTCTGGTAAACATTGGACAAGGGTTTAGAAAAGTTGTTTGTAATCTTTCTGCTGCTTTTTTTCTGGTGCATTCTAGATTGATAATACTTTCCTCAGCAGCACTCAAAAAAAATCTTATTCAACAGTTCAAATGCTTGAACCAAACAGGAGTAGAAATTTACATGAAAAATAAGGTTTCATTGTTTCTTCTTGGGTGCGAGGATTATTTTCTTCTTGTAACTCCATAAGTATCACCAGGATTCTCTTAGATATCTCCTCCTGTAGTCAATTTTTTTTTCTTTCCTGGAGTTGCTTGAGTTGCTGTTTGAGATCATGAATTTGCTCAGCTGCATAAAACGATTGAGACATTTTGAGGGAGGCAATGCAGCACGGATACATCAAAGATTGAATCATTCTCTCCACCTCTTTCCAACTTTTCTTTCCACCTATTTGGTGTGGAGGTTTTCATCTTCATGAGAGTCACCTCATAATAACAAGATAGTTGTTTCATTTTTAGCTATAGGTCTCATTTCCAGGTAAGGAAGTTCAGAAGTCCAAAGGGTCATGCAGTTGAGCCTGCCCCTTTTGAAAGCTTTTTTTGGAAACCCAATCCAGTAATGCCTGCATGCATCTTGGGTTACTGGGCCACCTCTAACTGCATAGGAGTCTGGCAAAGTAGGTAATTTTAGCTGGGAGCATTGTTGCCTGCACAAAATCAAGATGTTGTTAGTAAGGATGAAGGGGAAAATGGGTTAACTGGGCAATGAGCAATGTCTGCCATACTATCAAAATGCTGCTCTTAGCATTCAAATTGTTCAATCTGGATGTAAGTCAGGTGGGATGCTCATGGACACATTTTTGATTCTTTACTTTCCCTTCTGTATTTTAAGCACAGATCAACAGAGTGGATAATTCATACAGATTTTCCATGGCTGCCTTCATCTGCTCTGTGCCCTATTTCTCTTGTAAAACATTTGCTATTGGAAAGCAGAAAAGGCCTCCCCAACACTCAAGTCTGAAGATGGCATTGCCATCCCACCTTCTGGTAGGGCTGTACTGAGTTCTTTCTTCCAGAGAAGAAAGCGGGTTGTCATTAAACCATCCGTGCACCGATTTCTCTGGGACTTTTGGATAATATCTAGAGATCATGGAGGGCCGGACTGTAGTCTTAGCACTTTGGGAGGTAGAAGTGGGAAAATCACTTGGGGCCAGAAGTTTGAGACCAGCCTGGTCAACATAGCGAGATCCTATGATAAGAAAAATTTGTCAGGTGTGGTGCCAAGTGCCTATAGTCTTACCTACTCAGGAGGCTCAGATGGGAGGATTGCTTGAGTCCAGGAGTTGTAAGTGGAGGCTGAAGTGAGCCATGATTGTACCACGCACTCCAGGCTGGGCAGTACAGCAAGATCGTGTTTCCAAAAATAAAAAATAAAAACAAAGAAAAAAGTAAAGAAAAAGGCAAATTTAACTGAACTGGACTTGTCCCCATCAAATACATTATCTGCAAAGCAATGAGAGTAACAATGAAAAAATGTACCTGTGATCCTGTCCCTATGAGGTGTTATGAGAGTTTTATGTTTGCCATTCCTTCTTATAGGATAAAACGTTAACTCCTTAGCATGTAACACAATGATCTGTGTAAACTGGTACCTTCCTACTTTGCCACCAACAAATCCCCTGCCATGGTCTATAGCCTCAAGTAGCATCCAGGTGCCTGCTTTCCTTACCTGACGGGTACCTACCATGCCTGTCATGCTATTTTTTACTACTCTCCATTTGTTTTTGCTGCACCCTCTTTCTGGATTTCCCCTCCCCACACCCCACCAAAACTTGCCACTTTCTCATGTAGTTACCTCTTACTCATTCTTTAAGTTATTGGTTCTCAAATGGGAGATTTTTCACCTCCTCCACAAGAGGACATAAGGAATGTCTGAAGACATTTTTTGTTATTCCGAACTGAAGAGAGGGTGCTACTGACATCTAATCGGGGTAGAGGCCAGGGATGCTGCTAAACACTCTACAATGCATAAGACAGTTCCCACAGCAAAGAATTATCCAGCCTCCAAATGTCAATAGTGGTAAGGTTGAGAAATGCCGCTTTAAGTATTATCTTTCCCAGAAAAAAGTTTTTCTGAACTTCTCAAGACTGGCTCAGGTACCTCCCTTAATGTTGCCATGATTCTATTGAGAACTTCTTGAGAACTTTATATCTTGGTGGTTAAGAGATTATTTTTTTAAAATAAGGCTCATTTTGAATCCACTTCTACCACTTTATGTCTTTTAACAAGTTACTGAGCCTTAATTTCCTCCATACCAAAAAATGGTATGTAATTCATGGGGGTTGTTGTAAGATTCTTATCAAATTTATGGAACAATCCATGTTAAGTGCTTGGCACAGAGCTAGGCACTGAGCACAGAGTAGCCGCTACTGCTGCTGGTATTGTTGCTTTTATGTTTATCATTATTTATTACACTCTATTTCTAAAATCAGGGGTGGATTTATCAAGATACCAGTGAAGCATACACTTTAAAGCCCCTTTTTTTCTTGGGGCCCTTCTAATGCCCAGTACTTAATTCTGTATTCAAGATCTTATATTATTGTTTTAAAAACTCCACTCTTACCCATCACCATTGTATAAGCTCCAAGCTCAATGGAACTTAGACTTTTAGACTTGCCCCTTGCCAGGCTCTAACATAAAGTCTTGATATTTGGGGCACAGTAAATATCCACTGATAGAAGTGAGATATCCAGAACTGTAGCCTCTTTAGCAAATTACTGACCAGCCTGCAGATAAATGTACTCATTCATTGTTATCTATTTTTTAAAAAAACCCTTATCGCTTCAACTCCCATTGTTGCCTCTCTCCATTGTTGTTGGGGCTTTCTAGAGGGCATTTTACCTATCATCCAGGAATCAATAGCATCCCTCTCCTTTTGTTCTCTCTTTGCAGTTGAGGATGCACCATTGTGACAAGGACAATGAGGAAAGAAAGTGTGTGCTATTACTGATTACTTACCTAAGATAATTCTGATGTAACTGCAACAGCAAAGTCCTGTTTCCATGGGGACTGTCTGGGTCTTGGAAATCTGCGTTAGCACGAACTTCAAGTTATTACGGTATTTGCTTTACAGTTATCTAATTTGCATGGTTTCTCCCTCCCTAGTCCCAGCAGACTCCAATCTCAGCTCTGTGTTTCCAGGAATAGCTGTGTATGTGTATGTGTGTGTGTCTGTGACTGGCTTCCAGTGTCAAGGTTGAAATGACAAAAAAAAAAAAAAAAAAAAAAAAGAGCTGGACAGGTCAATAAGGAAAAACCCACGATCGTGGGATAATGCTGAAGTCCAAGTCAGCATTGACAATTACCTGAGATATTGGAATTCTGACCACAGAGAAGTCCAGTGACAGACACTTAATGAAAATAGAATGATAATAATAGAAAAAGGATTGCAAGAAAATTAAACTCTTGGTCTGGCAAGGCTCAAGTAAGGATGAGAAATAATAATACAAATATCAAACTTGTCTTACTGTATAGTTGATTGTGCAAAAAGGATGGCTTGTGGCTTTTCTTCTCTTCAGTTTGATCTCTTCTCATTATTTGATAGCATACATCCTCTAGAATAGAAGTCACACAGGTCCTCTGAGAAACCATAGGCAAAATCTCCTCCTTGACCAATTTCCACCAGCAACTGCTTATTCTGATTAGAATGGAGGTTGGGGAGGGAAGAGCCACATGTAATTATTTTGACCTAATAAAAAGTATAGGATGTTTCACCATGGGAAAACCTCTGGTCTGCTTGCCTCCGAGCCTCAGTTTCTTCATTTGTAAAATGAAGTTAACTTTATTTACCCATGAAATTGTTGCAGTGCATACCTGAGGTAAAGCACGGGAGGTGTCTGTCTCATAGTAATTTATTCTCAGCAGCTCTTTTTCATGGGATCATTGTTTTAATAAACAGAAAGACATGCCAGTGACTCCCAGGCTGATGTCTCCAGCCACAACCTCTTTACTAGGCTCTAGACTCATACATTCTATGTCTCCTAGGACCGTTCCATTTGACCCTCTCCAAGGCACCTCCAATGCACACAAACAGGATGAAGTCATCATCTTTCCTCCCAGATCTGGTCCTTGTCTAACCTCCAGTTCAAGAACAGCAGCACTATTTATTTGAACAAACCAGAAACCTAAACATCAATTTCTAATCTTCAATGACTTCATTCTTCTTAAAATAGACTTAAAACATTTTGAATTTAGTCCCAGATCTCCTTTTATATAAAAGAAATGCAGAGATTATTTTTATGGAATCCAGGTTCTTCAATAAAGTGCTTTGTGTCTGAACCCGTTTAGCACCTGGAGTTAACAAATAAACACTATTCCCTGAACTGCTAACCTACAGGGAAGGAATCAGTGCATAGGCAAAGAGTCCTATGAAAAGAAGATGCTTGCTGTATAGACATTGATGTGATTTTGTTTGTTTTAGCCTCCCTAAAAAGCCAGAGGAAAATTCAATAGATTTTAGTGGAAGAAAAAAGGAAAAAAGGAAGCAGAGTTAAAATACCATTTTCTTGCCTTCAAACACTCGTTATATTTATTAAAGGAAATAAATATGACTCAAAATGTTTATTATTGCCTTTTAATTTTTATTAAATAACATCACTCACTATGTAGGCTGTTGGAGAACATGAAACCAGCTTGAGAAAATGTTCAATTATGTTTCTAACTTGGTTTTATTTCTCATATGAATATATGTCAGTGCTTACAATTGCTACTGATCTCTGATTTAGGATTTCTGTTGGAATTCTAATACATTAATGCATTAAACTTAAAAAAAGCATTGTCTAGAATCACATAATTTAAGATTCAATCACAGCATTGCACTTGAACCTCCTGGAGGCTGTAAGATTTACATTAACTTTTTTTAAAACTATTGCATAGAATCACTTAATTTAAGGTTCAAAGAAATATTTAGGATTATTAAGTCCATCATCTTCATTTTTAAAAGAAACTGGGATAGAGTAAGGTTAAGACTTGTCCAAAGTTATCTAGATATTGGTAGAGCTAAATCTAAAATCTAGTCCTTGTGAATTTCTATCTAGTTCCTTTCCACTGGTACTGATATTCTTTACCTCTTCTATTTTAAACATTTTTTGAAAAAAAACCAAAAAACTTCGCTCACTAAAAGTTCACTGTGAAATTTTGTTTTCTGAAATCCTTTTGCATGTTTCATGACACTCTAGTAAAAATAGAAAAGAAGTTTGACATAAAACCAAGGGAAAGAATTGCTGCATCTTGACCATCTCTCCTTCCATATTTTTCTCTCTTCATTTTCCCCGAAAGTCCTCTACATATACTGTTCTGAATCCTCTCTTGACCTTGTTTATTTCACCAGTTGCTACAAACTTATTAATCGTCTTTTGAATTTATTATCAAAATAACCTAAACTTACTATTCAAACATTTATATCCTCACTTGCCTAATTCTAAACATTAAACTTTCATTTAAAGTTGAACCCAATAAAATAACTATTTTTAAATCTCTTGGTAACTGGCTTCTAACCATCTTTTTCAAGGAGTTGAATTAATTATTAAAATAACAGATTATTTGCCTTAAGATTAAATGCTTGGTTTTAAAAGCCAATTTGTATGGGTAGACAGCCTGCTGTTCCCTGCATATTAAAATTCAGAGTACACAAAGTAGATTTCAGCCTTTTGGAGCTTCTTTGCAGATCCCACATGTTACAGTACCCTCAAAAGAAGTGTTTGCATATGAAAAATTCTTAGCAACCACATGTGAGTTAAATTTCTTTCTATGTATCACAATGCAGCACAAGAGCTCTCAAACCAGTGGTGCTCTTTCCATCAGGAAGCATCATTTGTCAAACACTGATACATATAATTGAGGACAAATGCAAAATTTTTTAGGTCAAGTAGCATTCTTTCTTCCTCTACCTCTTGTGTATAAACAAAACCAGGCAGTCGTATATCAAAGCAAAACTGAGAATACCAGTAGAAGTTCATCTAACATTTCTCTAAATGGCCTGGCAATTTGACCTCTCCACCTGCAAAGGAGCACTTCAGAACCACTGTTGACATCTGTTCTAGTTGGAGCCTCTGAGGGCCAATACTTTTGTCAAAACTGTTGGGAAGGGAAATTCTCTCTTGCTGTGATAACAATATAGTTTCTCTTAGGTGTGCAAACATAGAATTTGCATTGTTCTTAATTTATACAGTGATGTAATACTTATGAAAAACTTAAAATGAAATAAAATAGCCTGTTCTGTCATTGATCAGACGTAGAACCCATAAAATATTATAGCGTTTAAATATAACTAATATAACCAAGCATCTTTCAATGCTCATTGGTTCTAAGTCTCTCTCCCTATTTTTATTTTCTTAGGGAGATCGAGTCTGTAATCGCTTTAGCCTTTATATTGTAAAATCTAAAATAGATGGTCTTCTATACTGACCATCCTAAGCTGCCCATTGACAAAGTCAATTATTTCTTACAACTCCTCCACCCTTCTATTGTATGAAAGAATAACTAGGCTGACATTTGCCTCTGTGTTTTAATTTTTGGCTCCTTTTACCTGAATTTCTTTTTTCCAAGGTCTCCCAACCACTACAGCCAAACCCCAGGGCAAAAAAAAAAAAAAAAGAAAAAGAAAAAATGCATTAGACAAAGGGCTAGACAACATTGTGATCCCCACCACTGGCCTTTTAGAGATTCAGGTACAGTCATGTGTTCCAAGAGATTTCAACTCATGGCTGAGTTGCAATCTCTTGGAACTGTATCTATATCTATATAATATAGACTGTATCTATATTTCAGCACTTGCAACATCAGCAAGTCACATTTTCTTGGGTTTATCTTTTCTGACTTGTATTGATTCTACCCTATTCCTAACATACCAATACCTGAAATTCTAAGAGATATCAGCCTTCCCTACTTTTCTTATGTATGTTTTAAAATTTTAAATGATATATCATGGTTGTATGTATTTTGGGGGTATGCGTTTTATTTTGATGCGTGTATCTAATATTTAATGATCAAATCAGGGTCACTAGGATATCAGTCACCTTGAACATTTATCTTTTCTTTGTATTGGAAACATTACAGTTCTTCTCTTCTAGCTATTTTGAAATGTACAAAAAATTACTCGTGTGGTTTGGCTGGCGTCACATGCCCAAGCTTGACTAACCACAGCAATGAAACTGGAACCTACTGGAGGCTATAAGATTTACATTCCAGAACTTTGGTCAGACTAATTAGAATTATTAGAAAGGGAGGGTCTTCTTCCATCCATTGGACTTGAATCGAGGCAGACAGCCTGGAGCAGCTGGCTCCTGCAGCAGACACTGACAGTGTTGGCCTGCCCATGTTTCCTAAGCACTCCCCATTTCCATGCCAAGAGACCCAAAGGCTTCCAACTGTGAGCTACTGTGTCTCTTTGCCTAAGGGCTTTCTCTGGTCAAGAGAGCCCATTCACTTGCACATTCATGGGACAGGATGCAAGTGCCAGAGAATTAATGTTCCCAGAGCAACTTCCTATTAGTAGCTGACTGGAGTTGGTGGATCAAAACCTTAGCTCCCTCTCTTTTTGGTTGACATATCTCTGAAGCGTAGATTTAAAATTGCCATGTCAACATATTATTTGTTATTTACCTTTGGATGGATACAGGTGTGTGTGTGTGTGTGTGTGTGTGTGTGTACATATATATACATGTATACATATATTTGGGATTTTTTTTGAGATGAGGTCTTGCTCTGTCACTCAGGCTGGAGTGCAGCAGTGCAATCATAGCTCACTACAGCTTCAACCTCCCAGGCTCAAGCGATCCTCCCACCTCAGATGGGACCAGTAGCTGGGACCACAAGTACATGCTACCATGCCCAGCTAATGTTTTTATTTGTAGATATGAGGTCTTACTGTGTTGCCCACACTGGTCTCGAAATCCTGGGCTCAAGCAGTCCTCCACCTCAGCCTCCCAAGGTGCTGGGATTACAGGCATGAGCCACTGCACCTGGCCTTTTATTTGTTTTTGTATGAGTATATATTTACTTGTGTATGAGTATATACATAATATTCATACAAATGCACACACAATATGTATTATTTTATATTGCTGTTAATATCTCTGACTTGGGGAGAGGCATATTTTTTCAGTATCTTTCCTGGCTTGGTTATAGATTGCTATTCCAATTAGCTCAATCAAATCACCCAACATGTATAATATTTCTGGGCTAATAGTCGCTAATAGTCTACTAGTATTTAGCAGTACAGCAATATCATTTCTGTATCAGTCAGCACTCATTTCGTGGGTGCCTATCTGATTGGTCAATGTCCAGGCCATAATCCTTAAAGCTGGAGTTCACATCATAGCTCCATACTCATAACCACTACCAAAACCATGTCCTTATCTCCCCATGGTTCTAGAATCTAGTCCCACATGTTCAAATTCCCACCTCCCCCAGCAAGTCCAAAGATAATCAAAACTGAGAGAAAGACATTCATTTTCTAGATAGGAAGGGAAAAAATGAACAGTAGAACTCTGAACTCTTTATACCTGCAACAGACTAAAGGCAGGATAAAGTTTTAGAGATATTAGCATGTTTGAGTTATCTTCTTCCTCATCTCACAAAGAGAGCTGGATCCTTGGTGTCTCTTTGCCTTAGGATTTTAGGACTAAAACAAAATCCTCTTGGGATCTCAGCTTCTCTTACCTGTGTAAATACTTGGGTCTATTAAATTTATTTATGTATAGGAGGGTTAGGAAACAAGAAGATAAGAGCCCAGAAGGTAATGGGTGCATAGTAGTGCATTTATTGACAAAGAAGTATAATAGAAGGATGCTCAGGCTCAAAAGTCCACAGTGGAATAGGACTGGTCAATGTGGACAGTCTCTGGCCCTGTTTTCTGTCAGATAAGCCTCCCAGATTCCATGTCACACACTAGTTTTTCTCAGCTGAAGAAACAAAGATTTAGACACATTAATCAGATTTCGGAAAATATATATTTCTATTTAAAGTGTATGTTTTTCAAATAAGGAATATCTTTAGTTAGGTTACAAAATAGAGAAAATAAAGAAATGGATATTTTTTAGGCACTTGAATTTTGAGGTCAAAGAACCATACCTTCAATAGCCCTGTAGACTCAGCTCATCAAAGGCAGTAGATGTTCTCCTATAGCGGGAAACATCATCCCTGGAGCAAGGCCTTGTCATCCCATGAGGAATCCTAATGTCACTGTGTGTGGGAAGGGTTCCTTTGTGTTTCCCACATTCAGGGCCTGGGGAAACTGTCTCATTGCTCAGTGGGAGGCTAAGGTCAAGGTCTGCTGGCTCAAGGTGATGTAATACCTTCCATGGCTTTTGACGAACAAAACCAGGCACAGCTTTCAACTCCCTGAGACTGAGTGCTTTTTGTTGTGTTTGCAGATGCCTCAACCAGGATTCTAATCTATTTGAGAATTTTTGCCCTGTATGAATAACGCCCCAAAGGCTTTAAAAGAGAAAAATATGCACAGTCCAATGTAAAGATTTATGGGTTTCAGTGGAAAACAATCCAGTAGGGAGATTTAAAAAATTAGTTTGTATTCTAGGCAACACAACATGGAGTATTTGAGGCATTTAAGAATTTTAAATATGAAGGAGTTTGTTGAATGGGAAAACTATTCATTTGAAATAGCATGTCGGAGATTAGAACAGGTGGGGAAACTTACCTTCTTTTGTGAACTAAAGAAAATGGTGCAAAATTGAGTTTTGCTTTGCCCACACAGGAGCAGTAAGAAACCAAAGCTCTAGGCTTCATTTCTGCTAAAGAGCTCTGAATAGGTAATGTTGCAGTCACTTCTACACATTCAATACAAGCCAGTATGCATGTTTGTAAACAACTAAAAGACCCAGCTAATCTTGGGCAATACACAAATGAGCCATCTTTGCTAATGCCAGTCGCTTGCTAATAACTTTCTAAAATTGTTCTCCGGGACTAATTGAAACTATAAATCCTCATCACATTCAAATCCTAACCACTGTATACCATTAGCTCACTTCAGTTCTTAATCTTCTTCTTCTGGGGCACTTTCTTGATGTATCCTTCTTCCCCTAGGAGCAGCCACATTTATTATTGCTGTTCAAATGTCTTGATATTCCTGTTGGAGAGCTGTATAACATCTCTCTAAGCATGTCAACACCAGGGTTGCTTAACAGGAATATCTACCTCAATCCCATTGGAGCAAGGTAAAAAAAAAAAAAAGCCAGTGAAATGTATTTTCACTTATTTCATTATATATGCCTATAGATAACATGGGTCAAAAGAATATTTAAATTCTATTTTGTTAAGACAGGCTTCTTATCGTACATAGTAGAGCAGGTAGGAGGTTCTGGTTGCTTCTAGACAATTTGCCAGACAAGAAAAATGGCTTTACAGACCATCTGACAGCTTTATTCTTGTGGCTCTGGCAGAAAAATAGGCAAAAACGATTGCAGAGGCAGCTGAGTGGAATACAACACAAAAGTTCAGAAAAATATTAACTGGTTGTAAAGTGAGTGGGAGGAAGTAGTAAAGGAACTGGCATTTCAGTTATATAAAATCACTTATTACAACATTTTTATAGCCAAATTATGCTCCCTTCCTGTGCTGTATCTTTGGGTCTGTTGCCTGGAATAGATGGTAAAGAATCCTTCCATGAGGCACAAAATGTTTATATGGAAGAAGAAGCTATGAATCATTTTATGGCTGAATCATGCTCCTGATCCCAATGAAGACCCCTTGGTAATTTTGGTCTGATTTATATCAGGCCCTGTGCTTTCATAGATCTGTTCTGGCCCCATTTACTTGCCTGAAAAGCCACTCCTGGGCCTTCTAATGGACACTTGTAATTAATGTGGAATATGCTCTGATACTTGTATTGAGACAAGTCCATCTGGGACCTTAGAATAGCTAGGACAACAGTGAAACCTGTAAGTTTCCTGTTCTTTGAAGCAGAAAAGACTGACTCAATATTTTCTTAGATGTCAGGGCACTTAGTAGAGTCATCCTCAGTTCATCCCTTTTAGCCAAACTCACTCATTAAACGCTAAAAAGATATCATCCTTTCAACCTTCTTGTAAGAAGTAGTAAGAACTTGGGCATTACTTTAAGAAGCTCTTTGGTAGAAAAACTGGAGAAGACAGAGCATGCATCCCTTGCAGTAACATGTCCTGCAGTTTCAAGAGATAGTAAGATGTGTTTGGTCATAGAAAGAAATTTGTAATTAAATAGTTGGGAAAACACTGGGTGAAATAGAGTTAAATAGGTTTTTCTACTGCAGGACATCCAAGCTGTTCTAATATCTTAACATGCATTGCAGATCTTCAAGGAATATACACGTTTTTGATGCGTATTTTATAAGAGGACTCTTTGGCTTATGGAAACTTGCATGTGATCAGTGTTCCTTAGAAATTTTCTAAGAAACAATGCCCTTTTCATTCAGGACTGTATTAAACGAGGGAGACACGATGTTTCCCTAAATGTCAGGCAAATTTAAATACTTTCCTTTTCAAATATTCTAGAACTCCTCATACTAAATAATAATGATCTAATATCCCTTTTTTTTGCATTTCAAATCCTAGATAATCTGGCCCCAGCCTATTTTTTCCCTTTGTAACCCATTACTTAGTTTACCTGTCTTCTCACACTGTGGCCAAACTTATTTCTTGTTGCTCTATGAATACTGTTGCTATCTCTTACCTCTATATCTTTCAGTACACAACCTTTCTCTTTGCTTCTACCTATTTAATACTTAACCACTTTTCCAGAATCATACAGAATGCTACTTTCATGAATCCTCCCCAAGTTCTGCTATTTGGAGTTAGTTTCTCCCATCACATTTCATGTGGACCTCTGCTCTAGCTTATATAAACTTTCTGGTTTCCTAGTGGTTTGCTGACCTGCATGTGTTCTACTCAAATGTGAGTTTCTTGAGGGCAGGGACTGTGTCACTCATCTTTGGGGCCTATTACATCGTCAGAACAGACAGAATCTAGGCCAAGCTAAATCAAGTTACAGCAGCCCCTAGATCCCATTTCCACATGGCCTTCTCTCCTAGCTGTCCTGCAATGTTTTTGAAATGACCAGGCCATAGGATGCTGGCAGGTTCTACCCTAGAACTGGTGTAAGGCCACCCTAGCAATTCTGAGTGTATAGTGCTATATTCTTATGTCTGTTTCATAGATCCATAATTAACAAGGTGCTCCTGGTTAACAGATTAGGTGCCCCAGACATGCCCAGCTTACCTGCAGAATTTCTCTAGATTTTCACCGTAAGACTGTACCTGTGAGGTTGCAGGGAGGCAGTTAAACTTACAAAAGGGCTATTGTAGCCCCTCTTTCTCCAACTACATTCCTGATGAGGGTGCTGTCTTCATGATCTTGCCTCACTCAGACTTTAAATCTCCCTCCCAGAGCCCTCATGATGCTTATGATATTTGGCTCAGACTTTTGTTTGCTGTGGCTTCATCATTGATGACTATCTTACCTCTAGGAGCTGCAATTTGAGAAGACAATTTTTACCTCTCCATTCAGTTTCTTTGCCTAGCTTCAGCTCTGAGAATCCTAGCCTGGGTTAGAGACCTGAGCCTTCCCACTTTATGAGAATAAACCTACAGTTACTTGCATTGTTCCAGGAAGCAAAAGAATACAGAGTTAAGAGTAAATAATAAGCTCTGGAGTTAAGCTGCCTGGGTTCATATCCTGGTTTCAACACTAAAGAGCTGTAAGTTTGGTCAAATAACCTTTGTGATTTCAGTTTACTTAGCTATAAAGTAAAATAAGAGTAGTGCCTATTGCACAACATTTTTGTGAGAAGTAAAGGAAATAACATGGGTGAAGCACCTGGCAAAATGCCTGGCTTATTGTAAGGGCTCAGAAATAGTAGCTCTTATTATTATTGGAAGAGCCAATTTAAATCCCAGGGATCACCTCAGCAGCATGGTTAATATCCCACGTGTCCTTCTTGTAAAATGGGTGTTCATTAGCTACTGCTGCATCACAAAGTAACACAACTTAGTAGCTTAGAGCAACCACATTTATGATCTCACAGTTTCTATGGGCCAGGAGTCTGGTGCCTAGCTGGGTCCCCTACAAGGCTGCTGTCAAGGTGTGAACCATGGTTTGTTTCTCATCTGGAGGCTCAACTGGGGAGAGCCCACTTCCAACTCACTCAGGTTGTTGGCAAATTTCATTTTTTTTTTTTTTGGCTGTGGGACTCATAGCAGCTAACTTTTTCTTCAAAGCTGACTATGGAGACAGAAAGAGAGAGACTTCAGCATATGAAAAGCACAATGTGAACAAACATACCCCATTCCCTTTGTCACAGATTCTGCCTACACTAAAGGGGAGAGGATCACATGAAGGCATGAATACCAGGAGGTGGGCATCATGGGGTCATCTTCGTGTCTATCTGCCACCAGAGAGACGATAAAAAAAGAAACAAGCTCATGGGTTGTTGTGAGGATGAATTGAGTCAATGTTAGCAAAGCGTTTAAGATGGTGCCTGATGCATAGTAGGAGCTCAGTGAGGGTTTTCCATTATAATCAGGCCAATGAGTGGAGGAGAAAGCTGGGTTGGAATGAATGAATGAATGAAGCTGCTTTCAGGATTCATAACTGAGTAGATTCTTCCCAGGCTAGCTTTATGCAAGCCTAATTTCCCCAGTGGTTTTAGATTAGCGGCTGCAAGCTCTGCTGTGGGTGGTGTTGAATGTCAACTGTGGGTGGGTATTACTTGCATTAGTCATGTGTAACTAATTTAAAGTACACTGTGTTTTCAGGCAAGTGTCTGTAATTGCCATTTTTGCTAATTGTGAGAATGACTTGTTTGCCATCTTCCCTCACAACTATAGAAAAAAGAGTCAGGAATCGAGGAGTGCACTTGAATAAATTGGCCTCCTCCTAAGTGAGGTCCCCAGGTATTGGTTCGGTGTAACAGGCTGGCTTGTAAGCAAAGTTCAGATACTCACAAAGCTTGGGTCAGTTCAAAATTATCCTGGCCAACCACAGATTCTCTGGTACACAAAGAGCACCACTCATGTATTTCCTCATTCAGCTTGGTATCTCTTCTGTTCCAGACTTTGTGCCAAATGTTCAGGAGAGAATGAGACAGAAGCCTAGACAAAAATCATGCTTGTGTATTTTTAAAATATGGCCCCCAATTTTTTTACACTCCTTGCATTGAGGGAAAGGGGGGCTCTGTGTCTCCTCTCTCTGAATCTGAGTTTTTGACTGGTGACCAGTAGAATATGGCAAAAATGTGTCAATTTCTAGTCTCAAGCCTTAGGAAACTTGCAACCTCTACTTTCCTTTTCTTGGGATGCTTACTCTTGAAATCCAGTGGAGAGGCCACCACGTGCAGATGAAATGATAGTCAAAACTCCCTACCAGCCTTGTGCAGGAGTCATCTCAGAGTGCAACCTCCAGCTCCAGTGGAGCTGAAGACACATGGAGCAGAGATGAGCTGTCCCCACCAACTCCTGCCCAAACTGCAGATTCATGTGCAAAATTAAGGTGGTGGTGGTTGTTTTAAGCCATTGCATTTTATGGTGATTTGTTAGGCAGCAATAAATAACCAGAACAATGCCTTTATAGTTTGGTAGAGGAGCTTACAATCTGGAGGGAGAGACAGATACTAATCAAAGACTAAAACTAGCAATTGTATATGTATAGGCTCTGCAGGATAGGGACATGGTTCTGTGAAGCCATAAGACGAAGGAGACTGACTTAGTCAATGTAGTCAGGGAGGGCTTCTCTGAGGAAGTAATGTTTGGGCTGAGATTGAACAGTTGGGAAGAAGTTAACTAGATAAAGGAGGAGCAAGAAACTGCTTGTGCAAAGATCTCATGGTGAGAAAGAGCACATATTTGGAGAAGTGAAAGAAGATCAGTATGGCTGCAGAGGAAAGGGAAAGAGTGACATAAGATGCTGCATTTGAGACAGATGTCCAACTGAGCCCATCTCGTGCTAGGCAGTGCACTGCATTCTCCTGGGAGAATAAGGGGACACCGTGAGGCTCATAGTCATGTGTAGATGAGTGGGAGAGAAAGAGGTAAAACTCGGCAGGGATTTGATGTCACCCGCCCATCTTACCTGTAAGTAAATAACCATGTTGCTGGGATGGGAGAAGGCTTAGTCTGTTCTGTGTTGCTATAACAGAATACCACAGACTGGGTAATTTACAAAGAACAGAGATTTTTTTCTTACAGTTCTAGAGGCTGGGAGGTCAAAGGTTGAGAGGCCTGTATCTGGAAAAGGCCTTCTTGCTGCATCATCCCATGGAGGATATAGATGGGCAAGAGAGTTTGAGGGAGCATAAGAGAAAGGGAGAGGCAAACACATCCTTTTATCAAGAACCCACTCTCTTAATAAATAACCCACTCCTAAGATAACAACATAATCCATTCTTGAAGGCGGGGCCCTCATGACCTAATCCCCTCTTATTAGGCCCCACCTCCCAACACTGTTGCATTGGGGATTAAGCTTCCAAAAAGTGAACTTTGAAGACACATTCAAACCAGAATGGGGGTCTTGATCCAGTAGGGTATTAAGTGCTTTCTGGAAGAAGAAAGACTGAAAAACATTCTCTTAACAGTTTTAACTCCCTTTCTAAACTGCATTTTTCAGCTGACCTAATTCAGTCTCAATGTCTGCAGGAGTTTTTAATAGATTCACAGGGGCTAGTGTTTCACAGACTGTTCTCTATTTTTACATCTTTACAGTGAAGAAATTATTCTTTATAGCTAAGCATACTTGCTGGAATTTTAGCCTGCGTTTTCTCCTCTTGCTTCTGTGTAGATGGAAAAATGTTGAGCAAAGGCCTTTATATGCATTTAGTTCATGCACATGAAGACAGTGGCTTCACCTCTCTTCTTTTGTCTGACTTTTTTGATTGTCTCTTCTTTTTCTAGCAGTATCTTCTGCTCCTAACCCTCAAATTCTTCCCTTCCTTCCTTTCCATGTCCATAGCATGTCCACATGACCTCAAACCTCAGCCTCAACTTCATTCAAGCAACAGATATTTTCAAACACTTCTTGAGGACAAGACCTAGGAATGGGGGAAGTAGGAATGAGGACTGGAATAATCTGACAAGTTCATTGGCTCTCAATTCTGACAGCATATTAGAATAAGTGGGAGCTTTGAAACATGTTGAGACATTGACCATATTTCCAGAGGTTCTGATGATTTTGTTGGTTTCTTACTATTAGAGTGGGAGGTTACAAATAAACAAGGGGAAGGGTCTAGAATGATCCATGTGGTAATCAATTAGACTCAGCAGCAGCAGTATGAATGTATGTTTAGCCTAGTATAGATATAGAGAGTTACATGTAGAAATACTTATATGTTTATAGCTGAGTTAGTAGATCTGTATATATCGCCTTACTTTGTTTGTTGAGACAGCCTAAAAACAATGATACCTCAGTAACAGTGAGCACACCTAGGGCCCAAGTCTTGGTTTCTAATATGATTCTCCAGGAAAGGGAACCAGGGATCCTTGGAAAAATGGCTGACTTTAGAACTGAGGCAGAAAATACACAAGATAAGCCTGGAGCATGTTGTACTACCAAAAAATAAGGAAGTGCTAAAACACACACATACCCCCCACCTCCCACACACACACACCACAACACTGGGGGCATGTCACAGGGGCAGTGAAAAAGCTCCCAGTGGCCAAAGCTGAGAAAATTTCAGCAACAAAGTAAATAAAGTAGTATTGGATTATGACTCACAGTATAAAATAAACATCCATGAGTCCATACTAGTATATATAAATAATTGAATAGACAAATACATGTAGAGAAGCAAAACCTCCCCTGAGAAGAATTCCAAGTAATTTATATGCATGCTGTGCCCTTAAAAAGGTGCAGTACCACTCCTCACTTCTTAAGTGTGAGCTATGCATAATGACTTCCTTCCAAAGAGCATTTACAGTATGGATAGGGGAAAAATAGTAACTTTACATTGGAGAAAACTAACAAACAATAACTCACCCAGCCAGGTGACAAAGGTTAACAACAACAATGATTAAGACATGTTGAAAACATGCATCCTTGATATGATATGGTGAAAGTGGCTTATCATATGGTGAAAAATTATCTATGTAATCTTCCTCTTAAAAAAACAGTAACTCCAATCTAATCATGAGACAAATATCAGACAAATTCCTAATTGTATTAGTCTGTTTTCACACTGCTATAAAGAACTTCCCTGAGACTGATTAATTAATAAAGAGGTTTAATTGACTCAGAGTGCTGTATGGCTGGGGAGGCCTCAGGAAACTTACAATCTTGGTGAAAGGTGAAAGGAAAGCAGGCCACCTTCTTCACAAGGCAGCAGGAGAAAAAGAGAGCAGGCAAAACCACCACTTACAAAACCATCAACTGTCATGGGAACTCACTATCGCATAACAGTATGGGGGAAACTGTCCCCATGATCCAATCACCTCCCACCAGGCCCCTTTCTCCATATATGGGGATTACAATTTGAGATGAGATTTGGGTGGGGACACAGAGCCAAACCGTATCACCCATTGAGAAACACTCTGCAAAATACCTCACAAGTACTCCTTAAATTTAGCAAGGTTATCAAACACAAGAGAAGTCTAAGAAATTGTCACAACCTAGAGGAGCCTAAGAAGATATGACAACTAAATGCAATGTGGCATCCTGGATGGGATCCTGGAACAGAAAAAGGGCATTAGAGGAAAAACTAAGAAGATCTAAATAAAGGATGCGAATTAGTTCATAGTAATGTATTGATATTAGTTCATTAATTGTGACAAATGTGCTCTATTAACATAGATGGTAATAGAGGAAACTGGGTATGAAGTATGTAGGAAATCTCTGTTCTGTCTGCTCAATTTTTTCTGTATATCTAAAAGTATCCTATGTTTATGTTTATTTAAAAATTAGAAGTATCTTTCATCATATTTAGATTACCTCTATGTTATTTGTCTTCTGGCCAACTAACTAGACTGTAAATCTATGGAAGACAAGGAACCCTCTTTCCTTTCATATTATTTTAGCATGCACTACAAGGTCCCACAGTATGTAGGCAACCAATGTTTGTTAAATTGATGGCAATGGCCTGATAATGTGTAATTTTTAAGTACCAAATGTTTTTTTCGTAAAATTGAGAAAGATTTAGTTAAAACCGAAAAAAAAAAAAGCATGTTAAAATCACTCCTGGTTGCATAATGTCTCATTAGATCCATGTTAATGTTTTGATATTCTTCTAGACATTCTTTCTTTTCAACAATAAAACTGGGATCGTGCATTACCCACTTTTTTTGAAACCCGTTTTCACTAATTATTTGTTATAAATATTTTTCCATCCCATAAATAATCTTCTTAAAACATAGAATGAGTATTTTAATAGCTAGATAAGTTTAACCACTAATGTTTGCCCCAGAATACAGGCAAGGAAGGAAAGAGGCAGAATAAATAGGGAAGAAAAGTTATCGTAGGTGCTTGCAGTGTCTGTGACACTGGGCATCAGCAGTGCTTGGCTTGCTGGTGTGATGGGAGTTTGTCAGGCAGAGGGAACATTGCTCTTCCTTGCTCCCACAAATGCACTTTTTTTGCAGATAAAATGACCTACAGAGGTAATTTTAATGCCTGCCCCCCGCTTTTTCCACTACAAATGAGCAGGAAGGATATTCACCAGCAAGTCCAACAGCATTCTCAGTGCCATGCTATTTCTTTGTCTCGTTAGTTGGATGATTCCAAGGCTTGGTGGTTAATTGGCAGACATTAAATAGTACTGTTGTGTCTTTGTAGGGCTCCAGCTTTTCAGCTCAAAGTCACTTTCTGGCCCATTTGTACAGTGATAAAATATTACCAGGAAAGAACTAATTGAGGGGATGCTGGTTTTCTCTCCTGTCCTCAAAGCATATTAGAGAAGTGACCAGCAGGATATGGGGATTGCAAATCCTCCATCAATTTCTACAAAAAAAAAAAATCAACTTCCACGGAGCCCAGGCAGGTTTTCTGTCTGTAGAACAAACTGTACTTGGTATGATCTAAGTGATCTTGCCTTGGTTTTTAATTAGGGAAATGCTTATATTTCTTTCTTAGCCAATTACATGGGAGAAAAACATAAACCCAATAGGCCTTATCAAAATCAGTGGTTGGGTCTCAAATTCTGTGATATCCATCCCCCCTTTGAACATTTGGAAAAAGAATTGAAGTGAAAACTTTTTCTGAGTGGGTTGCTGTGAGTGGATACTTTTTTTTGGCTGGCATAACAAGGACATTGAGAAAACAATGAATGTTTACGTGGGGAGTGAAAAAGGCAGTCATGAAAGTGTGGGACCGGTGTGGATTTGGGGTTTTGAAGAGCATGTGGGTGACTACTGACATTTGAGAACTTTTATCTGGGGTGGATTACAGATGTAGACATTACATGTGTAGGCACTTAACTGGCATTTAATAATGCCAAATCAACAGCCGATTCAATTTGGTGAAAAGGAAAACCCATGAGTCGATCAATCCTTTTGAGAAAGATACTGTGGGATCATGTAGATAAGTGTTTCTGGATGTTGGAGAATGTCTATGGCCACTGAAAACCAGCATTTCTAAAATAGAACATCAAAATTATGTTTCTTGCTCTAGAGAAAATTTCAGGATTGTGTGAGTCCATTATAAATCACACCCTAGGAAGGTTACTAGAAAAATAATAAAAAGCCCTTCTTTTCTTTCTTCTGTTTTTTTGAAAGAGTCTCGCTCTGTTGCCCAGGCTTAAGTGCAATGGTACAATCTGAGCTCACTGCAACCTCCCCCTCCTGGATTCAAGTGATTCTCCCGCCTCAGCCTCCTGAATAGTTGGCATTATAGGCACCCACCACCGCACACAGCTAGTTTTTGTATTTTTAGTAGGGATGATGTTTCATCCTCTTGGCCAGGCTGGTCTCGAACCCCTGACCTCAGGTGATCTGCCCACCTTGACCTCCCAAAGTGCTGGGATTACAGGCATGAGCCACCATGCCTGGTCAAAAAGCACATCTTAAAGATTGTTTTGATCATGAGAGATGGCATGTCACTGCAGTATGTAGACTATGTACTGGGATCATGGAATCAGAAGGTCTGGTTACTACCTGGCTATGCAATGATAGCAAATCACCAAAGAGTAATCAATAGCATGTTCCTATGATGAGAGTTGATAATGTGGAATCTGAAAGTTTGGGTTCAAATATTTGGTCTGTCATTTCCTAGCTGTGGTGCCATAAGCCAGATGTAGAATCTTTCTGAGCTTCAGTTTCCTCTACTCTAAAATGAGGATACTGATAATGAATACAAGCCCCACAACCTCTACCACATTATTATAATAATGAAAGGAGGAAGATGTGAAAGACAACTGCCATATGACACGCTGCCACAGACCCAAAATTGGCATTTCTATGTGGTTCTAGTTCTGATCTAGGAAGCTTTAAGACCTTGGAATGTGTCATTTAATCACGAGTTCCTTTTACCACCTTTGCTTACACAAAGCCAGCCTGACTCTGTCACTAGAGCAAAAGGAAAAGCTTTCATCCACAGGCATTCCCCCATCAGCATGTAAAGAAACTGTTCAAAAAGGCTAAAAAAGGGTAAGGCTTTCCCATGAAGGACTGACTGG
Organism: Papio anubis; assembly: GCF_008728515.1. Taxonomy (NCBI): domain Eukaryota; kingdom Metazoa; phylum Chordata; class Mammalia; order Primates; family Cercopithecidae; genus Papio; species Papio anubis. The sequence goes on from NC_044977.1 coordinate 73,019,668, forward strand.
CCAGGCACTGTCTTTAAGTAGAAGTTGATGATGGTCACCTAAAATGGTTCTTAAATTCCAAGCTGGTACAGTGAGTAATGCCAGACCCAGCATTCCAGTTGGCCTAAGAATTAGAGAGGGAAAATCTTCACAACTGTCTCTCCATGAATAACCACGAGGACTTCATAAGAAGGCAGGATCGACTGGGCCACATCTCATAGCCTGGACATGAATAGGAGACCAAGGGTTCCCACAACTAGAGCTTATAGGACACGGGGTCTAAGACTCCTCACATTTTAGACTGTCACTTAAATCTTTTAAAATGTATACACTGCCTTATCGCTCCCACTACTAAAGTGTAAGCTCCTTGAAGATAGGTATGTGACTTGTTCATCAACAGGAAACCATGTGGCAACCAAAGACAAAATCCTTGATTTAGAGTTACAAAACTCAGGTTCAAATCTTATCTCTAAAACTCCTTGGTACCATGACATTAAGCAGGAAATGCCTAAACCCCTGTAGGCCTTATTATCTGCTCCTGGTTGATAGGAATTATTGCCTTCAACAGGGTAGTTTGGCTTTATTTAAATTTACCTAATAGTTACACTACGTGCTAGGACATACGAGCTTGGTGCTTTTTCCATGTATTCATTCTTGAGGCCTCACAGCTCAATGAGATACAATATTATTACTTCCATTTTGCAGATGTCATCATTCACCATTTTGAAGAGGTATTAGAATGCCCTGGGACACATTTTTTGGTTGTTCTCTACTGTTTTCCATTTAGACTCACTTCTTGGCCTCATGGCGTTAAGTACCAGCTAGATGTCGGTGACTTCCAATGTAATACATTGAGCTGAGACTACTTCTTAAACTTTGGATCCACATACCCAACTGCCCACTCAATATCTGAACATTCTCAGGCATATGAGAATGATCTAAGCCAGGCTCTTGATATTCTTCCCCCTCTAAATGTGCTTTTTTTCCAGTTACACCTTTGCTATGGTATTTCTCAAAGTTAATGTGTTGGAAACTTATTCCCCAAAACAACAGTGTTGAGAGGTGGCACCTTTAAGAGATGTTAGGTCATGACGGCCCTGCCCTCATGAATGGATTAATGCCATTATTGCAGGAAAGGGTGTGTTATCACTGCAGTGAGGAGTGGGTGCCTGATAAAAGGATGAGTTTGGCTCCCTCTCCTCCCCACCTCCCATGTGCTCTTGCCCTTCGACCTTCCAGACTGGGATGATGCTGTAAGTCCTCGCCAGATGTGGGCCCCTTGACCTTGAACTTCCCAGCCTCCAGAACCATGAGAAATAAATTTATAGCCTTTACAAATTGCCCAGTCTCAGGTATTCTGTTACAGCTGATGGACAAAGGCAACCCTTCTCTGAAAGTGTTAACTCTGTTCTTTCAATTGCTCAGGCCAAAAATCTTGGATTCACTCTTGAACCCTTGCTTAGTCTGACATTCCACATTCATGAAAACAATCCTGCCAGTACTGCCTCTGAACCCCTCTCATCTGGGTTTCTACTGCTACTCCCTAGTCTAAGCCATCATTGTCTCTTACTTGAATTATTGCAAAAGCCTCCTAACTGGTCTCGCTACTTCTGACTTTGCCCCATTGTGGTCAGTTCTCAACATAACAGCCAGAGTAGTGCTGCTGGAATATTGTTGGTTGGTGTGTTTGTATTAGTCTGTTCTCACGTTGCTATAAAGAACTACCTGAAACTGGGTAATTTATAAAGAAAGGAGGTTTAATTGGCTCATGGTCCAACAGGCTGTACAGGAAGTGTGATGGTTAATATTGAGAGTCACTTGAGTGGATGGAAGGATGCAAATTATTGTTCCAGGTTTGTCTGTGAGGGTGTTGCCAAAGGAGATTAACATTTTAGTCAGTGGGCTGGGAAAGGCAGACCCACCTTCAATCCATCTGGGTGGCCACAATCTAATCAGCTGCCAGCATGGCTAGAATAAAAGCAGGCAGAAGAACATGGAAAGACAGATTGGCTAAGTCTTTTGGCCTCTATCTTTCTCCCATGCTGGATGCTTCTTACCCTTGAACATCAGACACCAAGTTCTTCAGCCTTTGGACTCTTGGACTTACACCAGTGGTTTGCCAGGATTTCCCTGGCCTTTGGCCACAGACTGAAGGCTGCAGTATTGGATTCTCTACTTTTGAGGTTTTGGGACTTGGACCAGCTTTCTGGCTCCTCAGCTTGCAGAATCCCTATTGTGGGACTTCAACTTGTGATTGTGTAAGTCAATTCTGCTGATAAACTTTCCTTCATATAGACATCTATACATCTATCCTATTAGTTCTGTCCCTCTAGAGAACACTGACTAAAACCGGAAGAATGGCTGGGGAAGCCCCAAGAAACTTACAATCATAGTGGAAGGCAAAGGCAAACACATCTTCACATGGCCGGGAGAGACAGAGAGTGAAAGGGGAAGTCTACACACTTTTAAACAACCAGGTCTCGTGAGACCTAGTGAGACAGCACTAGGAGGATGGTGCTAAGCCATTAGAAACCACCCCATGATCCAATCACCTCCCACCAGGTCCCTCCCCCAACACTGGGGATTACAATTCAACATGCAATCTGGGTGGCGATACAGAGCCAAGCCATATCAGTGTCCCTCTGCTCTACACCCTCTGATGGTTGCTTATCTCATCAGCATAAAATCCAAGTCCTTACAATTAACTCTGAAGACTTTGTGATCTGCCACCTCCTCATGGCCTCTCTGACCTCATTTCCTATTAACCTCACCCTACTTGACTCTTCTCCCGGCCTTCTTGCAGCCTGACAGCTTCTCTGACACACTGAGCACAGAGCTTTTGTGCTTGCTGCCGCTCTGCCTGGGTTTCTCAGCTCTCAGATATCCTCTCAGCTCTTTCCCTTACTTCCTTCAGCCTCATCTACAACGTTCTCAGTGAGTGTCTCAACAACAACAACAAAAAATTCCCAATCACTCAACTCCAACACTTCTGATCCGTCGTCCCTGATTTACCTTTCTTCTTAACATGAATCATTGCATATTTCACTTGTTTCTTATCAGTCTTTCCCTTTAGAATGAAACCGCCACCAGGGCACACATGCCTGTCTGATTCAGAGCTATGCTACCACTGCCTAGTGCCAGTGCCTGACACTGAATAGGTGCTCAACATATATTTGGGAAATTAATGAATAATGAAACAGAACTTCAAAGAGATTAAGAAATTTTCCCTACTTAAAGAGGTCAAAACAGGCAGGATTATTTGCAGTCTGAGTCTTAAGGTCTCTCTGCCATTGGGAAAGGCGGGATGCAGGCTCTTCTGGTTTTGGTCCACTCACATCTGAAAGCCTCTGAAGTGCTGTTCTTGCCAAAAAGTGTTTTTTAGAACTCTTTGCAAGGGTGCCCCAGTGAGTAAGACCTGCAGGGGTGCCTGGCACATAACAAGCTGACACTGCTAACTCCTGGAGTTCTGTGTATAACCCAAATTCATAGCCCTTGACATGGCCTGTCAGCTTTCACTGTCTTCGCTTCTAAATTTGTATGATCTTAGCATAATTAGCCCAGTTTTTGTCATTCCACAACTGCTAAGTATGCAGTGACTGTGGCGTGTTACGGCTCCTCTCAGAAGCAGATGACATATCATGAAATATTTATTAAAAAAACAAGTGCAGGCTTCCTTAATTATTACCACTGACGGCTTTCCCCTCAAAGTCCAGGAGAGGTGAGGCTGTGTACTGCAGAACCGCTTGAATATGATAATTTCCTTTTGATCTTTAATTTTCCTCTTTTGCATCGGAGTACGTTTTACAGCTTCTTTGAAAAGCTCCACTCAGCCTCACTGGCTGCTTGTTTATTTTCCCCAACCTGTAATGCCTTTTGTTTTATCCTTTGTATTTCATAGGCTGTGACAGATGAATAAATATTGCCCCAACTGCTCTAGCCTTTAAAACTATTATTGCTCATTAACTCTCTTGGCTAGAATTATCCAGAAAATACACACTGGGGTTGTTTCCTGTTTTGTGTATTAATATTAAAAGTATCATTTCTTTCTCTGTGACCCCTGAAATGTATTCTTAGAAGTAGGGAGACAGGTCTTGGGTACAAGTTAATGACTTCGGGTCTTTGCTATGGAGGGCCTGCTTGTTGCTTGAGAGAATTACCAGTTCTTGGATGAGCAAGTAGAATTAGACAGTGAAGAGTACTTCAGCTTCTCACAGGGACATTGGAGCTCACAGGAGGGAAACCGGTTCATTAAAGACGGTTGGTCTTGGTCTTCTTCTTATCCTGGTTCCTACCTCCCTCCTTTCTTCTCTCTATTTCTTTCCTTTTTTGCCTTTTGTCCCACAGTTCCCTCCTATGCAAATATGGGAAACTCATTTTTAATACATTGTCACATGTGACAAAGCCTGGGGTGTCACACCTCTACACCCAGAGGACAGAAAGCCTATCCTGTGTGAGGATCATGAGATCATTAACTAGACAGCCACACTGCAACAGGAACACAACATCTTGTCCTTTCTCCACTGTCCTAAGCCTGCTTCTTTTTGGAGAAGCTGAAGAAATTAAAATGTATGGACACTTTTTGCACTAAGATCTCAAAATACACTAGTCCCCCTTTGCCTATGAAGGATATCTTCCAAGACTCCCAGTGGATGCCCAAAACTATACATAGTACCAAACCTTATATAGACTATGTTTTTTCCTATATATACCTGTGATAAAGTTTAATTTACAAATTCGATACAGTAAGAGATTAACAAAAACTAGTAATAAAACAGGACAATTATAACCATACCCAGAACAGTGTGCCATTTAAAACTTATGAATTGTTTATCTCTGAAACTTTCCATTTAGTATTTCAAACCACAGTTGACCATGGGTAACTGCAACCATGGAAAGCAAAACCATTGATGAGGAGGGAACTACTATAGTCATTTACTCTTTCCCAATGAGAGAAGTAGAAACTAATCTGATGATCCCTACTTCATAGACGGTAAAGCTGAGAAATTGAGAAGCTAAGGTCAAAAATCAAAGTGGAAACTGAGGGTAACTAGAGGGAGTACTTAATACATACAGAAGAACATATAGGACACAGTTAGACATAAAATACAATAACAAAAAGGATACTGAAAACACGCTATCTGACTCAAGAACTAGAACAGTATTAAAACAACTGAATTTGCCTGAATATACTCTCAAGTTAACCACAGTCTTAAATTTTGTGTTTATTTTTCCCCTGCTTTTTGTGAAATATTATTACCCTACTTGCTTACATTTCTAAACAATATATTATCTAATTTTCGTTGTTTTCGAGCTTTAAAAAATGGTGACATATAATAAATGGTTCTGTGACTTAGTTTTTTACACAAATACAACACGGCCCTATCAGAAACAATACGTGGGGTCTGTTTTAGTCTGTTTTCATACTGCTATAAAGAATTGACTGAGACTGGGTAATTTATAAAAGAAAGAGGTTTAATTGATTCACAGTTCAGCATGGCTGGGGAGGCCTCAGGAAACTTACAATCATGGTGAAAGGGGAAGGGGAAGCAAGACACCTTCTTCACAAGGTGCTACAAAGGAGAAGGGCCAAGCAAAGGGGAGAAGAGTCCCTTATAAAACCATCAGATCTGGTGAGAACTCACTCACTTTCATGAGAACAGCATGGGTGAAACTGCCCCCATGATTCACTTACCTCCACCTGGTCTCTCCTTTGACACATGTGGATTATGGGGATTATAATTCAAGATGAGATTTGGGTGGGGACACAAAGCCTAACCATAGCAGGGTCCAAAAAATTTAAGCACATAAAATGTGGGGTCACATTATTTCCAGACTAATAAAATGGTAAGAGCAAGCCTGAAAAGCCAGTGGGCTAGAATTCTGGAAGTCCAGGTGCACCATTCAAATCCACCCTGTTCCTGGTTGCTCTGGTGGCAGTTGTCTGTTCCTATCAGTGAAACAGACAATTCTGCAGTCTGTTTCAACATTTGGATGACAGTCACCCAGTAGAGCTAACTGACCTGCACTGGATTGTGATAAGAATATTTTAGGCCACTGAGATTTGCGGTGTTTTTCGAGTGTCTGGTTTGCATTATCCTGATCAATATAGCCGCTTTCTAGCCCAAATAACTTTTTTTTTTCCAGATTTTTGCCTTCTGTTTGTCTCTTGATCAGACTCACTAGAGGTTTGTTGACTTTTCTAGTCTTTTCAAAGAACTGACTTTTGACTTACTGAATTATCTCTATTTAAACTTTATGTTTTTTATTTTGCTTTAAAAATGTTTTCTTCTGTTTCCCTTGAGTCTATGTGGTTGTTGTTGGTTTTAGTTCCTTTAACTAGTTGCTTAGCTCATAAATTTTCAGCCTTTCTTTTTTTTCTTATATACATATCTAGAGCTATAAATTTTCTTGAAGCACTAGTTTTGGTCCATGTCACAACTCGTGATTTGTAGTTATATCAGTGAGAATAGTATACACATGCTGCAGTAATAAACAGCTCCAAATTATCATTTGGTTAAAACAACTAAGGTTGTTTCTAACAAGTTCACAGTTGATGCAGATAATGTTGGTTCATGGACCACACTTTGAGATGCACTGCTTTAAATTCATTTTTCCTCCTTACTAAATGGCACCTTAAGCTTAGTAATAGCTAGGAAATAAGCTATGTACCTTAAGCTATGAAATAGGTAAGTATCCTCTATCCTGGAAGTCACTTATTCCTTTTTGTTATCTGGTCAGACATCCTCTGAGGGCTTATCCTGAAAGTATTATCTTCTCTCCTGGGTAGGGAATTTGAGGCAGAAAGAAGTTTCCTACCAAGGCAGTAGCAGGTATTTAGCCCTGGATGCTGACCTGGCATGGCCTTATTCAACCATCTGAGCCACATGTAAAGGCATTTCACACAGCTCATGCAGTGTGCCACTCCAGACCCCATCCTTTTCCCTGACCTACCCACCTTGAAAGGCACCCAACAAATTGAAACTCTGTTGGGTAGGTTAAATCTCACTATATCTTTTTTTTTTTTTTTTTTTTTTTGAGACGGAGTCTCGCTCTGTCACCCAGGCTGGAGTGCAGTGGCCGGATCTCAGCTCACTGCAAGCTCCGTCTCCCGGGTTTACGCCATTCTCCTGCCTCAGCCTCCGGAGTAGCTGGGACCACAGGCGCCCGCCACCTCGCCCGGCTAGTTTTTTGTATTTTTTAGTAGAGACGGGGTTTCATCGTGTTAGCCAGGATGGTCTCGATCTCCTGACCTCATGATCCACCCACCTCGGCCTCCCAAAGTGCTGGGATTACAGGCTTGAGCCACCGCGCCTGGCCAGATCTCACTATATCTACTAAACCTACATTCCACTTAAATGAGGGTCCTTCCTCATAAATCAATATTGGAGCACCCTATGAACCTATCCCACCATTGATTGGGTCAGAGGCAAGAAGCCAAGTGGGAAAGCTCCATGCAACAAGAATAATGAGGATTCACTGGAAAGCTCAGGTTCTTATTCCCATGAAGCCAGAGGTATTGTAGTTGCTGTTCTTTCCATAACACCAGGTTATAAAACTCTTCATGTATAAAAAGTTGAAAATTTTATTTTCGTGCACCTGTAGTCCCAGCTACTCTGGAGGCTGAGGTAGGAGGATCACCTGAGCCCAGTTGGTCAAGGATACAGTGAGCCATGATTGGGCCATGGCTCTCCAGGGTCTCTGTCTCAAAGAGAGAGAGAGAGAGACAGAGAGAGAGAAAGAGAGAGAATTTTTTCCAACTCTAGGCTCATAAGAACATAATTCTTGACTGTTCAAAAGGTAGTGGCCATACCAAGGATGAGAAGTAGGAATGGTCTGCCCCTGGGCAGAAATGAGTATTTTAAAATTGCCTGCAAGGTGATAATTTTTAGAAAAACAGACTTGTGAGTTTTATTATTGTTTTCACATTTTGCATAGACAAGGCACCGTCTTATTATCTGTATCTGGTACTGAGTGCTCTTACCAGCTGCTGCCACTGTCAAAAGGATAGGCTTCTAGGGGTTGAGGGCAGGAGGCGATGAGCAAGAGTGGGGCTCTCCATCACTGGGATTAGAGGGGAGGGTGTATATCCCTCCATTTAGCACCTAGGAGAGGCAGCCCTATGACAGTGGTGGCCTGTGCATGTCTGGAGCGTGAGGACTATATGCTGTGACTTTGGGAGCCAAATCCTAAAGCGAGTGGATGCCATGAGCATATCTGAATGAATTTGGGGGAATTTAGTCAAGGAACATTCTAGCTGCTATCCACAATGAACTATAAGTATCAGAATCTCTTGCCCAATCTCACTGGACTTCCATAGGTTCCAGGGTTCTTATTTATCCATTTCTCCGAAATGACTAAGATTAGATTTCTACCAGTGTGGTAATGGGGGGTGGTGATATTAGATTTGATCTAATTTCGAAAAATTGGGGAATGTGATGTTTCCTGTGTTTGTGTGTCAAGAAGCAGTCATAACTCTTATGCTATCTTGCTTATTTCCATATTTGTTCTTCTAATAACTCCCATGACTTGAGGAAACCTGAGTGATCCATTATTCCTTGGAGATAAGAGGGGTCAGCCTGACTCAGAAACATATCTCAAAATGCATCTTCCCCCAAGTAGCTGTTTGCTGTGTTCAAGTTAAAGGGAGAAATACCCCAGTTGCAGGTGGAAGTTAGAGTCTCGGGAAATTAATCACCAGCACCAATTTTTTCCTTCAATGGTATCTAGCAGGTCCCCTTTCCTGTTCACTGAGACATTCTGGGCAGTAATAAGCAGGAATCTGAGTGTCCTGAGGAGGAAGAAGAAAATTGTGTCTCTACAAATATAGGGCATCTTGTCCTTCCCTTCCTACTGAAGTTTATTTGGCAGGTCATCATTTTTCCATAACCTGTCTGATCCCTCTGGACGGTATGCCATGGCCCTCCTTCAGTGACTGTTGATGTTGCCAGCCCAGCCTGTGTCCCTGCAAAGCAAGATGAGTGCCTCCCTGACCTTGAAGTCACCATCAGATTACTGTTGGGTTCTCAAATTCTTTAATAGTAGGCTTTCAGAAGTCCACATTGGCTCATACCTGGGAATGAATTTTTCCCCCGACACAGAAGAAAATTCAGAGACTGTGAATGTTATGATCCTGAATGATACAGAGTTCATTTGGGGCTTCAATGAGAAAGATTTAAATTCTCACCCCATTATCAAATATTCTTTCTCATCCAGAGAATTAGGATTTGGCCACAGCAACTATATCAATTCAGGGTCTCAGAAAAGGCTGAAAAGTAAAAGTAGTCTATTTTCTGAATTTGCTCATCTTTCAAGGGCATTTTCTCTGGTCCCAGTGCTCCCTATTTCTTTGGGGCAATAAGAGAATCCCACCGCACCTCCATTCTGGCCTTAATTTTTTTGAAACAGTTCCTTCCCTGAAACATACATCAAAATTCGTCTGGATTGATGTAATGCTGGGAACAATTTAAGATTAGGTTATAATGGCTAGTTTATTGATGTATTGCTGCAAAAAATCAGCCCACAATTTGGTGGCTTAAAACAGCAATATTGATATATTATCACTTCCAGTTTCTATTGCTCAGTTCTTGGTTGAGTCTCTTGCACAGTTGCGGTCCTATTTTGGCCAGGGCTACAGGCATTTGAAGGCTTGAGTGGGGTGGAAGGACCTATGTACTATGTGACTCATTTACGTGCCTGACAATGTGATGCTGGCTGTTGGTTGGAGCTCCAGTTCCTCTCTACCATGTTGTGTGAGAGTTCTCAAGGCATGGCAGCTAACTTTCCCAAAGTGAGTGACCCAAGACCAAGGTAGAAATTGTGATGCCTTTTATGTCCTAGCCTTGGAAATCACTGCCACTTTCCCTGTATTCCATTGGTAGAGACAAAAGTACGCCCAGGTTCAAAGGGAGAGAACACTGACCCTAATGCCTGATGGAGGAGTGTCAAGGTCACACTGTAAGAAGAGCATGTGGGATGGGATATGGATCATTGCAGCCATTTCTGGAAAACATAATCTGCCATAATGGCTAATAAAAAAATGCCATGAGTGTCCCAGGAGTAATTATTGAAAACAGGGGTTACTTAGGTTTCTTAGGGTACAAAGCCTTATCGCAAAGCCTGAATAGATAATGTTGGAAATAGGGTTGCTGCTTCCAGTGTAATCTAGGGTAGCAACCAGAAACCATATATGAGAGATTCAGAAATGAGTGAGATTTAAAATCTGACTTAGGAGATCTTGCAAGTGTAAAAAAAGACAAAATATTAGCATTTACAATTTGAGAATGCTCCACTCTTCTCTCCTCCCCATATTTGCTTAAAATAAAAGGTTCTGAGATAGTTTTGGCTTAGGGAAGCTCTGACTTCAGAAGACAGGTTCTTGGGGCTTTGAGAATGCAGAGTTAAGAAAAAGGGGCTGGGAGAGTGGGGTGAGAATGGAGAGTAAAATGGAAAGAAGGGAGGGAAAGGCAAAGGATTTAGGCCTATAGTAGTGAGCTGATCTACTAGTGGCCTGAGATGAAGGAGGAGTGGGGAGTATATTCTGACAGTTGTTACAGGGCAGTTGTTGGCTGTGAGGGTAGGTGAGGAAAGAGGACTTCAGGTGTTTGGACTGTGCATTTGATATGTTTTAGAGTTCTTGATGGATTTGGCCAAAGAATGGGATTCCCTTTAGGTTAATTTTGCCCCCTGAATTGTACTTTTGGAATGAGATTCATCTCAAAGACAATCACTTAGGTGTTGGGGTTCAAGAACTCAGAAATGAAAAGTGTCATTAACAGTGTGATCTCTGAAGTCCCATAGTTCTGGGTACAAATCCTGGCTTATCACAAACTAGCTTTGGGGCTTGGGACAAATTCTCTACACTTCTACCTCCAGTCAAATGAGGTAGTATGTTTCTAAGTCTCCTCTACTAAAATGTTAAGTTTTCTCCGGCACTTTAAATACTAGACCTTATGCAGTAGATTCAGCCCCAAATCATATGACTTCCTACAGTTTGGCATACAGGCAAAATCAGGGCTTTGAAAAATAGTCTCTGAGACAGGATAATAAGAAGAGCCGCTTAAAATAGAGGTTCTCCAGCAAATCCAGGGCAAAGGACTCTTCGTTTAAGACAATTAAAGTTTTTCAGCCTTTGCTGTGGAAACTGGGGCATGCTACCCGGCTCTTCAGCTTCTATGTGGCATAACATTCGCATCAGGAAGGAAAAAAGTTGTAAAAGAATTAAGTAAAATCGTGCTAAAATCTTAATTCTTTCAAAAATGCCCAAACTCTAATATGTCCTGATTAGATTTTAACTTTTCTGCCAGGCTATTCAAAGTGAAAGTGAAGGTGGAAACTGAGACCAAATATCCACTTTCCTTTCAAACTTACAGTTTTATTCTGGAAAATATTCGGACTTTTTTTTTTTTTTTTTAATTGGGAGCTTAGATGGCGTTTTGCCTCTCTGCTATAAAAAGAAAGAGTTTCAATATGACTCATATATAACTTGAAATTATTTTTTAAAGATTCTACTTTTTTCTATCCTTTGTTTCTAACCTGTAGGATTATACTTGAATCTAGGGTCTTATGTTGCTGAAGGTAATAATGACAGTAATTGAATATGAAAAACCTGTAATATTCTGAAGCCTTCATCTGCCCTCAAATTGGTTATTTCTTCCTTCTTTTTTTCCTTTCCTCTCCTCCTCTTTCTCCGAGCGCCATCTACATGGTTACATCTGTGCCATTGTTTGAGCCAGTCACAAGGCCCAGAACTTTTCACATATTCTCTCATTTAATTTTCATGACAACTCTCTGAGTCTCATTTTATTATCTCTAGCATAGATGTGGAAAAATATGGACCAATATTGACACATTATTAAATGGAATCCATAGTTTGTATTAAGGTTCTGTGTTGTACATTCTGTGGATTTTGACAAATGCATGATGTCATGTATTCACCATTACAGTATCATTTAGAAGAGTTTTCTGACCTAATAAATAGTTTCTATGTTCTACCTATTCATCCTTGCCCCACCTCCCTGAGCCCCTGGCAACCGCTTATATTTTCACTGTCAAATTGTTTTGCCTTTTCCAGAATGTCACATGGTTAGAATCATACAATACAATCTGTAGGGTAAGTTGGCTGGGTGGAGATCCAGGGAAGGGCTGATGCTGCAGTTCAACTTTGAAGGCAGTTGCCTGGCAAAATTCCTTCTTCATCAGGGAGCCTCAGTCTTTTTCTATTAAGGCCTTCAACTGATTGGAGGAGATCCACCCATATTATGAAGGGTAATCTGCTTTACTCGAAGTCTACTGATCTAAATGTTAATCTCAGCTAAAAAAAAAAATACATTCACAGAAACATTTTGAATAATGTTTGACCAAATACCCGGGTCCCATGACCTAGCCAAGTTGCCACATTAACCATCATACTTAGCGTGTGAATTTAAAGTCTCTCCATTTTTTTTGTGACTTCATAGCTCATTTCTTTTTACAGCTGAATATACTCCATTGTATGGATGTACCACAGTTGTTGATGAACATCTTGGTTGCCTCCAGTTTTTGGCAGTTATGAATAAAGCTGCTATAAACATTCGTGTGCGGGTTTTGTGTGGACATCATGCTTGATGATATGGTAAGACTATGTGTATCTTTGTGAGAAACTGTCAGTTCTGGAGTGGCTGTACCATGTTCTATTTCCACTAGCAATGAATGAAAGTTCCTATTGTTCCATATCTTCAGCAGCATTTGGTATTGTCAATATTTTTTAGCCATTCTGATAGATGTGTAGTGATATTTCACTGTTGTTTTAACTTGCAATTCTCTAATGACATATGATATTCATCATCTTTTTCTATGCTTATTTGCCAACTATATGTATTAGTTGGTGAGGCGTCTATTCAGATCTATTGGCCATTGCTTGAGTTTTGTTTTTCTATTGTTGAGTTTTATGAGTTCTTTGTATATTGTAGAGGCAAGTTTTTTTAAAATCATGTATGTGTACTGCAAATATTTTATTCATCCGTGGGCTTGTCTTTTCTTTTTCTTAAGTTTTATTGCTTTTTAAAAAGACAGTCTTTCTGTAATCCCAGCACTTTGAGAGGTCGAGGTGGGCAGACCACCAGAGGTCAGGAGTTCGAGACCACCCTGGCCAACAGGGTGAAACCCTGTCTCTACTAAAAATAAAAAAATTAGCCAGGCAGTGGCACACATCTGTAATCCCAGTTACTTGGGAGGCTGAGGCAGGAGAATTGCTTGAACCCGGGAGGCGGAAGTTGCAGTGAGCTGAGACCATGCCATTGCACTCCAGCCTGGGTGACAGAGCGAGACTCCACCTCAATAAATAAATAAATAAATAAACAAACAAACAGTCTTTCTAAATTATTAAAATTTTGAAATTTCCCATTTCTGCAACTTTATCAAATGTTATCAGTTGAAGGAAACAAAGCAACACTAAACTCTTCAATAAGGGAAGTAAATTGTTTCCATTGCTCATATTTACATAAACTGTTATTGAGTTTCCAAACACGTGCAGCCCTCCTCCACTGGCATTCACTTTACTATCACCAGAGTATCCACAGTATGGGGCCACATGCCACAGTCATGCAAACAAATGAGAAATTTGACCACTGCTAATAAAAGTAGTCATTGGGATTGTTCCTTATCTTCTCTAGACAAATGTAATGTGCTCCCCTTCTCAGTTATTCTCAGGTCTTCTAAGATTAGGCAGTTTTATGACACTCTTCCTACTCATTGTGTATTCACTCCACTGAACTGGGTGGATTATCTTTGAGAATTATTTTTCAATGTTTTGACTTCCACTCATCCCTTTGTATTCAGCCTAGGCTAGATTATGTTGCAGTGACATTCCAAAAGTCTTGGATCAAAACCTCCATGTTGTGCTTCATGTCCATCAAAGGTATTCTCAGCAATCCAATCTGGTGGCGGCTGGACCATCGGGAACATCACTGCTGGCTTGCTAGGGCCAGGAAAACAGAAACGTGAGTATGGGCCAGTGGGTCCTAAATTTCTCAGTCCAGAACTGACACATGTTTCTTAGGTCATATCAAGTCTCATGACCATATCAAATTTGAAAGGGGCAAGGAAATACAATCCCAACATGTACCTAAAGGAAGAGACAAGACATGTCAGTGAATAGCCCTAATGATAATCACAATCTTACATCTGGGGAGTCCTGAGACATCCAGGCTATGATTGATAATTACCATATAACAGCTATTAAGGGGTTCTGTGTGGGTCTTTCCAATTTTTGAGGAATTGGCAGTAACCCTTACCTGTGATCAAAACATACCCTGTTACTCTCACATTCAGCCATATGATTCTCACCTATTATGGGATTTGCTGAGAAATGCCAGTTTAATGGAACTGCACTTGACCATATCCTCTCTTCTCTTTGGGGAGTGGGGATAGGGTGAGATAGAACTCATTTTGTTTCCCTTCCTTGGGGGGGGGGGGGGGCAGGTGTGGATGAGAAAATCACTTTAGAAAGCTTAGTGGTTTTTCGGGAAAGAAAGACAACCATCATCCTTCACCACTTGCTTGTTCACTGAGCAGTCAGACTTGCTGCCTACTTTTGAGTTCCCAATGTGGGGGAAAAGGCATTGCTGAATAGATTGGTGGTATGACCCTAAAATGGATCTAATCCATGCCCATAGTGAAATAGCCTTGTCGTCTGGACTAACACCTGAGATTCATTGTCTCATGGCCATGGAGAACAAGGACAAGAACACACAAAGAGTGAGGTTAAGAGCGGTTTAAAGAAAGAGAATAGCTCTCTACTGCAGACAGGGTCCTGGAGAAATGAGTTGCTGGATCCATGGTGAAATGCAGGACGTTTTATAGATGAGCTGGTGGGGAGGCAGTGTCTGATTTACACAGGGTGTGAAAAACTGGTTGGACCAGGTGTGTCATTTGCATAGGGCACAAATCTCTGTGTGCCCCCACCCCGTCTTTTATTATGCAGGCAGGTTCTCTGTCTGAACTGTGCCATGTTGTCCATTTATCTATTACCATACATGTGGTAACGAAAAAAGGGAAGATGAAGCTTCCATGTTGGACATGCCTGACCACCAGGTAGCCCTTTTCTATTGGCATTCCCCCATGCAAGCATCTAGCTTCCTTATTTATGTTTGCAGCTTGATTTTTCAGGCTGTTCTGTTAGAAAAGTAATAATTTGGGGGGCTGCTTTTGGTTAGAAGGGAAATTCCACTGAGGTCTCTTTTGCCCTCACTATCTGCCTAAATAATTCATTTCTACCTCCTATATCAATAGGGCATGAGAACTGGGGTGGAGAGAAAAGATAAGAGTTAGGGCCTCAGGTTTGTGTGAGACCCACCTAGGTGTGAAGCAAATGGGCTGGAGTCAAGGGTATGTAACTCAGTGCTACCAGCAGGAACATAGGGACAAATCCATTGAAAAGTAATTGATACTAGGGAAGCTGGTTGGGATGGAACTTCTCACCTGGTTTGTCTTTTTGGGGTCTGCAAAAGCCTACAACAACTCTGTAGACCATGAGATATCAACTTTCATGATAAAGGAAAATAAAAGAGCCACCTAGTCAATGTTACACAGGGTAGTTCACACAAGGAAGTGGCCATTACTGCCCACCAAAAGAACAGCCAGTGCATCACAGTGCTGTGATCTAAGGACATAGAACACATTACTTTTTCTCCCTCCCTGTTGAAGGAAGAGGAGGAAGAGTAGGGTTTGGGATAAAAGATGAGGTGTTGGCATGATACCCCCTTCCCTCTAAACTACTGGTTCCATAAATCTAGCCTGTGCTGGGTAAGGGAAAAGAAAAACAGTTTGGGCTGAGTGTGAAATTGAAGATGGGCCACACTAAGACTTGACCAAAACAAGACTGATTTAATAACCAATAATGACTGAAAAGTCATGGGATTGAAATAAGATATATTAAGAGAGCTTGCTCTATAGTGATAAAGATAAGCTTCAACAACACACAGGTAGCATCAGGTAAAGAAAAATAAAACTCTTCCATTTTATACCTCAGTTGAGATTGTAATCAAACAGGCCCCATATAATAATAACTAACACTGGTATAGTGCCTTGTAGTTTAAAAATGTTTTTATACTCTTTTCCTCCACTGATCCTTTTAGTAGCCCTGAGAGGTACACAGGACAAATATTATTATCTCACTCTAGATGACAAAACTAAGGTTTCAAGCAATGAAGAGACTTATTCAAAACTATCTGGTCAGTAAGTGACTTAACCACTACCCACGTCCAGGTTGCCAGAACTGGCAGAGTGCAGATGATGCACTGAGTAAACATTAGAATTTAGACAAATCATGGATGTAAAGGAAATAGTGAATTCAAAGGAAATTTTGCAAATAGATAAAGAATGAAGTAATAAATGAAAGTATTTCTCATAATGGGATCTTTGTTCTACATGCATTCAAATCTTGGGTATAAATCTATTAAAAATGCACATTTTAAGGATACACCTCCAGACCTTTTGAATCAGAATTTCAGGGGGCAGAGCATAACATCCTACATTCTTAACAAACTCCTCCAGTAATTCTTACTCATTTGAGTGGTTAAGAGTCACTAATGCTAAGCCTTCAAGTTTCTTCAACTCTTTACTTTCTTAGCTCTTCCGGAGAACAGAGAACAGTACTCTAATAATACTTTACAAAAGGTATCTTTTTGAATCTTCATAACTATCCAAAGAGGTACATGCTATTATCCTCATTTTAAAGTTCAGAAAAATGAGGCACAGAGATTTAGTTTAAGTCACCCAAAGTCACAAAGCTAGTAGGCGGAATAGTTAGGATTCAAACCCAGTCCTGTCAGATTCATAAGCCTACAAGGTTAACTTGAAGACTCTACTATTTTTGTTCATGTTCTGATTTCTTGTTGCCTGAGTGTTCTAAGTCCATTGAATTTAGTAGAAGGTGTTGCTCTCTTCTGTCTGTAAAAAATCAGACATATGCTAGAGTCAGGCAACTTAACTGGTTAGATAACCTCATTTTTCCATCCTACACGAGGCATCAAAAGATTGCTTTCAAAGGATGCTGTTTAAACACTGATTTAGTGCTTAATAATTTATTAATCTATTAATGTCTCTCTTTTTTTCAATGTTGTTCTCAGAGGAAGCAGCCAAGTTTTCTCTTAGGGCATGTTTGGTGTGAGGATGTGGAGAACAGGACTGTTAATGGGTTGTCCATTTTTCCTTGAGACTGTGCTCTGAGAATGTTAATATTAAAATCTGGAGAAGGGGATGGGGCAGGAGGAGATAAAAGAGCCCATTCAGAGCCTTGTCTCACCTTTCTTCTGAAATATCCATTCAGCAAAAGATCCTCTTAGAGTCATACTTTCTTCCCCACCAAGACGTGACTACAGAATCTTGTCCCTTAGTGTCTGTGCCACTGACTTATCCTTATAACTTTCAATATCCCCTTGAAGCCATCTTGAAGACTAAAGTCCATCTTTCTGGACTATACAGAGGATCCTTTCCAAGGTACTACAGTAAAAGTTTTAATTTGGGGATCTAGTCGCAGAGGTGTTAGAAGAGCTGACAGTGAATAGGGAAAGGTAAGCCAACTCAGAGTTTAACAATGGTAAGAGGGTGCTATTACTGCTAGAACTGGGGGACCAAGAGAAGAGGCACATTATCAGTGCCCAGGAGTTAGGGATGCTTGGAGGGAGATGAAACCTGGGAGGAGGAGCTGGCCCAGGGACCATTTGTCTTGGACTGTCAGGCAAAAGCTGGAATCCTGGGAGTGTAGCTACTCAATGGGAGCTGGAGCTAAAGGAGAGGCTGTTCAGAGGAAATGAGGAACAGAGAGGAAGTGTATATCCAGTAGGAGCTGGGAACATGCAGGGAATGCAGCTGCAGACAAGATGCTGCCTGAAAGGCAGAGAGAAGAACAGAAATATCCTGGCTGCTCCTTTCTTTCTGCCCTGCACTTTTTCAACATCACCTCCCATTGGCTGAACCTGGTTAGCAGCCTGTTTGCAAAAAAGTCTGGGAATTATGGTTTTTGGAATTTCGCTTTCTATGAACAGATATAAGAAATGGATCCTAGAATGACCATCCTTAAACAAGATCCACACAGATGTTAAAGGAAAACGACATCTGAGTGACATTGCAATTATTATAGCTTATAAACAGGGGCCACAAAGTCTAGAAACACAGAGGTATACAATATATGGTTTAGTAATATTACATTATAACACATACATGTATGGTAACATTAAAGGATATATTCAATATTTTGACTTTCATTAGTAGTACACTGTGAAAATTGCTTCAATAATGGTAGACTAATGGATTTCCATCCATCTCTGCACAAGAATCTGGGATCTCCCCTAATTTTGTCCTCTGCCATAATTTGTGACTCTGACTTTCACTACATAACCTGTATCTTTAGCATTAGCAAAAGAACTGTGTTCAATCTGTTAAAAAAAAAATTCTGTATTTATATCAGTCTCATATATATTCATTTATTTAAATAACTAATGTCGAACATTAAATTCCATCTCCAATTTATTCCAGAGAGAAGATCTGAACTAAACTGTGGCAACCTGAACTTCCATTTTCACATGCCCAATTTTATAACAAAATCCTGAGGCCCTAGTAGTCAGTATGGACTGAAGAAATAAATCAGATATAGACTCCACCATGTACCACAGCTCATTTCAAAACAGCAGCTTGTATAGTGAAAATCTGGGAATGCTATCGACTTGGCACTTAAATTTCTGGAGGATCACAATTTGAACAAAAAAGAGGACTTGAAGTTTATTCCTTACTAATCCAGAAAGAAAAGAAAAGAGTGAGAAATGTAGGCAGGGTATTAGGTCAAAAGTTAATCTCAGAATTTTCAGAGACCATGCATGATGGACAAGGCCTATGAACTATTGTCTCCTCTACATTCCTAACAAAATGATTAGTCTTAACACCCACTTAGTTGTCTAAGCTGTAAATCTCAGGCTTCCTCCAAGTCCTGCAAATTGTACTTCTTATGTTGTTTTCTTTCAATCTAGTTTGTCTTGCTCATTCCCATGAACACTGCTTTATTTCAAATCCACGTCTACTCATGCCAGCTTCTTAACTGGCTTCCCATTTCAACACATTCGCTCATTCAATAAATCATCCAGTATTTCCATATGGTAGCTAGAGTGAAATTTCTAAAATACCAATCTAATCAAGTGATCCCTTGGTTAAGAACGATGGTCCCTTTTTCTACTGAATCAAGTCCATTAAGACTTCCCATTGAACACAGGAAAAAATCACTAACTCTTTAGCAAAACATACAAGACCCTTCATAATCTGACTCCAGTCTAATTTTGAAGTCCCTCTCCAGCAATTTTTCTATACTTAAGCCTTTTTGTAATTCTAAAGAAAAGAATCTTATTTCAATTTGTTCAGATGTGGATATAACAAAAAAGTCTCAGAGATCTGTTTTAGTTGTGAGTGCTGTTTGTCAAGTATCTCTGGTTCTTTGCCTTCCTGGTACATAGTGGGATTGTCCTTCTCTTTGTGTTTTTTGGGTAAGGCTGAGTGACTATTTCCAGCCAATGAGTTTTGAGTGGTAGCTTCCAAGCTGGAACATTACATTGCTAATGCAAGACTCTCTGGAGCCTTTTCCTCTGCCACAATGTGTGACAGTGTTCAGCATGGTGGCTACTCTATCAGCCTCCTTCCAGACTAAGAAGACTTGGAGTAAAGACCCAAGATGATAGGTGGTGTATTTGTCTGTTCTCATGTTGCTAATAAAGACATACCTGAGACTGAGTAATTTATAGAGAAAAAGAGGTTTAATTTACTCACAGTTCCACATAGCTGGGGAGGCCTCACAATCATGGCAGAAGGTGAAGGAGTAGCAAAGGCATGTTTTACATGGCAGCAGGCAAGTGAGAGCTTGTGCAGGGGAACTCCCATTTATACAATCTTCAGATCTCATGAGACTTACTTACTACCACAAGGACAGTATAGGAGAAACCACCCCCATGATTCCATTATCTTCACCTGGCCCCGCCCTTGACATGTGGGGATTATTATAATGCAAGGTGAGATTTGGGTGGGGACATAGCAGATGGCATACATGAGAAGTGAACCCTTTTTCTTATAAGCTGCAAGCTTCTGAGATTTGGGGTTAGTTTCCCACCACCCAGCTTTATTAAGGTATAATTGACACATACAAATTGCATATATTTAGGGTATACAACATGATGTTTTGATATGTGTCTACAAAGAAAAATGGTTACCACAATCAAGTTAACTTATCCATCATCTCATTGTTACTGTGTGGGTGTGTGTGTATGTGTGTGTGTGGTGTGAACACTTGAGATCTACTCTCTTAGCAGATTCCACATATACAATACATTATTATTAACTATAGTCAACACAGTTTATATTAGGTGTCCTATCTTATAACTGAATATTTATGCCCTTTGACCAATATCCTCCCTTTCTTCCCCATCCCTCATCCTGTTCTACATTCTGTTACTGAGGTCAGTGTTGTTTCAAATTTCACATATTTCACATATAAGTGAGATCATGCAGTATTTGTCTTTCTGTGTCTGGCTTATTTCACTTAGTATAATGTCCTTCAGGCTCATCCATGTTGTTGCAAATGGCAAGATTTTCTTCTTTTTAAAAACTTTTAAAAATATAATATTCCATTACAAACACACATATATGTATACACATACAAACACACACACACACACCTCTCTTACATTTTTTTTATCCAATCATCTACCAATAGACACTTAGGCTGATCCCATATCTTGGCTATTATGAATAATGCTGCAATGAACATGACAGTGCAGGTATCTCTTCAAAATAGTGATTTTGTTTCGTTTGAATATACCTAGAACTGAGACTGTTGGATCATATAGTAGTTCCATTATTAATTTTTTGAGGAACCTCCATACTGTTTTCCATAATGGCTATATCAGTTTACATTTCCACCAACAGTATACGGATTTCCTTTTCTCTACTTCCTCACTAACATTTGTTATCTTCTGACTTTTTGTTAATAGCCATCCTCAACAGGTGTGAGGTAATATCCCATTGTGGTTTTGTTTGCATTTCCCTGATGATTAGTGATGTTGGATATCTTTTAATATACCTATTGGTCATTTGTATGTCTTCTTTGGAAAAAATGTCTATTCAGGTCCTTTTCCCATTTTTTAATCAGTTTATTATTATATTTGATATTGAGTTGTATTAGTTACTTATATATTTTTTATTTTAACCCCTTACCAGACATATAGTTTACAAATATTTTCTCCCATTTTGTAGGTTGCCTTTTTATTTTGTTGGTTGTTTCCTTTGCTGTGCAGAAACTTTTCAGTTTGATGTAGTCCTACTTGTTTAATTTTACTTTTGTTACCTGTCTTTTGGTATCAAATTACAATGGCATTTTTCACAGAAATAGAAAAAAAATCTGAAACTCATTTGGAACTATCAAAAACTCCAATAGCTAATGCAATCTTGAATAAGAAGAACAAAGGTGGAGGTATCACACTGCCTGCTTTCAAGCTGTATTACAAAGCTATAGTTTTCAAAACAGTATGGTAATGGTATAAAACAGACACACAGACAATTGGGACAGAATAGTAAACTCAGAAATAAAGTCAGACATATACAGTCAACTAATTTTTGACAAAGGTGACAAAAATACTCAATAGAGACAAGACAGACTCTTCAATAAATTATGGTGGGAGAATTCAGTATTTCCATCCAAAAAAAATGAAATTGGACCCTTCTTTTATACCATACACAAAAATTACTTCAAAATAGATTACAGACTTAAATGTAAGACATGAAACCAAAAACTCCTGAAAGAAAACATAGAAGAAAACCACTTTGACATTGGTGTTAGTGGTTACTATTATGCAGGGGCTGCTAAACTTTTTCTCAAAAGGGCTTTGAAGGCCATATAGGGTTCTGATATCCTCCTCTTCCTTCTACACCTCCTCCACCTCCTGTTCCTCCTTTGCTATGGCTCTTAAAACTGCATAAACAAATCTTAGTTTAAAACTGCACTTGATTGTCTGAAAGGCCATAGTTTATCATTTGCTGCTGTAATATAGCCTAGTGTATTTTGACTAATATGACATTAAAAGTCAGGAAACAAAATATGGGTGGTGTATTAGTCTATTTTCATACTGCTATAAAGAATGACCTGAGACTAGATAATAAAGAAAAGAGGTTTAATTTACTCACAATTTCACATGGATAGGGAGACCTTAGGAACTTACAATCATGGTAGAAGGCAAAGGGGAAGCAAGGCATGTCTTACATGGTGGCAGAGAGAGAGAGAGAGAGAAGGGGAAATTGCCACCATTTTAAACAATCAGATCTCTTTTTTTTCCCCCAAAATAGAGCATAGCAAACAGTTTTACTTAAGGATTTTTCTTTTTTTAAAAAAAATTTTACTTTAAGTTCTGGGACACATGTGCAGAACATACAGGTTTGTTACATAGGTATACATGTGCCATGGTGGTTTGCTGCACCTATCAACCCATCATCTAGGTTTTAAGCCCTGCATGCATTAGGTATTTGTCCTAATGCTCTCCCTCCCCCTGCCCCCACCCCTGACAGACCCTGGTGTGTGATATTCCCCTCCCTGTGTCCATGTGTTCTCATTGTTCAACTCCCACTTATGAGTCAGAACATGCAGTGTTTGGTTTTCTGTTCCTGTGTTAGTTTGCTGAGAATGATGGCTCCAACTTCATCCATGTCCCTGCAAAGCATATAAACTAATTCTTTTTTATGGCTGCATAGTATTCCATGGTGTACATGTGCCACATTTTCTTTGTCCAGTCTATTAATGATGAGCATTTGGGTTGGTTCCAAGTCTTTGCTATTGTAAATAGTGCTGCAATAAACATACGTGTGCATGTGTCTTTATAGTAGAATGATTTATAATCCTTTGGGTATATACCCAGTAATGGGATACCTGGGTCAAATGGTATTTCTGGTTCTAGATACTTGAGGCATTACCACACTATCTTGCACAATGGTTGAACTAATTTACTCTCCCACCAACAGTGTAAAAGCGTTCCTATTTCTCCACATCCTCTCCAGCATCTGTTGTTTCCTGACTTTTTAATGATTGCCATTCTAATGCATAAGATGGTATCTTATTGTGGTTTTGATTTGCATTTCTCTAATGAACAGTGATGAGTTGTTTTTCATACATTTGTTGGCCACATAAATGTCTTCTTTTGAGAAATGTCTGTTCATATCCTTTGCCCACTTTTTGATGGGGAGGTTTGTTTTTACTTGTAAATTTGTTTAAGTTCCTTGTAGATTCTGGATGTTAGACCTTTGTCAGATGAGTAGCTTGCAAAAATTTTCTCACGTTCTGTATGTTACCTGGTCACTCTGATGATAGTTTATTTTGCTGTGCTGAGGCGCTTTAGTTTGATTAGACCCCATTTGTCTATTTTGGCTTTTGTTGCAATTGCTTTTGCTATTTTAGTCATGACATCTTTGTCCATGCCTATGTCCTGAACGGTATTACCTAGGTTTTCTTCTAGGGTTTTTATGCGTTTGGGTTTTACATTTAAGTCTCTAATCTGTCTTCAGTTAACTTTTGTATAAGATATAAGAAAGGGGTCCAGTTTCAGTCTTCTGCATATGGCTAGCTAGTTTTCCCAGCACCATTTATTAAATAGACAATTCTTTCCCCATTGTTTATTTTTGTCTGGTTTGTCGAAGATCAGATGGTTGTAAATGTGTGGTGTTATTTCTGAGGTCTCTATTCTGTTAGATCGGTCTATATATCTGTTTTGGTACCAGTACTATGCTGTTTTGGTTACTGTAGCCTTATAGTATAGTTTGAAGTCAGGTAGCATGATGCCTCCAGCTTTGTTCTTTTTGCTTAGGATTGTCTTGGCTATATGGGCTCTTTTTTGGTTCCATATGAAATTTAAAGTAGTTTTTCTCATTCTGTGAAGGAGAAAGTCAATGGTAGCTTGATGAGAATAGCATTGAATCTATAAATTACTTTGGGCAGTATGGCCATTTTCACAATACTGATTCTTTTTATTCATGAGCATGGAATGTTTTTCCATTTGTTTGTGTCCTCTCTTATTTCCTTGAGCAGTGGTTTATAGTTTTCCTTGAAGAGGTCCTTCACATCCCTTGTAAGTTGTATTGCTGAATATTTTATTCTCTTTGTAGCAATTGTGAATGGGAGTTCACTCATGATTTGGCTCTCTGCTTGTCTATTGTTGGTGTATAGGAATGGTTGTGATTTTTGTACACCGATTTTGTATCCCGAGACTTGTTGAAGTTGCTTATCAGCTAAGGAGTTTTGGGACTGAGACAATAAACCATTGTATCTCTTGAGAACTCACTCACTATCATGAGAACAGCATGGAGGAAACTGCCCCCATGGTCCTATTACCTGCCACCTGGCCCCTCCCTCAACATGTGGTGATTACAATTTGAGATGAAATTTTGGTGGGAACACAGAGCCAAACTACATCATTCCATCCCAGGCCCCTCCCAAATCTCATGTTCTTCTCACATTTCAAAACACAATCATGCCTTCTCAATAATCCCCCAAAGTCTTAACTCATTCCAGCATTAACCCAAAAGTCCAATTTCAAAGTCTCATCTGAGAAAAGACAAGTTCCTTCTACCTATGATCCTGTAAAATCAAAAGCAAGTTAGTTACTTCCTAGATACAGTGGGCACATGGACACTGGGTAAATGCTCCCATTTCAAAAAGAAGGAATTGGCCAAAACAAAGGGGCTAGAGGTCCCATGGAAGTCCAAAACCCATCAGGGCAGTCACTAAATCTTAAAGTGCCAAATAAACTCCTTTGACTCCATGTCTCCTATCCATGGCACACTGATGCAAGGGGTGGGCTCCCAAGGCATTGGGAAGCTCTGCTCCTGTAGCTCTGAGGGTATAGCCCCCATAGTTGCTTTCACAAGCTGGCATTGAGTGCTTGCAACTTTTCTAGGTGCACAGTGCAAGTCATTGGTGGCTCTACCCTTCTGGGGTCTGGAGGATGGTGGCCCTCTTATCACAGCTCCACTAGGCAGTGTCCCAGTGGGGCCTCTGTGTGGGGGCTTCAACCCCACATTTACCCTCTGTATTGCCTAAGTAGAGGTTCTCCATGAGGGCTTCACCCTTGCAGCAGACTTATGCCTCTACATCCAGGTATTTCCATACATTCTCTGAAGTCTAGGTGGAGGCTCTCAAAGTTCAACTATTACCTTCTGTGTACCCACAGACCCTACAACACATGGAAGCTGGCAAGGCTTGGGTCTTGGACCCTCTGAAGCAACAGCCTGAGCTGTATGTTGGCCCCTTTTAGCCATAGCTGGAGCTGGTCTCTGTCCCAAGGCTGCACAGAACAGCAGTACCTCAGCCCATGAAACCATTTTTTCCTCCCAGGCCTCTGGACCTGTGATGGGAGGGGCTGCAGTGAAGAACTCTGAAATGCCCTGGAGACATTTTCTCTATTTTCTTGGCTATTAACATTCAGCTCTTCATTACTTAATGCAAATTTCAGCAGCTGGCTTGAATTTCTCCCCAGAAAATGGGTTTTTCTTTTCTACTGTATGATCAGTGTGCAAATTTTTCAAACTTTTATGTTCTGATTCCCTTTCAAACAAGTTCCAATTTCAGATCATCTCTTTGTGAATGCATATGACTGTATGCTTTCAGAAAAAGCCAGGTCACATATTGAATGGTTTGCTGCTTGGACATTTCTTCTGCCAGATACCCTAAATTATCTCTCTCAAGTTCAAAGTTCCACAGATCTTTAGAGCAGGACCAAAATGCTGCCAGTCTTTTTGCTAAAGCATAGCAAGAGTGACGTTTGCTCCAGTTCCCAATAAGTTCCTCATCTCCATCTCAGACCATTTCAGCCTGGCCTTCATTGTTCATGTCACGATCAGCATTTTGGTCAAAACATTCTACAAATCTCTAAGAAGTTACAAACTTTCTCACATCTTCCTGTTTTCTTCTGAGTCCTCCAGATTGTTCCAACTTCTGCCCATCACCCAGTTCCAAAGTTGCTTCCGCATTTTCAGGTCTCTCTATAGCAATGCCCCATTTCTCTTAGCACCAATTTTCTGTATTAGCCCATTTTCACACTCCTATAAAGAACTACCTGAGACTGGGTAATTTATAAAGAAAAGGGGTTTAATTGACTCACAGTTCCACATGCCTGGGGAGGCCTCAGTAAATTTACAATCATGGTGGAAGGTGAAGGGGGAAAAAAGCACGTCTTACCATGGTGGAGCAGGAGAGAGAGAGAGAGAGAGAGAGAGAGAGAGAGCGCAGTGGATGAACTGCCAAACACTTTTAAACCATCAGATCTCATGAGAACTCACTATCACGAGACCAACATGGGTGAAACCACCTTAATGATCCAATCACCTCCCACCAGATCCCTTTCTCGGCACATGGGAATCACTATTTGAGATGAGATTTGGGTGGGGACACAGAACCAAACCATATTATGTGGTTTCCTTTACTGCCACTTTTTTTCAGTGAGTCTGTTCAGTTCCTGTTTATCTCTGGGCCCGGTTTTCTCTGCCTTTTGGCCCTGCACATGGCCTATAGCCACCATCACATGTAATATGGCTGCCCTTATCTCAAATTTTTAGCTTAAGTACCTCTGGTTTGTTACTTCAAATTCTCTAGAGACAATATGATTGGTTACTTAACAACTAATGCATTGAGCCACATATTCATCTTTGGCCCAATCAGTAATAGCTGAGCGGGTAGTAGGTAAAAAGCATTGCCCCACCCAGGGGCTGAGAATGGGACAAGCTCTTCAGATGGGACCAGGAATCAGCAAAGTTTAAAGACTTTTCAAATATAGTATCTTAACACTTTGTACATACTCTCTCCAATCCCTTTGTTTTGTACATGATGCACATGTCTCTGCTCTTCAACTGGCAGCCTCCAATCCATATTTCAAGACTCAGTCTAAATACCACCTCCTCTGCAAGGCCATTTATTAACCATGAACATCATTTCATGTCTACAGTCCAACTAACTATACACAAAATTAGTTGCTTCTCCTCTGTAATTCATAGTACCTTATATAAACATATTATATTTATATAATGTAATGATCAGATGCCTATCTCTCTTTAAAAGGGGCTCAACTTGAAGGAAGAGACTGTATTGCATTCACCATATTGAGAGCTTTCTTACTGCTTGGATGCTACCTCCTCAGTCCCTTAGGGACAGTCTCATCATCATTTCTATTATTCTATATTCAGATTTGTCTTTGGCATCCCTGTATGAGGTCCTTAGTAACCACAACTGCTACAAAATTCAATGAATTTACATATTTCTTTAGCATAACAGAATCTTATTTTTATTAGAAATCAAATTTTAGAAGTGCAGAAATTACAAAATCTATAAGGAGCCATGTATAAAACTTAGCCCCCAAAATAAAATTCTAGCCTGAAGGGTAATGGGAGTTAGGTAACTGTTGCTCATAGCCTAAATTCACACGCTGGCTTTTTTTCCTCCAGTGCAGTGCAACTGTACAGACGTTTTAGCAAGTTGGGCTATAGCTTCAGTTACCAAATCTCCACCAGCTGGTTTAACTTTAATAAAACATTAAGCTACTGAATATGTCAGGCCTTTTTGGTTCCAGCATTTAATATGTATACTGATGTGTGTTGTTTATGGGATATAGACAAAAAGTAAATAGAGCAATGTGTGCAAAATATTTATTTTGAATTATTATGTGGCAATATTTGGATTCTGTAATGTCATTTTTGAAAAACATTCAAGAACATTTTTTAGCACATAATGACATTTTAAAAATAGCATTTTTACTATTAAAAGGTCATTGAAAATTGGAAAATGCTAGCATTTGTGACCGGGAACTCCCTTTTAATTGTTTCAATTGGGTAATAGTCAATGTTGGTTGATGGTTTGCTCATTCTATACACGATTAGCACATCCTTTATCTGAGCTCTCAAGTGAGCAGTTAAATGTTCTATTTGAGTGCTCCACTGTTGTTTCTTGGGAGGAAAGAAACTTGTAGGGTGGTTAGCAGTGCTGTAGAGGCTGAAAAGTAGGAAGTGATAAAGAGGAAATAAATGTGGAATAGGCAAGAGGTAGCAGGGGGTAGGAGAAGTAGGGTACACACTGCTGGAGAAGTAAACGGAGAAGGGCAAGGCACATGTTAGAGGCAAAGGAAACAAGAAGCGGTCCCAAAAGAAAGAATGGAGGATATAGGAAAAACAAGCCATATTTCCATAGGAATTGACCATCACCTACACAATGGACCTAATTGTGTGGCTGTTGGACATTGGGATAAGTCTGAGGTGTTACCTGTTGTTCTCATAACAAAGGAACATATAAAATCTGTATTGGGCCAGTCATCCATTTTCCCTATGAGATCCTTGTGAGAGATACATTCCTAGGAACAGTCACTGGTGACTAGGTAACTAGATGTCATTGTGGTTGAACCTAAACATCAAACCTAAACATTACACCTAAACATCAGAGTTGTCAAATGATAGCTTGACCCAGTTGAAGCTTCCTTTCTCCAAAGTCAGTTAGGTCAAGTAAGCTTCAGATAAAGCAAGTTGGGAGGATGGCTCTGACTGTCCCCCAGCTTCCTACAGTGCTCAAGCATCAGGCCCTGGTTCCATCACCGTGAAACAAGGGATGTCCAATGTCTACCAACAATGGGGCAGCAGAGCTAGAACAAGCTGTCCTAGGTTCTCTTCCCAAGCTACCTTACAAGAAGGAAAGACAGCATCTCTGGAGAGACAGAATAATGTCAGGCCCTCCTGGAATGGCCTTAGGCTCTTGCCATTCCCTGGAGGAGCAAGGAAGAAAGCAAAGAGAGGCTGTGCCCACACATGGCATGACCTTGATCCCCTCCGAAAGTCCTGACAATCAACATCCTTAAATTTCAACAACTCTTCTTTTCATGGGAGTCCAAGTTACTTGCTATTGATTCTAGAGAGGTAAGAATCAGGTTAGGGATGAGAAAGGGAGGAAACAGTCTC
The DNA here is from genome assembly GCF_008728515.1 of Papio anubis. NCBI lineage: Eukaryota > Metazoa > Chordata > Mammalia > Primates > Cercopithecidae > Papio > Papio anubis. Next base: position 73,048,633 of record NC_044977.1, read on the forward strand.
AATTCCCACTAGAAACCAATAGTGCCTCATTTTAAGTGTTATATAAATATACTGTGGCCAAAATAAAATGAGGTCTACCAAGTGAAATATTCAGGTCATCCCAGACTTTTGTAAAGTTTCATTGAATAATACTTAATAATTTATAAACCCTTGATCTTTGGATCCAAAATATTACCAATATTTCAGACTTTGACAGAACTCCTGGTTCTGATATGACCATTCTTATTATCTCTGACCCCTTTACCTTCATAATTTTCTTTCTAAATGCTACCTGCCTGCCTTATCACCTTGGAGATCCCCATGACTCAACTTGGAGGGACCTCACATCTCTAACTCAAGATTCTTATTCTCAACTTTTAGAGAACTGGCATTTCAGTGGCCCACATTTTCTAGTAGAAAAGCTTTTAAATGTTTTCTAAACAACAAAAGAACTATTTACAAGGGACCAATTTAGCAACATTCATTTCCAAAGTCATTTTCTTTTCATAGGCTGTAAATAAATTTGCAAAATCATGTAGCTTCATGGTAATAACATGACCTGGAAATTACAAGGTAATTAAACACAAAGCATCTAAGTATAGTCCTCCAGAAATAATTTACTTCTGGTGCCAGGAGACAAGATTTTTGCTGCTAAGCACTAATGCAAATGAACTAGCATTGAGAGTTTCAAGCTGCCATACCCCAGGAATTATGAGGGTCTGCCTCTGTAGTTGCTGGGTAAAATTGATGATCATGATGACCACATGCAACGGAGGCAGTGGTGTTGTAATAATGTTTGGAGATGACTTGTTACAGAAGTTTAGTGTGACTTTAAAGCAAGTTCTGTGTTCCTGGTGGAAGGTTAATACAGGCATCTAAGTGACCTATATAAGTTACTATTGCCCTAAAAGTCAGGGTTGAATCAAATCTGGATGTATTCAAAGGTTTGAAAATGAAGGTGATAGTCTGATGTGTAGCTTGAGTCTTAGTTGGTTCTACAGGAAAGGCCTGGAGAAGATTTTTTTTCCAAGGTAAAAATAAAAATTATTCATATCATAATTTGGACTGTCAAATCCCAGTGGGCAAGAACCTGAAGTCAAGCATTCCTCTTAAACCCAGAGGCCAACTGCCCACTCCAGATCAGCTGGTCAAGAGAACTGTAGTGACCCTTTTGATATAGGCACTATTCTCTTGGACTGTCCTTATCTTTCTCACAAGAAGGCTGAAGGAGCTTCTCTTTCTGCTGAAAAGAAAAAAAAAAAAAGAGAAACTTAATACCTCTTCATTGTCTGCTCTGGTCTTTTATAAAGATAATGAAAAGACATAGTCCTTTCCAGCCTACTAAAGGGTTGGTGTTTTCCATGGTGTACTGTGACTTTGTAGTTAAAGTGGCTGTAAATGTAGTAGGAATAGTCAACGTTGCTGTCTCTTTGGGGCCTCAGGATGGCTGTACCCTCAGCCTAAGGTCTCTTCTCTTTTCAAAGTGGTCTCCTCACAGTACTTCTTTCTTCTAAGATTTGGCTACCTTTTTGCATCTTTCATCTTCAGGTCTTGGGATAGTAATTGCTGCACTCTTACTCACCTTGGAGAACTACATTATTCCTCCCCTAAGTCTGCCCTTGTCTTTTAACTATCCCCCTCATTTAACCCTCCTTACTAATTTGTGGCAGGGGGGCATTTTTAAGCTAAATATTTGTTATTGATAGCTGTTTTAATTATTAAGAGCAGGTGATCTGAGGAATACTAATTCTTTTTGGTTTTTAAATTTTGTTTTCTATAATTTGTAAGCTAAAATATGGTCCATTTTAATAAAAGATCCATGAATGTTTAAAAACAAGTCATTTTCTGCATGTGAGATGCAGGGTTCTACATACATTCATTATATAAAACATTTACAAAAAAGAATAATTGCCAACATTCCATTGAAAATATCCAAATTTGAAGCTCTCCCAGAACATAAAAATTCTCCTATAAAATACAGTAATGTGTGATTTAAAAAATGTAGTCATCCCTCTAAGTTCCTAAAGAGAAAGGAATGATAAGGTCTGTTGAGTAGAAAATTAAGCCAGTGGACAGATGAATCCTGGACAATCTGTGAAGTTTGCTCACAGGCTCAGTGACTAACTAGTTCACCTGGGTCAGACCCTCAGAACTCCAGAATTCAGGAAAATTGCATGTAGCTACATGCCATAGATGTTTGGTGCACTCATGAGTAATCAGACCTGCAAGTGTCCAATCCATGAATATCAAGTGACCTGTATCTTGTGAATCTAGTTGCGTGTGCCCCTGGCCTAGGCACACAGAGCTGTGATACAGGCACAGTCGCAGCTGCTCAAGGACTGGTGTGAATGCACATGTATGGGGCATGAAGATAAGAGTATCTGGCATGTGGACCACAAGTTACATGCATGCTATGGCTGCAGCAGACCTACGGGGACAGAACAGATGTGTTTATATAAACCACAGAGAGCGGAGAATGGTGAACAACTCCCAGGTGTCTACATTTCTAGTTCTTTAGGTCTTCACTTTGAAGGCTGTTTCTGTAAGGCTAGTATCTAATTAAAGAATTAAGCTAGATTAAACTTTTAATTATGTTCAAAGCTTTTATATATTTTTAATAATTTTGTCTGCTTCATTTACTAGTGACTAAAAGAGATGTAATCAAACTACCACTCAAATGAGCAATCCTATTATTGGCTATATACCCTAAGGAATATAAATTGTTCTATCATAAAGACATAGCACATGTATGTTCATTGCAGCACTATTCACAATAGCAAAGACATAGAATCCACCTAAACACCCATCAATGGTAGACTATATAAAGAAAATGTGGTACGTATATACCATGAAATACTATGCAGCCATATAAGGAAACAAGATCATGTCCTTTGTGGGTACATGGATGGAGCTGGAGGCCATTATCCTTAGCAAACAAACACAGGAACAGAAAACCAAATACTGCATGTTATCACTTATAAGTGGGAGCTTAGTGAGAATACATGACAAAGAGAGAGAAACAACACACACTAGGGCCTGTCAGAGGATGGAGGGTGGTGGAGGGAGAGGATCAGGAAAAATAACTAATGGGTACTAGGCTTAATACCTGGGTGACGAAACAATCTGTATAACAAACCCTATGACACAAGGTTACCTACATAACAAACCTGCACATGTACCCATGAACTTAAGAGTTAAACAAAATTCATTATGACTGTGTTTGTCAATTTCTGCCTGGAGCCTCTTTTCTTCATCAATATAACTTATCTATCATGTATCCCATTTCCTGATCTTGGTTTTCCAAAGTGACAGTTATCTTTTCAGTTGACTTACCTTAAAATGTTATTGATTTAAAAGGAATTAGTAGGTTGTCTGAATCCACAGGCTGTATCTAGAAACACCCTGTACTTACAAACAGGTTCAGTTCTGAAAGATTCTATTCGTAAGTGTAAGAGACCACTAATGCCGTCTGTGGCCGTATTTAATATGCTTTTGGTCTGGTGTGTATCTCTGCTCATATTTATAGCCATTGGCATCAATGACAGTTCCAGTGTTGGGACTGTAATTAGGGGACCTTCTCAAATTGTATGTCTCCTCCGCTATGAGGAATAGATGAAAGGTATGTTGAGTCTTGGTAGACAAGTACATTCAAATCTGCTTTTAAGAAAGGTGTCCTTACTCAGCAATGAGATATTTGGTTAGCTGATAGCCCCCTGCTATTATCTCCTTCCAGTCAACTCTAGCTTTTGAGCCAAAGTTGTGCTTTTTCTGGGGTGGCACTGACCAAAAACTGAGCAGCACGGTGGTACCAGGGCTTTCTGCCCAATACAGGACACCTCTAAAGAGCAATCTGTACTCTGCAGTACCCAACTGAACCACCAGATCTGTGTATTGTCTGAAGGCTCTCCCTACCCAATTCTGCTTTCCCCTTTTTCCTTTCACACATGTTACTTTACAATGCATCTTTTACACTGCTAACTCAGTCTTTGCATCTACTTCCCAGAGGACTCAACTGATACCAGAGCTAACCAAAAATGTCCATCCCAATCTAATTCTCTTACTTCCTCTCCATGCTGTGTCTGTAATCTTTCTGTAAGATTGAAGATTTTGTTTCAACATTGGAATCAGTTTGTATCTCAACCTGTGAAGTGAGGCACCTAATAGATTTGTCAATAGGGTCAGGAAACCATGGGTTCAGAATACTCATGCAAACCTTACTGAGTCTCATGGTATTCTCCCTGAGTAAATTCAATAGCAATGAGACATAAGTGTTATATTACAGATGCCACTGATCTCTTACAAGGTACTGGAAGGAAATGACTCATTGATTCCATTCGGGAGTGCCACTCTACATCCCTAGGAGGAGAATCTGTGCAGGGAGAAGCAGATTTTTTTTTTTTTTTTTTTTTTTTGAGACGGAGTCTCACTCTGTCACCCAGGCTGGAGTGCAGTGGCCGGATCTCAGCTCACTGCAAGCTCCGCCTCCTGGGTTTACGCCATTCTCCTGCCTCAGCCTCCCGAGTAGCTGGGACTACAGGCGCCTGCCACCTCGCCCGGCTAGTTTTTTGTATTTTTTAGTAGAGACAGGGTTTCACCGTGTCAGCCAGGATGGTCTCAATCTCCTGACCTCGTGATCCGCCCATCTCAGCCTCCCAAAGTGCTGGGATTACAGGCTTGAGCCACGATAAGCAGATTTTTAATCAGTTTTAATTCCAAATGGGAAGTATTTGTTTTGAGATCTTGAACTCCATCTATATCGTTACTATTCTTAAAATTGTTATAAAAAAGGAAGATTAGGAAACTGTGTTTGGGTAGAAAAGGGAGACAGAGTGAAGTGAGGTTAATTCCAAGGCAAGAGGCACCTGGATTGCTAAGAAGCTTGAAGGAAGAAATGAGGATAACAGCAAAATCTGCTCTTAGATTACCTGCGTCACTCATAGGAATGACATCATGTGACCCAAATGCATATAAAAATGTTCTCATCATCCACTTCATAGGAACATATAGACTTTTAGAATTCTAGCTTCACTCCAGTAGCAATATCCCAACATAATTGTGGATATACCACGAATACAAGGGTAAGTAAATATTATGAGATGGAGGTGAGTGATGGTATCAGGCTAGTGCTGATGGCTTGGTGGGCCACATCCAATACGGTTAATGCAGCCTCATTCGGTTTCTAAAAAGTGGATCAAATATGCCATTCATCACAACCTTTTCCTTTGGTAATGCTCAAATGAAACTGGCCAGATTCATACCTTTATTTTAGTCTCCATGTTAAGCTAGAAGCAGCTAGACTATGATTCCCCCTGATTAGGAGAAAAGTGTGTGTGTGTATGTGGGGTGGGAGGCAGTGTTGGGGGTGGGTAGATATGGTGTTAGTAGCAGAAAGTGAGGAATTCAATAAGCAAGGATTCATTTACCACCTTGGGGTCTCTATTAAGTCTATTAAGGTGATCATAGACTTAATAGTTCTTTGGAACCAGTCTCCTTCCCCCGCTCTCCATATGTCCTGGAGGTAATTCTAGATGCCCAGGTAGAGAGTGCCTGTGAAGGGTTAGTGGGTCACCTTGCTGTTATTAATCACTTGCAGAGACTAGTTCCCTAGAGCTCTCTCAGCCCTGACCCAGCGTGATCTATAGTATCTCACAGCAACAAGGCATGTGAAGCTTTAGTTCCTCCTTGCACATCTTTCTTCTCCAAATGTCAGCCTCAGAGAACCATCCTGGAGAGGGGGAAAAAAAATATGTCTCTTACAGTTTCTTCTAAACAAAAGCAACCTTTATATGTGCATTTTCAAAAAAGGATTGCAATATCCCTTTTTTAATTTGGGTAGGTAGGTAGTATATAAAATGGAGATCATGTATAAATAACATTAGGGTATACTTTTATATTTGTCTCCCATACCTCAAAAGATGGTTTGACGAGCACTTAAGTGGCATGTCATTGCTACTTATCTGTCATAACTTATATGTGAGCACTTGCCAAAATGTATTCCCTGGAACCCAAGACCTTTGAGATGCTCATGAAGAAACAAGTTTGTTTCAGTTTGGTGTTGGAATTTGCTGAACACCATCCCCCATTTGTTAAAGAGTCTGAGGCGTCCTGCAGTCAAGACACCCAGTTAACTTAGTTGAGAATAGTGTTTCCTAACCTTGTTTGATGATGGAATCCTTTGTGCTTGTGTGTGTTACACTTAGTAATATTCCTAATACTTACTGTAGCTGTGTGCTGAGGACATACAGTACAGTGACAAGAGCCTGCGCACTTAACACTTGGGTTTGAATCTCAGCTATGCCATTTACTGACTGTGAGACGTTGGACAAGTTTATTATCCTTTCTCTGCCTCAGGCTTTTCATTTGAAAAATGAGAAGAATAATTCTGCATTAGGGTTGCTGTGAGGTTCAAATGAATCCATATATTTAAAGTGCTTAATAGAATTCTTGTCACATAGTAAGTATTCCATAAAGTTTCCTGTGTTTCTTGTGGCTTTCTGTGTTCATAATCAGAAAAAAACTTGGGCCCAGCAATAACAATAAATAAGAAGTGAATGTAATTTTACAGTTGACAGATTTTTCTCAAATATGCACACTTAATCTTCAAATCAATCTTAAAATGGAGGAATTATTGTTGTTTCACCCATATTACAGATTAGGAAAGAAACGCTAAGAAATTTGGAGTGTGTTTTACAAATGGACAGTAAAGAGGACAGTCAGTAATCAAACACGAGTTTTGACATCGGATCTTGTACCTTTTCTCCCAGATACATTTGATTTTCCTGTGATTCCAAATTAGAATGTTAAAACTGTTCATTTAGAATAGCTGAGGTCTCCCTTTCCCAAGACATATAGCTTAAACCACTTTAAATAAACTGGATTAAATACAGAAGTTAAAAATTAAAGGCATTAGAGTGGGTGAAGTGTAAGAAAAACAAATGAGATAAGTACTTTCTAAGCGTGATAAAGCTCCTAGCTAGTATTACCAGAGGATGAAGAGCACTTACATTGGATGTAAATACAATCATCAGGTTATAAACTGAAAATAAGCACATATAATCTGAGTAAGAATCATTATGCTTCTTTTACAGGCAAAAGAGAACTCTAGATGTTAACATACTCAATTTCTATGACAGTTTGATAGTTATGGGGACAATGAAACTGAATAATTGAAATCTAGATTTGAGTTGAAAAGAACTGATTGATCCTTATTTAGTATAATTTATGATCTTTATGATCTCTTTTTATTATTATTATTAGTATAATAATACTAGGGTACATGTGCACAACGCGCAGGTTTGTTACATATGTATACATGTGCCATGTTGGTGTGCTGCACCCATTAACTCGTCATTTACATCAGGTATATCTCCTAATGTTAACCCTCTCCCCGCCCATCCCACGACAGGCCCCGGTGTGTGATGGTCTCCACCCTGTGTCCAAGTGTTCTCATTGTTCAATTCCCACCTATGAGTGAGAACATGCGGTGTTTGCTTCTTTTGTCCTTGCGATAGTTTGCTGAGAATAATGGTTTCCAGCTTCATCCATGCCCCTACAAAGGACATGAACTCATCCTTTTTTATGGCCACGTAGTACTCCATGGTGTATATGTGCCACATTTTCTTAATCCAGTCTATCATTGATGGACATTTGGGTTGGTTCCAAGTCTTTGCTATTGTGAATAGTGCCGCAATAAACATATGTGTGCATGTGTCTTTATAACAGCATGATTTATAGTACTTTGGGTATATAACCAGTAATGGGATGGCTGGGTCAAATGGTATTTCTAGTTCTAGATCCTTGAGGAATTGCCACACTGTCTTCCACAATGGTTGAACTAGTTTACAGTCCCACCAACAGTGTAGAAGTGTTCCTATTTCTCCGCATCCTCTCTAGCACCTGTTGTTTCCTGACTTTTTAATGATTGCCATTCTAACTGGTGTGAGATGGTATCTCATTGTGGTTTTGATTTGCATTTCTCTGATGGGAGGGCACTCTCTTAATTACAACTTTCTGAGACATTTCACCTGACTTTCAGATCTTTCTAATTTTTTTTTGTTTGTTTGTCCCCAGTGCACCAGAATGGAAATCTCTGGGACATATTGAGGAGACATTTCAGAGGAGAAAGAGAATCCATTTCCAAGCAATTTGGAACGGAAGCAAGTCTGGCGGCATTCTTTATCTGGGAGCTCCTCTAAAATCCTCCCAACACAACCAGGGTTTAATGGTTAGGAGACTTAGCAACAGAAAGAGGAAAAAGAGAAAATGAGCAGTGAAGCCTGTGCTTCCGTCTCCCCAGGGCATGCCGAAATAGTCACTCCTAGTTCTTCTTCAGGTGTCTCCTGATGCCTATGCTTTTGATATAGATATTTTGTCATCATTGTTTTTTTAATCTAGGATCCTGGTTTGCAAACTTGCATCTTTCTGAAGACCAGTAATGATTTCTAAGCTTCAACCAGCTATTAAGTGTGTATGTGGGGGGCAAGGGGAATTGTTGCTGAATGCATAAATTGATTTGCACCTACAATTTGCATTTATTCTCTGGGTATATTTGCCACTAATGTTGTGACTGAACTGCCATAATGAAGATTAATTACATAAACATTTTTTGCTGACTTTGTGAGCAGCTGAATTGCTTGTTTTGCTTGAATTTCCAAGGTTGGTGCTTAAGAGTATGATGGGAAACATTTCTTGGATTTGCTCAGCACCTTCATAGATGACATGCCCCAGACCAGTCTTACCTAATAAACATTTGTGGCAAGTTTTCGCTAGCTAGAGTTTCAGCTTACTTGATTACAAAGGAAGAAGTAGGCGGCCACTCAGTTCTTGGAATTTTGCAAACATTTGAATTTTGGCAGGATTCCCCAGAATAAAATAAGAATTGTACTTCTTATGTGGGTATGAATTGTGCTCCACACAAAAGAAAGGACCATTTGTTCAGTTTTCCTCACTCAACTAACATTGGCCTAGACCCTCCAAACACCTGGAACGGGAGAAAGTTAGGTTCTCCGAGGCTCTGTTTTCTTCTTTGTAAAATGGGGACAATTACAGTATCTGCCTCACTGTGCTTAAGGGACTATTAGCATCAGCATTGCTGAGGTGCATGCTAAAAATGCAGTGTAGGGGCCCAACTTAAGTCACACAAAATCAGAACCACTGGGGTGAAGCCTGGTGTATCCAGTTATGGATCGGGGGAGCCCTCTACTGTCCTTTGGGATGAAAGAGAACTCCTGAGACATTTACACGGCCCCAACAATACTAACTAGAAAGACCTCTGGTTGTCAGCACATCATGGTCACTGCTGTAGAATTCACTGTTCAAATCCCTCTGCATTCAAAGACAGCAGCTCTGCTGGGCATGGTGGTTCATGCCTGTAATCCCAGCACTTTGGGAGGCTGAGGCAGGCAGATCACCTGAGGTCAGGAGTTCAAGACCAGCCTGGCCAATATGGTGAAACTCCATCTCTACTACAAATACAAAAATACAAAAGTAGTCAGGCGTGGTGGCAGGCACCTGTAATCCCAGCAATTTGGGAGGCTGAGGCAGAAGAACTACTTGAACCCCAGGAGGTGGAGGTTGCAGTGGGCTGAGATCGTTCCACTGCACTCCAGTCTGGGCGACAGAGTGAGACTCCATCTCAAAAACAATAACAACAACAACAACAACAACAACAACAACAAAACAAGGCAGCTCAGATATTTCTGCAATCAGGTTGGGGTGGGAACTATTTGGCAAAGCTCCAAAATCCCTAGGGCCAGATGTTTTAGGCCTTTGACATTCATTGCTACCTTAGATGAAGTATTGGTCTAAGGAGTGGGGGTGAGTTCCTAGACTCCCTCAAACCCGTCACTAACCCCAGCACCAGCCTACCTCCCTGAGCATCTACTCCCAAACAAAGCTGCTATTTCTAGGTTGGTGGGTAACAGCTGTTTTCACCCCTGAAAAACAAACTCAGGCTTAATGAACTCCGAAAGCAAGAAAGCCCAGATTTTGCAAACAAAGCCTTATAACCTTTGTGTGCTGGGCCTAGAGAAAAATATCCCTTGTTTTTTTTCAAGTCCCATATGTGAGCCAAAACAAACCATAATGTACTATTTCCAGAAATGTTCTTGCCTTGCTTGGAGCTGAATTCACTTTCCTAATGTGTAGCTGGTGCATTAGTTAGAGTCCGGGAAACAGAGGGAAAAGGTGTGGAAGTGGTGTGGAGAAACCACAGAAATATCCAGTTTCATAAGGTTTATTAACAGGAGGGAGCAGTGATCATCCTCTGGCCTGAAGGAGCAAGAAGAAGAAGCATTTATGGGGACTTAAAGACAAAAAGACTGGGTGAAAGGGAAGCTTCAGGTCCATTTTGTTAAGGATACTGCCTGAAGGAAGTAACTTCCCTGATCTCACACTGGAACCCAGAGGGGCAAGAGAACCCATGCCGGCCAACTCAGGGCAGAGAGCAGAGTAGAGAAGGATGGAGAATGGATGAGGAGGGGCAACGAAAGACATCCACTCTGTTTTTTTCCACAACATTAGCTGACGTTCCCTGGGTAGTAATCATGAGTATTTAAAAATGCCAGGCACTGTTCTAGGCATTTTATATACACTAGCTAATTTAACCCTCACAACAGTGCTGTGGGGCAGACACAATGATTTTAGGGGTGAGAAATGGAGGCTCAGAGAGGTTAAAGAATCCAGGTCTTTTGGGCTTCAAAAGTCATTTCATAATCAGGAGACTAACTTCTTCTATGCAATTGACAGATCAAACAGCCATATTTTTGCTTGTTTGCCAGTAGGTGGTATAGCTGATCCTCTAGGTCTAGAATCACAGCTGGTTGGGGAACTTCTTGTTATTGTTAGCTGTCATTAAGGAAGCTCAAATCTAGCAGGCAGTGATGCCCTGCTTTCTCTCTTTGGCCCTTATTTGCTTTATTTTTATATTTGTTTCTTAGCTTGTAAACTTTTGTTTCAGAATATAACATGCATGCAGAAAAGTATTCAGATTTGAGTGTGAATCCTGATGAATTTCCACACTGTGAATCCACTAACCAGCATTCAGAACAAGAAACAGAATGTTTCAGCCCTACATGGGCCCTGTGCCCCTGTTTAGTGCCCAGCTGCCCTCTGTATCCCTGATTTCTAATCACATCACATTAGTCTTTAGTCCTTGTTGGGACTCAACAAGGAGATGAACAATAGTTATTTTATACTTAAGGCATAGTTATTAATGTTATTAATGATTTATTGTGCTAGATCAGCAGTTGATAAACTACAGGCCATACACAACCCACTGCCCATTTTTGTTAATAAAGTTTTATTGGAACACAGCTATGCCCATTTGTTTACATATTATCTGTGGCTACTTTCACACTGCAACTGCAGAGACAAGTAGTCCCAACAGAGACCGTATGGTCCGCAAAAAACATTTACTATCTGGTCCTTTTAAGAAATCGTTTACCACCCTCTGTGCTGGAGGATGGGCACAGAATGGTGAAAAACTGATTCAGTCTGTGTCTTCAAGATGTTTATGATCTGATGGAGGAGATTAATATTAAATAAGGAACTATACAAATAAATAATATACAGTGACAAGTGCTCTGAAAGAAAAGGCCAGAGTACCAAGTATGAAACCAAGGAGGACCCTAGAGACCATCTACTTTGCACAATCGCGTGTTTCAGAAAGTCTACCTGTCCTGGCATAACACAGGTTTTGTTCCACCCAGACAGGGACAGTATGAATCCTGTGGAAATATAGAGCGTATAGGTGAGCAAGCTAGTGAGAATAATTTTCCAGCACTCACCATTCCCAGGGGAGGTGAGCCAATACAGAAGACCACATTTGAGGCACATTACAGAGTTGCCCCCAACATTATTGCCCATGTCTACTTAATAACAGGATGTCACCTCACCTGTTCACTTTTCAGCTGGACACTGGAACACGCTTCCTGTCTTTCGTTACCTCGTGACCTTTCCTATCAGCAGCCCGTGACTACGAATTCTTTATCCCTATGAACTTGGCTGCCACATGTGATTCTGATGGAAGACGGAATGAAGCCGTTGGCTGAGCCAGCAGGTGCAAGCTTCAAGCGAGTGAGGTAGGTTTACCTTTAATATTGTTGGGAAAGGTTTTATTTCATTTGTACCCCTGAGGGGTTTGCAAGTGAACATTTGGGCTTGCCTGTGAAGCAGGAAACTTGTGCTGTCTTTCCATCTTTGCCTGATCTGGGATTGTGTGAGAACAGAAGACCTGTAGGGGCATCAAGGTGGGAAAGTAGTGGGGGCAGAGACGCTGCTACGAAGAGCTCCACCCTCCAGGCCTGCCAGGAGCGATCTCTTGGGTTTTCTGGTGTGAGCTGTTAAAATGTTTGAGTCGGAGTCTCGCTGTGTCGCCCAGGCTGGAGTGCGGTGGCGCCATCTCGGCTCACGGCAAGCTCTGCCTCCCAGGTTCATGCCATTCTCCTGCCTCAGCCTCCCGAGTAGTACAGGTGCCCGCCATCACACCCGGCTAATTTTTTGTATTTTTAGTAGAGACGGGGTTTCACTGTGTTAGCCAGGATGGTCTTGATCTCCTGACCTCGTTTCCGCCCGCCTCGGCCTCCCAAAATGCTGGGATTACAGGCCTGAGCCACAGCGTCTGGCCTCTTTTAGATAATTTACTGAGGAGAAAAGTACACTCACTGGGCAGGCATTTCAGTCCCCCTAAGTTGCATTTGTAGCTCTGAAAGGATCATCTTTGCAGCTGGTTATTGGAACAGGTGTCCTCACACCCTCCCTAATTGCAGGCTAGCAGCCCTTTGAGCTTTGCATGTTCTTAGTGCATCTGCAACAGCAGAGCATGACTTTGCCTTCCTGAGCTGCCTGCTAAAAGGAAAACAAACCTGGATATGATGATCTTGTCTCTCCCTAAACAAAAAGCCTCAAAGAGACTGAGAACATGGACAAGAGAGGCAGAAATCATGCTTACTTTACAGAACCAGGGATCCTTTAAACCAGAACAGCAAAACCTCCAGGCAAATTTTCATGCACATAACTCAAACCCATAGTAGACATCAATAATCAATCATTGAGATTCTTTCTCTTAAGCCTGGATATGCCTCAGACTCATTCTTAACTTCGTATTTCTGGTAGCTACTATCAGGAAATAAAATACAGGCTTAAACAGATTTACCATTCCTGATTTAAGTAATCACTGTTGAATAGATAACATATTATGAATAACATAATAGCTATTGAGTGTTTATTATGTGCTAGACATTCTTCTAAGTGCTTAACATGGATTAACTCATTTAATGTAAACCACATGATTACAGGCTTTGTTTGGATTATTGCTGCATTACCAGTACCTAGAAGAATTCACGATACATTGTGAGTGCTTAAAAAATACTTATCTAGGCCAGGCTCAGTGGCTCACATCTGTAATCCCAGCATTTTTGGAGGTTGAATGGGGGGGATCATTTGAGCCTAGGAGTTCAGACCAGCCTGAGCAACATAGTGAGACCTCATCTCTACAAAAAAAAATAATAATTAAAAATTAGCCGAGCGTGGTGGTGCATGCCTGTGGTCTCAGCTACTCAGGAGGCTGGGTTGGGAGGATCGCATGAGCCCAGGAGGTTGAGGCTGCAGTGACCCATGATGGCACTACTGCACTCAGCCTGAGTGACAGAGTAAGGCTGTCTCAGAAAAAAAAAAAAAAAGAAACCAAAAAACTTATTTAAATTAATTCTAGAAACAAATGTTATTCCCATATTCCAGATGAGGAAACTGAGGCCCAGAGAGCCCAAGTAATTCTCCTAAGCCAGTATGGATTGGAGCCATGATTTGATACTGCTTTATTATTTTACTTCTACTTTTAACCACTTTGCTGCTTCTCACAGTAACTGTTTGATATGTCTTTTCCTATTTCTTAATGTCCAGTATGTTGGTTATTGAGGCTCCTGGCTTCTCTTTAATATTCTAGCTTTCATCATTTTTGGTACTTTAGAGAGTTATCTCTCTGAAACAAAAGAATTGGGAAGGGTGGGAGTTGAACTCTAAGCGCCTATGGGGTTTAGCCAGAAACATAAATGAGTGAGCCAAGCCAAGTGGACAGCCTGGGGAGGTGACAAGAACTTACCCTCTGGGAAGCTGCTCTCAGTTCCAGCAATTGCAGCTGTGGAGGATGCAAATAAATGTCAGATCATCCTGTTTTTCAAGATAAGTACAAAATCTAGATTTTGATAGGAAAATTGCAAATGGAAATATCCGTATGAAATATCTCAAATATAAAATGTGGACAACAAGGCAATCTAAAAAACAAAACCAAAACATAGCAAGTCAATTTAAGCATCTCCTAATGCTCAATCTAGCCCACTGATCTGTAGTTAGCAAGCTACAGGAGAGAGTGAAGAAATTGAAATAGAAGTATAAGTGTCTTTAGATAACTGATCCTGTAGTTCTTGTTTAAAAAAAAAAGAACATGATGAAAGACAGGTTGTAACTATTTGTTAAGATCTTCTAGTAGGAATTTCTAGGAAACAGAGCTATAATAATCATAGTATCACAGTACTTTTGCATAGTGCTTCATATTTTTCAACTTGCTTCTATATATGCATTTAAATCTCCCTGCAAATCATTTTGATGGCTCAGTCACTCAGTCAATATTAAATAGTGGAATTTAGGAATAGACCCTGATCTCCCAATTCTCAACCTGGTTTTCTTTTAGCTCTACAAATCCTGAGCAATGATAACTGACCATCAATATTTGCAATCCTTACAGGCTTGTACTTTTTTATCTCATACAATCCGGAGGTAAAATACTAGGATAAGGGACTGAGCTCATGCATGATTACCGATGGAGAGAAACAGGACAATCATTTGAGGATACATGTATGATTGCTAAAGCTTGTTGTTCTTGGCAGATCGAGATTGTTGATTTCCATTTGGTCCTCCCTAAATAATCTCTAATTACAAAACTATGCGCCTAGCAAAGGCTGAATAAATAATGTAATTGAGGCATAATCATTGTGTACATTCCTAAACACTCACCTAATGACCTAGTAGTTTTGGAATTTGGTACTCCAAGCACAGCTATTGCCAGCCAGAGCTGAAATGTGGCATGTTTTGCATGCTCCACGGAAATCATTTTAAATTAAGTGGATTTGAAAAATCATTACATAGAGGGAGATTTTTCTGATCACTTGGCCTGTGTGGGCCTCTCAAATGTCAGTTCTGTGTAGGAAGGGCTCATGGCATTTGATGCCTTTCTGCCAGGTTGTGTATTTGACAGCTGTTCTGGGGTGTCTTTTCCCAGCCACTGGCCTGGCTATTGCCATAAAACCAATTAAAGTTGCAGGCAATTAATGTTATTTTCCTCAAGTGCTCCTGGCAATGCTTATATCATGTAGCACTTCAGCATGAAATCTGTGACCTTTGGAAATGCATGCACAAGAAGTGCAAATAAGCTTGGCTATGCATGTATGGTGTGCCATTAAGGTACAAAGAATATGAAAACAAACTGTAGTTGCTGGGTGCAGAGATGTCCATGGAGCAGTTTATATCCTAGGATTCTTAGAAATGAAGATACGTGTTCACACCAAAACCCAGATAAACCATTAAGGTTGGTAGGTATACTGAACAGCAAAATATTTGCATATGTTCAGCAAATTATTTAACAAAATTTATGAACTGAAACACATTCAGAAAGGGGCTCCATGACTAGTAGTTTGTACTTGTTTTACCACATTTTAAGAAGGATATTAACAAACTGCAAATGAAAAGGAAAACCCTGACACTTTAGGAAGGGTTAGAGACAACAGAGCTGTTTAATCTAAAAAGAGAAGATTTAGGGATAAGGACAGGGGAGTCATCCTTCATTAGGTAAAATGAACTTTCCATGAGAAAGTTTGTCTTATTCCCTAAGTTATCCCAACAGATTTTTTGTAACTGTTGGTTGCGAGGGGACCTGGAGCATAGTAGGTGATAAATAAAAGCGGATTAAATAAGAAAGAATAGGACACACCATATGGTTGGGTATTATTTGCCCATTCAGTTAAAAAGAAATGAATATATAAAAATAGCTGTTCCATGCAATGTGTGGCTTTGTGAGGTATGCTCCTTGTTATCTGCATAAGCCAGAGCTACAAACTGGTAGCCTGTGGACTGTCACTTACATATGGACAGGTACTGTTTGCCTATTCAGTATTTTCTTAATTTTTGATGTTTAAAAAATTTTTAATTGAGATGCTTGCTTGTGCACTCCTGCTCTTGCTCTCATGCACACTCTCTCTCTCTCTCTCTTACACATACACACACCCCACATGTACACACCGCCCTTATCCTGCATTTTAACAATTGCCTGGAGCTGCACAGCTGGAACATTTGCTTTTTGGTTCTCATCAGACCTCACTACTCCCTGTTGTTTTAGACTGAGCTCAATTTCACTCACTGATCTGGACTTCCTTGTCCCTGAAGGTAGCTGGGCTTGCCAACCTCAGTTTAAGCAGAGGCAGCAGTCAACCACCTATCATGGGAGTGTGTATGGCAGACACACCTGATAACAGTAATGTAACTTAAGCGTACCCTGACAGTGACCCTTATGGAAGATGCACCTGATAGCAATAACATAAGCATACCCTGAGAATGCAGACGCACCTGATTTATAAAGACTGCATGCTTTTTACAAATGGTAGTGGTTCTCCTGTCCAGCCCACTGCCCCTGGACCAACCTGTATGTAAGTTCCTTCAATAAATCCTAGTCTCTTTCACTGTCTCTGGGCCTCTTTTTTGGCCTCTCTTACATGACTTTAATAGGGGCCTGGCATGACAGTTGGCACGTGTACCAGCCAGGAGATCGGAGAAAGCCACACGAGCACCAAGACAGTGGGACTGGGAAAGGGGAAATATGAGGGAGAAATCTCAGGCTGGCTGTCCATGCCTATGTGGGATCTGATAGCCACTACTCTTGATGGACAGGACCCAGTGTGTGAGCACAGGGATGCCCTGAAAACACTGAAGGGCCTGGAAGAGTTGGTGCAGGGGTTGATCTATCTGAGTAAAAGTCAGATGCTGGAGCTGTGGCAGCCACGGTTGGCTGGCTGCTCCTGACTGCGATTTGACAGCCCCTGAAGCTAATCCCGTAGCGCAGGCAAGGGTGTGTCAGTTACAGGATGAACTAGGACTCGAAAGAGGTTCCAGATGAGTTCAGGCTGAAATCTCAGAGACCTTATTATCCCACATGGAGGGTGACGAAATGGAGACCTTGGCTTGTCAGTTAGCTCATCTAAAGGATCGCCAGATATGATGTTAACAAGTTAGGGCTATCATGACTAAATTGTCCTGGGACCCTAAATCCTGGTACCCCATGGAGGAGACTGAGGACTGGGACAAGCCCATAGAGGTTTCTGTCCTTTCTGTCCCTCCCATAGTTACTGCAAAGATAAAAGCAGGCCAGTTACACCCACAGGGAGCAGACCTGCAAAACTTGCTCCCACCTGAAAGATGGCAGCACACTACCATGTGGGATTACACTGCTATGGAATGGGTGGAACCGGGAAATAGGTTCAGGCAGAAGGGGAGAGAGTCAACTGAGGGATGGCTTTTCTGTCTGTGGGACATGGTAATGGAGGGTGTTATTCTCTCAGTACTGGCGATGAGTAAAATGGCATCCATCCCAAACCACCTGGCCCTGAGGCAGTGCCTCTATGGCACCAATAATGAAGGTTGGGCCAGTTCCTTCCTTGGCTTTATGGTTGCTGGCTGCCAAGCAGCCTGGCCAAGTGAAGAAGACAACCTCACGTTTCCTTTGCAATGGTAGACTATGAAGGAATGGCAGGACATCCTCTGGGAATAAAGGATGAAGCGTGCTGTCTGTGTTAAGCATTACTGAGGTACCGATCATGAGCTTTTCACTGCCGGCATGAAAGGCATCATCTTACAGTTGGCACCCAGCCAATGGTATGGCACACTGGCATGTGTCCTGAGTCCCCCAGTAGGACAGCCAGTGTCTTGGTCTGCTGACTTAGGGGAAATGGAGAAACTGCATAGGAAAAGGAGGGCATGCTATCAGGATGAAAGGCGAGGGAGCTAAAGGAAAGCAGACAGCCCAGGGGCCCATCAGGGTGACCCCTGACAAATGTGGCACAACTCTAGTCACTTTGAAATGTACAAAATATTGTTGCTAAGTATAGTCATCCTATTCTGCTGTCAAGCATTAGAACAATGGATCTCTACCATCTTACCCCAGGGACACTGCCCTGGAGTGGGCACATGTTTTCCGTTAACTTCTGAGTCTTTTTCCAGTTTACTAACTGCAGCCCCCACCTTGCTGTCTCACTTGGTGAACAGACGATGGGTGGTCGATGCAGGCAAAGTCCAGGGTCCAGGCTTATCAATCAAATAATTGGGTGTCATTTTGTCGGGTAAGACTAAAGTCGTTCCGGCTGCTGTTATGGATAAGGTGCAGGGCTACTGATGTCCCAGGACACCAAAGCCATTGCAAACCTCCTTCTTAGGCCTTCTAGGGTATGGGCATCCTTTTA
Organism: Papio anubis; assembly: GCF_008728515.1. Taxonomy (NCBI): domain Eukaryota; kingdom Metazoa; phylum Chordata; class Mammalia; order Primates; family Cercopithecidae; genus Papio; species Papio anubis. Next base: position 73,067,112 of record NC_044977.1, read on the forward strand.
GTCCCCATTTGGTCCAACTCCTTGGGCCCCTATACTGCTTAGTCAAGAAGGGGGCCCAATGGGACTGGTCCATAAAGCGGGATGAGGCCTTTGAACAAGCTAAAGTCTCAGTGAAACAAATAAAAGCCTTGGGAGTTCTAGTGCAGGGACAGCCTTGTGAATTGGATGTAGCCAGTCCCCCTGAGGGATTTGAGTGGGGCCTGTGGCAAAAGAAAGAACATAAACAGGTGACTTTAAGGTTCTGGTCCCAACTATGGAAGAGGGCTGGAGTTAGAAAAGTGTCACTTTGGAGGCAACAAGTCTGTGCTACATATGCCTTACAACAAATGGAGGACATTACAAAGGGGGTCCTGGTACATGCCCAGTACTCCTTTGCAGGTTGGCTAAGGGATACCTTACAGGAACCAAAGTCTGGGGATGCCCAGACACAGACCGGCCAAATGGCATGCATGCCTGCAACAGAGGAGTGCACTAACTAATAACCCCTTGAGCAGAGCCCCATTTGGTGCTTGACCCCATCACCTATGTGACAACTGAAGGACAGTCTTTGATGGAGGGCACTGACCCTCCACGGATTCCTTCCTCTGTACAGGAGGTAAAGGGCTCAGTTCCTACCAGGCCTGGCACACAGCTTGTCACAAGGCAATCCTTGTGCTTGGAGAGTTGTGGCCATTTGGCCATCCACTGATAGGATCTTGTTTGATACAGGCAAAGGACATAGTAACCAATGGGTTGAACCACGAGCCACCTGGATGATTCTTCTCCATGAGCTGGACCTGATAGTCCTGTGAACCGACGGCTGGGTGGTCTCTAAGGGACTCATTGTGTGGCCACTGCAATGGGAAGCGCAGGAACACCTCAGGTCCTTGCTGCATGATGCTGAACAGATCACCTGGAGCAGAAGCCCAGCACTACAATGACAGGTGACTACATAGGACCTTTGCCTCTGTTTGAGGGCTGCCTCTATACCTTGGCTTTTACAGACACCTGCACAGGGCTACTGCAGTCATATGCCAGCAGTTGTGCCACCCAGAAAGCCACCATATGAGGACTGGAGCAGCTGTATGTGGTCTACTGTGTCTCCACTGATAACAGCAGTGACCAGGGCTCTTACTTTACTGGTCATAAAGTGCAGCAGTGGGTGGAGACCCTGGATATCCACTGGCATTCCCACTTGCCATGCAACCCTATAGCAGCAGCAGGGCTGATTGAGTGGATGAATGGACTGTTGAAGCAATAACTTGCTCTCTGGTTCTGTGGCCATGCAGGTTACCAGCAGCCTTTTGCACCTTGAATGAACACATGTGTTCTTATCATCCCAGGGCATACACTGTTCTTCTGATGCAGGGACCTGATACCACCGTCAGGATCCAGGTAGACAGTGTCAGGGACAGTACACCTTTGTCCCAACCTGCTGCTGTTGCCCTTGCCACAGGACCCACCGACTGGGGAGCACATCATTACATGGCCCTGGACATGGCAAACCAGCCCCCGATAGTTTAGTTTTTCCATTCCATGCAGGGAGGGCCTAGAACAAGATATACAGGTCATACCTATTTTACAACCTACTCCCTGCCGAAATTCTAAAATAACAAATCCTGGTCCTCCCTTGTGCAAGGAGACAATCATCCTCTCATTATGGAACCTTACATTGTCTGATTTTGGCCCTCCTACAATGTGTCACAGAGGGGGCCAGTCCATTTGGCATTGTAAACAGGGGACCAGATCGCTACTAGGGGTGGAGCTCTTGCAGAACACAACTTCCTGTGTCTTGTTAAATGGCCCTAACTTGCTCTTTCTCACCTTCTGCCCATAGATGATGGGCAACAAACCTCTTTGCCAAATGGGAGCAGATAGTGGCTTCTCTCCAGAACTCAACAGATTGTTGCGTCTGTAAAGAGCTGCCCCTCTCCTCCACCATGGGCCTGCCATAGTGCATCTAAGATCAACTCCTAAGCCTTTGGAAGAACTTTATGATATCATATTCGTTATTCTTTCCTTTTCTTGCCATTGTAGTTTGTACTGGTGCCGCAGCAGCTGGCTGCAATGCTCCTCTACATACCTGGCCCTTGGGAAATTATAGAAGAATGGCGTGATAAGAGCGTGAGGGCCATTCCACCGTGCGTGCAGCAGGGTGGAGTGGATGGCAGATGCACCTGATAGCAATATCGTAACTTAAGCATACCCTGAGAATGAACCTTATGACAGATGCACCTGATAGCAATAATTAAGCATACTCTGCGAATGCAGACACACCTTATCTATATAAACTGCATGTTTTTACAAGCCGGTAGCGGTTCTCCTTCCCACCTCGTCTTCACACGACTGCCCTGTATGTAAGTTCCCTCAACAGACCCTGTCTCTTTCACTGGCTCTGAGTCTCTTCTTCAGCTTCTTAAATGTGGTGCTATCTGTATTGAAATCAATAGGGGTCCAGCATGACAGAGTGGTAGAAGTGGCTCCTGTGTTGAGAAAAAGAATAGAGCAGATGAGCTTTCCAGCTTTTTCACTCTAAGATGCCTTAATTCAATGATGAATAACCATGCCTTGTTCACCAGAGTAGAAACAGCACTGGTCCCTGGTTTCAACCAACTCACAAGCACTTCCTTCAACTCAATGCATCAGGCAGAGCCTGCCTCGATCACAAAATCCACAGGTCCAGATGGCACTAAGTATCCTCAGAGTTCCATCTCATATGCCCCAAGATTATTAGCTAAGGTGACATCTTCATTCTGCTCTTTGCCCCTCTCCTGACTCAATTACATTGGTTTCCCCCCAGGATCAAATCAAAGGTTTGTAGGAAGAGGGAGTGGGGTAGCTCATGGAAATGAGTTGTGTCACTAATTAATGACATCAGTGTCAAGAAGAGCTAGCATTAAGTGAGTTTACAGGGAGCTGGGATCAAGGGCTTGTTTGATTTTAGTGGCTGCTGTGGTTGTACTAATGCTAATCACTTTTCATCACACCGGCTAATGGCTCAACTTCTTTTCAGCAAATCCAGGCTAGCTCCCAAGAGAGCTGCAGAGTTCTGGCTCCAGCTGTGCTCTTTCCTCTTCCCTTCCTTTAAAGAATATGAATTATTCTTAGATATGGGTCCCAAAAATTTAGACAATGATTCACAGGAGAGCTTGAGAGGCAGAGATAGTAAAACACAAGCCATCTTCTTAGGATTGAAGCCACCTGCTTAGGATTCAAGGTTCAATCATTGACAACACACCTAATCAGGTTAAACTGGCACTAAAATGCTGCCTGTAGCTGCCTTTGATATCTTACAGATGCTGCATAACTATGTTGGGAAAGGCCAAATTGTCATAGTACTCATTGGAGAAAAGGAGACAGTAAAAATTTTTAGGTAAAGCTAATCTACATTCACCTAGTAAATGCTGAATAAATACCAGCAATGCTAGATAAGTCATTTGTATGGATCTATGGTGTTTGGTTCAGCTGGGTTGAGACCTCCATGTTTCCATCATTCCTCAGGCACCATAAGCCCGTGGCAAAATGGTGTCCTTGGGTCACCCATGTTTTGATCCTAGAGTCGGTGTCCAATATGTCAGCCCATCAAGGCAGATGGTGAGCAGGACAATGTTTCGGAACTTCGGAAAATATACCACTTAAGAGTCCAGCCGGGGAAATGCCTGAAATTGGAAAATAATGTAATAGAATATTTGATTTGCCACCGTAGACCTTAACTGGGAAGATTGCCACATTGAAATAAGTGGACAGCTTGGCTGACTTCGATCCTTCAGCTCTACTTAGTAACTGCACATCAGTGGGTTGGATCCTAGACTTTCAATGGGTCCCCAAAGTCCCTCCCCTAAACATTACACATCTACAAGCACATACCCCAAGTAATATTTGGGGCTATATCCAGGAAGTTGTAACATTAGCCTAAGAGCAAAGGTCTGAGCCAGTGGTCCCTGGATGTTTCCTCGGAGGGCCTGTAGGTGGCCAGCAGCATGGATGGTGAGGTAAATGAAATGTCATTTCCATTTCATTCAATTTGCTTTTTCTCCATGCTACCAGCTACTGACTTGGCCTCTTGGAAGCAAAGTTGTTTTTCTGTGATTCACCAGAAACTTTCTGGACCTGAATACCTCACTTCTCCAAAGTTAACCTCTTTGAGCCATTAAGAAGTGTTGTTCCTTGTCCATTCGGGGTTGAATATCTGTTATTTGCCTTCCCACTGTCCCCCACCAATATTCCTTGAACTTCTCAGAGAATATGTCTTTGGCATACAACCTATGGAAGGCTGCTTATTTTAAACACCTGCAATTCTCTGTTCCTCACCTCACTCCCCTTCCAGCCAAGGAATCACTCTTAGCAAATCTAAAGTGCTAGAGAGCTGATGGTTCTGGAAGCAGCCTTCAGCCAATAACAGATAGGGAAGATAGTAGAAAATCCTCTAGCTTCTCTGGCCCTCAGTCAGGACCACTCTCTGAAGTGTGGTCCACACAGTCTTCCCATAGTTCCCCAGTGAGGTCAAGCACCAGGTTTCCATGGCAATATCTGACTTTATAACACATTTTTAAAATTTGCTTTGTTCCTTTTCTATCTCGCTTACCTATGCCCCTCTTGGTATTTCCTGAGACCTGCCAAATAAACTATTTACACTACAATCCTCCTCTCAGCATCTGCTTTGGGAGAGTCAGTCTCCATGCAGTAGGGAGGCTGTGTAAATTACGTGCTGAGACTGTGCCTTCCTTTATCAGGAAGCACACAAAAAGCAAAACTACAGAAAGACTTGGTGGATGAAAGACCTTCTCACAAATGAGAAGATTGGCATTTGATAACATGTGAAGACAGCCAACATATTTGAGTGGTTACTATCCATTTCCCACAGTGAAAATTAAGTTCCAAATAGGACAGGGTTCATGGCAGTTTTTGTTTACCGATGTGTCCCCATAAGGTAGACACACAGTAATACTGAAAAGATCTCTTATAATACAATCGCTAGTTGAATGCTTTCTGTGCATTACCTGGTTAATTTGTGCAGAAAAGATCCAGCCCTTTGGATGACACAACTCCATTGGTTAATGGTGCCCTTTCTATGGGAGGAGGAGTCCTGATACTGTCAGTGCTGTCCTGATGACCAGCAAGGTCACAGAGATGGGAACTGACTCTGCCCTGGGAGTTGGCGAAGGAGACTTTTCATCTAGGTCTTGAATATTCACAGGAGTCTAACAGTTAAAAAAAGGAAATGGAGTGGAGGGTGACAATTAGTTATTTATTCAACAATTGTGTGATTTAGTACCAGCATTGTGACAGGAATTCTGCTAGGTATAAAGAAGTAGTAGTGTTCAGGGACCCTGCCTTCTCGGAATTTTGACTGAAGCACTATTCACATTGCATTGTTTGTGGAGTTGTATCACATGGTCCTGGAGGCAGACAGCAAAGAAGTTAAAAAAAAAAAAAAAAGATTATGATAAATATGATGTAATAGAGCAGTGATTCTTAAATTTTAATGGGCATCTAGATCACGTGGGGATCTTATTTAAATGTATATTCTGATTCAGTAGGCCTGGGATGGGGCCTGAGATTCTGCCACAGATGCTGCTGGTCCTCGGACCATATTTTGAATAGTATGGTGGTAGGCCATGGTTCTCAACCTGGTCTGTGGATAGCAGAACCTGAGGAACTTTAAAAATGACTGATGCCTGACTTCACTCCAGCTATATTTATCTAATTTGAATGGGAGAATCCTGGCATGATAGTTAACATTAGGTGTCAACCTGACTGGGTTGAGGGATGCCTAGATGGCTGGTGAGGTATTGTTTCTGGGTGTGTTTATGAGGGTGTTGGTGGAGGAGGCTGACATTAGAATTGGTGGAGTGGGAGAGGAAGACTCACTGTATGTGGGTGGGTGCCATTGTCTTGGACTGCCAGCATACCTAGATCAAAATAGGCAGGAAAAGGTGGGATAAGCTTGCTGTCTGAGTCTTCTGGCTCTTTTTTCTTTCCGGTACTGGATCCTTGCTTCTGCTCCCCCTGCCGTTTGATATCAAACTCCAAGTTCTTCAGTCTTCAGACTCTGGGACTTGCACCAGTGTCCTCCCCCAAGGGTTTTCAGGCCTTCAGCCACAGAAGGGCTGCACTCCCGGCTTCCCTGGTTTTGAGGCTTTCAGACTTAGACTGACCCACTATCAGCTTCTCTTTCCCCAGGTTGCAGACTTCCTGTTGTAGGACTTTGCCTTGTAACCATGGGAGCCAATTGTTCCTAATAAACTCCCTTTTATATATACATATATGCTATTGGTTCTCTCTCTCTGGAGAACCCAAATATACCTGGGTATTGGCAATTTTTTAAAAACTGCTTACCCAATAAAGGGTATAAATTATGTATCATAAATCCATCTATCTTATTATACATTTTATGTGTACAAGTAAATAATTTTTAGTGTATCTGTAATTTTGCCACCATTACCACAATCCAGATTTAGAACACTTTTCATCATCCTCAAAACATCTGCTGAACTCATGTGCAACAAATCCCAGTTCTCACCATCAGCCCCAGGCAACCACTAATCTACTTTATTTCTCCCTAGATTTGCCTTTTCTGGACATTTCATATAAATGGAATTATATAATATGTGGTCTTCATGTCTGATAGTTTTTATTAGCATAGCGTTTTTGAGGTTCATCCTTGTTGTAACATGTATTAGTACTTCATTCCTCCTTGTTGCTTCATTGATTCTATGGTATGGGTAGATAATATTTTGTCTAACCATTCACCAGTTCACTGACATCAGAATTGTCTCCGTTTTTTGGTAAATAATGTTTATTTGACTATTCACATACAAATCTTTACATGGGAATGTATTTTTATCTGTTTTGGTTAGAGACTTAAGAGTGGGTTTTCTGGGGTATATGGCAACTCCATGGTTTCTTAAGAAACTGCCAAACTTTTTAAAAGGGGTATTATTTTACATTCCCATCAGTGATATATGAAAGGTTTCTCCACATTTCCACCAAAACTCATTGTCTGATTTTGTGACTGTAACCATCTTTGAAGGTGTAAAGTGCTATCTCATTGTTGTTTTTTATTGGCACTTCCTTAATGTCTAATATTGTCGAGCATCTTTTCATGTGCTTATAAGCCATTCATACATCATATTTGGTAAAATGTCTATTCAGATCTTTTGTCCATTTTAAACTTTGTTGTTTGTCTTCTTATTAAATTGTAAGAGTTCTTCATATATTCTGGATATCTTTAATAAGATATATACTTTGAAAATATTTTCTCCCAGTTTATGGCTTGTCTTTTCATTTTATTAAAAATCTTTTGAAGTACAACCTTTCAATTTTGACGATGTCCAATTTATTGACTTTTTCTTCTATACTTTGACTTTCAGTGTCATATCTAAAAATTTTTTGCCTAATTCAAGGTGACAAAGATTTTCTTCTATGTTTTCTTCTAAACGTTCTGTAGTATTACATTTTCATCTGGGTTTGTGATCTATTTGAGTTAATGTTTGTGTATGGTATGAGGTAAGGGTCTAAACTGATCACTTTGCATTGAATATCCACTTGTCTCAGCACCATTTGTTGAAAAGAATATCCCTTTCCCTTTGACTTATATTGCCTTCTTTGTCTAAAATTAATTGATTATAAATGTAACAATTTATTTCTGGACTCTCAATTGTTTCATATATGTATGTATGTAGCCTTATACTAGTGCTGTAGTCTTGATTACTTTAATGGGGCTTTTAAAAAGATCCCCAGGTGACTCTAATGGGCAGCAAAGTTTGGGAGTCACCACGATAAAGAATGACTTGAGGAGTAGGATGGAGGAGGGCACTTTAGGTAAGGTAGTCAGGGGAGGCCTTTCTGGAGCTGTGATGTTTCAGTTCCAGCCAGCCATGAGAAGAGCTGGGGAAAGAGTATCCATGAGCCATGTACTAGGAGATACTTTTCCAGGTTTGGCTAGAGATGTTTGCAGTCTAAGAAAAATTAGGTGGCTATGGTGATAATTCAGGAGGTCCTGACATTTGAAGCTGTATGTTCCTAACTCTACACTATCAGCCAACACTTGTCCATTGATTTCAAACTGGGGAAGGTGTAGCCTCCTGAGTTACTCAGTGATACAGTATAGGATATGCCACAGGATAAGCCAAGCCCTGTTTACTGATTCATTCATTCACTCATGAATTCATTCGATAGTATTCATGGATTGCCTGGTGTGCAGAGCACTATATACCAAGCATTAGGGATATAATGATGAATGAAACAAAGTCTTTGTTTCACAGAATTGACAGGACACCTTCACAGAGCATCAGTTGCATATATACTCACACACATACACAATTGTAAGATTTAAACGTGATGGTATCAAATGAATAAATTAGCACACATATTGTACATAACTCTGGGGCTAATGCATTACTTCTAAAGAGACTGAAATACACAGGGATACTGTCAAAAGGATTAAGTGTAATAGTATGCTAGTGATGATAATATTATCCATGGTCTGGTAGCTTCATATATGCCCATATTCTACTTATCAATTTGTCGTCTCTCAGCTCCAAATTCCCCATCTTTGCGATACTGCTGAGGGACCCTGCAAATATTCCCTTTGCCAGCTGGCTGAATCTTGGGCTTTGTCAAAAGAGGACACTAGAATGACCCTGCAAGGCTATAGCGTGTGAAGACTCTTCCCTTCTGAGTTTGTGTCTTTTATTATTAATTAGTCAGTGTAGGAGCTGATGGCCTTTAGGACTCAGCTCCAGTGGAGTCCACAGACCACTCTCAACTGTATAGCTGCTTCCAAGCAACTTCCACCCACCTGAGCCTGACAATGCAGGTCAGGCCAGTGCAGGTCTGTGCTCTCTGGCAAGTTTCTTCTTTGGCAGACTGCATGCTCTGTAGCACCACGCCCTCTGCAAGGAGGGCTTCATCTTGCTCCCAGGAAAGGGGCTCTTGGCCCTTTGTTCCTGGTTGCCCACTCCTCCTCAGCCTAGAGGGAACAGCTGCCTTTTTGTTCCTACTGTGTCTGAGTTCCTTGGAGTTCTCTTCTACCCTTTTTGGTGGTTAATGTCCTTAAAATTTTCCCATTCAATTAGCCAGTGAGGCTTCTGTCTTCTGGTTGGTCCTTGACTATAGTGCAGAATTACAAAAACAGTTCTGTTTCAGATCTGGGTTTAAGTAGCCATGTACACCGGATGGCTCCTTCAGAATGGAGAAAGAAAAAAGATTGGTTTATGTTTTGAAACCCTGGACTGATTTCACAGCCCCATGGCATACAAGGAGCCCATGCCCGATCAACATTTCCCAAGGCTTTGCAACTCTTAACACTCAGTGACAGTTGCAGTTAAAAATTGATGCTGCCATCCCAAAGAGCTGATTTCATTTTTCTCCCAGCTCAGGTTTGCTTCAAGGTTGAGTAAATTGTTGGGATGAATAGAAAAAGATCCGAAACGGGATCTTAGCCCTCGGGATATGTAGGCAGAAAAGCGTGTTCACAACAAGGTTAATAACATGGTGACCCTGGTATTCCTTCCTGACCCTGGTCTATATCTTAGAGTTTGTGTGATGCAGAAGGGATAATTTGGGGTATGTGGACTTTTAAAAGTGTATTCTGGCCTCCTGCCTGTTTGTAGAGGAGGCAACACTGAATGGTGGTTAAACACAGAATCTGGAGCCTGGCTGTCTGGTTCAAACCCTGGCTTAGCCACTTTCTGACTATATGATCTTGACCAAATCACTTAACATGCCTGTTTCCTAATCTGTGAAATGAGCATAAAAACACTCCCTATAAGAGTGTGACGATTAAACAAGTTAATATTTATAAAATACTTAGATGAATACCTGGCTCATTTTGTGGCCTCTAAGCATTAGCTGCCATGATGACGATAAGGACTGATGGGTAAATGCTACAAGAGACAAAGGTGGGCACAGGGGAATGATGATAACAAAGGCAATGTAAACCTATTAAATATTACATTCCATGCATTTACATGCCAAAGCATGATTTTTATTTTGCAAATGGGGAAGCTGAGGGCTAGACAGGTTAAGCCTCAAATTGTTGTTGCAGCTGAGATGCAAAATCCAAAGTGACTTCAGCTCCATGCCTTACCACCGCGCTGTTTATAGAATACTGAACTACAGACAGTGAAAATATGGGGAAAAAAATACATTGTTTTTTACTCTATACTTCCACCTCTGTTTACTTCTGTTTTTTTTTTTTTTTTTTTCCTAGGAGTGCTACTAAAACTAGTTACTTCTATCTCTACCCCAAACTACCTGTGAATAGTAGAGTGATTAGCATCCATGTAGGAAAAGTTACATAGAGAAGAGCATTTAGGTCAGATGCTGTATAAGTGCATATACAAAAGGAATCACCAGAGCACCAGGAGTGGTGGAGTTGGGATAGAGGAAGGGCTAGCGGTGCTGAAGGGATAGGACTTTACTGGAGTTTGAGAGGAGTTAGTGACGTGGAGCAGCAGAGGAATGCAGGAGTAAACTACTCTACAAAGAGTAGCATCATCACTGCCTCCAGTTGTTCCAATGTCCATTGACTGATGGCCCTCACTGAATCTGACCTCAGCTCAGGGAAGCACACAAAATCCACATCAGCTGCCACTTTCTTTCTCAAGGATAATTTCATAGCCCTGTCTATCCCCCTTCTCTTCTTCTAGTTTAGCCTCTGTAAGTACCAAGTAAAGGATTGCTTCCAATGTTTCCTCAAAGGGGTAGTTAGAACAATTGGCAATCTTTGGGCAACCCCTGGCTCCTACTATGAGCCTGTTGAACACTCTACCACTCCCTTTATGCACAATGCACATGAAGATCTGCACCCCTGTCAGTAGATCCTTTAAATAATTGTTTCAACATTCTGTGGGGAGAGATTTTTCAACAGATCCCCTTCCTTCCAGCAGTCAGACCTAAAGGAGGAGGTGAACACAGGGGGAAACTAGGAACTATGTCCTCCATCTCTAACTGTGAGTCAAAAACATATTTATTAGAGCTCATTTAAATGGGTCAGAAGACCCCACAGTCCACATTTCTTGCCCAATCCCACTTTTTAATGGAAAAAGAACTCTCTGAGAACAAAGAATTGGCAAGGAACAACATACTGAAAACTGTACCAAATTTTAGTTAATCCGTAATTTCTAATAAGTAAACTAGAATAAACTTCTTATTGAGTAGATAGTTTAAAGTGTTTCCTCACTATTATTTTTCTACATGAACCAGCAGCAGATGCTGTGGGCATCTCACTCATGTACACTTGCTTTTACCACTTCACTGCATCCCTCCAGGACTTCCAATTCCTTTACTTGCATTCCTTTCCCTGAGGCGTCTCTCTGGCCATGGGAGCATGGCAGACCACCAAGCAGCAGGCTGGAAATGCATGCTCCCTGCTAGTATCCCTCAACCAACCCTTGATGGAAGTTGGTATATAAATACCCTAGCTTCAGCACCCCTTGGGTGGGATGGCTTTGAGACACATGCTCTACACTGACTCTCAGAGTTCCCCAAGGAATTAAGTTCCCAGATGCAGGTAACTGGCTTAATAACACATCCTTTATTGGCTTCCTCATCTTTCTTGTCTTACTTCTTCCCTCCCCTACTGGTGCTTCCTAGAATCACCTCCCAACTACATTATTTGCACTCAAATCTTTGTCTTGGGATCTAGTTCTGAAAATTCCAAACCCACAACCTTTGTTTATCTTTTAACGTTAAAGAACAAGGTATTCCCATTTTGAGGCAATTATTTTGGGACTTAAATAGGAGACAAAGCAATAAAATTGGTTTCCCTTGAGCAAATTTTAGGGAATTCTGCTTGCTTTAATTCAGAACTAACTGCCTATGAATTCATCTAGATTGTGCCCTACTCAAGGCTCTTTTAGTGTTAAATAATACAAACCCACTTAAACTAGATTAAGTCTTTGAAAGGCGGGATAGAAGGCTTTGTCATAAGTACCCTGAGATGTCTTTCAAGTCCAGACATACATCTTAGGCAGAGTAAGGAATTGGAACTAAAAACTGGACAGCCGTCTTCTCTTCTGGGGCTACAAATTCTCTTATTTTTACTTCATTTTATGTATCTGCTGCTTATCTCTCTGTAGACTGGCTTTTCCCATCTGTTTGTACAAACAAACATGGTTGCATGATAACCTTTACATTTTCCTCGTTTCTGATCTACCAGATAGCGAATTCAGAATTCCAGAAAGAGAGTCCTGATTGTCCCACCTTGAGTCAGATGTCATCTCTGACCCAATCAGCAGTGGCAGTGGGTGGGTGGGCTGGTTAGCACCTGCCTGCTGGAATGTATGTCTCTGGGGAGGTCAAAGAACAGGACTGAGGCCTGGGAATACCCCATTTGAGCATAGTCTATTTGGACACTTGAAAACAAAAATTTGGACATTATAAAAGCTGCCTGTTTCTAAGAGGGTAAGTTTCTGCATATAACTTACAATGCAAAAATGCCTTTATTCATTAATACTATGCCAAGTTTACTTAACTAACCAATGTTCTTTAAAGCCATAAAACTAGGGAAAAATTTCCATATAGTGCTTTAACCCAGGGAAAGGGCACAAATGCGGGTTTTATGCATTGCCGACCATTGAACCTCCAACATTGTTCCATTTCTAATAATAGTGCCCCTGTCAAGAGGATGGGCATACTGCCCCACATTGGATTACCTTTGGAGTTTAACTCCCAGTATGTATTATTCAAGCAGTTAGAGTGCCTGCTCTACCGCTTTCTAGCTGTTTAACCCCTGAAAACCTTAGATGCGTCATCTGCAAAATGGGGATATTGATGAAATATTAGCTTAGAAACTGCCTGGCACATTGGGAGGAGGCACATAAAAAGAATGCAATAAATGTTAACTTTTTTTTTTTCTTTCTTGAGATGGTGTCTCGCTCTGTCGCCCAGGCTGGAGTGCAGTGGTGCAATCTCACTGCAACCTCCACCTCCGAGGTTGAAGCAATTCTCCTGCTGCAGCTTCACAAGTACTGAGGTTTACAGGCATGTGCTACTATGCCCAGCTAATTCTTTTGTATTTTTAGTAGAAACATGGTTTCACCATGTTGGCCAAACTGGTCTTGAACTCCTAACCTCGAATGATCTGCCCACCTTGGCCTCCCAAAACACTGGGATTACAGGCCTGAGCCACTGCGCCCAGCCAATGTTTACTTTTACTGTCATTCTTCCACTATTTATGTACCATTTCTCATTAAGATATAATCAACAGGACAATGGAAACACAAATGGAAGCCAGTGATGTAGTGAAAATCGTGAGTTCTAGAGTCTTTCAGTCTCCAGATCAAAACCTAGTTCAGCCATTTATTCGCTGTGTAACAATTCTATTTCACAATTTTATGATCTGTGAAATGGAGATTAATCGTCACAGCGACTACTTTCTTACAGTTCTAGTTAGGAGGAGATGAGATGTAAGGCACTCAGGACAGTGCCTGGCACAGAGGAAGCACTCAAGCCATGAGTTAGTATTCATGTTACGAGGATTAGGATTCATAGCTGTGGGAAGTGTTCCGGTCAGAAATCTGCGATCTAGGCTGCAGGTGAGATGAGGTGAGAGGGTGATCTTTATATAAATGACATAATTACTCATGATTCACACATGAAATGTCACTAGGCCCCTCAGTCGAAAAGATATCCTAGTAGAATTAGGTTAATATCCCAGTTATTAGTGGCGAAGCTTAGTGTCAGAAATCATATTTATTCCTCGGGGCAAAAATAAACCTGTTCTGAATATAAGGACACTGGACATAGGCCAAATTTGCTAGTTCAGTCTGAGATATTCCAGACCAACAGATTCATGAATATGTATTTCAGCCAAAGTTTGCTGGTAAGATGTAGTAAGAGAAGCATTCGTTTAGGTATATTTTTGTGCATTATGTCAGCCACAACTTTACTCACCTGTCTGGTTTTTGAAGTCATGTTTATTTCTGTGATTTGGATAAACTGCTGTCCTTATTTGTAAACTCTTAAACTTTATTGCCATCCTCATATATGCTGCCATGACTTTGGGCCAGATCAATGCATAGTTACTGAGACATCAGCCCTCCACGTGATTCTGATACACGATTTGACTGGAGAACTGCAGGAATAGGTAATGAACACAAGGGTGAAATTTAGATTCAGTCCACCTGGTTTAGATCCTCCTTCATAGGTTTGTTGTGACATTTAAATTAGGTAATAAATGTTAAGCCATTGAACAGTATAAAAGGCAATATATGTAAAGCATTTAGAACCAGCAACTACTAAGCACGTAAAGTGTCTGTTATTATGACTATAATTATCATCCCACTGCACAGATGAGAAAACTAAAGATAAGAGAATGGATGGTTTGTGAAGTTCCAATGCCTGAAATAAGGTTAAACTTAGGGCCTGAGGCCTCAAAGTCCCCACAGTATTCTGAAAATGGAGCAGGCTATGTCAGCAAGGGTTGAGACTGGGGACATGCCCCCAAATAGGATTGACTAAATTCAGCTATCAAGTGTTTTCTAAGTGATTTCATTCAGTGAAAACAACTGTTGATTTGGGCACCAGCCAAAAGATGTGTCTGTCTGAAAATGGTGGTTCTTGTCTAATTATTCTCCCCATCAGCCTACTCTCAGTAAACCCTTTTCAAGAGCCACAGCCATCTGGGAGGCTAGAGAGCAATCAAGGGTCCATGTGCTCAGCTCATACAAGCAATATAATTTTTAGAGGTGCCTTTATAACCTTTGACAATTAAAAAAAAACTTGAAAAGCCCCCAAAACAGGTAAATTTGGGAGTAATAAGGTCATCTGTCTTCTAAGACTGTCTTGAGGATTAAATACAACAATGTATGTAGAGTATTTCTGAATTCAGTGGCTGCCAATGAGTAACTCATCAATAAGAGGCAGCTAGGAATAAAGAAAAGGTATTCAAATTAGCCAGGGAAACCTACCATAGGGTAAGCACACCTGACAGCAATAACTTCAGCACACCCTGAGAATGACCTTGTATGGCAGATGCACCTGAATGTGTGTTTCCAGCTAGAGAATCCTGGGCATAGCCAACACGGAGAGTTATTCCTTGTCAGTGAAGAACAGCTAAGCGACCCCCTCAGGTGGAGCTCATTAAAGGGAAGTTAAGGGAAAATGCTATAGAAACTGCATGCCGTTTGTTAGTGGTTGCCATTTTCCTGCCTTTGCTGCCTAGCCTGCCACCTCTGGACTGTAGGGAAGGCAGTTCTCATGTCCAGCCCACTGCCACTCCCTGTATGGAATCCCCAAATAAAGGCCCATGTCTCACTTGGTGGCTTTGGGTCTCCTTCAGCCTCGTGAACCTGGTACCTAACTTATTGAGGCCAATAGGGGTTCGGCACAACACCCTCCTTAGCTAACTCTTGGAAAAGGTACACATACACTTGGCCTTTTAAAATTCCTTTAAGGAGGCACAATCAGTTCCCATTTAAGATTGTAACCCATCAAAGGCACCAACCTTCACCTTTTGGCAAAAGTCAACTGCTGTTAATGAAGGTTCATGGAGGCATTAAAACTGCCAGGCTACTACTATTGATTAAATCCATAGTTTAGTGGAATTAACTAAATAAAGCAAGCAGCCAAATAGGTTGTAAGCAGTTCAGCACCTTCTGTCTTTTTCAGTAACTAAAATCTGCATTTGATGTGGAATTTCCTTCAGTGTGGTTTCTGCCCTTCACACTTTGGTAATGAGTTTTTCCTGAGAGCCATTCTAGGCAGGCAAATGTCTGGTTTTAATAGATGGCATCTCTCAGTCCTTTCTGCAGCTTACTAACTATGTGCTATCAGCAAGTTGCATAACTTTTCCAACTCCTAATTTTCTTGTCTGAAGGAATGAAGATGATAAACGATGTCCATGTCATAGGTTTGTTAGGGTTAAAGAAACAATGAGCCAGGCACAGTGGCTCATGCCTATAATCCCAGCACTTTGGGAAGCCAAGGCAGGTGGATCACCTGAGGTCAGGAGTTCGAGACCAGCCTAGTCAACATGGTGAAACCCTGTCTCTATTAAAATACAAAAACTAGTCAGGCACAGTAGCAGGCACCTGTAATCCCAGCTACTCAGGAGGCTGAGGCAGGAGAATTGCCTGAACCTGGGAGGCGGAGGTTGCAGTGAACTGAGATCACGCCATTGCACTCCAGCCTGGGTGACAAGAGTAAAACTTTGTCTCAAAAAGAAAAAAAAAAGAAAGAAAGAAACAATGAAAATAAGAGACTTTTCACAGTGTCCAGCTCATAGCAAACACTTAGTAAAAAGTAGCCATTGTTATTGTTTTAATTGGCAATGTTATTTTGTTACTGGTACTAGTTCAAATTTTTATACAGATGAAAAAAATTGAGGTAAAATGGGGATAATAAGAGAATCTACCATTTAGGATTATTGTAAGGAATCATCTAGATGGACAATGTGCTGAGTTCCTTAGATGCATAGATGCATAGAGGGTGATCATAAGCCATAGCTAATCCTGCATTTTCATTTTTACCCCTTTTTACCTTTGACCAGGAAATGAGGACTGGGCCTGTTTCTAGGTTGAAATACAATGATCAGATTAAACTCTAATCAGGACACTGATTGATAGTAGTGACTGTTGGTTGAACCAGAACACAAAGTTTTTCAGGGCATGAAGTTACGTTTGTCTTCTAGTTTAGTTTGATGGATTGTCTTAAAGAGGCTGTTATTGTCACACTGAAAAAAAAATCAAAGTGTGCTAAGAAAGGGATATTTGGTGCAGGTTAGAGTACTAACAATGCCTCCCCCAAATAACCCCTATTGTGCAGTCTCTCCTTTATCAGTCCTAGCAGGAGCACCATACATTACCTCTTAATTGACTGTTATGTCATCAGTAGGTATTGGGATGACAAATAAACTGGGGCAGTCTCATGGATCCTAAGGAGATGGTTTTCTTGCTTGTGTCAGCTCAAACAGAAGTGCTTAGGAGCAGAGCTGAATTTATGCCCTACCTTTTTAATCTCCCTCACTTTTTTTATGCAATAAACAGAGAGTCAGAGGAAGTTAGTTCCTGCTTCCTGATATAATGGTGGTGGACTAAAATGTGGTTTGATTCTGAGATGCACTTACTGTTTGAGACTCTATTTGGAACTACGTGCAGGGAGGAGAGAACTTTATCTGCCAGGGAATACGCACAGGTATTTGATGGAGACAAGCAAAGAGTAAAGAGATGAGTAGCTGATGGCCATTCCTAGGCCATAAAGGGTGAAATGTCAGATTTCAAGAGTGATCTCCTGACATTGTCAGTCCAGCTCAATCCTCTGAGCAGGTAAGGGTGAAAAGTTATTCAAGGGTGGTGCTATATACCCTTTATGAATTATGCATCTTAAACAAACTTGCACAAACCTAAGCACTCAAGTGGAAGCCTTTTAGCTAGCAGCAGACCACTGAAGAGCTCAGCTATAGATGTCTGTGATGGTTTTTAATGTTGCATTTCATCCCTAGCTATCAGGCCAGAGACTCTCCAGCGCTGGGTCTGACTCATTTGTCAGTTGCGATCCAATCCCCTTTCCACAGGGATGGTCATGTTACAGCTTTTTTCATCTTGGGGCTTTCAAAAGCCACACTCCTTGAAATGAGAATTCCAAGGGTCACTGATTTCTTGTTTTAGGGGCTTTGAGCTAGGTTTTGCAATGCCCTATGGATTCCTGAATGTCAGTGATGCCCTAAGGCACAGATCCTAAAGATAGAAGAGAAAGGAAGGAGAGACCGACATGGTTTGAGGAGAGGACAATGGTGGAGAGAAACAGCAAAAAGGAAGAAGTGTATTTGGAAAACAGTAAACGCCACTCTGAGATACACAAGGTGTTAATGTCATGAGCTACTCACCTCAGTGCAAGACTTTGGGTTTAGTGATAGAGCAACTAGATCTGTCACTAAATTCTGCAGAACCTTGTCATGAAAACCACATAGAAGTAGGAATCAAGATATGTGTACCAGGAACATGATCACCTACTGGGTAGTCAAGACTCGGTCACTGAAATAATTTGGATTGGATGGAGTTGAAGTGAAGTGATATAATTTATTTAACCCTACACTTACTAACAGCTAAGTGGGGACAATTCTACTACTTACTCCAACATCTGAGTAAGTAGTATGTGGTAGGTGTTTTCAGTGTGTACGTGTATTGTCACATGTAACCCTCTGAGCCACTCTATGAAGTAGCACCATAGTATTTCCATTTTTTTTAATATTCTTTTTTTTAATTATTATTATACTTTAAGTTCTAGGGTACATGTGCATAACGTGCAGGTTTGTTACATATGTATACTTGTGCCATGTTGGTGTGCTGCACCCATCAACTCATCAGCACCCATCAACTCATCATTTACATCAGGTATAACTCCCAATGCAATCCCTCCTACCCCCCGCCCCTGTGATAGGCCCCGGTGTGTGATGTTCCCCTTCCCAAGTCCAAGTGATCTCATTGTTCAGTTCCCACCTAGGAGTGAGAACATGCGGTGTTTGGTTTTCTGTGCTTGTGACAGTTTGCTAAGAATGATGGTTTCCAGCTGCATCCATGTCCCTACAAAGGACACAAACTCATCCTTTTTTATGGCTGCATAGTATTCCATGGTGTATATGTGCCACATTTTCTTAATCCAGTCTGTCACTGATGGACATTTGGGTTGATTCCAAGTCTTTGCTATTGTGAATAGTGCCGCAATAAACATACGTGTGCATGTGTCTTTATAGCAGCATGATTTATAATCCTTTGGGTATATACCCAGTAATGGGATGGCTGGGTCATATGGTACATCTAGTTCTAGATCCTTGAGAAATCGCCATACTGTTTTCCATAATGATTGAACTACTTTACAATCCCACCAACAGTGTAAAAGTGTTCCTATTTCCCCACATCCTCTCCAGCACCTATTGTTTCCTGACTTTTTAATGATCGCCATTCTAACTGGTGTGAGATGGTATCTCATTGTGGTTTTGATTTGCATTTCTCTGATGGCCAGTGATGATGAGCATTTTTTCATGTGTCTGTTGGCTGTATGAATGTCTTCTTTTGAGAAATGTCTGTTCATATCCTTTGCCCACTTTTTGATGGGGTTGTTTGTTTTTTTCTTGTAAATTTGTTTGAGTTCTTTGTAGGTTCTGGATATTAGCCCTTTGTCAGATGAGTAGATTGCAAAAATTTTCTCCCATTCTGTAGGTTGCCTGTTCACTCTGATGGTAGTTTCTTTGGCTGTGCAGAAGCTCTTTAGTTTAATGAGATCCCATTTGTCAATTTTGGCTTTTGTTGCCATTGCTTTTGGTGTTTTAGACATGAAGTCCTTGCTCATGCCTATGTCCTGAATGGTACTACCTAGGTTTTCCTCTAGGATTTTATGGTATTAGGTCTAACATTTAAGTCTCTAATCCATCTTGAATTAATTTTCATATAAGGAGTAAGGAAAGGATCCAGTTTCAGCTTTCTACTTATGGCTAGCCAATTTTCCCAGCATCATTTATTCAATAGGGAATCCTTTCCCCATTTCTTGTTTCTCTCAGGTTTGTCAAAGATCAGATGGCTGTAGATGTGTGGTATTATTTCTGAGGACTCTGTTCTGTTCCATTGGTCTATATCTCTGTTTTCGTACCAGTACCATGCTGTTTTGGTTACTGTAGCCTTGTAGTATAGTCTGAAGTCAGGTAGCGTGATGCCTCCAGCTTTGTTCTTTTGACTTAGCATTCTCTTGGCAATGCGGGGTGTTTTTTGGTTCCATATGAACTTTAAAGCAGTTTTTTCCAATTCTGTGAAGAAACTCATTGGTATCTTGATGGGGATGGCATTGAATCTATAAATGACCTTGGGCAGTATGGCCATTTTCACGATATTGATTCTTCCTATCCATGAGTAGGGTATGTTCTTCCATTTGTTTGTGTCCTCTTTTATTTCACTGAGCAGTGGTTTGTAGTTCTCCTTGAAGAGGTCCTTCACATCCCTTGTAAGTTGGATTCCTAGGTATTTTATTCTCTTTGAAGCAATTGTGAATGGAAGTTCATTCCTGATTTGGCTCTCTGTTTGTCTGTTACTGGTGTATAAGAATGCTTGTGATTTTTGCACATTAATTTTGTATCCTGAGACTTTGCTGAAGTTGCTTATCAGCTTAAGGAGATTTTGGGCTGAGACAATGGGGTTTTCTAAATATACAATCATGTCATCTGCAAAGAGGGACAATTTGACTTCTTCTTTTCCTAACTGAATACCCTTTATTTCTTTCTCTTGCCTGATTGCCCTAGCCAGAACTTCCAACACTATGTTGAATAGGAGTGGTGAGAGAGGGCATCCCTGTCTTGTGCCAGTTTTCAAAGGGAATTTTTCCAGTTTTTGCCCATTCAGTATGATATTGGCTATGGGTTTGTCATAAATAGCTCTTATGATTTTGAGGTACGTTCCATCAATACGGAATTTATTGAGCGTTTTTAGCATGAAGGGCTGTTGAATTTTGTCAAAAGCCTTTTCTGCATCTATTGAGATAATCATGTGGTTCTTGTCTTTGGTTCTGTTTATATGCTGGATTATGTTTATTGATTTGCAAATGTTGAACCAACCTTGCATCCCAGGGATGAAGCCCACTTGATCATGGTGGATAAGCTTTTCGATGTGCTGCTGAATCCGGTTTGCCAGTATTTTATTGAGGATTTTTGCATCAATATTCATCAGGTATATTGGTCTAAAATTCTCTTTTTTTGTTGTGTCTCTGCCAGGCTTTGGTATCAGGATGATGTTGGCCTCATAAAATGAGTTAGGGAGGATTCCCTCTTTTTCTATTGATTGGAATAGTTTCAGAAGGAATGGTACCAGCTCCTCCTTGTACCTCTGGTAGAATTCAGCTGTGAATCCATCTGGTCCTGGACTTTTTTTCGTTGGTAAGCTATTAATTATTGCCTCAATTTCAGAGCCTGCTATTGGTCTATTCAGGGATTCAACTTCTTCGTGGTTTAGTCTTGGAAGAGTGTAAGTGTCCAGGAAATTATCCATTTCTTCTAGATTTTCCAGTTTATTTGCGTAGAGGTGTTTATAGTATTTTCTGATGGTAGTTTGTATTTCTGTGGGGTCGGTGGTGATATCCCCTTTATCATTTTTTATTGCGTCTATTTGATTCTTCTCTCTTTTCTTCTTTATTAGTCTTGCTAGCGGTCTATCAATTTTGTTGATCTTTTCAAAAAACCAACTCCTGGATTCATTGATTTTTTGGAGAGTTTTTTGTGTCTCTATCTCCTTCAGTTCTGCTCTGATCTTAGTTATTTCTTGCCTTCTGCTAGCTTTGGAATGTGTTTGCTCTTGCTTCTCTAGTTCTTTTAATTGCGATGTTAGAGTGTCAATTTTAGATCTTTCCTGCTTTCTCTTGTGGGCATTCAGTGCTATAAATTTCCCTCTACACACTGCTTTAAATGTGTCCCAGAGATTCTGGTATGTTGTATCTTTGTTCTCATTGGTTTCAAAGAACATCTTTATTTCTGCCTTCATTTCGTTATGTACCCAGTAGTCATTCAGGAGCGGGTTGTTCAGTTTCCATGTAGTTGAGCGGTTTTGATTGAGTTTCTTAGTCCTGAGTTCTAGTTTGATTGCACTGTGGTCTGAGAGACAGTTTGTTATAATTTCTGTTCTTGTACATTTGCTGAGGAGTGCTTTACTTCCAATTACGTGGTCAATTTTGGAGTAAGTACGATGTGGTGCTGAGAAGAATGTCTATTCTGTTGATTTGGGGTGGAGAGTTCTATAGATGTCTATTAGGTCTGCTTGCTGCAGAGATGAGTTCAATTCCTGGATATCCTTGTTAACTTTCTGTCTCGTTGATCTGTCTAATGTTGACAGTGGAGTGTTGAAGTCTCCCATTATTATTGTATGGGA